>NC_040909.2:58095206-58760748 GCF_004126475.2 Phyllostomus discolor
ATGGTTCCAAGGGCGTTCCCTTAGCCTTAGCCTAGGCGGGCGTTACAGCTTCTGATACCAGGCAGGGCAGTTCCCAACAGAGTTGGGGCAGATAGAGAGAACTGAAATAAATTGAAGATGGAAATTAGTCTTTTTATAATGTAATTTGGAAGTAACATCTCATCATTCTATCATATTCTGTGTGTTAGGAGTCAATAAGTCTGGTCCATACTCAAGGGGAACGCATTACACAAGGGCATAGATACCTAGAGTGCCATCTTAGAGGCTTAGAAACCACCACAGTGAGTTTCTTCTGTGCTGTTACCTACATTCTGTGGACTCCCTAGAGGTTGTCATCTCTGCAAAGCATGTCATGGGGATAAGAGAAGGAGAATTAACACAAGGAATAAACATATCTAAACCACATTTTGGTGCTTGGTTTTATCCCCCTGTGAATCTTTCCCCAAACCCACTTAAAGAAAAAGGTTCTGTTCACAGATACTGTAACTACCTACCCAGAATTGATAGCCCAGAGATGCACACATATTGGTCATTTTCACTGCATGATTTGAGAGGAATCAGAGCATCTCCTCTCATAGCTTCTTAAAAGAAGCCATATGATTCTGGGGTATAAAGCATACATTCTCAAGGGGGGTAAAATCACTGCCAAGGGGGCAAAGTTGGTTCTTATGGGGCAAAAAGTTCCTACTCTTTTTATATATAAAGTACAGATGTACATAAACAGATATACCCTATACCTGTAGTAATAAATTCTATGGATACATGATTGGGGGGGGAAATTCCCTCAAAACTTGTTCAGCAGGGTGATAAAGAGAAAAACTTGATGTTTCTTGTAAGCCAGTAAGAAGACTTCAACTAGGGTACAGATTCAGCTGAGGGTGGAGAATGGTGTTACAGAACACAACAAGGGGGGCCTGGGATGATATACTATTATTGAAAGAAGGCCCCGGGTCTGTTATGTCCTCTGCCAGAGGAAAGACGTGTCTCAATGCCAGAGATTCGTGAAAAGGAAAGGAAATGTTTATTTAATGCTATAGTAACTTAAAGTAGTGACCTAATGTCTTCACCAAAATCCCAAAGTCCCTTAAAACACCCACAAACAGACACAGTCCTTCCTTCCTTCCCCCTTTGCCCAGTCCAGAGTACCGTATCTCAGGAAAGGAACTAGGAGTCCATGGCTTAGGCAGTCCTCTGGTTCTTCCCAGTTAGTACTCCCTCTCGACTGGGAGACCTCCCTGGGTTCCCGGCACCCTCGGCTGAGTCACTGGGATCTCTGCTAAAACCAGGTGGTGGTTCCCCCTTCTAAAGCTGTGGGGGTCCCCACTCTGCCAGGCCGCGTGGTTCTCTCCTCAGGGCTGCCGCGTGGTTCTCTTCTCAGGGCTGCGCATGGCTCTCCCCCAGTGGCTGCGCATGGCTCTCCTTCCTAAAGCAGCATGGTTCTCCTCTCAGGGCTGCGCACGGCTCTCCTTCTCAGTGCTGTGCATGGCTCTCCTTCTCAATGGCCGCCAAATCTGGGTTTTAAATCCACGAGGCCAATCTTCCTCTGCAGCCCCATTTCCGACCCCTCCCACACTCGGCTTCACATGCCGGAACTCGTATCCTCCCAGCTTTACTGGGCTGCCATCTTGAGTCTGGGCAGGTGTGGCCCCATGTCCTGGAGCCAATCCTCTCTGAGCTCCCACGCAGGCGCTGTAACTCAGGGGACCGGCCCCCCCACCCCCAGTTACATCTAGGTGGGGAAGTTACTTCTGGGTGGGGAAGTTACTTCCATTCCCCTGGTTTAGAGCTGATCACAGCTACTTAACCTATCTATGCAACCAGCCAAAGGCTATAGATATGTTAAATGACCAACCCAGAGGTTAGCTGCAAGGCTGTTGCTATGCAAAACAGCTCTCAATGGCCCTGCTCCATTTGTCCCTTCCCCCAACCCACACCCTGGGGTGGGGGAATGGAGACATCCCAAAATCTCCTGGACACCTTAAGTTTTGGACCCCATTTCAAATGCCTATTTGGGCCCCCCTCTTGGCTGCACCCTGTAACAATGGGAGGTGAAATTTGAGATTTGGTAGAGTGTAAATGGACTTTCCCAGGCACATACTGAGTTTTGGGTTTACTCCTTGATCTGATTTTACCTAACTTCTACCTTCCAGGGATTCCTTACAGGTTTTGACTCACTGAGAGTTCCTTTCTAGTTATGGGGGCAGAGCTGTGTACAAATTAATTTTAAACATGTTTTCTAATGTTTCTGAGAGATTTGAGGTTGCTGCAGAATGTTGTAGCAAGTATTTGGTTTAACATCTAGAAATGGGAAATGTTAAATATAGACCAAGAAACGATTGGTTCCATTTTCCCTAGCCTTCCCCCTTCTTCCCACTTCTTCTGTTGGACAGAGATAAAGTTTGGGAGCTGAAGTTAAGGACAAGGGAAGGACTAGAAAGTAGGCAGGTGGGTGCAGAATAGAAATGAGTACAGGAGAATGCAGAGGTAAGAACCTTACACAATCAGCCACCATGGGGAGGCTGGTATTGATGTACCTAGTGTACCTGGATTTCAGTTTTATCAGTTTTAAAATGAAGGACTTATTAAAAATAATACTTAAGTTTGATGCCAGTTTCAACAATATATGATCACACGAAATACCACCTCTGTTTTCACAATAAAGTCTTAAAGTTTAGTATGTCTTTGAGTTAAGATTTTGATTCTTCCATTGCAATTCAGATACTCATTAGACCTGAGTTAAGCTGTTAACTTAAAATGATCACCTTCATGTGAACTGCACATCACCACAATATAAGGAAAAAAGACTCCATCTTTGAAGAGTCTTAATGAACTTAAGATAGGGTCTCCAGGACTTGGAAAACTCAGAAGACATATTTAGCATAAACCACAATCTTATCTATTATATTGAACCACATGAAATTTCCATTTTTGTACCTTGAAAATGGTTGAATATTGGCAAACTTATATAGTTCAACCTGGAGTTTAACAACAAGTCATTCTCCTTTAATGAGAAGCAAACATTTTTATTAAATAAAATTTTTATTTTATGACATTCAATAGTTGTCACTGAGGTTTGTTTCCACCATTTTTATTATTTTTCCATCATTTAAACCCTAGCAATTACTGAATTTGAGGTGAAAACAATAGGTAGATATTTATAATGAGTTGGCTTGAAAAAAAGATCAAAGTTATTTTTCTGTTTCTCTGGAGAGGTTGTTTACTATTAGATGTGATAATTTGCTTTCAGTTATATAAGACTATTTCATCTGTGCCATTGTTTTCACATAGAGTTTGCAACAATTCACAATGGAACTAGCCCAGAAAAGTAAGAACTACAGCTTAGTGATTGTGAGCACACTGGCATGGATGAGAATAGAAAGATTCGGGGTGCATTGGCACATCCACTGAGCCTGCTTGGGCCAGGTCTATTATGGGATCCTGAGAAGAAAAGCAGATCCAATTTCTAAACTAGAAAATGAGTAAACAATTTTCTAGGCTGAGGCTGAGGGTTGAAGGGAGAGAGACATAGAAGAAGGAGAAAGAGAAGAGTTAGGAGAATTAGAAATATTAGAAGAACATGGGACTTCCGGCAAGATGGAGGAATAGGTGGACGCACCGTACCTCCTCGCACAACCAAGATTAGAACAACAATAATTTACAACAATAATTTACAGATATAATAATGCCCAGAACCGATAGAGGATTTATCTGAATGGAAGTTGGACAGCCAAGAAGTTGAAGTAGACGCGTTCATCCGGACTGGTAGGAGAAGACGAGCCAGGCAGGCACAGGGCTGACGCGGGTTGGCGGCGCGTGGAGGTCGGGGAAAGTTTGGCGCGAAATCAGCGCAAAATCCATCCGGGGCTCAAAAATGCAGCAGTGATCCCTGAGTACGCAAGCTGCAGCTGGCGGACCCAGAGGGGCAGCGATTGTGGACCAGGGCAGAAGTCACAGACTGGGAGCCCAGAGAAGGGTCTGAGCCCAGGAGAACGGAACTACCGCCATTGTTCCCTCCTGTCCCCGCTTCCGCCCCCACCCCCACATATAACGTCACAATCTAGTGACTGGGGTGCCCAGCCCCGGTGAACACCTAAGGCTCCGCCCCCACCATAACAAGAGCGACCAGACCTGGGGAAAAAAAAAGGAGAGACAGGGAAAAATATGTTTTCAACAGAGCAGATCAGTCCCCCAGGACTCATCCTTTTGAGCGACCAAGAAATAGCCAATCTAACAGATGCGCAGTTCAAAACACTGGTGATCAGAAAGCTCACGGAATTGGTTGACTTTAGGCTCAATTGAGATGAAAGGATGCAGGTTACCATAAAAGAGATGCAGGAAGATATGCGGAGGAGAGCCAATAGTGAAAGGAAGGAATCTGAGTCTCAAAACAATACAGTGGACCAGAAGGAAAATAGAATCAACCAAGCAGGAAAGCGTGATGAAATAAGAATTCAAAAAATTGAGGAAAAGCTTAAGAGCATCTAGGACACCTTTAAACGTTCCAACATCTGAATTATAGGGGTACCAGAATGGGAAGGGGAAAAGCAACAAATTGAGCACATATTTGAACACATAATAAAGGAGAACTTCCCCAATCTGGCAAAGGGAACAGTCTTCCAAGAAATCCAAGAAGCTCAGAGAGCCCCAAAGAAGTTGGACCCAAGAAGAAACACTCCAAGGCACATCATAATTACATTAGCCAAGGTAAAAACGAAGGAGAGAATCCTAGAAGCAGCAAGAGATAAGGGGACAGTCACCTACAAAGGAGTTCCCATCAGACTGTCAGCTGATTTCTCCAAAGAGACCTTACAGGCAAGAAGGGGCTGGAAAGAAATATTCCAAGTCATGAAAGACAAGGACCTACATCCCAGATTGCTCTATCCAGCAAAGCTCTCATTTAGAATGGAAGGACAGATAAAGTGCTTCTCAGATAAGGTCAGGTTAAAGAGTTCATCATCACCAAGCCCTTATTTTATGAAATGCTAAAGGGACTTATCTAAGAAAAGAAGATAAAGAAAAGACATGTATAGTAAAAAGGACAGCAAACTCACAAATATTAACAACCACACCTAAAGCAAAACCAAAAGAAACTAAGTAAACAATTAGAACAGGAACAGAACCACAGAAATGGAGGGCACATGGAGGGTTAGCAGCAGGGGGGTGTGAGGAGGAGAGAGGGGGAAAAGGAATAGAGAATAAGTAGCATAGAATGTAGGTTGAAAATAGATAGTGGGAGGGCAGGAGTGGTACAGGAAATGTAGAAGCTAAAAAACTCATAAGTATGACACATGGACATGAACTAAAGGGGGGAAACATGGGTGGGAGGGGGGAATAGGGTGGAGGGGAGAGAAGGGGGGAAATGGGACAACTGTAATAGCATAATCAATAAAATATATTAAAAAATTAAAATTAAAAAAAAAAGAACATGGAAGAGATGAATGAAGGAGAAAGGAGAACTGAAGAGAATTGGCGAAGAAGAAGAGCACTCCTGGTTTCTAATCCATGATTCCTAGGTTCGTCACTTTAAGAAAGAAGGGAAGTGAATGTTACTTGGTTTTAAATCATGACTTCATTCTCGACCTCCTTCCAAAAGAACTTAATGTGACTGACAGGGAGAGCAAAAAAATCAGAACATTCTAGAGCTGGAGGGGAAGGGGAGAGAGAGAGAGAGAAGAGAGAGAGAGAGAGAGATTACAAAGAAACTTGGACTTTTGGTCTGCTCCCAGTGTCATAAATAGCCCAGTAAAACTGAGTGAGAAAATTAATAGTTAAAAAAAATGGCAAAGCACTCTCTAGATTTGCAGCTCTCATCCTTTACAACCTAACCAGTCTCTTTTGGTATTTATATGTTTCTGTGAATTCTGACCTTTCTGGTAATTAATGTGGGTACACCATATTCTGGAAACAGACTGGAAATGTTTGACATGTAGATTAGGCTGTGTTGACAAATAGTGTGGCCTGTCAAATATTACACAAAACACTGCCACCTGCAGAAAATGAAGCCCTGAGTAGCTAGCTACATCTTGTCTACTGGAGTACACAGACCTAAGTCATTCATAAGGAAAAGCACAGCTGAAAGGAGGACTTGTGTGCCACTTCTCAGGCCTTTTCCTTACTTACACATCCTGTAATCAACAATTCCCAGGACAGCAAAATCAACTATCTTGACCAAGCAAATAAACAAATAAAAGAAAGAAGGAAATAATCCTTCTGGTATTCCTTTTCAAAGACTTTCTCCTATAACAATTTTGTCCTCCCTGGAAGCAAATTCTAAGGCCGAGGATAAGGATATTATTTGTACACAATAATGCTCATTGGCTGAATATATTTTTAGGCTGCCAAAAATATAACAAAGAAGCACGTGGAATTTAGCTTCCCCAGAACTGAATTCAACTGGATGTCAAACTTCTAGTAGGACTTGTAAAAGTTCCATTGCTGTTGGCAACTGCAGTTAGAGCGAAGAAGCAGCTGTAAAAGACATCTTGCCAAAACGTGATTTGGGAAAGGTCATTTTTATTACATGATTTATTTATATTGTTTCCCCATGGTACAAAGAGTTCTGATGTGGACACAGAGCTGAGAGTAGGAGAAATATTGAAAGAAACCCTTAAGGCCCACCAATCACAGGTATCGTATGGGCCAAGGAGAAGTTTGGTATAAATTCCTTAGCTAAAACAGCCTTCAATTCAATGTAGCATTTCTGCATCAATCAAATTGAAAGAAAACTCTAGCATAAGATCAATCTTCTCCCCTATCTTCTGAGGCATCAGTAGTAAGGAACATGATAGAAATAGATCATAGTTTTATAGTCACCAAGGACAATCAAGATATCCTTCTCCTTTCAGAAAAAAAATCAGCTTCATCAAATTTCTGATGGCTTATCTTCTTTACACATTGTGTTGTCATCTTAAAGGGCTTAATTGTTTCCCTGAATTTCTTTTCCTTAAGAGGCATACATTGGTTACATTCAAAACAGGACTACAGTACTTAAGGAAAGTTGAGTATGTTTTTAAATGAAAACAGATGGGCAGTTTGTTTATCTTCACTTGGCTGTATCATTGTGTCCTAAACATATGATGGGATTTTTCATACCAAATTTATGATGGTGACAAGTAGGGTTTATGGGACAAATACTTCTTTGACCATATATTTTATTTAACCTCCCCCTGATGTGGAATCCAAGCTAAATATTGTTTTTTGTTTTTTAAGTTTTTTGTTTAATTATTGTTCCTCTTCATTTACTGTCAGCATGTCCCAGAAACTGTGATCAGGTGCTTGAAAATAAGAACCAAATAGAGTTTTTATTCTTGTCTTCAGTATGTAGCTAGCGTTGTGACTTGCTTAAGCCTCTTGTTTCACTTACTGAAAAGTACTGTAAAGAAAAGAAGCAAAAAGAGCCTAACTGATTGAGAGTAAAGAATATGACTTGGCTAGCAATGGTTCCCCTCAATCCAAACAGTCTCAGGCATCTCCTCTTTTTTTTGTTTTTACAAATGTTTATATAGGTAGCAACTTTCAGTATCCTCTAGCCAATTGTAAGTTATTTGATAGGGCAGATTGTATCACCATATCTTCAAAAGTGGTTCACTGAGGGAATGCATGCAGTAAGGATCATATTCTCTGATAATGTCTGTGGATGTGTTTGACTGATTTGCCTCTTAGATGATGACTTCTGATATCTCCATGGAATTCCATTTGAGAGAGGTTTAAAAATTAAACATCACAAACATTCAGCAAAGCTCTCTGGAAGTTCGGCTCCAAGTGACAATCTCTTTCTCTGTACCTTTCCTTAAAGAAGCCATTGTTTGAATTGGAATTAAAAAAAGAGTGAAGTTAAATAGCAATACTGTGTGGAACAATTCCTTTAAATGTTTAATTTAAATATTCTGCAAAAACATGTTGCCCTGGCAAAGCCACTGTTAGTGGCCAAGGTGATTTCCTCATAGCATCTCTCTACTTCAGGTGCATTTATTAGTTTCCAAACAACACAGGGCCGCTACAGAACTGATCTTCATTAAGTCCATTTTGTTCTTCTTTGGCTCAGTATCAGAAAAGAGAAGCCCAAATCACACACACAAAAGTTCCTTTCAAAATTAGGAAGACCACCCCAATAACTGGAATAGAGATAATAATTTAGGAGAGGCAAAGCTATTCAGGGAAAAAGTTACACAAAACTTGATGTAGAGCATAAAGATTACTGTGAGCCCCTTTAAAGGCATACTAATTGTCCCACCTAGCCCACCTAAACAGAAACAAAACAAGCAATGTAATAGACAACCTCAAAGACGAATGAGAAAATTGTTTAGATTACTGAAGGAACAGTTTGTAAAACAAGTTAGAAAGTCAAAACTGCGGTCAGTTCTAGGGGTTGTGAGTTGGCCATTTGATTGAGCAGACCACCTTCAATTGAACCCCTTGTGGTAATTCAATAACTAGGTCACATCGGACCAAGTCCAAACAAAGCCAGGAGAGGTCTGATATGGATTCTTCCTTATAGTAGGTAATGAGATTTCCCTCCTGTATTCTAAGCATAAGATATAGTATCCAATTCACTAGAGAAGTCACTAACTAATGAACATATAAAAATAATAAAACATAGTTAACATTTCTTACAAGTCTCAGTAACCCATGCTTTGAAGGGAGCTATTAGCACCCTAATTTTGCAAATATGAATATATATGCCTAGAGAAGCACAAACAACTACTTAGCTGGTAACATTCAGAGCTGGGAATGGAAGTCAAGACTTTAGTGAGTTGTGAGCAAATCTGTACAGCTCAACACACAGATTACAGTCATGTTTTCAATACTTACTAGTTGAATAACCACAAGTAAGTCACTTAAGTTTTCTAAGTCTTAGTTACTTCATCTTTACTAGGGGGGAAACTGCTACTAAATCAATGTCATGAACATTAAAAGATATACACTGGCTGGCTCATAGTAAGCCCTCAACAAAACTTAGATCTGCAGAAAAAGAAAATGAGATAACACAAAGCTGATTGTGAAAGTTTCCTTTAGTGTGGTCAAGGGGATATACTCAAACCACTGAATGTTCAACTCAATCTCTATCCTACAAAAAAGTAAATTATGATGAAAACTCAAGTGGAAAATAGTGAATTACAGGCATAGTATAGCATAAAATATTTTTAAAAATATGTGATTCATTATGTTTACTGTGATTAATAAGGTGGGAAGGCGAACACACACTTCAGAAAGCTTTTGGACAACAGCTGTGAGATACAAGCCCATTTCTAATTAGCCTTTAGTTAGCTTAACTGTGGATATTCTGGTTTGTATATTTCTATAAGCCTTTTTAAAATACAGGGTTCTTAAAAATAACTAAAAGAGTAAAATTTCAAGACTATTTGAAGCAATTGGCATACCTCTTTTTAACTTTCTTTTTCTGGATCCTCTTCTGATTTATAGGCAAAGTTTACCTCACCTTCTAGTAAAGGCATCAGTTACTGGGGGGAATAAAAAAGATGGAAAGAGTAAAGAAAGTATAGAGTTATAGGAGTTTACAGAGTTTGGCAAAGTGATTCCAAACTCTGAATTCTAATGCCTTAAACTCACTTCAGACACAGGCTTCTGGCAATCCCAGGACAGGCTATTGGCAGGCAAGTTTCAGTACAAAACAAGTCAAATGTACCTGAAAGGGAGTTGAAGGAGGGATTAACTCCATCTCTGGATAGTTAAAGTCCTTAGGAGTTAGCAATGAAGTGCTTTTAATTTAAGAGAGGTAAAAATGGTCTGATATAGCATGTAGTGCATAAGCAGTACATTTTTCTAAGACAAAATCAACTTATTTGTCCCCTTCTTAGTAAGGTATACCTGGGACTAGTAGATGCTCTTGCTCTCTCACTCACTCTCTCAAAATCACGGTCATTTCATAAATAGCTTTACCAAAATAAATCAACCAAAGTCTCTCATATCACCTTATCATAGAGACATGATTTTTTTTAAGGTTACATGAACCTATTTCCTTTAGGTGAGATCTCTTTGGGAACTTTATTGATAACCAGTGACTTAGAGACCTGTTTACCCTAGAATCTCTTTACCAGAAGCCTTTCCCAACCATTAAGAATATTAAGTTTAACATTTTAGAACAGTTTGTTCTGGATTGTCTGAGACGGAGCAAAGGGATGAGAACCATTTTCAAGGGCTTTTCTCGTGACATTTACTCCTTGGCTCTGTGGGAGAACACGTCAGTTCCCTCAGTCCACAGCTGCAAGTACGTCCATCCCAACCGCAGTGCCGAGGAACTGCGTGCTCCAAGGGGCCATCAGTCTGACAGGAGCACTGGACAGCAGCCATCAGTGGGTAAACAGATCATTCCCTTGCTCCTCACAGCAAAGAAAGAAAAATAAAGAGTGATGGAGGGAAGTGTAAAAGAGACAAAGTTGTTAAGAAAAATGCCCCCAAAACTCAAAAATAAAGCAAAAAGATTACTGTGAGTCCTCTCAAAGTCATAGTAACTCTTCTAAATAGCCCACCTAAGGGTCATTTGATACTCTCCAATATAGTCCACTAGCCACATATGGCTCTTTAGAGTTAACTCTGAATTAAAATTAAATAAAGTTAAAAAGTCAGTTCTTCAGTCACTCTTGCTGCATTCTAAGTGTTCAGTGGCTACATGAGGCCTGCAGGCTCCATATTAGCACAAATAAAGAACACTGCTCTTATATAGGAAGTTTGATTGGACAGTTGTCCTAAGAAAATGTAACTTTGCCTTAAAATTTAGTATAAATTAGAGCTCAGACTTTATTAATGCCAACTGGGAGTAGACTAGAAAACTTAAACTAGTTCTTATAACCTAGAGATTCAAGTAACTTTTTTTTTTTGTCTGTAAGGAAAGATAATTCCTTGGGTTATGGTTTTATTGCCCTGAAGAAAATTAATCAGTTTTGTATCAAGTTTGCAATCTTGTTCCAGCATCTCTAACTGACTAAATACACCTCTTTTGAACCAATTTTGTCATCCTGTTGTGTACCTTATTACTGAGTTAGGGGAAATCCTTGACATACCCACTATATATTTGAGAGTGTGTATTATATTTCTAACTTTTAAAGAGTTATACTCCAACAAAGGGATTGGACACGTGCACCCAGTAAGAATATGATTTAAGTGGGGTCTAAATTAAATATTGGACAGATTTTTTTGGCAAAATTTATGTACATGCTTCTGAGCTTTTTCAACCACACAACATAGAGATTAAGAGTCCAAGCTTTGAAAATTTGATCAATGTCCATACACACTACTACCAGGCTCATATACAAGAAGAAACTAGCAACAAAATAGAAAAGTTGAGGAAGATGGAAACTTTTTTCTTCTAACTTTGTATAATACTATAGGGTTTCATTTTCAAAATTAATGAACATATAGAGCTATATAATTAAAACTAAAGCAAATGTTGCATATATAGGGAGGAGATTTAGTACTTAGTATTGTTAGCATTTTACCATTTACTAGCTGTGTGATTGATCTTGAGCAAGTTATCCAATTTCTCAGTCTCCTCATCTGTACAATGGAAGTCATAACAAGTAGATCATAGGGCTAGTGTGATAACTAAATTAGATAATGTCTAGCATGTACTAAGAGCTCTCTGGATAAATGTGAGCTGTTACAGTTATCTCTCCTAGGAATACAGGGTCATTCCATAAAGTTACTCATTGAGAAAGTAACATTTAATGTCTCCCATCTGATTTTGAAAAATCATGTTAATTCTGCATATTTAATTTTAATTTGAACATAATTCCTCTCACATTCTTCCAATAAAGATGCTGCACATTTATCTTGACTTTGCCTATTCTTGGTAAGCTCAGTGTATCATCAGAAGCACACATATCCCCAGTGGGAAAACATGGCATCTGTGATAGATAATGGGCTGTGGGTTCATTTTCTAGTAGGAAAAGCCTTTAAACCTAATTCTAGTTGACTTCTCAGGAATCAAGAGTATTAGAAAAAATATATACATACTCACACAAACACACGCACATCACTAACACCAACACTACCCAGAAACCTACCATAACTTGGAATTTGGGTGTTTTTGGTAGAGGTAAAAACAAATGTCATGCATGACATTCACACCAGCCCCCTTCCACCGCTGTCCCAACCTGTCCTTACTTCATTCATTCTCTCTTTCTTCTAACAAAATGCATACATTCTAAAACAATTTACCTATTAGAACAGAGAGAACCCCAGAGACAGGAAATTCAAAACCAAACACATCAGCAACAAAGAACAAATAGAGTCAAAACTCTAAGAGAGAGTCAAAACCCAAAGCAGCCCAGAGAGTCTTCCTGGGAGCATGGAGATCCTTTCTTCTTCCCCATCCCCCAGGGTACAAGAACCAAGGTTCTGCTTTGCTGCTGTGGCAAGTGTAGTGTGAAGATATGTTTATGTATGCCTGTGGATTCCTCAGGGAAAAGCAAGGAGAGGAGGAGACATAGATAGTATCTTTCAAACCCATGACAATTAATGCTAAAGATATCTGTAGCAAGTATTAAGTGAAAAAGAGCTTTTACTATAATAGTTTACTTGTCCATATTTATCCAGTACCCTCAAAGGATCATTTAATATTATTTTTTAAATATATTTTATTTATTATCCTATTACAGTTGTCTGATTTCCCCCTTCACTCCCCTCTACCCTGCACACCCTCTCCCACCCACATTCCCCCCCTTTAGTTCATGTCCATGTGTCATAAGTTCTTTAGCTTCTACATTTCCCATACTATTCTTGCCCTCCCCCTGTCTGTTTTCTACCTACCATCTATGCTACTTATTCTCCATACCTTTTCCCCCTCTCTCCTCCTCCCACTCCCTTGTTGGTAACTCTCCATGTGATCTCCATGTGTTCTGTCCCTGTTCTAGTTGTTTGCTTAATTTCTTTTGTTTTTGTTTTAGGTGTTGTTAATAATTGTGAGTTTGCTGTCCTTTTACTATACATGTTTTTTTTATCTTCTTTTTCTTAGATGAGTCCCTTTGACATTTCATAAAATAAGGTCTTGGTGATGATGAACTCCTTTAACCTGACCTTATTTGAGAAGCACTTTATCTGCCCTTCCATTCTAAATGAAAGCTTTGCTGGATAGAGCAATCTGGGATGTAGGTCCTTGTCTTTCATGACTTGGAATATTTCTTTCCAGCCCCTTCTTGCCTGTAAGGTCTCTTTGGAGAAATCAGCTGACAGTCTGATGGGAACTCCTTTGTAGGTTACTATTCCCTTATCTCTTGCTGCTTCTAGGATTCTCTCCTTCATTTTTACCTTGGCTAATGTAATTATGATGTGCCTTGGTGTGTTCCTCCTTGGGTCCAACTTCTCTGGGACTCTCTGAGCTTCCTGGACTTCCTGGAAGTCCATTTCCTTTGCCAGAATGGGGAAGTTCTCCTTTATTATTTGTTCAAATACATGTTCAATCTGTTGCTCTTCCTCTTCTCCTTCTGGTACCTCTATAATTTGGATGTTGGAACTTTTAAAGATGTCCTGGAGGTTCCTAAGCCCCTCCTCATTTTTTTGAATTCTTATTTGTTCATTCTTTTCTGGGTGGTTGTGTCTTTCTTCCTTCTAGTCCACTCCATTGATGTGAGACCCAGCTTTCTTTCCATCAGTATTGGTTCTCTGAGTGTTTTTCTTCATTTCACTTATTGTAGCCTACATTTGTTCATCTAATTTGCAACAAAAATCAACCAATGCTGTGAGCTTCCTGATCACCAATATTTTGAACTGTGCATCTGATAGGTTGACTATCTCTCGGTCACTTAAAAGAATGGGTTCTGGGGCTTTTATTTGGTCTTCTGTTCAAGCCATCTCTCTCTCTCTCTCTCTCTCTCTCTCTCTCTCTTTTTGGTCTGGTTGCACCTGTTACAGGGAGGGGCAGAGCCTTAGGTGTTCACCAGGGCTGGGCACCCCAGTTGCTGGGTTGTGACATTTATGTGGGGGCAGGGTGGAGAGGGAACAATGGTGCTTGCTCCATTCTCCTTGGGACCTCAGTCCCTTCTGCTACTTCCCCTGAGCAAACTGGTCCCCTCTGGTGCCAATTCCTGTGTGGATGGGCTTGTGCACCCCATGGGACCCTCCAAGAACCTCTCCTGTGAGGCTGGGTGTCTCTCCATGCACCTCAACTCCCACAGGTGTCCTCAATCAGTGTCCCGAGGCTGTATTTCCCAGTACTGGGATCCTGGGTTGTGCACAGTGATTTGCTTCACAATTGCCACCTCACTGGGATGGCCAGTTTCCACCCCTTGGCTGGGGTCTGCCAGCTGCCCATTGCACACTCAAGATCCACCTGTGGTCTTATGCGCCTCAGGTGCCTTATGCCCCTGGATGCCTTACCCGCTGGTCCCAATGCTCTCTGCTCTTCGCGCTGCAACTACGCCCAGCTGCCTGACTCCACCCCCCCCACCAGTCTGGATGAAAGAGTCAATTTCAACTTCTTCATTGTCCTACTTTCATTCAGATCCATTTTCTATCAGTTCTGGTTGTTATTCTGTTTCTAAATTGTTGTCGTCCCTATCCTGGGTGTGTGAAGAGGCACAGTGTGTCCACCTATGCCTCCATCTTGGGCGGAAGTCATTTAATATTATTTGTATTAATATTCAGTATTAATAAAAATAATATTTAATATTATTACTTAAAGAATCACTTTCTTTGGAATTAAATAAGCTTCGGCTCTTGCTGGTGTGGATCAGTGGATTGAGTGCCAGCCTGTGAACCAAAGGGTTGCCAGTTCAATTCCCAGTCAAGTCACATGCCTGGGTTGCAGGCCAAGTCCCCCATAGGAGGCATGCAAGAGGCAACCGCACATTGATGTTTCTTTTCCTGTCTCTCCCTCCCATCCCCTCTCTCTAAAATAAATAAATAAATAAATAAATAAATAAATAAAATCTTAAAAAAAAAGCTTTGGCTGTTAAGTGGATTCTGTCCCCTGCAGCCTATTATTTTGAGAAACCTGTTCAGTGTCCACCTCCCAGGGTTCTTTATGTACAGTGCTTGACATAGTACATGGGAAAATGGAAAGCACTCAGGGAATGTTGGCTCCCATTTTGATCACTACTGATCAAATTCTGAGATCCTCATCAGGAGGCCAATTCTTAGTATTTCTTAGGTTTATTAAAGAAAAGTCAGTTATATGGGTTATCAGGATCCTGGCAATAAACAGGATGTACCAGCATCTCCAAAGATGGTTGTAATGATAGGGTGTCGATGAAGGGAGGTGTGAGTATGGGAAACAAGAAGCGGTGAGACACCAGAGACTAGTAAACATAATAATCACAACCATTGCTATGGGCTGAACGCTCTGTCCCCCAAAATTAAGATGTTAAAATTCTAAACCCCAGTGTGATAGAATCAGGAAGAGACATTTAGCAGGTGATTAGGGTCATGAAGGTGGAGCCCTCATAAACTAGATTAATGTTGTTATATGAGGAGTAAGGAGAGCTTGCTTCTCCTCTGCTCTTCACTGTATGACATATAATCAGAAAAGGGCCATCTGAAAACCAAGAAGTGTTCCCTTACCAGACGCCACGTCTGCCAGTGCCTTGATCTTGGACTTACCAGCATCCAGCTTTCTATTTTAGGCCACCCAGTCTATGTTAATTTGCTATAGTAGCATGAGCTAAGACAACCGTCCCTTGAGCTGAAGAGACGAGTAGAAGTTTTAGTCACTGCCAGACAGGAGGTGACAAAACAATAAGAGAGGAGGGCAGAAATACTCTGACTTCTCTTTCTCCTGCCCTCTGATCTCCCCAAATCACTCTCTAGCTGAACCCAACTTTAAGCTAGCTGGTCACAGAGCCCCCAGATGCTGCCTACAGGGTCAGCCTCCTGGGCTGTGGAAATGGGTCAACAATAACTCTGGGGGGGAGAAAAACAAAGAATAACTAGGTTTAAAGAACCTGGATTCAAATATATGATTAATTTGCCTATTCACTCCTTATGTTTGAAACTCACTCTCTACAGGAGGCCGATCCCAGTCTTCTGTTGTAGTTCGGGCAACTTTCTTCCTTTCGTTAGTAAAGGCTGCCATTAAAACAACAACCTAAGCAAATCAGAGGATATCCAGAGACAACTTCTGGCACTTAATTTCAAAGCTCCAGCTCTTTGAACAGCATTAAAGTCTGTTTCTCATATAAGGCAAATTAGTTAATTTCAAGTGTGCTTTTTGAATATCAATGGACCACCCAAATATTTACTTATTTTAGGCCATCCTCCTAGCATGTTAAAAGAATTAATTAGCTTTAAGAGGAATAAGGGGTGGTGTTTGTGCATATAAAGTGGCTAAAGTAAGGGCCAGTTTCATATTAAACAACATTAATTATTAATTTCACAAAGGAGAAAAATTTACCTATGATAGAAAACCCCTAGGGTGATGTTCTTTTCTACAAACTTGCTTCTAAGTCAAATAACATCCCAAACACTCCTTTTATTCAACCTCTCTTGCTGGAAATGAGAAAAGGCTATGGAAAGAAAAACAACTGGATGCTTTATAGTTACACCATTTCTTAGAGGTTGGTATATGCAAGTTCCCCTCAGCCAGGAGGTCAGATCCAGAAGAACTGTCTGGGAAAAATCCCCTGCTTCTCTAACAAATGTAAAACTTTGGATAAAAGTTAGTATGAGGTTTGCTCCAGGCTGGGGATTTCAGAGCCTAGCTTAGGAGTTCCCCTAAGGAGGTGGCTAACACCTGGCTGAGTTTCCAAGTCCCTTTGCCCTCTTTCTGCCCCCCAAGAACTTTCTGGAGGCAGAACAATCATTGTCCAAACTCAACTCACAGTTGGCCACCAAGAGAAAAGTCTATTGTTCTGCCAGCTGAAAAGCTTTAGATTCTCAACAGCAGACTCAAGGCATGTCCCAGGAACTCAAGGAAAAAGAGGATCCAAAGAATATATTTTTAGTTTCTAGAAAACAAGCACCTTGTTTATTTATCCTAACAAAGTTGGAGATCTGAATCTATTTACTCTATTGGTCTGAATAAAATTGGGCTTCCTACCCCTCTCAAAGTATTATGAAATCATAGCAATGGTATTAAACTTTTCTCCTTGTTCTGGTTTTAATAAATTGGAAAGTTTAGTATGTAGCCCATTTTTGAGAACCCTTATGTATGCACCCGGTCTTCTGAGGGCACAGTGTTGTTAAAAATTCTCAGAGTTGCACCTATCTACCTAGAGTCACCAAAGAAGCCTTGGGGAGGAATACTCACTAACAAAGATCTTCCCTGTTACTTGCTGGCATGGTCTGAAATTCAGCTTTTAGAGATATATTCCTTTGGATCTTTCAACTCTCTTGTTTTCTAAGAGACCCATGTTTGAGTGTAAATACCACTAAGAAAAGATACTCTTGAAACTGTTGAGATCCTTAACAGTTTGGGGAAATATGGTACAGAGCAGTACGGCATTCCCACATCTTGAAAAGAGGAGTTGAAAGAGTGAGAAAAATACTTGAACCTAACTCGTAACTTTTCTGAAGTGTTATCATTCCTGTAAACATTTCTTTCAAGAGAGACACTTAAGGTTTAGAAGATTCCACTTACTAGGTGTGACCTTTGGCTTCTTTAACTTTTTAAGCCTCAGTTTCACCATCAGTAAAATAGGATGATAATAATTACTTTATTAAAGTTTTGTGAGAATTAGATAATGTGTATAAGTACCACTCAGGTGGTGCTTGGCATGTAGTAAGTATTCAGTAAGTACAATGTGATGATGACAAGGATGATGATGACAATCCCATCTGCTCCCTACAAACAGATAAATAAGAAAGAACATTTAAATATGTATTAAGGAGGAAAAATGAGGAAGAAGCAGTTGATCATAACTTTTCCCTCTTGCACTCCTCTGTCCCTTGCTGGGAATATGGAAGCTTTAGAAAACAACTGCTGTAACTTTTCCTCTCTCCAACTAACTGTTTATAACTTTAATAATATGGCTCTGTAGATATTTTTGTGCCTTCTAGCCTGCCTGAAATTTAACTAGCCTGATAGAAACCTCTATCACACTACATTGCCTCCTGTACTGATGGATTAGTTAGGGAAGGTACTGAAAAACAAAACAAAACAAAACAAAAAGGAGTAGATTTGGGGTCAAATTAAGGTATGAAGGTTTTAGTTTGATGAAAATCCTCATTTACTTAGCAATAGCATTTGCAATGGAAGGAAAATGTGTGGATAAGGGTTTAATCCTTATGAAGAGGGCTCTACTTTATATTATGAAAATTATTTCAAGGGCATATGTTCCCTATTTATTGACCCAGTGGTGTGAGTCTCTGGTGGTATGTTCAGCATCTTAAAAAATAAAGCCCATTTCATTAAGCAAGTAATGATATTCACTATGGGCATATAAAGTCATCTATGAAAAAAATAAGGATAGAGAAAAAACAGGTGCAGAACTGAGCTCTGATGTTCACTAACCTGCCAACTTTGCAGTTACCAGTGGGGCACTGGAGCTTCCTGGATTTCCTGCCATTTTCATCTAGTCTAGTCTAGGTAAGGACAATGCCCCTTGTTTAAGCTCAATGCAGGATTTTGTCAGTTGGGCCCTAATGCAACACTCTGGGACCACCATGTCTTGAAGATTGTCTGAACAGGTCTCTAGAGACTTGAGATCCAGAATGGGACACTGGACCATGGCAGCTCATATCTGTTTTCTCATATCCTTCACCTGTGAATTTTAAGATCCACCTTTCAGGCTCCTCTTCACTCAAATTCAAATGAAGCCACTCTTGGCTCCTCCTGTAGATTAAATATTTGAGACATATTAGAAAATCCTTTAGGCTCATCTAAGATTCCAATGTATATGGATCTTCAAGACTGCCAATTGCCACATCCATATCACCTGGGAACAGAACTTTCCTATACACTCTGTATACAAAGACCAGCAAATTTGCAGCCAACAATGCTCACTTGGTCAGATGTTATTAATGTTAATGACACCCTCCATCCTATCTCCCAATTCTAGCAATGAAGGTATAAAATCAAGTAAATGTCAAGTATCTTCTTAGAAGGGGTTTAAAGTTGTTTACAAATAGGGAGACTATTTTATTCCTATCATCCCCAAATCATTATTAATAATACCTCCCTTACCCTTAGAAGTATCACAATTTCAGTAATAAAATATATAATGTTTTTAGAAGAGTCATCATCACGGAGATTACTTGAGAAACAACATTATCTCCCATTTTAGTTTAGGCAAAGACTGTGTTACTATAGCAAGGAGATCCCCAAAATACAGTGGATTTTGGGGACTACAGACTACAGAGTACAGAATACAGACTACAGAGATTTCTTTGTTTCCAATTAAACAGTCCTGAAATGAACAGTCAGGTGGGCAGAGTCTCTTCCATGGGACCATTCAGGAACCAAAGTTCCTTCCATATTGTTGCTCCATCACTTTTTAGGGGCTAAATTTGCAAACATCTTTGAATCTGGGTTATAGTTTTTGTTCCAGCTCATAGAAAATGAAAGAGGGGGTATGAAAAAGGGCATGCCTAAAGGTTTAAGGCCCAGAACTAAAGGCAGCACACAGCATTTCTGCTTCCATTTCTATTGGCAAGAACCTAAGTATATGGTCATGCCTAGTGTCCTAGTCTAAGTTCCTTTGAAAGCAAAGCCTGGGGTAAAGGCCTTTGTGTTATTTTACTAGGGAGTACAATACCAAGAAGCATAGGTGAATAGGAAGTAGAATGCAGCAAGGAAGGAGTGAAAGCAAATATGAGCATGTATTACTGAGTTAGATAGCTCTTGGTATCAAGTGTGACCAATTGCTCTTATGGGACCATCTTTTGGCAGGTCATGTGAACTGTTGGAGAGTTATTCACTTGTTTCTATTTTCCATTGATAAAAGTTTCAGAGGTATTGAATCCCCTAAAGTTTTAGGTACTTCTTTCTTCCTTCCTTTATTCCTTCTATCCATCCATCCAACATTCTATACTGTATAGTACTATGGGTTTAGAACAATGAATACAGTTGTGCAACCACAACCATAAAGACAAGAAATTGTTCATCACCTCAAAAAGTTTCTTTTTTACCTATTTGTACCCAACCCCTCCTCTCATTTCATCCTCTAGCAACCATTGGTCTTCATTCCATGCCCGTCTTTTGCCTTTTGCAGAATGTCACATGAATGGAATTATATTGTATGTAGGCTTCTGATTCTTTCTTATTTCACTTCACATAATGTATCTGATGTTCATCCTTGTTGCTTTCTGTACCAACCCATCCTTTTTTATTGTTGGGAAATATTCCATAATACAAATGTAGCAGTATAATAATCCATTCACCAGTTGAAAGACATGTAGTTTGCTTCTAGTTTTGTATCCTTACGAAGAAAGATGGTGTAAATATTCACATACATGTTTCTACATGAGTAGATTTTATTTCTTTTGTAAAGCCCACAACAATTTTTTGACTTGGACTTTAATGTCACCATAATACAAATTAGAAAACTGGGTCTCAGGGAAATTAAATAACTGACCCAGTGGCACATAGGTAATTGAATGGTGGAACCCAGGTGTCTGTCTCAAGCTCCTGGTCTTGAGAAAAAGACACATAAGCAAATAATTACATTACACATAAACATACACATGTACAATAAGTTGTATAATAGAAAAATAAGTGTCAAGAAAATACACTGGAATCAGAAAAATGTGCCTAATCCTTTTCCCTCAGATGATCGTGGAAGCATCTAGGGTGGGCCTAAAATTCTACATCTTAAAGCATAAGCAGGTGTTCTCTAAGCACGCAAGATGGTAGAACAGCTATAATGCCAAGTTCACAGGGACAGGGGCTTGGTCAGTTTTGTAGCTGGTGCCTCACAAGTAGCTGGAACAGTATCTTATATATAATTGGCACTGAATACATATTTCTTGAATGAATGAATGAATTTCAAAGGGTACGGCATATGTAAGGGTAGGGCACCTGGTTTGCATTGACTTTTTTTGCCTGGTACATGACCTCTCCTTCAGTTGCGAGAAACATTTCCCAGCTGCTTCTTGGCATGATTTTTAAATTTTCAGTGGTTTAGTGGCCACACCCAACACCCTGAGGCTTGGGGTCCAAGAGCCTTTATCTCTAACAAGCCTCTTTCTAGAAGCCTGGCTTTGACCTCTGTGAGCTGCCCCAATG
Organism: Phyllostomus discolor; assembly: GCF_004126475.2. Taxonomy (NCBI): domain Eukaryota; kingdom Metazoa; phylum Chordata; class Mammalia; order Chiroptera; family Phyllostomidae; genus Phyllostomus; species Phyllostomus discolor. The sequence continues at coordinate 58,116,322 of NC_040909.2, forward strand.
TGCAAACTAAACAGAGATGTAAACCTTGGAAGCAAGCTTATCTTCTGGTGTCCTGCCAACTTCTCGAATGTCATGGATTCTGTTCCTTGTCCCTTAGGCACCAGCTCAGGTTCTGACCAAAGAAGGCTAAAGTGGCAGGTCCCAAGGGGAGAGAAAGTGGAAAGGCAAGCTGCTGTTCAGAAGTGAAAGACAAATAGCATATGATCTCACCTTTAACAGGAACCTAAACAACAAAACAAAGAAACAAGCAAAATATAACCAAAGACACTGAAATAGAGAACAGTCTGACAAAGTTCAGAGGGGAGAGGAGAGGGAATTTCAGGGGAAAAGGGGAACAGTTTACAGGAAGAAGTATAAAGGACACATGGATAAAAACTAGGGGTGGGTGGAAATGGGAGGGAGGAGGGGAGGGTTGGGTGAATGGGTTGGGATGGGAGTAAAAGATAGAAAATTGTACTGCAACAACAATTAAAATAAAAAATATTTTAAAAAGAAGTGTTCAGAAGCTCGACAATAGTGGATTCAAGCAGGTACACAAGGTGTCAGAAAGGCAGGTGGAAAGGCTGTCCTCCTTTTTCTCCCCATTTTTACAAAAGTACTACTTTTATTACAGAAGTGTTGAAAACATTGTAAATCAAAAAAAGAGTCTGAAATTACACTAATTCCGACATTGAAAGAGTACCAGTTAACACATCAGTAGAAACACTTTTGTTTTCTAGGGTAATACACAGTCACACACAATGGAATGATACTAGTAGCCTGTCTTATATAATGGAGTATCAGAAACATTTTGCACCATCACTAATTATTTGTATACCAATTTATTTTTTTTAAATGTTTATTTATTGATTTTAGAGAAAGAGAAGGAGGGGGAAGAGAGAGAAACAGAAAGAGACAGAGAAATATCAATTTGTTGTTCCACTTATTTATTTATTCATTGGTTGCTTCTTGTATGTGCCCTGATCAGGGATCAAACCCACAACCTTGGCACAAGAAGATGACACTCTAACCAACTGAGCTACCTGGCCAAGGCAACCAATTTATTTTAAATAGTTGCATTTTGTTCAAAATTTGATTTAACAAATTGTCAGAATACATTTTTGTTTAAATAGTTTTATCCTTTTCAAAAAATATTGTCACTTGGTGCTTAAGAGAATGTGCTTTGTATAGGCTTAAATATTGTCTTCTGGAACTTTCTGGTTTCATAACCTTGGGCAAGGAACCTAATTTTGTTGCCTTATCAGTAAAATGAGGATGATAATAGTACCTATTTCACAGGTTTGTTGCAAGGAACCAATGAGTTGATTCAAGTGAAATACAGGGGTTGGCAAAAGTAGGTTTATGTTTGTGAGCTCACGAAACATGCAGTTTATTCTTGTATTATTATTATTATTAATTATTGTATTATTTATTTGTATTACAACTGTAAACCTACCTTTGCCCACAGCTGTACTTGGCATGGCATCCACCACACAGGAAACTCTCCATACATATGAGCTAATAATTATTAGTATAAAAATACAAACAGTATAGAAAAACATAGTTTAAAAATCACCTGCAATCCTAGCACCCAAAGAGAATCAATGTTAATTATGTCATATTATATTGTGCTCCTTTAATCAATATATCACAGGTATAAATATACCCTGCCAAGTAGTATTACTCTGTAGTTTATATCATCTTTTTTTTTCATGACTGAAGAATATTCCATTGGTGCAAATATGCCAGGGTATACTCTTTTTTTTTTTTTTGTAATTTCAATTCCTTAATGGTTAAGGAGTAGTTACATTTTTTTAAAGATTTTAATTTATTTATTTTTAGAGAGGGAAGGGAGGGAGATAGAGAGAGAGAGAGAAACATCAATGTGCAGTTGCTGGGGGTTATGGCCTGTAACCCAGGCATGTACCCTGGTTGGGAATTGAACCTATGAGACTTTGGTTCGCAGCCCGTGCTCAATCCACTGAGCTACGCCAGCCAGGGCAGGGTATACTGTTAATGGAGAAGAGAATTAAGTAAACCCAGCAAAATACAAGCCCTGACTTACGTGCCTGGCCAAATCCTCATTGTGCACATTTCGTAATACCAGCTAAGAAGAATCTCACCACAAACTCAACTCTGCAGAGTCAGGAAAAATCTGAGAACTGTGTCCCAATTTCCTAATCAGAACTGACCTTGATTGTCCCAGGATATCACCCTTCACCTGCATACTCTGCTGTTGGTGCTCAGAATGAAAATGGGAAACAGTCAAATTCCTTGGTTTGCTCCTGCTGACTCAGCAGGCAGGGGACTCCAGAAGAGTTCACCGTGGTTTGGCCAGGAAGGAGCTCAGGCTCTGCTGAGATCACAGCCTCCTGGGGGCCAGATGAGGGGCTGGCTTGTTTATACTGTATCCCAGACCAAACAGCTGGGGAAATTGTAACCCTGTTCATTTCCCCCTACTGCCTTAAAAAGAAATTTGATTAAATCACATGAGGAAATAATTCCTCTTGCTTGCTCTTTGTTTCTTTCTCTCCTTTATTTCCTTCTACTTTCCCTTTCATCCTTCCCTCCTTCCTTTTCTTTCCTTTTTCACTCCCTCTTTTTCCTGATCTTTTTCTGTCTCTCTCAATCTGTCTCTCTCTCTCTCCCTTTCTTCCTTCCAATTTCTGTAACAAAATACTTTTGGGGGAAAATTAAACAAAGAGATAAATCCTTTATTTTCAGAGCCAGGAGGAATTTTTTTTCCCAATGCTTATTTGCAGATGAAAGAACTGGGGAAATAAATGGGTCAAAGGCCTCTTTCTTATTCAGGCAAAATGTCCATGGAAAGTCCTAAAAAGGCTGAACTTTATGGTGACTTTATCAAATATATCTTTGGAAAACTGAGATTGGAGTTTGCTGTCTCCCCATGCCCATGCCTCTCTGGTCCTCAGTCCAAGCCCCTGCAGCTGGAGAGGACACTCCTGCAGTCAAAGAAGAGGAAGGGGAACTGAAGACACGGACAGCTAAACTTACAGCTGTGTGTCATCTGCAAACCTGATAACTGTCCGCTCTTCACTGTCTTCCAAGTCATTGATCAATATATTGCATGAGAACAGGCCTGCTGTATGCAGTTAAAGCCCTGATTTAAATGCCTTTTTATATATTAGGAAGGCAATATAGAGTAGTCATTGAAAGCACAAATCCCAACTCTGCTATTTACATACTGTGTATCTTCAAGAATATAACAGCCTCTCTAAGCCTCCAATTCTTTGTCCCTAAACATGGGAATAATGGTGGCACCCATCATCTAACAAGGGTGTGTGCAAAGGCTTAGCACAAAACCTGCTTAGGCAGTGTGCAGACATTGGTGTTATTACAAATAGCAGAGTTAGTTGTGCATCCAAATCATCAAATTATTATTTAGCTTTCCGCGAGGAAAAGCACACATCTGTTAATCAAATGCTGTTGCTGGAATTGAAGTGTATGATGTCTGGAATATTTTAGTGATCTGTCAAAAATAAAGTATCAAGAGAGGAAATAAAGTTAGGCCATAATGACTTGAACTTCTGCAAGCACTCAGTGTCCCAGGCTGTGCTGTTTCCTAAATGTTCATAAAGGGTGTGTTTCATAATCAGGTCCCGAATGCTAGTTCCATTGCCTTCTAGTTTTTAGAATCCACATTTTTCTCATTTTTGAAAACTAGAATAACATATTCCTGTCTCCAATTCCCTGGCCTCGCTCCCAGGCTCTGATTTCTCTAAGATTGCTGACAGTGGTTTTGTAATCACATCTGCAATCCCTTTCTATATTCTAGTGTTTAATCCAACTTGAACTCATTAACTCTCTAGTTCCCCTTCTATTAGCTCTTGTGCCATCTTGGCCTTCAATTTTCTCTTTTAAAACACGTTTTTCATATATAGATAGATACATGCATATGTAAGTATATATATATCTATATATGCATACACATATGAATGCTTATGCATGACTCCATTTTGGAAAAGCACGAGGTGAGTGCAGAAAACTGCACCCAGCTGAACTGTGCTGCACGGGGACACACAAAACTCTCTCTCTGTCTCTCTCTCATGCATGTGTGCATACACACACAAATACATATTTAATACATGTTAATAGCTAAACATTCCAATTGTATGGTTTAAAAAATAATGAGTCCAGAAATCATTGGTAGCCATAGCATTCAGAGACAATAATAGTGCTTTCTGTCTTGCTGTAACACCTTCCAGTATTTCTCTGTGTAGAAATAGACACAGATTGCTAGTAGATAAATAAAACAGGAAGATTCCTTGATATAATTCTTTTTTTACAGCCCTACTTTAATGTTAGCATATAGCTTCAGTTCAGTAATGTGAGATAATTTTTACTGGGCTCAGACTCTTTATTTGGGTACTTTGGCTTTTCAGCAATTTGCCACATTATAAATGTTATACTCACTATTTTGGTAAAAGGTGTAGGTGCTCAGTAAATAGTTGCTGATGTCCTTAGTTAAGGAGGCTCTAGAGGTACAAGAATTAGACTTCAGAGTTATATGGACTGTGTCCTGATGCTTCTTGTCCCATGCCAGATGGCTGAACTCAGGCAAATCGCCCCACTCTTCAGGGACACAGTTTCTGAGCATTTTCTCCTGTTAAAGAGGTTGGCAGACAGTAACCCTGGGTTGGGCTCTCAATAAAATTAAATGTGACCTTGAATATAATGCTTGTAGCATAGTGCTTTGTTTAAGGAATATCAAAAAATGGTAGCTATTATTGTTAATATTATTTTTGTTATAACATCCTATATGGTTCAAGGTCTATGTTCTTTAAAAGTAAAGACACTGTTAGAGGTTAATGATTTCTTTAATGTAGGAATTTACATTTTGAGCTCAATGCAAAGTGAGTCAAACCAAATAATGCACTGTAAATAACAGCAGCATGAGGACTCAAGTTGAAGGCACTCATTTCATACATACCATCAATTCTGCCGTGATGAGACACACACTCCTAAAAATTATCACACTGTATAGTGTTGTAATAAATACCTTGGGGCTCCTGGGAATTGGGGTGGTGGCAGTGGTTCTCACTCACAAGACCTCAAAGTCTCCTGGGATTTTGCCCCTCTCCCCAGGGGACATTTGCAGTGTCTACAGACATTTTCTGGTTGTCACACTGCTGGGGACAGGTAATAAAGCAGAGGAGGATACCCTTGGCATCTAGTGGCTGAGACCAAGGATGCTGCTAAATAGCACAGAGTACACAGGATAGTGCCCACAGCACAGAATTGTCCAGCCCAAAATGTCAATAGTGCCAAGACTGAGGAACCCTGAGCTAGAGCACAACACTCAAAAACTTGTCCGTGACATATTTAAAAAAGGATAGGAATCTAATAAAAACAGTAATATGGTTTTACCTATGTTAAGTGGTTAAGAATGCATATACTCTGCAAAAATATATCTTGCCCAGAGAAAGACCTGTCGCTTACTTGTGGCAGTGGATTTGAGAGGGTGGCAGCCTGTGGGGCAGCTGTGAAGTGGTGGAAGCAGGATTATCTGAAATGGGACGGGAAGTCATTGTGCCGGACGTGATGGTGCAGCTCCTGACACATTGGTGAATGAACGGAGGATGATGCTGGATGACTGCAGGGTGTGTGTGTATGAGTTTTGTGTGTCCCACGAAGCACAGTTCAGCTGGGTGCAGTTTTCTGCACTTACCTGGTGTTTCTCAGAGATGGAATCACACATAAACAAACATGAAATTTGATTATGCCCAAATTATTCCCCAATATATCAATGATATTAGAACAGATCCATATTTTAAAAGCATATGTTATAGCAGAACTGACTATACATATTTAATTGCACTGAATTGGCTTGATGAAAACTAGAATTCACAGCAACAATACTTTGATTCTGAAAAATGTGATGGACTTCATGATCAAAAAGACTTTTAACCTATAGATATTACCAAGCAGATATGTTCCAGAGAAACAACAAGGGCCCAATTTAAGTAAAACCCCTTCACAGGCTATTGTACAGCACAAGATTCTTCCATGACCTGAAAAGTGGCCCATACTATTTATCACAATGTTTATTTTAAATCCTTAGAGTACTGAAATATTTAAGGGTGAAAGTATATGATATGTGGGATTTGCTTCACAATAATCCAAGTGGGGGCAGTGAGTAGTGGGGCTAAGGGGAAACAGGATTGGCCGTGAGTTTATACATGAAATTAGGAAATGGGAATGTGGGCTTGGTTATAATGTTCTCCCTACTCTGTATGATAAAAATAATTTTTAAAATTATGCATAAGCAGTACATTTGCAAGTAAATTCATACAAATATTGATTTTTAAATGTTGATGCTACTATTTTTCATAATAGGGTTCCTGTGTAGCTACATAATGAAATGTCATGTTAAAAAGCTTGGATGTGCCATAGGTATTTAAAATATGCTTACCTTCCACAGTTTCTAAAAGACAAGCTCTTAGAAGTAGAATATGATGATTAATAAAATCAGGTGTCAAAAGGAGAAAATTAACAGTCAAGTCAAGGTCAGTGGCCAGGGCCAACTCCTTCGAGTAATGTTGCAGAAGCTGAGACTATATGAAGCCCTAACAGCAGAGGTAAGATGCCAGCCAGGGGAGTGTGCAGATATGCTCTGGGTGAAACCTGACCAAGCAGAGGATTGTGGTGGTTAGAGTCTGACCTCTCTGTGAGGCTTGTTTCCACTGAAGGGTCTTGGGTAAATTAATCTAGTCATTCTGAGAAATTTTGCATCCCTCGAGTTTGTAATAAAAAAGAGTGCAAAATTTAAAGAAACCAGAGGGGTGGGGGGAGGGAATTTCAGGGGAAAGGGGGAAGGGTTTACACAAACAAGTATAAAGGACACATGGACAAAAACAAGGGTGGGGTGGAAACAGGAGGGAGATGGGGAGGGCTGGGGGAGTGGGCTCGGATGGGAGTAAAAGGCAGAAAACTGTACTTGAACAGCAATTAAAATTTAAAAAATGGGAAGGAAGGAAGGCAGGAAGGGAGGGAGGGAGGGAGGGAGGGAGGAAGGAAGGAAACCCCAGCAGGAATGCCTGTAATAATAAAGGCACATTAGAAAGACTTGAGGCTCCTAAGAAAGTCTGAGCTCTTCTTTGGAGCATCTGATCAAAACTAGAAATACTGTCCCTGAAACATGCATATATGAATTCACAAGAACATTTTAATGCAAGATCTAGAGAGTCACAGTCATCTTAACATCCATCCAGGGCAGTGGTCAAGGAACCTGGGTTAGAGGCTGCACCAACTTCATTCTAGAAGCTAATAGGATGGAGACAAGTTCAATGTGTTCCTGTCGCTGCAACTGGCCCTCTTGACCTACTTCACCTGCCTGAACTATTTTCTCCACACTCCAAATTCTACCTTATTCTTCAAAGTCCCTCACTTTCAGGAAGACTTTCTCAGCCAGTGTTATCTATAGAAATTTCTCCTCTGAACTCACAGTAAGTCACTTATCAGTGCTGCTATTTTTGTCCTTAATCATATACTCTTTTTGGATGCTTGTCTCCAGATACTTGTGTGTGTGTGTGTGTGTGTGTGTGTGTGTGTGTGTTGCTTGTTTAACTAGATTGCGAGCAACTTGAGAGCAACACTATTTATCACACTTCCTGGTATATCCTCCCAGAACCGACCATGTATAAAACTATCAAGTAAACAGACATGATTTGAAAGTAGTCATAAGGTACATATTGAATAAATGAATATCTGAATGAATGAAAAGGTGAATGAATCTCTTACTCCTTTTTTTTACTGCTTTCCCTCATACTTTAAGCTTAGCAACCTCTACTCCTCTGCCTAGAGCACCCTTTTCCCAGGACTCCCTAGCAAGCTCCCATTTGTTTTGAATCTCAGCCCCTCACTTTTTACCTTCTTGCCTCCCTCCACCCCAGCTTCATGGCATAGACTGTGGAAGACCTGTGTTATGCACCTATACCCTAACACACCATGGCAGTGATCCCCATGGGCATCTACCCACTGCCGGGGATGTGAGGCCCACTAGGTATGTAGCACAGGGAGGAACAGGTTTACTTGCTTATGCATTTATTTTAATGTGTATTTGTAACAATATAACTAATGCATCAGACCCATGATTTCACAGAATGTGTTGATTAGAATGAGGCTGAGTAAAAAAAAAAGACAAAAAGTTGGCTTAAAGAAAAGCAGTGAGTGATAGCCTTCTTGCTATGGCTTTATGACAGAACTTGTGAAGGTGGGGTATGTTTGTTCAGTCTATTTTTGAGCAGTAGGCTGGCATTGGGAAAAGGCAGCTGTCCATATCCTTTCCTAGGAGGCAGTTCCAGGGCACAGAGACCAGGCCTAACTCAGCACTGCACCTCCCAGGGCTTGGGGATGGTTGGCTGAATTGAAAAATTTAGGAGTGAATTGAAAAATTCTGTCCCAGCCTCACTTTGCCCTCCTTAAAACACTATTTCATCTGCTCCCTGGAACAGAGGGAAAGCAGAAAAGTAGGAAGGAAGAGTACAACTCCTCTTCCCCCCAACTTGTTACCCAAAGGTTCAAATAGACCATTACAGGAGGCTGCCCTAATCTCATCCTACCAGAGGCCTCCTTTGCTTAGGTTTTCTTCCCGGGATTTCTGGGCTGCATGAAAGCCTATTTTGGCATGCACATAGAGCTTTCTTTGCCTTTAACACAATTAGCCAAAGACTCTCAGAGATTCTTCACCATGAGGACTAGTTATACCCATCCAGGCGTCTGCTGACTCCAAGGAACAATGATTATTACCTAGATAATCATGGGTTACTGAAAGAGAGGAAAAGCAAAACAGGAAAATTGCACAAAGGGAAAACTTAGTCAACCAGCACCTGCCAGAAAAAGCTGGTGGGTGGGAATGGAGTGGGAAGGTTCCTCGGGGCTCTTCCCCAGGGAGGATGCTGAGACTTCCAAATTCTGAAGGTCTTTGTGTAAGAGGTGAGGGGCTGTGGTGTACCTAGTGAGTTGCTGCTGGCTGGAGAACAAAGAAAGGAAAAGGGAAAGGCAAGGGTGCTTCCACTTTTCAAGGTAACATAGTTGAACAAATCCAAGATTGCATTAGCTCTAATCACTGGTAATTCATTTTGAGAAAATCACAAAGGAACTGTCTCCCCCCAGTTTCCGCTTTAGGGATTTCCCAGGCTAAGAGGGCAGCTCAGTCTGAGTCACTGAGTTTAAGAAACCAAGAAATGATAACGTGAAACTACACTCCTCATGACTGTTAACCCTGTGTTTTCAAAATCTCTTTTAAAAATAATTTAAATCTGACATACATACAAGAATCAATCTGGATTCTTGTATGTCCATTTACTGTGGAACTCCTGCTTTCTATTTTTGCACTCTATGTTCCTACTTTGTTTGAATAGTTAGAGGTCCACTTAGGAAAAAAATGAGAAGTTGAAATTATAATCAATTATATTTGTACTTATTACCAGGGATAATGGCAGCTCTCCTTCTTTAGGTGTCTTAGTAGAGAGATTTCACTGGAGCATCACTATAATTTCACTTCTAATTTACTGAAAATAGAAGTCACTAATTGAGGGCCTCCTCTACAGTAGGCACGTAACATTCATTCTTTCCTTTATTTCTCATAATAATCCAATGAGACACGTACTATTTCCTTATTGAACTGTTAAGAAAATTAAGACTAGAAAAGCTAAGTGATTGGTTCACAACCACCCAGCTAATATGTGACAGAGTCAAGATTCAAACCTCAGGTTTTATCTATTCCAAATTACATGTCTTTCTACCTGCCTATGCCTTTCTAAAAACTCCACAGGGAAATGAGCAAGAAGAAATAGAATTTAGTACATAAATCAAGGAAAATATGATTTATTACAAATATTCATAACAGATGACATATCTCTTGCTGTGAAATAACCGCACAATCTCACTTCTTCATTCATATGTACCAGTCAACACCCATGAGTCCCCTTGGGCATGATGTTCCCTACTCATTCCCCAGTCAGATACCTCTAGACCACACTGACATCACAACATTTATTTGTTAATCATTGGGAAGATGGAGATTGGCTATTTTTGGGACATTCATTATTTAAAAACTATGTAATTCCTGATATTTGTGAGTACTGACAGCACAGTACTCCACTCGGGAGTTATTCATTTCTATGAGGACCAGACATTTTGAAAAGGAAGTTTCATCATGATGTGGATTCTCTTTTGTCATTTCCATTTCTAGGACTATCTTCTCTCAGTATGAAATAATTGAGCAACCAGAGTCAGTATGGATGGAGAGAGAGCAAAAGAGCTGACATCTCCAACAAGAGCCGAAGATGAGAGAGAGTAAAGAAAAGCCCAGTTTTCCAAGGTCAGAGTTCATGACTCTCTGTCATATCCATACCTGGGTGCCAGTGATGCACCATCTTAAAAATTCATGCCATTGTGTTGCTTTTATTTTTGAGTATTGGTTTCAGTGGCTCATGATCATCTATGGGGTATCATCTTCCAGAAACAACCTCCTTATTCATGGGCTATCTAAAATTGACTGCTCCATTAAGCAGTGATAAAAACATAGTGTAAAGGCTTCACACTTTTTGATTACCAGAAAGGAAAATAACTCGTGGCTCTAGGATTAAGTCAGGCCATGTGGAGGTCTCCTTGCAAATCCCAGTCCTGTCCATCCTGACTGCCCTCTTGGAAAAGAGTTCTACTTAGGAACTTTGAACTATGTCACATGCTGGCACGAATGCACTCCAGCTCCACTCATCCTAGGTCAGATATCGGGGTGATGACTGCCTGTCCGTGATGCTGTGCAGACAACATCTGGGCTCTTAAGCCCACTCACACTCTGCAGCATTCTTGTAGGCTGCTGGAAAAAACTGGAGCCTAGCAGGCTTATAACACATGAGGAATCTATGTCTTCTTCCTTAAAGGGCCCATCACCTCAAATGCTCTCCCTGGGAGGTTTTGCATTCTTTGGATCCCCCAACTTTCCAAACAAATTCCCTCAAACAGTTTATGTTTGAGTTAAATTGAATTGTTATCATTCTGATTTACAGAGGGTGACACTAAGACCAATAGATGAAAATCATTTGCCTAATGTTACAAACCTAATTGAACATAAATGGTCAGAGTGGCACCAGATGAGGTGCAAAGCTTAAATAAGGATGAGACACAAGGCTTAAGTTAAGTTTTAGTGGTCATCAGAGATACATTTGGGGTGATGGATAAAGTTGGTGATGTGTACATACCTAATAGATCCGGAGCAGCAAATAAAAGGAGGGTAGTCAAGGGAGGGGTGGCATGAAGGAGCTGTGGGAGGACCTCTTGGAGTCATGGGCTATTCATAGCCAAGAAAATGAGGGTGTTTTTGTTTGTTTTTGCCATAGGTAGTCGGATGTGAGCTTTTAACAGTGTAGGCGCACACTGTCACTAATAATGAGGAGCCCAGAGGAAAGATACTTAAATTTCTGTTTTCCTCAGTTTTCTTAGTACTTAAAAGTACAAATACACCCACCTCTCAAGATTGTTATATAGAAACAATTAGATAATCTAGATCGGGGCTTCTCAATAGTGGCACTATTGACATTGTGGGCCAGATAATTCTTTGTTAGGGGTGACAGCAAGGCTGTCATGTGCAGCACAGGATGTTTAGCATCCCTGGCCACCCAATAGCTATAGCACTATATCCTCCACCCCAAGTCGTAGCAATTAGAATGTCTCCAGACAGTCCCACATGTCACTTAGGAGGCAAAATCTCTCCCAGTTAAGAATGTGGATCCAGATAAAGGCCTTAGTAGAAGTGGTAGTCATATAAGAAGTACTTAGTTCATCTTACTATAATTGTTTACTCCCCTAGCTGTTCTTTCTTCCTTTGGAAGATGTCTTTTCTTTGATACCTTCCAAATATTTCCATATGTTCCCCTCATCTCTTGTATTTAAAACTGCTTGTGAGAAATAACTTGACAGATGCATTTATTCTGGGAGTTTTTTTCATTTTTGTCTGAGTATAGCACACTAAGCCACAGACCCCATCTCTAATGAGTTAAGTTAGGTACCCTAAATGAAGCAGGTACTGAATATTTCAGGAATGTTTTCTTTCTAACTTCTCAGAAGTCAGTCTATGGGAGTGGTTATTGTATATGCTAGCCACGGGTTAGATGAAAATTAATGGCTCCCAACGTATGTTCTTTGGAATACCAGGTCTAAGTGGATTGAAATAGGTGTCACATAATGAGAGGGCTCTATGATTAAACAAATTTAAATTAAACAGATCTCTTTACTTCTCACACCTTCACAAAATCTTAAAGATGCTACTCTGCATCATGATTATTCATGAAGAGATATGGTCTGCAGCTTTTCACAAACTCATTTTTACAGGTCAGGAATTAGTAAACTACAACCTTTGTCCAAACCCAGTCTTTTTGTAAATAAAGTGTTATTGGAACAAAGCCATACCTGTTCATTGTTCATTTACATATTGCTTATGACTGCTTTCACATTACAATGGCCATTTGGGCAGTGATAGAGACCCTATAGTCTACAAAGCCTAAATTCTTTACTGTCCAGCTTTTTATAGAAAAAGTTTGTCGACCTTTATTAGAGACTGGATGCTCTGTGGAATATACCCTGGGGAACACTGGTTTAGAGAATCTCATTATTGGAAAGTGCTTTAAAGGTCATTTAGCCCACTTGTGGCAGTGTGATTTCAGAATGACCAGATCCTTCAGAATCACCTGAGAAGCTTGTTAAAAATGCAGCTAAGATCCTGTCCTAAGCCTTGAACCAGGATGTCTAGGGGGAGGGCCCAGGATTTGATACTTAACCAAATCACCCACTAATTTTTATGCACAGCTGAACTGAATGCCCCAGATCTAATAAGACTATTGAGCCAATAACTGAATCTCTCAAGTATCTGTGCCCTCCTTCATACCTTCAATGCTGAGGAACTCATCACTTCCCAAACAGTCCATTCTACTCTTAGTCTGGAATAATTACCAGAAAGTTCTGTATGTTGAACACAGATATGTCCTCTAGAAACCCTACCCATTGACTTTGATTTCCTGTCACTCCCACTTGTTGCCAGCTGTGGAGTATGTTTAAGCAGAAGGCAGAGAGCAAAGTTTCCCACAAAAGCCTATGCTTTTGTCTTTCTGGGATGTAGTAGTATTCCTCAGGAAGCAGTCCCTGGCTGCTCTAGGCAAAATGAAGTACCACTGCCCTGTACACTCCAAGGACACAGGCTCCCTTGTCCATTCTCCACAGTTCTGTAATGTAGTGCTGCAGTGAAGGCACAGACATCTGACAAAATCAATAAACTTGGGGTCCTACCCCAGCCATTTGCTTCCTGCTTAGGGGCCTCTGGACAACTTACTTTACCTTAGGCCTCCATTTTCTTAACTGTAAAGAGGGTATAATAATAGCACCTACCTGGGGAGACTCCTGTGGCTTCAATATCACAGGTGCGTGTACAGGGCTTAGCTTCAAGCAAGTTCATAGTAAGCACTCAGTCAATGTCAGCAAGGAGGGGATGAGATGGATATGGCCCCCAGTGGATTTTGAACTTCTCCAGGTAAGAGACCATCTATAATTTATCTTCCTTCAAATCCCCAGTACCCATCACACAATAAAAGCCTAAAAACAAAAGATTTACTAAAGGAATGATTTGAGTTCTGAAAGAGGCCAGATAAAGCAGTGGTCATGAGCAATGGGACTGAAAAATATTTGCCTGTTTCAAATCCTGTGTGGTCTGGAGAAAAAACTTGATCTCTAAGTTTTAGTATGCTCCAGGGTAAATGGAGTCCCTGTGAATGTGATTGTGAATATTAAATAAGATGATGCAGGCAAAATAGTACATCACAAAAACTCAATAAGGAGCTATACTTATAATTAATATTACTACTACCATTATTATTAATAGTATCCCCTCAACATAATCCCAGTGACTTGTCTGGAAAAAGATGTCTTTGCTCACAGAGCAGTCTTATCTCTGTTTTTTTTCTACTTCCTATTCTTAGATCCCTTGGGAAATGCATAGCTTAAAATTTGGGACCAGGCTAATAGAGGATCATGCAAATCCATCTTAGAACTATATACATAGTAAATCCTGTGGCTACACTAAGCTGTGCACAGTTAACATTTCCCTCAGTGCCATAATCCAGACACCCCTTTCCCCACCAACTGTTTGTAGCATGTTAGGTGCAGATTTAATTAAACTCCTAAACAAGGAAACGGCAGTACCCGAAGGAGATGGAGGAATGTCTTGTGTCCAAACCAAATAAAGGAGAAACTATAAATACCAGGGCTCTGAGACATCAACATTTATACTCAGAAGGCTCTTCTTACTGCTAAACCTGACTTTAATCCTTCAGAGATTTACCCTTGATTACCTCCCCCAGAGTTGAGGCTAATGGCCAAACCTGAGCACCTGGAGTTTTTATCACACCTGCTTCCAAACAGGTCAAGTAAGTTGAATGTCCCACTCTTTACTTTATGAGCTGGACACTGGTTCTAGGCCCTGGAGGCAAAAGATACACAATTTTTGCAGTGGAGGAAATGGACATCAACAAAAGAATCACATCCATAAACATAAAATGAAAGTAAATAGTGTTATGAAGTAAAATTTCAGGTCTTTTTGAGATCATATAATAGTTACTTGTCTCCAAGGAGGACAGGAAAATCTTCCATTGGGAGCTAATAAAATCAGTGAAAATCTGATGAATGAGCAGGAGTTATTTAGAAAAATGGAACAGGGCATTGGTTTGGAGAGCAATGCTGACAGAATGAACAGCATGTGTGGAGGCCCTGTGGCAGGAGGGAAAAAGGCATGTTGAGGAACTGAAAGGAAGCTGCCTGATTATAAGAGCAAAGAGAAAAATACACAGCAGGGATGGAGAAGAGAGGGAAGACAGGCTATGATAGCACATAGACACCCTAACAAATATGGTTTATATTGTAGTTGTGAAAAGAAACCATTGGAATTCTATAAGCAGTAAGTAATGGAATTTGCTTTCCAAAAAGATCAGACGAGACTCCGTGCAGAGCCAAGTTAGGAGGCTATTATGGGTAGACTGGCAAGAGATTGTGGTGGCACAGACCAACTGTAATGGGCAATGAAGGTGAAAAGAAGTGGGTAATGGATCCAAGAGATGGAACTGGGATGAGAAAATAGCATTATAGATCTGAAACTAGGAAATGTATAGCTCTATTCTTCTAAAAAAATGACATGGGAATTTACAAGCCTCTAAAGATGAAAACAGAAGGCTACTCAGTTTTATCTGGCATTTACAAGTCCATACTGCCACATTGCAAACTTACACTATTTGCATAATTATTGATAAGGATGCCAAGACCATTCAATGGGGGAAAGGACAGTCTTTTTCATAAAAGTTACTGAGAAAACTGTATATTCTGATATGAGAGAATGAATTGAACCCTTGCCTAATACTGTAAAGAAAAATTGACTCTAAATGGATGAAAGACCTAAATGTAGACCTAAGACTAAAACTCTTAAAAGACAACATAGGGCAAAAGCCTCATGGCACTACATTTGTCAATAATTTCTTAGATATGACACCAATGGCACAAATAGCAAAAAAAAAGAGAGAGAGACAAATTAGACTTTATAAAAATGAGAAAATATTATGCCTCAAACGAACTATTAACAGAGTAAAAAGACAACCCACAATATGGGAGGAAAGATTTTTAAATCATAAATCTAATAAGGGATTTTATGCAAAATATGTAAAGAACATCTAAAATTCAACAATGACAACCCCCCCCCCCCACACACACAAATAACCTGAATTAAATATGAGTAAAATAGGAGTTCTGGTCAAGATGGAGGCATAGGTAGAAACCCTTCACTTCCTCATACAACCAAAAGGAGAAAAACAACCAATCTAAAATCAGTCAACAACCAAAAGTGACAGAAAATCAAACTGTATGGAACTCTGACAACCACAGAATTAAAGAAATAGTCAAACAGAACAACCAGACCCATAAAGCAGTGAACAGATTGCAACTGAGGTGAGGCAGCAGACCATGGGGGGGGCACGGTGGCAGGCTGCACAGGTGGCGCTGACTTAAGGGGAAACTGAGACTCAGCTGACTGCATACTACTGCCGTTGCTGTGGATTGCTGTGGTGGAAGACATTCCTGGTCTCTCATGAGAGTTTGTTGAAAAGTGCACTAGAGATGAGCAGGCAAGCTCACATATGAAAGATACCCAAAATGAAATAAAGCAAAATATTCAGGGAACTAACAGTGACAGGAAGGAAACCAGCACGCAAAGCAATGATTTGGAACACACGGAAGAAATAAACATCCAACCAGAACAGAATAAAGAAATAAGAATCCAAAAAGTGAAGAGAGGCTGAGGAATCTCTGGGACAACCTGAAACATTCCAATATCCAAATTATAGAGGTGCCAGAAGGAGAACAACAGGAAGAAATTGAAAATTTATTTGAACAAATAATGAAGGAAAACTTCCCAATCTGGTGAAGGAAATAGACTTCCAGGAAGTCCAGGAAGCCCAGAGAGGACCAAAAAAGTTGGACCCAAAGAGGAACAGACCAAGGCACATCATCATTAAGTTACAGATGATTGAAGACAAAAAGACAACCTTAAAAGCAGCAAGAGGGGAGGAAAGCATAACCTCCAAAGGAGTGCCCACAAGGCTATCAGCTGGTTTCTCAAAAGAAACCTTATGGACAAGAAGGAGCTGGAAAGAAGTATTTGAAGACATAAAAGGTGAGGACCTACATCCAAGTTTACTCTATCCAGCATACCTTTCATTTAGAATGGAAGGGCAGATAAAGTGCTTCCCAGGTAAGGTCAAGTTAAAGGAGTTCACCATCACCAAGTCCTTATTATATGAAATGTTAAAGGGACTTATCTAAGAAAAGGAAGGTCCAAAATATGAACATTAAAATGACAACAAACTGACAACTATCAACAAATGAACCTTAAAAAATAAAAGAAAGAAAAATAATGAAAACAAAACTAAGCAAACAACTAGAACAGGAACAGAATCAGAAAAGTTAAAGGTACATCACATGGAAAGTTTTCAGTGGGGAGGGCGAGGGGAGGAATAGGGGGAAAAGGTATAGGGAAGAAGAAGCATAATTAGTAGGCATTAAATAGACGGGGAGAGGTAAAAAATGGTATAGGAAACAGAGAACTCAAAGAACTTATATGTATAACCCATGGACATGAACTAAGTGGGGAATGCTGGAGAGTTGGGGGGTGCAGGGTGGAAGTGGGGCAAAGGGGGAAAATGGGAAAACTAATAGCATAATCAATAAAATATAATTTAAAAAAAGATAAAAAAATGAATAAAAATGAACAAAATACTTAAATGGGTATTTCTCCACAGACAGTATACAAATAGTTAATAAGCACATGAAAAAATGCTCAACATCATGAAATATTAGGGAAATGCAAGCCGAAATTATGAGATATCCCTTTATACCCATTAGGATGGCTACTATCAAAAAATCAAAATAACAGTTCAAAGAGGATGTGGAGAAACTAGAACCCTTGCATACTGTTGATGGGAATGTAAAATGATGGAAAACAGATAATGGTATTTCAAAAATAAATTACCATATGATGAAGCATTTCCACTTCTGGGTACATACCCAAAAGAGCTAAAATTAGGATCTCAAAAAGATATTTGTACACCTATTTTCATAGCCGCATTATTCACAATAGCTAAAACATGGAAGTAACCCAAGTGTCCATTGCCAGGTGAATGTATAAAGAAACTATGATATAGACATACAATGGAATATTATTCAACCTTAAGGAAGAAAATAAATTTTGACATATTCTACAACATAGATGAAACTTCAAGACATTATTTTAAGTGAAATAAGGTAGTCACAAAAATACAAATACTGTATGCTTCTATTCATTGAGGAACTTAGAGTAGTTAAAATCACAGAAACAAGAAGGTAGAATGGTGGTAGCTAGGAGGACCTAGGAGAAAAGGGGAATGGGGAGTTATTGTTTAATGGGTACAGAGTTTCAGTTTTATAAGATGAAAAGAATTATAGAGATGGATGGTGGTGATGGTAGCACAACATTATGAGTGTACTTAATATCACTAAACTTTACACTTAATAGTTAAAACAGTAAATTTTATGATATGTGTACTTTACCCCCATAAAAATTTTAGGAAAAAAAATTAGCACAAACTCAAGGATTCACTGTGAAGGGTACAAAATAGAGCTTTACTGCCTATACTTTGAGTAATTAGAATATATAACTCCACAATTAAAAACTCAAATTAAAAAAAAAAATTACAGTAGCATAGAGGGTTTAGCATACAGAGCATCCGAGTCAGAAGTGAGTTTGAATCCAAGCTCAGTCACTTCCTAGCAAGTGATTAGTAATACCTTATCCTGACTCTCAGTTTTCTCATCAGTATAAGGGAAATGATAAACCCTGCCTTGTGGAGTTATTATGAGGCTGGAAGGAGATGAGATAAGAATTAAATGTTGATCAGGTGTACAATTTGCCTAGTACCGAGTCTGGCCTACATTCATGTTAGCTGTTATCTTCATCAGTGAAACACTGCCTAGTTGGAACAAACACAACACAAAGATGAAAAGTGATTTTTCTGAAGATGGGAAATCTGTTCTATGTCTCCATCTCTAGCAGAATAAAAGATCATCTCCAACAGGAGCTGGTGGATTTAGAATCATAGGAGTGAGCATCCTCTCAGAAGCCACAGGAAAGGGCAGTGTGTTTTAAACACCATGGTTCACAATCCTCAGAAAGAATTACATTATATGCTCTGAGCCAGCAACATGCTCTGCTATTTTCCATTTGATTTGATTCTATTTCATTTTGTAAAAAACTTCTGGTCATGACTCACCAAAGTGATTTCTTGACTCTTGGGTCATTATCAACAGTTTGAAAAACACCAGGTTAGACCCTTCACACACAAGTCTTCCCGGAAGCCTTCCTGGGAAGCCTCACCCTATGGCAGTTGTTCCCACACTTGAATTTCCTTGGCTGATACAATTTCAGGCTGTTTCTCACTGTGTATTTATAATTCTTCTCTTGCCCCCCTACACACATTCACTGTCAGAGTATTCTTCCTTCATTACTTTACATCTAGGAGACCTGATTTAAGAAGCTGGGACAGTTTAATATACATTTATGGCAGTGGAGGTAGGGACAGGTGGCCAGAGAAACTAGCATCTAGTCAAATTAACCTATGCTGGCTGAGCAGTGGCTCTGTGCCTTGCCTTGCACAAAGCTGAGGAAGAGGATGGTGCTCTTTCAGATTCCCAAAGCCCGGGAAGCTAGGCATGAGCTCACAGTGTGGGAGCAGAGCACACAACCTTCAGTGTGAAGACTCAAGGGCTCCTGAACAGAAGCTTGCAATGATCAGTCCTCTGACCTATGCGAAGAAGCTTCCTTAACAATAGAACAAGACTCTGTTGCCTAAAGGCAGAGGATAGCACAAATGTCCTGGCCAAGCTCCACTTTGTGAAATAAGTGTGTGTACTGCAAGTTCACCCTCACATGTTAAGTACACAGGGAACCAAGTAGCAACTCTATGCAGGTGCTCAATTCCAGCAGGCTGGAAAAGGAATGGATCTTGTTTTTGCTTGGCTGTTTAAGCTTAAAATGGACATTTAAGATAGAAGCAACTGAGAAACCAACCCTTTGGTGAGTTCATACCAGCCCTGCTCATGTGGAGAGCAGCAGGTTTGTTAGGAGACAGACAGCACTGGATTCCCATCACCTCCAAGCATTCACAAGCTATTTAACCCATTCTGTTTCTCTGAGCTCCTCTTTGCTCACTGTAAAATGGACTAATAATAATACCTGTGGCATAGGTTTGTCAGGAGCATTAAATGAGATGATGCACAGAAAGCATCCAGTATATCACAAGCATTTAATAAATGTGTTATCATTATTATTATTTAAGCCAGAGTTATTATTTTTCCACACTCAATACAGCATAATTGAGGGGAAAAAGTCAGTCACCTAAAACAGCTTTTCCTTCCTTAAGCCAAAAGGACCGTTTCCTAGTGAGACAACGTAGATAAATTAGGCCTTCATTGCTCTTGGCTTGAAAAGAGACTTTATCTTAGGAGCCTCTGTGTTATGCTAATATGCAAACCTTATTTCCTGGAGAATCACATATCAGCACTGCAGATACGGTGCTGGTTCCTGAGCTGCAGCTTTGAAGACAGGTGCCTCTGGTGTCAGCCACTTCCCCTTTGGGTTCATAAGACTTCAGTCAGCCTCAGAATTCTTTAGGAATCAAGATCTGGTAGGTGTGTAGTCTCTGGAGGCCTTGGGCATCTGCTCTCCCATCTATTCCACTGGCTTTCCCACAAGACACAAGCCCTACCTGCTCCACTGGAAAACGCACCTCTGGGCCACTACCTGTTCCAACTCTGCCCAACTTCCAAGGCCTTGGACCTCCATAAGACTGTCCCTGAGCACTGTGGCCTGTATCAGTCTTTCCTTTGAGTTCTTCCATGGTAAATTTAGCTACTATAGCAGTGTTTTCAAAGGAAATATGTGAGTCAAATACATAAGTTTACTTTTTCTAGTACTAACTTTAAAGAAAAAAATAGGTGAAATTGACTTTTAGAATATATTCAGAAGTCTGGCATGTTTTTTACACCTAGAGCACATTTCAGTTTGTACTAGTCACATTTCCTGGGCTCAGTAGGCACATGTAGCTAGCGGATTTTGAAGACTAAGTGCTCCCCAAAGTAAAATATTTTATTAATATTTTTTATATTGATTACATATTGAAATAATAATATTTTCGATATATTGAACTACACAGAATATATTATTTCTATTGGGCTCTCACTGGCTCTGAGAAGTCACCTTCCTGGTCCTTTTACTAGAAAGCAAAGGCTTTGGTCCCACTCCCATCCCACCCCAAGTGCTTCCCATACTGGGCTTGCATTTGGGGCAGTAAAGATTAAAAAAGAAACCTGTAGTTATTCCCCTGAACCCTTCAAACTGGTCAAGTCCTGGTCAGATAGATTCCCCTCCTGTGGCTGCTTAACCTGACACTGTTGCCACTGACCAGGGCTGCTTCTTCAAGACTCAAGCTGGCCTCTGGGCTGGAGCAGGAGAGGAATAAAAACAAAGAGAATGGCCCCACTCTCTCTGTCCTATAGGATCTCCCTCCATACTCCTTGGACCAGAAGCAGGGACTTCTTTTGGGCCTCTCTCTCTTTGCACCCATGTTCCATTTCAAGATTCATGTTTCCTTTGAGCCCACAGTAGGAGACCTCGGAATAAAAACCCCAGGAAACTCATGGTTTGATGTTTACTTTGAGTTCCACTTACTTTTCAGAGTCCTCAGAGAGAAGTTCTGTGCATTTTGTCCAGAGTTTTAGGCTGCATTTGGAGGGAGAAAAAAGGTTCTTAACCAGAACTAAAATCTTCAGAAGATATAGATATTTTTCAGCATGTTGTATTGCATTCAACCACTATGACATTTGACCATCTGCCAATGGTATCTATAGAAACTTTAGATTGGGTTAATTAGGATACCATCCCCCCAGATCATGCTGAGTATCCATGATATTTGAATAGCTGGAATGAAACAGAATTGCCTTTTATGCTGAGAACAGACACAAAGGGGTTTTAACACTTGTCCCCAAGTCAGAAAGGAACTAAGAGTAGTGGTTGACTTTTTTCTTTGTGAAAAGCTTAAACATCTATTATCCCACATTACTGACTCTGTCACATATGTGTTTGATTAGTTAATATATGTGGCCTCCATGTTTTCAAACTACATTTTTGTAAACTTGATAAGGCAGCTGTGGGTTTAATTTATTTGGAATCTCTGATCTTCACTCCTAGTACCCATACATTTATTTACTTTTATGGTAGACAATAAATTTTGAAATTAGTTAGAGATGTATTGCCAAGAAATATATCCATTTATATGTGTCAACTAATTTCCAAAAGTATTGTCCATTTAACCAAAATGGAAGTGAACCATGCCTCTAAAAATCAGAGGCAGTCATTGCTTTGGAAACATTATGTGCTCAAATATTCACATACAGCTGATAATACATTGATAAAGATAAGCTAAATTCCCAAAAATGTTGTGAAATAATCTGGTGGTTAAGAACATTAGAAAACAACAGAGTTATTGGAAATGATAGTGTGGATATTTGCATAGTGATCTGTACTGTACTAATCTGTACAAAATGTTTTTAGTCAGTTGATTATTCATTCTTATGGCAATCATTTATTAAGTGTCTATGATGTGTCATCTGTTTATGAGAAACCCCAGGTGTGTTCTGCTTTAACCAAACTTTGTACATAAAAGTCTGAATTGACAGCACAGATATAGTGAGATCTATACAAAGAAAAATTGTTGAATTCTTAAAACAAGAAACTTTAAAATATTTTCACTTACAAATATTAAAACTGTACACATTTGGGGGACTGTAGACCCCAAGCATAAGGGGCAAAATGCATGGGCTTTGGAGTCAGAAATATCTACCTTCAAGTCTTTGAAATTAATTTAAACCATACTTTGTCATCTGTAACTTTTGGTAGATAGCAGTATCTACATCAAAGAATATAATGCAGTTCAAATTGATAGCACAATCAAGCACATCATAAACTCTCAGTGTCTGTGTGTTATAACTACTATGTATCATAAGGTTTATTGTCTTATCATTTAATGAATTATTTCCCAATGGTTGAAATATGTATGTATATTTCAAATATGTTGTGTAAGAATAATCACACTTAGGAATAAGCTTGGTAGAGAATATGCCAGCATCAAATATTTGAATTTTTATAGTTTTACAACTCCTATCCCTTAAATGAAATCAGTTTAATACTCATCTTATTTTCTGAGCTATTTTTATTTTAATCACTTACTAAGCACCCACAATGTGTTTGAGGACCTATAGATCCTGTGTGAGACACAATCTCTCCTCTCACAGAGTTTACCTGCATAGGGAATATAGTCAATAATATTGTAATGACTATGGTGCCAAGTGGGGACTAGAATTATTAAGGGGGATCACTTCATAAATTATGTAATTGTCTGCCACTATGCTGTGCATCTGAAACTAATATAAAATAATATTGAATATCAAAATAAATTAATCAGTTTGAAAAAAGATGTACTTGAAAGGGTAATCATTTGAAATGAAGATTATTTGTGTTGGTAAACTTTGTGCCAGAAAGATGGCAAATTCATTCACTCCACCCTTTATGTCTCGCTCATTGATCAGTGGTTTTAGTGAGATAAAAATACTTAGCCATTTTCTTGATCATTCAGGTGTGGTTGAGTCTTTCATTTGAGTGAGCAGGAAGCAAAGCTGAAATGTCATCATAATGAGGTAGTTTAAGAAGTCCATAATCATTACCAATGATTTTGTTAACATCATTTGTTAAGTATCTACTGAAGGCTGAGCTCTTTGTTAGGTGTTCTCACATTTAATCCATACAATAAGAATGTATGATTTCCTCCACTTCACCTCTGTGGTCAATGAAGCTTTAAAGTGTTTGGTAAGTTGCCCAAAGCAAAGAGAGCAAAGCCCAGATTTAAACCCAGAGTGTCTGCTTTTTTGATACTACTTTTTAGCTCAACTCAAGAATATATAGTGCTATAGAGTGTAAATGTCTTCTCTCTTAAGTATCTTCCCTATTATCCTTTCTTCAATAGGTAAAGTTGTAATGATTAGTATGTGACACTTGAACCACATTTCTACTTCCATTTCTGGAAAACATTACTGGTTGATGACAGCACTCTTTTCCAAAGAAACTGTACTTAGCTTCAGAATCCTTTTCCATAATCAATCCTTTTCCAGAATCAATTGACCATAATTAACACTAAAAATCTATTTAACTTCTCTCTCACAGCACCTTGCTGATAACTCTTTTAATAACATATATTATACCCTGTTTCAATTGTTTGCCTCCCTTTTAGTTTTAGTTGTCAGACTTCAGGGACAGGATCATTCAACTCCCTGAATCCAGCCTCCTGTATGAAGTTTGTCATACAATATGGTGGGCACCAGTAAGAGTTTTGTCAGATTGAATTTAGGTAAATATACTTAGTTTAAACCTATTAGACTTCCAAATGCTAAACATGCTTTTGGTTAATAATTACAATAGTTAGCATTTGTTAAGCATTTACTATATTAAGCAGTTCACATATATTAATTTGTTTAACTAAGACAATGATCCCATGAGATAAAATATATTATCTCCATTGTATAAATGATGATACTGAAATTCAGAGAGTTTAAATGACTTCAATACTTTCTCCAAGGTCATAGGACTGAACCCAGATATTCTGAACCCCAAATCCATATTCTTAACCACCACCACCACACACACACACGAAATGTAAATTAACTGATGAGAAGTGAATAAAGGTCCTGAAGGAGTCTCTCTTTCTTTTTCCAATTCCTTACCACCAGAACCATTTCAAGGTCTACACTGCTGGTCACTATGGCAGATGCGATGGAGTAGGAAGATGAATAGGCCTTGATCTCTGGCATCAGAGTACTCACAGTCTAGTGAAGAGGCAGCCATGTAATGACAATGAGGCTGTCATTACAAGAAGCAGGTGGTGCTACAGTTGAATAAGAAGAGACACTCAACTTTGCCTGAGAGAATCTCAAGTGGTAGGAAAGAACCACCTAGGAGGGAAGGAAGGAAGGGCACACCACAGGAAAAATATATTGTATATAATTGTGCTCCTGAGTCTAAATACAGGTATTTTGGGGACATGACTGTTGATTTCAAAGTCCTCACTATGTACTTTGTATCCCTCTCAAAATGATCCGGGCCCTTCCAAACAGAACCGCAGGAGGTCTGCACTGGAGCTTCAGAGATCCAGGTGTTGAGCCTACCATTGTACATATGTACTTCCTACACCAACACATGGAAATATTCTATTTAGTTATTATTTTAATGCAGTGATTGATCGTAGTTGTTGAAGGCGATCATGAGTTTTTGGGGATTTTAGTGTACCTTTTACATACCCTGAGAGTCCAACTTCTGAAATCAATAAATGCCTCACAAGTGTATTCTTTCAGAACTGAAACCTTCAAAAAGAGGCACATAACTTCCCCAATTTCCTATGAAAGACATTGTTCAAGTGTCCGCAAGTGACAGATGGTCTAATAATCTACAAAAACGTGCTCTTTACACTCTGAGGTCAGCTCTGTTTTTCTTAAGAGTTTTCACTCACACGAGTACCATCTGGAGCCCACATCTTCTATCTTGAGCTTCAAATAAATCCTGATTTACCTCCAACATGTTTGCCAAGAATCTGCTTATTAGAAAAATTACCAGTTTCTCCTTTTTGAGGCCTTTGCAATCTATGACACCTGGTAGGCACTTAACAAATGACTGTTCGTTAGGATACTCTTTAGGTTGTTATAAAAGATAACTGTTAGGAACTAAGAATGGGGAACTGCAGCTAAACCTTTTTGGGGGTTGTATGTGCTGGGGGGAATTTGGCAAGATTACACAATTTTATTTTAGCTGGAGCATCCTAATCTGAATTAAAGCTTCATGTGCTACATCAACATTCTGACTCAATACTGCTGAAGTTGCTTTGCCAAACATCTTTTCAGCTCTCACAATTTTTAAGTCCGAGGCACATTTTGATCTGATGATGTATGTGTACAGAGGAAGAATGGGTGGATGCTTAAAGATGGACTTCAAATCCTGAAGGGATCATATCCTATGTGTTTCTTGAAAAGCCTGAGGATTGTTTTTGTTAGATCTGCTCCATAGCATGCCTGTGGCATGTTTGTGGCTAACACCTTGCACAGGGGGAAACAGAGCTTTAGTGTTAATGCTTTCTCTAAGGAACAAAAACCAAGGTGCATATAGGATTTCATTAATACTTCCAAGGTGTTATCCAAGTCCAGTCCTGGGTCCAATGCACTCTAGAAAATGCTTTAACCATTTGAACTAAGCCACTGAAAAAATCAAGGAATCTAATCTAGCTACATTTTTCTTTTTACTTTTTTATTGAATGTATTGGGGTGACATTGGTTAATAAAATTACATAGGTTTCAAGTGTACAGTTCTATAATACATCATCTGTATATTGTTTAACATGTTCACTACCCCAAAGTCAAGTCTTCTTCCATTACCATTTATTGCTTCATACCTTCTCTTACCTCCCTCCTGCCCCATTTCTCTCTGCTAATCACCATACTATTGTCTTAGTTTTGTATTTTGTTTTGTTTTCTTTTCATTTTTTTACTAAGTCCCTCCAGTGTTTTCACCCACCCTTCCAACCACCTTCCTCTGGGATAGCTGTCAGTCTGCTCTCTATATTTGAGAGTCTGTTCCTATTTTATTGTTAGTTTATTTTGTTCATTAGATTCTACATAAATCATATGGTACTTATCTCTCTCTGGCTGGCTTATGATACTTGTCTCTCTTTGTCTGGCTTATTTCACTTAGCATAATGTGCTCCAGGTACATCCATGCTGTTGCAAAGGCTAAGATTTTCTTTTTTGTGATGGCCAACTAATATACCATTGTGTAAATGAAACAACTTGTTTACCTACTTATCTACTGATGGACACTTGGGCTGCTTTTAAATCTTGGCTAATGTAAATAATGCTGCAATAAATGTAGGAGTGCATATGTTCTTTTGAATTAGTGTTTTGGGTTTCTTCAGATATATTCCCAGAAGTGGAATAGCTGAATTCCATTATTAATTTTCTTTTTTAGAGAGAAACATCCATTTGTTTTTCCACTTATTTATGCATATTTATGCATTTATTACTTGATTCGTGTATGTTCCCTGACCAGGGATTGAACCCACAACTTTGGTGTATTGGCATGATGTTCTAACCAACTGAGCTACCCAGAAAAGTCTCCATTTTTCATTTTTTGAGCTAATTTCATACTGCTTTTTATAGTAGCTGCACCAATCTGCATTCCTACCAACAGTGCCCAAGGGTTCCCTTTTCTCTACATCCTCACCAACAGTTACTGTTTGTTGATTTATTGATGATAGTCATTCTGACAGATGTGAGGTGATATCTCATTGTGGTTTTAATTTGCATTTTTCTGATGATTAGTGACGTTGAGCATCTTTTCATATGTCTATTGGTCCTCTTCAGAGAAGTGTCTATTCAGGTCCTTTACTCATTTTTAAATTGGATTGTTGTTGTTTCATTAGTGTTGAGTTTTATAAGTTCTTTATAAATGTTGGATATTAGCCCCTTATTAGATGTATCATTGACAAATATGTTTTCCCATTCAGGAGGTTCCCTTTTTATTTTGTTGATAGTTTCCTTTGCTGTGCAAAGCTTTTTAGTTTGATGTAGTCCCATTTGTTTAATTTTTCTTTTGTTTCCCTTACCCAAGACAATATATCAGAAAAAAACATTGCTATGACAAATGTCTGAGATTTTACTGCCTATGTTTTCTTCTAGGATGTTTATTGTTTCAAGTCTAACATGTAATTCTTTAATCCATTTTAAGTTTATTCTTGTGTATGGTGTAAGATGGTAGTCTAGTTTCATTTTTTTTGCATGCACTTGTCCAATTTTCCCAACACCATTTATAGAATAGAGTATCTTTACTCCATTTTATGGTTTTGTCACACTGTCAATTTACTATATTAATATTAATTGACTATAAAGGGGTTGGTTTATCTCTGAGCTCTCTATTCTGTTCCTTGTTGATTTTCTGTCTGGAAGATCTATCTATTGATGGCATTGGGGTATAAAAATCCCCTACTATGACTGTATTACTGTCAGTCTCTCCCTTTATGTCCATCAAGATTTGTTTTATGTATTTAGGTGTTCCTATGTTGGGTGCATAAATGCTTACTAGGGTTATATCCTCCTGTTGGATTGTTCCCTTTATCGTTATGTAGTGTCCTTCTTTGTCCCTTACTATAACCTTGGTTTTAAAGTCTGTTTTGTCAGATATAAGTATTGCTACTCCAGCTTTTTATATTGTTTCCAATTGCATGAAATATCTTTTTTCCATCTCTTCACTTTTAGTCTGTGTGTATCTTTTGTTCTGAAGTTGGTCTCTTGGAGGGAACATATATGAATTTGGGTTTTGTTTTCTTTGGTTCATAGTCTGGTGCTCAGTCCACTGAGCTACACCAGCCAGGGCTGGTTTTGTTTTCTTATCCATTCAGCTACACTATGTCTTTTGATTGAGCATTTAAGCCATTTATATTTAATGTGATTATTGATAATTATGTATTTATCTATATTCACCTGTTTTTGTCTTTTTCTTCTTCTCAAAGAAGTCCATTGAACATTTCTTGTAATACTGGTAACAAACTCCTTTAGCATTTTCTTGCCTGGGAAACTTTATTTCTCCTCCAAGTTTAAGTATAGCCTTGCTGGATAAAGTAGTCTTGTTTGTAGGCCCTTACATTTCATCACTTTAAATATTTTGTGCTAACCCCTTTAGGCCTAAAGTGTTTCTGATGGCAAATCAGCTGAGTCTTATGGGCGCTTCCTTGTAGGTAACTATCTCTTGCTGCTTTTAAGATTCTCTCTTTATCTTTAACATTTGCCATTTTAATTATGATGTATCTTTGTGTGAGCCTCTGGTTTCATCTTTTTTAGGACTCTCTACCCTTCCTGGACTTGTGTGTTTTTTCCTTTTCTCTGATAACTTTCTTAGGGAAGTTCTCAATCATTATTTTTTAAAGTAGGTTCTCAATCCCTTGTTTTCTGTCTTCTCGTTCTGGTACCCCTATGATGCAGATATTGTTATGCTTCATGTTGTCCTAAAGCTCTTTAAACTATCCTCATTTTTATAATTTTTTTTTCTGTTCTGACTGGGTATTTTTTTCCTACCTTGTATTCCAAATCACTGATTTGATTCTGTGCTTCATTCAACCTACTGTTTATTTCTTCCATTGTATTCTTCATTTCTGACTAGTCATGTTTTCTGGTTTCAGTATATTTTTTCATGCTGTTGAGTGTTCTTATAACCATTGCTTTGAACTCTCAGTCTTTGTGGTGTGGCCTTATGTATTAGGTGTCCTGTGGGGTTCAGTGGTGCAGTCTCCTTGATCACTTGAGCTCAGTTCTCTGGGAATGCCTCTTGTGTGTGTTATGTAGGCCCTCTTGTTGTAATTGAGTCTCAATTGTTAGTGGCCCCTAACAATTGTTATACATGGGATTCATCCTCAGGCTGACTGACTATGAGCTCAACCCTGACAACATTATGCAAGCTGCAGTGTGGGTACTGACCACCTGAAGCAGAATTCACCTCAGCAGGGTCTGGTACCTCTCAAGATCTCTCATTGGATAATGCCACTTCTGAAGCTTATTGGATCCTGCTCTGATGTTGTTTGAAGCTGGCCACAGGGTGTGTCAGTTCTGGGATTCTTGAGAGGGACTCTGGTGCAGACCAGTGTCAGATGCTGCCTGACTGGCCCTAGGCAAATTGTTTGAATCTCCAAATGGTCCCATTTGTTACTGCCTCTACTGGGCCTGGGTGCACATGGAAAGGGCCAATCTGTGCACCAAGGCTGGCTTTTACCAGCATCTAGGCCAGAGGCAAGTCAGCAAAAGTCCTAAGGCACCCTGAGATCCACCTCTACCTGCCTCAGCTTGCCAGCTGCCTTTTAGGCTCAGTCACTGTAAGAGCCTCTGGAAGTATTTAAGTTGCCTGGGGTAGGTTCTCAGTGAGTCACCAGATTGGGGTGAGTAGTGTTCTCCAGATTGATAAGGATCAAACTCAGTGCCATTCCTTGGTCTGAGGCTACTCAGGAATGTCCCTGGGTATACCAAGTCTAGATGCCACCCACTAGGTACCTGTATACCCTTGTGTTGGGGCAGGGTCTCAGGGAATTGTCAGGGTGAGGTCAGCAGAGCTTATCAGGTCTAAAGTGACCAAGATTTGGCCATGCAAAGGGAGGGCTCTGCTCTGGTCAGGTGTTTGAGGGCAAAATGGTCCCTGTCCTAGAGCCACATACTCAGTCTGTCCCAGATTTTGCCAGGAGGATACAGAGCCTAGCAGGGTGTGGCCACTAGGAGTCAGGAGGATGGTGTTAGTGTATCTCCCATGAGGGAGAGGTGCCAGTAAAGCTTCTGGGAAGGTTGGAGGTTTGATCCGCAGCCCAGAGTCACACATCTCAGTTTGTCCTGGATTTTGCCCTCACTTTGGCAGGGCAGAGCCACTAGGAGTCAAGCAGGTGGGGCTGCCAGAGCCTAGAGGTTACTTCTAACAGATGTCCCATGAGGGCAAAGTACCAGTCAGGTCAAGGGAAAGTGGGGAGAATGACCCCTACCCCAAAGCCAGTCAATGACAATTCAGTCAATGACATCCCCTGAGTCTGCCCAGCCCTCTACACCCTGGCCAAGGCAGCTGGGTGGGGATAAGCATGGCATAAGCTCCACAGGATGGGGTGAGAGGGAATCCAGAGAGTGGTACTATTGCATTCTCCCAGGTTGATGCCATATAGAGTTGCATGCTCCATTCAGGGAAGACGCTTTTTGCAGATGACTTAGCACTGGAATCTTAGCACAGCTGTTACTTTAGCTCTCCCCCCAGAGCCACAAACTGCAGACTCTCCTTAAGTGATTCTGTTTTGCTCTGCCTTCCCTGTTCTGGAGCTCAGGGTGAGTGACTGTGAATGAAATTTTGTGCATTGGCCCTTTAAGAGGGTGTCCATGTCTCTGGTGGTTTCCCTGGTAGACAGAAACCCCCGCTGCTTTTCACAGCCACATATTATGTGGGCACCTCTTCCCAGCTCTGGTGCTCTGGGCTAGGGAAGCTGGCTTGAAGTTGAGACCCTACACTTCTTAAGGGAAACCTATTGCAGCTGAGGTATTCCTCTGTAACCTCAGCGGCTGCCTGTGGGAGCAGGGCTTGCCCTTTTTCTGTCTCTGCCCTTCCTGCTAGTCTCAATGTGGCTTTTGTAAATCCTTGGTTATAAGACTTCTCTTCAGCTAGTCTTTAGTGGTTTATTCAGGGTGATCTATAATTTAGATGTGATTCTAGTTTAGGTCCTGGAAGGAGGTGAATGGACCTTCCGCCTTGGATTCAAGAGCTACATTTTTTTGGCCAGCCATTTGACCCACAGGTGCTCTGAGCACAGGTTTGATTCACAGGACTGAAAATGGACCACCCCTGTACATTTGCACTGGCGCTACTCTGAGAACAGGAAAGCAACCCTTTCCTCTCTAAAGTGGACCCGGATATGGCGTCAACTAGTTTTCTGTCTTTTTCAAGTGTCATTAATAATATTTTAAGTCAATTCCTGGTAGGAGGTGGATCCTATTTTTTTTTTTTTTTGTAATAGGGAAATGAGTAATTACTTAGTTTTTGGCCAAGAAGAAAATCTGGAACTTTACCAGGTTTTTGTATCTTTGGGAGAAATAATTATAAATGCTTTAATAGAAATTTATTTAGAAAATACCCCATAATCCCATTACTAAATAATGTTTTTACCATCTTAATTGTAAAAAAACTAGTTTTCTTTTAAATAAATACTTAAAAATAAAAGTGGGATAGTAGTGTATAGAATTTTTTAGAATGCATTTCTTACTAAAAAATCTTGTGATCTTTTACATATATACTTAATTTCTATATATTTTCAAAAACAGAATCCTGTTTGAGAAACATTATATAGAATCAAAGTAGGAATATATTATAGCAGTAAGTAGAGATGGCTTTATTAAGGAAGACTAAAGTTTGAAACCTGGTTCTCCCACTAACCAACTGCATTAGCATAAATACATAAATAATTAATATTATTACATTTATTGAACAGCTTCTATTTAGCAGGCACTTTGTTAAGGGCTTCACCTGTATTACTTTTAATTAATCCTAGAACACCATCAGCTTGTACTATTATTATTCCCATTTTGCAAATGAGGATACCAAAGCTAAGGAATGTTTACTACTTAAGCTCACATAGTGAATACATGAACTTTATCTGGCCTGCATCCACTTCACCATTTTGAATTTCCACACATCTCCTCCAGCTATTGGAGATCTGGTTCACCTGTTAATTTCCCTAATGCCTAGCTAGTCCCAGCTCCCATTATAAGCACCACCTCCAACATTTCTCCCTCCTCTTCATCCTTCCCATATCCCCTAAATGCAAGTTGCTCCAGGAAGTCTTACTTGTACCCCGTTATATAATCTCTTGGCAACTTACATTTTCATCTAGAGTTTTTACAGGGGTTAATTCTTTTTGTAAATATGAGTTCAGTATTCATCTCCCCTGCTATACTGAGGCTCCAATGTGATGTCACATCTGTATCACACCCCACAGTGTGAATAATTGACTCATTAGTGACATGTCATTCTCAATTCTTTAACCATCAATATAGTCAGTTCCCATCAGCTCATTTATAATCATGTGGCTTTCAGTATGACAAAGAAGAAGGACAAGAGATAAATGAAACTGCTTAGCTAAACTGTAGAACTTTGGGTGAGTAACCTTGGGAAGTAAGGAGTTTTGAAAGCCTCATCTAGTCTATGTTCCCTTTAGAACAGAAGCTTGAACAACTTTGCCAAGAGAATGTATGGTTGGCTATGGAGGGGTGGGGGCTATTGCATTTATACCACTTCTTCAGCAGCATGAAGCTTTCAGCCCACAGAACTGTCACCAAACAAAAATGCCAGGTCTCAGCCACAGAGCTTCTCCTACCATGGAAAGTCAGGGTGGAAGAGTGGGCTAAGTGATTCCTAAACAAAGTATAACTTGAGAAATCACAATATACACTAGCACATGAGGGAAGCTAAGAGGCCCTGCAGGGGGACCTCCCTATTTTGCTGAGTTCCTAAGTTTATTTGTCCATGTTTAGCTGTAGAATGCTGTCTTAGATCAGATTGTACCAGAAACAGATCTTGAGATAAGGATTTAACTACAAGCACTTTAATTTGTGAGGTGAGTTTACAGAAGGAACCAGGAGGAGTAATGGGGAAGTGAGATAGAAAAGGAAAGGAAGACAGTCCAGGGGCATTAATGAGCAGATTTACCTCTGTGGGCAACTGGACTTAACTGTGCTGCAGGCCAATGGGAAAAAATAGGCTATAGAAGAGTCCCGTCTTAAAAGTAAGGAAGCTGGGTATTATCCACCAACTCTCATGAATCATAAATTGAGGGCTGAGCCTGGATCACTACCTCCCTAGCACCTCCAGTCTGCCCTGCATGGTATCCAGACAATGAGCTCAGGCAAAGAACACAAGTACATGGGAGAGAGCAGTCCTATGGCCATGCTCTCAGTGGCAAATGCTGAGGGGAGGTAGATGGGAATTATAATATTTTCTACATGGGTGTCCCAGCTCTACCTTTTTATTTTTCATATAGAACATCCATTAATACCTGGTAGAAATAAAATGTGGCACTTGAGAAACAAAATTTGGAAAACAGAACACCCAAGATAATCAAGCAGTTCAATGAATTCTAAGAAGCTATCACTGAGCTGGATACACAGAGCCCATGCTATACTATAGTTGGTTAAACTCCAAGGGAATTACTGTAAATGCCACCAAATACCAAACATATAAATCTCAAAGCTCAACAGAAATAGTCTTGAAAAATCATAACTTACGGGATGTTACATCAAAGAGCCTTCTAAGTATACAAATTTAGAATCAGGTACTAACTTGGCTTGTCTATGAAAAAGAAAAGTTATCTTTCCTGTAACCAAGAGAACAAAGGATGGCACACTAACTGTTCTGTGGATGTAATGATAGGCTACATCACAGTAGAGGCTGTCATATAGAGACACAAACATAGACAAAGACATAGAGATTCAAGGACTCCACTCTTATGGAACTTATATTCTAGCCAAGTTAGACAATATAATACCAACAAACCAATAAAGAAAATAATTATAGATGGTGGTAAGGGTTATGAAGATATTAAAGAAGAATGAGAGAACAGTGGGAGAGAATTACTTTAGCTTGTTGAGGAGGTAAAATGTGAACTGACACCTCTTTGATTTATTGGAACAGAAAAAAGGTCATTGCAAGAGGAAACAGTAAGTGCAAAGGCCCTGAAATCGGAACAACATTGGAGTACTTGAGCATTAGAAAGAGGGCTTAGAGTATCGTGAGGATTAAAGTGTGGACTAGAAAAGGATGACCAGGCAGGCTATAGTTACAACTTGTTGAGTGGAAATTTGGTGTATTTTCCCACCCATTCCCCATTTCCTTATTCTCAAGGAAACAGCCTCAAAAAACATCAAGGAACATAAGCTGTACCAAATGATGGTCTCATGTTTTAGATTTCTGAGAAAACTTTGAAAGAAACTCATTGAGTTCTGTCTCTAGGCAGACATCCTAATGGTCTTATCTGTTCTTCAGTATCTCCCACTCACATATAAAGTGGCCTCAGAAATTAAAATCAGTCCCTAAAAGCTAAATGTCAACCTGTAGTGTCCCAGTCCCAAAAATCAGGAATATAAAGAAACAGGACACAGTATTACTAAGGCTCACTTCCTGCTGGAAGAAAGTCTGCTGAGTCTACACCATCTGTGAGCTCACTGGTTGTCTCAACCCAGCCACACCAGGCCTCCCCTGATCCTCTTGTGGACTGCCATTCAGTGACTCTAGAGCAAGGGTCCCAGTGGCGCAGCCACAAGGCTCAGCCAAGTCTGGCCCCTGAGGACAATATTAGAGGGACTGTCTCAGGAGTGCACTTAGCCTTGGATGGTAAAAGGCTGATTCTTCACTCTCTGGCAAGACCATGGTCAGGAGAAGAGGAGGACATGGCTTTGGGAACAGAGATATCACAGTTGATGGCTCTGTCGTCCAGCAGAGTATCATCCAGGAGCCTGGACAAGCCTCAACTCTATTTCACAGGTGGTTATAGAGCACCTGACATAGGCTGAGAAGTGTGCTCCCACAGAAATGAGCAGTGCCTAGGTCTTCCCTCTAGGTGCTCTCTTGTGGGGAAAAAACATTGACCACTGCTGGTAATACCAGGCAAAATGAAGTCAGTGTCAAAGGGACATTGAAACAGAGAACTTCAGGAGAGCAGGGGGAAGAGAAATTAATAAGCTCACTGTCTTTCTCTGGTTTGATGACTGTTAATTGGACAGGAGGTGTCACACTTGTGAGTCAGGCTATTTCAGCCTCAGGAAGAGGTAATACTTTGTTGGGGAATGGAGAACTATTGCCAAGGGAAATCAAGTCAAACAGGAAGACAACTCATGACAAGCTGGAACAATGGCCCATTGTCCCTCAGGATAAGTGAAGCACTGAGGGCTGGGTGTTTGAGTGTTCTCTCAAAAAAGATTTCTCTCTCCCCTATTCTCACTGCTTCTGCCATTCTCTCCATATCTGGGTCCTTCTGTCAGGATCTCCCTCCCACATGCCCCTCCTTGACAGATGCTCTGTGTGGATATGAAGATGAACTCTTCTTACACTCACTCCAGGCAGATTACTTCACTTCTGTGTGCCTGAGTTTTGTCATCTGTAACAGGTGGATATTAATAGTACCTACCTCATATGGATTTGTGAGGATTCAGTGAGTTAATACATATAAACAGGATGGTGCTATTTCTATTGTTCATCTGGGGTGATTACCTCTGTCCTGACTAAGTGTAGCCAGGGTAGCAGGCTCTTGAGGACAAACTATTTCCCAGCATGGGTGTTTAGAATCACTTTGACTCCTTTCCTCTCATCACAGCATGTTTCAAAATAACCTTTTAAACTTTTAAATCTTATAAAACAATATAGGTTCATGAAAAAATATTTAGAAAAAGGAGTCTAACAAAGTGGTTGAAAAATCATAGATTAGAGGATGTATAATTTTCATCTGCCTTCATCCCTCCTTTTGGGGAACTATCTCTGGATTGCACAGTAATTTTGTTCAATCTGTGTGGTTTGCATGGAGCTGACCATGTGGCAGGCCTGGCTGGTGGGCCAGGCCAACTCTGCCTGGGACTTCTGCTGGCACTGGTGAGAGATGCTCTTTTTTGAGACATATGTTTAACATGTTTGAAGCTTCTGATGGTAAAGAATAGAAAAGAAAGCAGATTCTAACTTTCTAGATGGAAAGAGAGAAGGGTGGGAAATGAGACAACCCCAATGACAGTTTGAAGACCTGGGTCCAGTGGTCCCTAAAACTATAACCTCAATAGATGGGCCAAAAGTTACATGCTAATATGTTTCTTTTAATATCTCTCTATTTTTTCTACTTAGACTAGTTTTAGCTGAGATTCTGTTACTTATAAATGAAATAATTTTGACCAACCATCCAGAAATAACCCCATTTCCATTTGTGTATATATCCTTCCAGTCTTTTTTCCTCTCATTCTCTCTGTAGTTTTCTGTTAATGAAAGTGGGCCTTAATCTATGAATTTTAATAGTTTTTTTTCTATCTGATACTGTTGAAAATTTTTCTGCCTGTGATTAGCATCTAAGTCTTTTTGAGAGTGAGTAGAGTAACTTCTGCTGCCCTGAATACCACCCCTGTCACCCTTCTGCTCCTAGGAAGGTATTTCAGAGGACAAGGGGCTATCCCACAACATCTACGACCTGGCAATTTCTTCCATGCTCAGCTCTATATTGCTGGGCTGCAGACTATCAGCTGTGATAGAGACTTTGGCCTTAGGTCAGCTTGGAATCCCGCCTGGTCTTTCAAAATACTTTCCTTTTAAAGTCTCCAAACCCAGCATTTTCCATAAACATCTTACTGCTTTTTTTTAAAGAGGAAAGAAATCCAAGGATGAGTATACTGTATATAAATGATGGTCTAGAGACATGCAGCATGGGCAATAGTTTTAGGAATCCACAAAGAGATACACAGAAGACATTTAGCTGACAAATAACCATTTGAAATGTAATTGGAAATTGAAAATGCTGTAATAACATGGCAGGAATTATACCTGTGATTCCTAAAGAAAATCTGAGGTGATGTGGCCTTTGCTGTATAATTAGCATGATGAGATAACATAGCTACAGAACACTGGTTAGCATTTATGGTGCTTGTTTGTTCTGTTTATAGCTCG
This sequence comes from Phyllostomus discolor, assembly GCF_004126475.2. NCBI lineage: Eukaryota > Metazoa > Chordata > Mammalia > Chiroptera > Phyllostomidae > Phyllostomus > Phyllostomus discolor. The sequence goes on from NC_040909.2 coordinate 58,153,238, forward strand.
AAAATAACAGCAAAGTTTGTTTTGCTAATTTCTCCCCTGGATTCATGAATTATTTGTTTTTATTATAAGATAAACTGGAAGAAAAAATCCAATGCAGGGGGAATTTTTATAAGACAAAACAATCAAGTTGTCTTTGGATGTGGATACCATACTTAATTTAATAAAAGCCAAAGCAGACTGTGGTGGAAGCTGTAATGGAGGAATGTGTTTAAAATGAGGAAAATGCCACAGGTCAGAAAACAAATATGGGCTTTGAAACCAAGGATGATGGTCATACCCACTGCTATTCCTTTTTCTGCTGGGTGATGCTGAGCAAGGTATATCACCTTCCAGGATTCTGCCAACCCTCCTCTACCTAGTGGTGACAGTCATACCTGGTCTGCCTGTCTCAGAGGCCATGAAGAAAACAGAGGAGATAATATGCTTTAAAGTATTTAGACTTTTAAAAATAAATATAAATAATAAACTATAGCATTATTGTAATATTCAGATAATATTCTTTAAAATTTACCGAGTGCTCACACATCTAACAAATGGTATGACATTTGCAATTCCTAGCCACCCTTCCCACTCTGTACATTAGAGATCTCAGCTGCTTGAGGTGTAAAAACAGATTTCATTTTAGGGTCAGCCAAAACAGAGTATCTTCCTAACTCAGTGGCTCAGTTGATTGGAGTATTAACCGAAGGCTGTTGTTTCAATGTCTGGTCAGGGCACATAGCTAGGTTATGGGTTTGATCCTCATTCAGGGCATGTGCAGGAGACAACCAATCAATGTTTCTGTCTCACATTGATGTTTCTTTTTTTCTCTCTCTCCCTTCCTCTCTCTCTCAATAAAAAAAAAATCATTAAGTACATATCCTCAGGTGAGAATTAAGAAAAGAAAAAATACAGAATCTCAGCTCTGGCTGTGTGACCTTAGGCAAATTAGCAGTCTCTCTGGTCTTGCATATATCCTCTGTGCTATGGGGGTGAGGCTGCCTAAAACCTTTCTGGTAGGTGGCAGATCTGCATACCTTTGTTACAATAAGTAATAGTACTCAAATATTATTTCAGTTCAATAGACTGATAGATGAGTAGAGCAATGACAATAAGATCATAACAGCCATCATTTTTGGAGTCCTTTCTCTGCTTTAGGTGCAACCCTAAAACATTCACAAGATTTAGTTTCCATCCAGAAAGTGTGGAGCTAAGCCTGCACCCCTACAATTCTCATGACTCCACAGCTCTTATATTACTCCACGGCTATTCTTATGACAAATACATGATACACATGATCCCATGCTCTTTCCCATTCCCACTGCAGACATTGCTAGTTAGTCATGGTGCTCTTTCCCTTTGAGCCTGGAAATGACTGAAGGATCCTTCTACACAAATTACTCTGGACAGCCACTACTGGTCAATAGCAGCTGACATTCACTGTCATAGCTGTTAGCTACTCTTTACCTCACCTCCTCCTGATGAACACCTTTATCTTAATGGCTACAGTAAAACAATTAATCAACTCTGTATACTGTGGGATAAATGCTAGTTTACAAAGACTATTTGGTAACTCCCAGAGATGGAATATATCTGAGATGTGATGGTTTAGAGGCCACAGCCCAACCATTACTTGTAAAGGGAGAGAAGATGTCATGTCAAGAGCCTGAAGTGCTCTGTCATTGAGCCAGTTGAGGAACCACCATTTCCAAAGTTTTGATGCTGTTGTGATGGTCTGTTGCTTCCCACAAGAGGAGAGCTGCACTCTACTCCATGCCAACAGTGAGGCCTAGGCCCTGCCCGCCTCTGAAGGTTAGGGTTCTTTCTCAGACAGTGTGCTCTACAAGTGGAATGACTGGTTTGAGCCTGGGAGTGCCCTGGGATCATGATGGCACAGATGTAGTAGAGCAACAACAGGTCATTATCCTGGCTTCCTAGTCCGTAAACCAAACCCAGTCGTTTTCTCTTTTTGTGCCCCCAAATTCCCCACCATTCCCCCTCCAGCCCATATATAATGATGCCTTTCTTCTTTTTCTTCCTTGGGAGAAGGATTTAAGAGCTGCGTAGACACACCCAAGGCATTGTTAGTGAAAGTTCAGGAGAGACCATGAACCCAGTTACAAATGAATAGAGTCAAAATTAGAGGAAGAAGGGGAAATAAGGGAATGTCATATTTTAAATATGCCTATTTTTAAAATAGTAGAATTTGTAGACCTCTTCAATAGGATCCCCCAAATATATTAAGCTCCAACCTCTCCCCATCATTGTCAAATCCAACATACAACCAAATTATCAAGGTCAATACACATTGGGAGAAGGCAAATGCTCTTCAGAGTCCACAAATACAGGAGGGATGTGACAAACTTGGGTATGATAACTGAAGATGTTACACATGAGAGGAAAAGGAAACAAGTTAAGGTCTAGAAGAGACAGCCAGTGTAAGAAGGAGGAAAGTTTGAAGGGAATTAGTGTCATGTGTCATTATGAAGAATGAGAGCTGGATTTGTAAACACCAACTCTGATCTGAGCTCACCTCCTGCTAGCTATGTGGTCTTAGGCAAGTCACTTACATTCTCTAAGTCTTAAGTTCCCCATCTATAAATGGGGATGTTAACAGCTCATGTGTCATAGAATTCTGTGAGATAATTCATGTAAAGTGCTTAGTACAGAGTCTAGCACCTAAATAATTCAATACATGTGTGTCACCTCTCTTATCTAAATACGTCCATAATGTGTTACTGAGATATTTTTAAAGTTACATAATACTATTTATTAAATGATCCCATTTATATTAAACATTTTCACACATGTATACATGTTCACAAATGAAAAAGAAAACATAAAAGCTGGGAAAGATATGGACCAAAAACTGTTAACAATAGGGGCCAGAATGATTTTTTTCTGCTTTATATATTTCTGTATCATTTGGTATGTACCTGTATAATGAGCATATATTATTTTTATAAAAATAAAAATAAAAATAAAATTATATCTTATATAATCAGTTGACTCAAAGCTTGCTTATTGGGAGAGAAGGCTTCATCATATAATACCAAATTATTTCTTCTTTTAGTTCTGGACAAAGACATGCAACTTTTTCCCCTGATACCCAAAGAAAGCATCAAGCCAAAGTTGTGTTGCATGCCTTAGGATAAGAGAGCTTCTCTTACATCTCATAGAATAGGAAAAAATGCCTGAATTAGAACAGAAAATATAAATGAGAGTTTTATTGCTGAAAGCTGTGGTTGCTTTCAATGCCTGAAATTAAACTGAGCAGTTCAAGTACTATTTTAAAGTGGTGCTTAAATCTGATGACCATTGACATCATAGTCATCATTTTACACAGGTAAATTATTACCAGGGGACACTCACCTATTTGTATGGATGATCAACTTCATGCTCTGAAATAACCTCAGATATAAAAATCATAAATGACCAAAAGCAAAACCATGTAATGGTCCCTTTAAGATAAAACTGGCAGGGTTTAACTAGAAATTACCATCCCAGAAATGACATTCTGTGTTCTGCAGCAAGGAGGTGTGTGTGTATGTGTGTGTGCGCACGTGTGTGAGTGTTTTCTTCCCTCCCATTCAGTTACAACAATGAGTCACCATTCCCTGCAAAGCTAGACATGTAGATTCACCTTGTGCCAGAAAGGTAAGATTCTTGTTGGCTGGGATTTAAAATGGGAAGGGTAAAAATGTTTAATTTACAGATTTAATTAAACATGAAAGCTTCCAGGGAAGAAAACATGTACCCCAACCTCTGTTTCCCACTTTTCAAATGCCTTTTCTGATCTTCATTCCAAAGAGGCTACATACATTAGAAAACTAATTTTTTAACAATTGGTGTGAAGAATCAGTGCACCCCAAATCAGAAAGACTGCGTAATTAGGAGTGATACAGAAAAAACTCCTAAATTTTTGTCTGACTAGACCACACCTCTGAAGGAAACTTATTTAAACTTACTTATATAAAGGCTTTCTCTTGTGCCCACCTGTCTTTGGCCTCCATGAGGCAGAGGGAAGGTGAGGTAGTGGAAACAGAAGCTCAGAGTTTTCCTAAGAATATGATAATTATGTACAATGTACTTCAGGCCTGAATTACAGCCTAAGACAACCCCTCTCCCCAGCCCTTTTCTCCTAAACCAGGTCTTTCCAGCCAAGAAACCTGACTCTTATTTTCACAATGCTCCAGGCATGCAGAGCAAAAAGTGGCTCTTTTTGCCCCTATGGTTTAGACAAGACCCTTCCATCTGAGCTGAAAAGTTAGAATTTCACCTATTTGTCTTTGTGAAACTGAGTAATGAGAAGGAAAACAAGACGGTAAACTCATACTACACCTCTCCAAAAGTAAAGGAAAGAATGAATAATGAATGTGAGCATATACTTTTACAAATATCTCTTTATGAAGCAAATATAGATATGTATTTCAAGACATCCATTGAGCTCTCTGGGCATAGATGGACTGTCTTATTCAAATGTCTCTTTAGTGTCTGCATAGTCAACTCTAATTATGTTTCAAGTCCTGAAGCCAACTTTTGTCAATTTTAATGAAATGTGTCCAAATATGACTTCCATGACTAAGGGCATTGGAGGTGGTGGTAAGATGGCAGTAAGCTGACAGTTGTCACAAAGTTGAAAAAGGGGGTGGGAATGGAGAGGAAGCTCTTTTTTTTTTTTTGTAGGAACCAATGGGTCTTTTTTCTAAGAACAAGGGAGGCATTTTGACTCTAAGTGGGAGAGTTTTCAGTTTCTCTAAGGGGATTTCTCAGGTGCATGTTGTTCAACAGAAAATACTATCTAAATGAGATTGTGTGGCTAGTAGACCAGAACTGTTTTTAACTCTATGTTCTGCACTATTAGTATTCAACAAATATGCAGCAATATTCCAACAGTGATAAGTCTAGTACATTCATTATTCCGGTGTCTCCACATTCAAGGTTGCTATTTTGAACATAGATAGTCATGATGGCCAAAGGCAACACTTTAAAAGAGGCATTTGTGTTTGAATCTACATATATATTTTCTTTATACCACCTGTAAAAAGACTTCTGTTATCTTTTGATTTTTCTATTCAGGTTATCTAATATCTTGGAGCTTCGTTACCAGCTTATGTATCACTACTTTTACAGAGATTTTTTATTATTTCTCAAATTCATCCCCATAGAGAAGACAATGACATCCAGAAAGACACTATGACTTTGTCATTCTCTCCACTCAGCAGGCTTCCTTTTATCAAAAAAGAATACACTTTAACTCGAGAAATCTTCCTCAAATTTTTGGTTGTAAATGAGGATTATTAATCAGTTTAACTCACCCACTTATTTACATGATTAGCATGTGACCCAGCTTACCAATCATCATTCTGACCTGTGATTGGCCCCAGGAATCCCCTCCTGATCAACTTAAGCCAATGAGGGTCCTATTTGGAGTTGATGCAGGGACACCCCTGTGACTCTGGTGAAGAAATTCGGAAGGACTGAGCCTGGAAGCTGCTGCCATAAAACTAGCCTCTTTCCATAAGAGGAAGTCAATTGAGGAACTGGAACCAACACATAGAAAGAGATAGAACCAAGATAGGGAGAGCATAGCCTTTGAGTCCCATCTTTGAGATGATTCATTCAGTTCTGCCAGCTGAGGGCCTTCTTTCACTCCTTTGGTAGTTCAGGTTGGATTTCTAATCAACACAGGTCTTAACTGTATGAGGAAGCACATTGCACAATGGCCTGTACAGAATAGTACCTACCATAAGTGGGTAAATTAAAAGGCAACTTTTTCTTTAACAAGTGAATTCTGGAAAGCAGAAAAGGAAATTTTAAATTGGATGACTGTCTGCATTTTATTGTTATTATTAGCACTAATGGTGATATTATGTCAGGTCTTTCGTGTCTTACTGAAATGTCAGTAGACCTAACAGTTGAATCAGTTGAAGTGATTAAAAATATAGACCAATGAGGTCTAATAGAAATACAACTTGAGCCACATAATTTTAAAATCTTCTAGTAGCCACATTAAAAAATTTTTCTTAAATGTTTATTGATTTTAGAAAAAAAGGAAGCAGGAGAGAGGGGGAGAGAGAGAGACAGACAGAGAGAGAGAGAGAGAGAGAGAGAGAGAGAGAGAGAGAGAGAGGGAGAGAGAAACAAAGAAACATTGGTGTGAGAAACAAATTGGTTGCTTCCCAAACACTTCCCAACTTGGGACCAAACCTGCAACCTAGGTATGTACCCTGAATGGGAATCGAACCCCAACCTTTTGGTATATGGTACATATTCCAACTAACTGAGGCACACCAGTCAGTACTAGTAGCCACATTTTCAAAACTAAAAGTAAACAGGTGAAATTAATCTTAATATTCCATTTTATATTATTCAATACATTAAACTTTATAATTTCACCATATAATTAAAATTATTAATGGTTATTTTAACATTCTTTTATTTCTTTTTGTACTAAGTTTTCCAATCCAGTATACATTTTTCACTTATAATACATTTTAGTTTGTACTAGACACAATTCAAGTGCTCCATAACCACATGTGGCTAGAGGCTGCTATATTGGACAATACAATCATGTTCCCTGATTTGGATTCTTATTCTATCCCCTTGGGAAACTGTTTGACTTCTTTGAGCCTTAGTTTCTTCATCTGTAATATGGGGCTTATAATAATTATCCCTTCATCATAGAGTGGATAAAAACATAGATAAGTGGACTGGATGAAGTTCCTGACCACACTGAGCTGTATATTAGTGGGGATTATGAACAATTTACTGTTGTAAATATAGATAAACAGAATAATGTCAAATAGTGCCAAATTTAACAGGTTATTGAGATAGCAAGTAACTATGCTGGGGAAAGAGAGAAAGGGGCTGCTTAGAGAGGGTTATCAAGGTGGACCTCTCTAAGAAAGTGATCAGTTGCCTGTGAGCTCTGTCTACAGTGTAACAGAGCTGGTTACACCACCATGAAAGGTAGGAGGCCAGGATCTATGTTCCAGCAAACCCAAAAATTTTCTGCCAGAAAGAAAACACAAATGAGCATCATGGTAAAGACTCCTGTGTCATAACCCATATGCCAGCAGCCAGTACCAAGTTATTTTCTAAATTTCAATGCAATGAAATGTTGCTGACAGCTGTTTGGGGTCCTATATGCTTTTCTCAGGCAGCCCCTGCATCTGTTCACCCACCTGAAGAGAGAAAACAAACACTTTTGACAGAAGGAGATGTGGGCCTTGGTGGCATGAAAAAAAATCAGAGCAAGATAATTCTAGGCAACTGTAGGGTGGCACAGGTTGGTACAGGTACCCTGGGGCAACCCAACAGATCTTCCCTGGGAGCATAGGTTTTAGGATGGTCTTGAGCTTGTGAGGTCCTGCAGAGACACACTCTCTGGGCGGTGCACCTCAGCTCCTACTGCTGCCAAGTGCCAAATTGTCCTGGCTCAGGGCTGGGCCCATGCCGGCTGTCTTGTTTTTGTTCTCTCTGCCTATTTCTCTTTGAAAGCAAATTGTCTCCCCAGGCTGTTTATGACGTGTCTTAGGCAGCTGGCCTGGCAGCCTCCAGAGTGGTTTTGTGTTTGCCATGCAGGTAAGAGAGCTTGAGAAGATTAGTGGCTTCTCACATCAACAAGGGGTTTAGAAAAGAGTTCAAGCCAAACCTTTACTTAGCGCCTTATACACATTAACAACCCTGAGAGAGGTATTACTACCCACATTTTGCAGTAGAGGAAACTGAGGCTCGAAAAGGTTAAGTCAGTTCCTCAAAGCCACTCAGCAATTAAGTGGTGACCCTAAACTTTGATATTTTCCCTGCTCTGTGCTGAATGGAAAAAGTTTAAGCTGGAGAAAGGGGAAGGACACCAAGTGTCAAGTAGCAATCTGTGAGTTTTTCATACGTAAAAAACTCAGGCAGGAGAAGAGCTTGAACTTGATTCTACCGGGGCTCTAACTTCATATGCCCAGGTCATTGCATATTGCTTTTTCATTTTATTTCCAAGTGTACTCCAAAGACAACAGATAACGTGTGGAAAAGATGCACTTTAAGGGCATAGGGAGTGCATCACTGAGAACGGAATCCAGAGAAAGGGAAGGAAGAATTTGGATCAGCACTGCAAAGCCAGATGCTGAATTCATTAATAGATGCTTTTAGAAGTTTAATTTAGAAGCATAATACTATAAGACTGCAACCAAATTTCAAACAAGAAATAGAAAGTAAAATCAGATTGTGTTATTCATTCTCAAATGGTCGTATTTTCCACCTGTGGCAGTAATTGGAATTTAAGTTTGGTTGCATCATATGCATACATACACCTATGGAAGCCTTGATACCTACCCTTTCTACCCAACTGCATTCCAGCTTACACTGCTTCCTTATCAGATTTCATGCTTTCTTTTTCCTTATCAAGCTTGGTTATCTTTAATCTCCTGGCCACAATTGTCAATGCTTATCTCTCCCCTTCTCCATACTCTGTCCTGTCTTGCCTTCTGTGACATCATATTAACAGTGACTTTGTTATATGCTGCTGCGTAACAAATTAGCCCTGAATTGAGTGGCTTAAAACAACACACATTTCTTATCTCACAATTTTTTAGGGTCAGATACCCAGAAACGGCTTCCATTTCAGGGTCTTTCATAGGCTAAGGTGCCAGTGGGAACTAGGGCAGGATCTGCTTCCAAGCTCAGTTGTTGGTGGCAGGCTGCAGTTCCCATGGGTAGTTGGATGGAAGCCTTCAGCCATCAATGGCTGATTGCTAGAGGCAGCTTTCAGTTTCTTGCTATGTGAGCCCTACATAGGGAGCTTCATAAGAGTAAGGGAGAGAGAAACAGCAGGTCAGAAATCACGATCTCCTGAAACCTAGTTATGGAAGTGATATCACATTACTTTTGCTGTATTCTATTTGTTAGAAGGAAGTCACCAAATCCAGCCCACAATCAAAAGGAGATGGTTGCACGGGGGTATGAATACTAGGAGATGAGGTCATTGGTGGTCATCTGAGAACCTTCCATCACACACAAAAAAAATCCCCTGCAACATCTCTGTTTAGTATCAAACCTGATAAGTTGAATGCCTGGTAAATGATGACTTTGTTTGACATTACATTCTTCGGCTCTCCTACCTGTCCCACTGCCCCTGGGTTTACCACAACAGGATGAAAGAATTATTGTAGCATTACACATAACAAAAATATCCATCCCCCACCCCATTCAGTGCCCATACTTTTTCCAGCACTGGGAAGCCAGAAGTAATCTTTCTAAACCCAAATCTAATCATGTCATCTCCAGCTCTAACCTTTCAATAGGTCCCCAATATCATTAACATGTCCTTATGATATTTTTGGAGGCCCTGCATGTCAGATCCTGATTTTACCCCTGCAACCTCATTTCTCTCCACATCCTCTCTCCTTTCATGTTTTGGCAATATTTACTTACTTTTAGTCTTTTTAACATGCTGTTTTCTCACTCCCCTTTCTAGGCATTTACAAAATATACTCCCTTACTTCAAGCCTTTGCACCCTAAGAAAAGGGGGAATCCCTTCTCTTATCTAGAGCCTCCCATAAGGACAAAGATTATGACTATTAGTTTATCACCCATTTTTAGTACTCAGCACAGTGCATGCTGGCAGATAACAGCCATGGTGAAAGACTGCATCCTATGGAAGATGATAGCAGAGGTTCAGTTTGTCCTGACATCATCCCACAGACAGAGGGGCTATGGTACTTACTGGGTGCAGGATTTGCTTCACAACACCTGCCTCCTGGACTTTATCTCATCCCTAATGACTTCAAAAAGCAGTGACACCATAGTTTCAGGGCACTGCATTTTTAGGGAAGCAAAATGCATTAAAAAAACATTTATATCAAGGGACACATGTGTTCTGAGTGAATAAATGGTTTAAGAGATCCAAATACAGAGAACATCCATCAGTTTCACAAATGACATTAGCCAGCATTCATTAAATGCTTATGTCAAGCACAGTGCTAGGTGGTTCACATGCAATAGTCCCTCGTTTAATGTTTACAACAGTACCATGAGTAGATGTAGTTAGTCTTATTGCATGAGTGAGGAAAATGAGGCTCAGGGAAACACAGTTACTTGTCCACAATCGTACTGATAATAAGTAAGCTGAATTGGGGCAAAATAATGACAATGACAGCTACTGTTAATAATCTTTTACTATGAGCCAACATTTTACCAGTACTCGATCTGAGTTCACTTACTTATGGCTCCTAGCACCCCATTATTATGGCACTATCATTATCCCTAAATTAGAGATGAAGAAACTAAGATTCAGGAAATTTAAGAAAACTCTACCTGATTACACAGCTAGAAAGAGGCAGCACTGAGATTTACTTTTTTTTAGTAAATGCTTTATTGCAGTGATATTTTACCAAATAATTTTATTTTCAAATATGAACTATATCAGTGAATATGTTAAAATTATAAGATGATAACAATAGCCAAGGTTAGCCTTTTTCTTCCCCTAAGAAAAAGGACTATAAATATTCAAGAGGCTTGAAATTATCACTTTAAGAAAAACATGAAATATATGTTACAATGAGTCTTAGGTCTACTTGATAGAGAAATTGAGATTAAGTTATACCAGTTATTAATATGCTACCTACCTACATGTCATTCAAGAAAAAAATGTACATTAATAAATAAAAAGATGAAAATGTTTTTCCTTCCTATTGTCCTGAAAATAATTACTAAAATTCAATCAGGATTTTATTTCTCCCACATAACTTCTCATTTATACCCTGAAGATAATGGCACAAACATTAACTATCCATAACATCATGACCTATTGCTTGTGGCTTTGTAGTATTCTGTCTTGCCCCTCCCCAGCACTGGGATTTGAAGGCAGACCTGCTTGGCGTCCAAGCTTATGCTATTATCACTGCACAAACCAACTACCCAGGCCACTGTACTAACCACAAAGCATGGAAAAAAGTTGTGTCTCAAATGCCAAGATATTTGAGAACTTTTAGGTATTTGCACATAGAAAGACCACAACTCTGGTCTCTAGAAACAATTATACTAGGCTCTCCTCTGAATTCTGGTTAGGTAACTCATCAGGAGATTTTCTCTAGCTTTCATGGCAGACTGAGATAATCAGAATTATCTGGAAGATCCCTAGGATACATATTCTTAAGGGCCATCACAGGCCCAGGTCCAGGGCTTAGGAACCTGATTCCAGAGTTCCTTAAAAATTCCGATGGCCTGACAGATGGGGGCTTCCAGTTTCCTTAAACTCCTGCTCCCTAGAAGAATCTCACCCTCAAGGCCTCCAAGCTAGCCACCTCCCCCTTTATAAACTCTGAAAGTGGGTCTCCATTGCCACCTGGTGATTAGGAATAAGCAAGTTTAGCTTGAAGACTAGCAGGAGGACTTTTCAGACTTCCCATTTTTTTGGCAAGCTTTATCATTTACATACTTTGTCACAAGTTATGTCCTACTGCCTAATTTGTTTGATTTGACCAAAACACATGGTCAAATCATGTGTCAGACACCATTTATAACCTCCTTTTTCTAACATTAAATATAAGATGATGATGACGGTATCTATAACCATTTATGGGGCACCTACTATACACTTTATATAGGTTACCTGTAATGTCTGCAACTCTTACAAGGTTCATTTTATACTCCCCAATTTGCACATAAGGATATCAAATCTCAGCAAAATTAATTAACTTGTACAAACATGTCCATCCAACAAATGGCAGAACCAGGCTGTGAAGCCAGATGATTTTAATCAGAACCCAAGTTCCTTCCAGTCCCCACCAGCTTTGTCATCTCGGGCAAGTACAGTACTTCACCTCTCAATTTCTCTACCTGTGAAAAGAAGGAGTACAAGCACCCAATTCAGTGTTGTTGCTTAGATTAAAAGAAAAGATTCATCTAAAACTCTTAGCACATTAATATCAGATACTACAGTGGGTTTTTTTGTGTACCAGGATTTCTCAAACATGTCTTGGAAATCACTCCTCCCCTCAAAATGAAAAGTTTTAAGTAATTTCAGTGGGTACTGCCAACTCAGTATACCACTCAGTGATTCTCAAAACTTATTATCCTTTTACACTCTGAGAAGTTCCATAGTACAGAATTTAGTTTCACTCTTCCCTAAACTAGAAGATATGTTTACTTAAATCACTTAATTTCCACCTAATATTTTGGTCCTACCAAGAAGGAAAGGAGCCTTTTACGCCTGATTTGGAATGGAATTGCTTTAATAATCTCACCCTCTGCTGGTGCTTGGAAAAGGCCCTATTGAAAGAACAAACCATTAGGAAGTATTTGCTTTGATACTGGCTGCTAATCCCAAGGCCCAGCTTGACACTGTCTCTTAGCAACATCCTGTCCTTTTCCCCTTTTCATTCTTTTGCTTCTAACAGCACTTCCTTTCCTCTGGTTTCTCTTCAGCCTCTGGCTTTCATGGGTGCTTAAGCCTAGTTTACACAGAGAGAAACGGGCAATGAAGGCCCCGTGCACATATTTATGTTAATAGTACTAAGGGGAGAACAGCCAGTTCTGGGGTCTGCTTTCCAACTGTCACATAAATCAGTCAGAAAAGTTACTATGTTCATAAAGACTCTGCCAGAGCAGACCAGCATGTCTTGGCAATGCATGCTCCATTTCCCCTACACCCACCCCACAACCCCTACAACCCCTCCCCATTCCAGCCCCCTTAAATGAGCCTTCCACGCTGTCTCCCTCAGTTGTCCAAAAGAGGGGACAAAGGATTTCACTGGGGCAGAAGATTTCTAAATCAGAAGGGACCTTTGAGATTATCTAGTGCTAAATCAAAGAGAAACTTCTAGTAACTACCTGTCTAGGTTCTTTCCCCAGAGTTTTTGATGCTGTTGTTTGGAGGTGAGGCACAGAAAAAACTTTTAAAACTTCCCAGATGACTAATGCACAATGAGGGTTAGAAGTACTGACAGTCAGAGCCCTCTAAAAAGATAGGACTGGAGAATACAGACGTCCTTTAAGTCATGCAGGGTTAGTGAGAAGGCAGAGTCCTGACACCTAGTTGTATTTTATTCCATGCTATCATGCTGTCACTAAGTCTGGAGTACAGCAGAAGAAAGAAGGCAGTGGTCCTATTAGAGTTGTACATCCACATCCTTTGGAGAGCTTTCTAAACTGGCTCTTACCTCCACCACCACCCTGCCCCCACTCCACCTGGACTCAGCATAACTTAGAGAGCTTTTTTTTTAAAGATTTTATTTATTTATTTTTTAGAGAGGGAGGGGAGGGAGAAAGAGAGAGAGAAAAAAACATCAATGTGTGGTTGCTGGGGGCCGTGGCCTGCAACCCAGGCATGTGCCCTGACTGGGAATCAAACCTGTGATGCTTTGGTTCGCAGCCCGCACTCAATCCATTGAGCTACACCAGCCAGGGCTTGGAGAGCATTTTAAAAAAAGATTGTATTTCTTTATTTTTAGAGAAAGGGAAAGGGATAGAGAAAGAGAGAGAGAGAAACATCAATCTGTTGGAAATGGAACCAGCAACCCTTCCCTTTGTAGGATGGTGCCCAACCAACTGAGTCACAGGGGTCAGGGCTTGAAGAGTTTTTATAACCTTGCTCTCACTATCACCCCCCACTCCCACTCCATCCTGACCAGCTGAATCATAATCTCTTGGTGGAACCCAAGCAGCCATATTTTGAAAAATCTGTGGGAGGCTGTTTCACATGTATCCCAGTCGAAGAACACTGCTAGCCTGATGAAAAGACCATCCATTTTGGACTTAGAAAAACTGGAGTTCAAAGCTACGGTCCATCAAACATTAACAGTGGTTGTTTGGACAAATTATGTGACCTCTCTGAGCCTCACATACTTCGTCTACAATATGGGACTATACTGCTAACTTTCACTCATTCTTCAGTTGTGTAGTTCAAGTCATTTCTCTGTGAAGTCATGGTTGAGCTTCCAGAGGTGCCCTCCTTTTAGTCATGCTCACCAGGAGAGCACCCTAAACTTCCCCTTTATAACATTGACCATGATTCAGTAGCAGGAGGATTAATAAGTGATTTTTGAGTGAATGAATAAATAATTAATAATGATTAACTATTGAGTAATGGATTCCTCACTCTGAGTCTCCACCACCAATAATTAAGATCAATACAATAAAGGACTGAACTGCCTTGTTTACTGCTGTACCCATGGGGCCCAGTGTGCAACTAGCATGCAATAGACTGGTTGAAAAAATGACATACATATGAAACACCTGGAACATAGTAATATGAAACAAATTTTGGCTATTATAAATGTCAGTGAAAGAAACATACAAACTTCTAATGGATTTTTTAAGTTTATTTGAGCTAAACTGACAATTGCCAGGAAGCAAAATCTCAATAGATTGAGAAAATGCTCTGCATAATGGCAGTTTTGCAACTTATTTTATATATTAGACTCAAAGCAGGAAACATAAGGAGGTTACACGAAATCCACTGGTGGTAAATTAAGGGGGTAGGAGAAAGCAAAGTGGGGAAATCTCTGGACTGGATAAAAAGTAAAATGTAGAGACACATACTTCTTTTACATTGGTGGGTACAGGATAGTTAATAATTAAAATTTACAGCACATAAATTTGGTATTTGGGGAAAGAGGTAACAAGGAGAGATTCTGTGTTCTAGTACATGGGTGTGCCCTGAGGGGTCTGGAAAAAGACATCACTCTGACATTTCAAAGGTACTTTATCTTAGATGCAAAAAGACAATAGACAGGCTTACTTGAAGTAAACACTGACCTTTGCCAAGGAAGATACTGGCTTAGAATGTGGCTACCTTCCATGGCTGACTTTTAATTAGAAATTTTTATGTTTAGAACATCCTATATGGTTACTTTCAGTTTGTAGCACCCACTGTGCTGGCCTCCCCTGAACTTGTCAACTCTGATCTTCAGACAGTCCCAGGGTATTGCCCAAGGACACAGCAGGGCTGAGACTTGAACTCAGTCCTCTGGACTGCCAACCTCATTTTTAAATGTTAATCTGCCTTAAGGTTTTCACATTGGGGCTTGGAAAAAAAGGCAAGCTGTCTTTGCCCACAAAAATGAACTAGAAATCCAGCCAGTTCTTGCACACTACCAGCCTCCAATGATGCAATCCATGTGCACACATACACATTTGTAGACCATAATGACTCTTGGAGTGGAATTCCTTGGTTCTTTCTTGAGAATCTTTTAAATCATAAAGTTTTTTAGGGCAGGAGCTATGGTTTTGGCTTCCATAATAAGATAGACCCATAGGAACTCGACCATTTGCTACTGAGAGGCTTGTAGTGGCAATGCTGTCTTGGTCCCAGCACTACTCAAACATACACGTGATGGAATTCAGTACCTGTGATGATTTCTGAACTTCTCCTTTGACCATCATGCTGTGATGTAGGGGAAGTTGACGACTGGCGGGGCACAGAGTGGAAGTGGGATTCACATTCTTGGCTGCTTAAGCACACATTGGCAAAGGGACTATAGAATAAGACTAGGGGTAGGTGTTTCTGGGAATGATTCTGAGTGATCCCTTGTCTCTCTGTCTACATTAGCATGGAAATCAAGATCTTTTCAAATTTTCATTTTAATAGCTTTCATTAAGGTAAAAGCCTCTATGCTCCAAATGTTACACCAAGTGCTTTATAGACATAATCTCATTTAATTCTTTTTACTTTGAGGGGTTGCAGTCAGCATTGTCAATATCTAATAGAGGAGCAAACTGAGGCTGAAAATAATTTGCTAAAGGTCACAAATATAAGTACAAGCCAAGACCCCCACTGGAAGCAGACCTAAAGGATGATTCCAAGGCCTTAATTCATTGAACAAATATTAATTCAGCATTACTATGTGCCAAGTTGTTTTCTAGTTGTAAACAACATATTGTAGTCAAAAGTCCACAAATATTTGTGAAACTTAGGTTCTGTTAGGAGGAGACAAACCATAAATAATAAATCTGAACACTAAATAAATCATATGATCCATTAGGAAGTGATTGTGGGAAAAATAGAGCAGTGCCAAAAGTATGTGGAGTGGACTGGAGCTATGTGTGGAAGGGGGAGGAGTCTGTGATACAGGTTTACAATTTTAAAGGCCTCAGTTATTAGGTCACACGTGAGGAAAGAAGAAAAGACTATATGAAGGTCTAAATTAACTATGTTCATTCTACCTCCCTAAAATGAATGGATGGATGAATGAGTGAGTAGAACTACTATTGATTAAGCAACTGCTATGTGTCAGGTGCTGTGGTAAGTACTATATATACAATTTCTCATTGAATCTTCATAATGACCTCATCAGAATATCATCTTTGTTTTTCATATTTGAAAATTGAGACTCAAAAAGCATAAAACATACTATCCAAAATTATTCAGTGACTAAATAATGGGGTTTGGATTTTAGCTATACTCCTTTAACTCCAAAGCCCCTGATCTTTGACCCTACCACCATACTGAAGGAAAGTGTGGGGCACCTGGTGGATGGGGCAGGGAGGCACAGCATTAAGCTTAACCCTGACTTGAGAGAGAGCTACCCTAAGTCACTCTGCTCAATGTTGGGAGCCACCCTGCCTGGTATCAGAAGCTGTAACCCCTGCCAAGGTTAAGGCTGAAGGAATGACCTTGGACCATAAGCCACCAAGGAGACAAAGGCTTATCTCCCTGGCAGGAGCAACTGCTTCTGCTACTTCATCCATAACTGGCCCCCAATGCTTGGTCGGTTAGCCAATGACGGGTAAGATTCCCCAAGGGGGGAATGATCTAAGACAGGCACGATCACATGGGAGGCCCCCAAGGAAGGACTTTGGGGGCTACAGCAAAAGGGGGTGATGGACCCTCAGCCCTCAGCTTTGACAAAGCCTGAGTCCTCATTGTCTGTGATAAAACCTTCTTATCTCTTGGTTGCCTTAGTTCCCTTGTTCCACCTAAGCCTGAAACAATGACAAGGTGGTGCTGCCCTGTGCTGGAAACGGCAGGTTCCCCGGGTGATCAGGCCTACCTAAGAAAGAATATGTAAAATCCTGTGAAACCTGCTTTGTTTAGAACACTCTCAATCGAATGATAAGAGTCCAGGGAAGAAGTGAGTTTGTTCCTTAAAATTTTACAGCTCTTTGACTCTGATTCAAAATAGGCCCTCAGACTTCCTTGTTACCTATTGTTGGATCCTTACTTCCTGGCAATGAATAATGAGCTTTACCTGAATTCTTATGCAAATGAACTCAATAAAAGCCTGCTCAGGTGGGAGAACAAGGCGCTCTCCCCTAGGGAGGGTGGCCGAAGCATTCTCCACTAGAGAGAGTGGCCATTCCGTCCCTATTTCCCCACAGTACCTGGTTGTCCCTGTGTACATTTTTCTTGTGTTTTGACGAGCCATCCGCAGCGTTCTGTGGTCACTGCCGGTCGGTGATCGAGACAGCTCAGCAGCAGGGCTGCTCTCCCGGTGGTGATGGATGTTCACAACTGGAAGTGCCACAGTCAACCTGTGGCATTCCCTCCAGGCAGCATCTCCCTCATATGTCCTCCTGTTTTTTTTCCCACATGGTTTTGAAATCCATTTCTTTAGTAGTTAGAGTAGACAGATATAGAGAAGCAGTTCCTGAAGAGCTGGATCATTGGTGAATGTCAGAAAATACATGGTTTCTAGAAACTCCCCAGGGAATTGCTCTTTCACACAGAAACAGTGGCACCCTGGCCACTAGAGGTAGGAGGCTAAGCATTTTCCTAGGGTACTTTTGAAGGAACTGATCGTACACTTGACAGAGTCTAGTTCTTGACTCAGCAAGTGTGGCTTTCATGAATGATCTCCCCAAGTCTGACCTCATACCCTCACACCGCAGTTCCTCTTTCCCATGGAGATTAGGATCTCAATGGTCTAAGAGGATTTTACTTGCAGAATGCAGGTCTTTCCATTCTCTAATGTATTTGTCTCATGAGAATAGCAATGCAGTCATGCAAAATGACATTCATTTGGTCTGTAAATGAAATAGGTGGGTCTCTTGAGTGACTTTGGCAATGCAATAATAACCTATTGAGATAGTAATGTATGAATATAAAATGACTGATGTTTGAGTGCTTTGAAATTTAGGAGTACAGTGGAAATACACTTTGGAGATAATGGAGAAGAGGAGAAGGATGATAAAACACTTTTTTCTGGTTGCCCCAGATTTTCATAGCCTCAATCTACCTTGGATCCCAAGCCAACCTAAAAACATAGATTCTGCCCTTTGTACCCACCATACCTACATATATTGAATATTCTTATATAACAATGCCAACTAGTATTTGTTAACATTTTTATGTTTTGAAAGCACTATTCATGGACATTGACTTGTCTAATCTTATTCAAGTGACGAAACAACCCACTTAATAGGCTACAGTGATTTAAATCTGTTTTTGCCAGATATGAGAAAACTGATGATATCAGAAAACTAAGGCAACAGAAATTCAATAACTTGCCAAAGTAGAGCTGGTGAGTGATAAGAGTGTAACTCAAGCCCAGGTGCCATGAGTCAAACTCCTGTATTTCATCCCTGACTAGGAAAAGGATGTTTGGTAGTAGACTCATTCAGAGGAAGAACAGTATGCTCACATTCTACCTGACTCTCATCTTCCTGTGTCTTTGTTTATTCAGGGTCTTTATTCTCTTCTCCCTCTCTCTGTTTCATTAGATTTAAGTATACTCCAGGGTTAAATGTGCAGAATAGCTTCATTACAAGGTGGCCTTGATGCAGGCATTCCAGTGATTCAGGGACCCATGGGTCCATGACCCACTGTGGGTTCTTGGCTTCACACATACAAAATTCAAATATGAGCCAGCATAGAGCCTAAAGTGAAAGTGAGTTTATTAGTGAAGCAGTGAGACAGAGTAGGCACTCTACAGACAGAGCAGCCCCATTTAGTGAAACTTGCTTCCTTTACTGAGGTTCATTTAATCAAGGGATAGGGCATTCAATAAGGGGAAGGAATATTCAGGATTTTTCTGTGAAAGGAATGGAGATGTCTTGGAAGAGACCTTGGAAGAGGCCACTAGCCATTTTATGTCCTTATTTGGGCTTTCCGTTTTTGATCATGGCAGCTGGGGTATGCCATTTAGCATGCTAATATATTACAAGAAGCATATAGTGAGGCTAGCAGTTACCATGAAACTAATTGCCATGTTGGATCAACCTGGTCTCTGCCAGTTTTAAGCAATAAATCTGGTGGGGGATGAGCGGATGGTTTCACTTCCTTGTTGACAGAGTCTGCAGCTTTTATCAATTGCAGCTGTTTTGCCAGTACCCTATCTCAGTCTCACCTACAATGTGATCCTGTGCCAGAGACCCCAGGAGAGACACTGTAATGAGACCTTAGTAAATTACTCTAGACCTCTGAGCTGGCAGCATGCCCTGGTGCCTCATAGGAGGTAAAATTCTCACTAGGAACAGCATCTGGGATGGCATCCCATGACTGTGTAGGCTCACACAGATGGAAAGATGATCCAGGTCACAGAGAGTCAAAGTCAAAACCCTTGTGTGTCAGGGCCCTTCCCAGTGACTCCTTTACATTCATCACACTTTGATGTTTTGGCCTGTCCAGTATCTGTCTCCCCACTGGACTGAACTATGTAGAGCATAAAGATTGTAAGGACTATGTCTGCCTTGCACAGTGTCAGGCATTGGGCAAGCCCTAACAAATATGTGGGGAATAAATAAGTGAATGAATAAATGAAGAATTGATCAAATAATAATAGCTTAATATGTCATTTTTCTAAAACAATACGTGCATTTTGAAAGAAGATTCTAATCAACAATGTGTCTTACCTCATTAGAATTCACATGGAAGGAGTTCCACATGGAAGGTCCATTCTGGAGTGTGATAAGAAGTGCATCTTTTCAGCATTTCTCAAGTGGTACCCCAGCATTTGCCTTGACATTCAATCAATCTCATCATCCAAAACAAGAGTGGTTAGACCTCAAAGAACAGGAACTTTGAGGAAGCTGTGAAAAAAAGCACCTGGGGTTTCATTTCATTTCACTCTGGTTATTCTCTCCTGAATGCTAGGCAAACATGAAGGTCTTGAGTCACAGCCTAGAAGGCCAAGTTCTTATGGGACAATAAAGATCTGAACCAACGGCTGGCCCTGCTGAGTTCATCTGTAATTGGAATTAAGTCCTTCTTTTCATTCTATTCAGAATGAAGAAACTTTCTGGCAGGGAGTCAGGTTTCAAATGGAAATGTCAGCCAAAGGCTCATGAGGCCAAGGTCTGAGCAAACTTGAATCAATGTGTGCTTCGGTTAAAAATTCATATGGAATTTAGTGGTCTGGTGGGCCCATTTGTTAAATACTCCTCATTTGCAAGCACTGGACCAAATCCTGCAAGAAGCTGTGTATAAAATCAATGTCAGAAGCCAATGTGACTTCTATCCAAAGTGAGGGTAATTCAGTAAATGAATGTTAGATGAATGTAAATGAATGTTAGGCATATTAGAGTGATTTTCTTACCTAGCATAAGAGCAGAAAAGAACTTGAACATGTTCTAAGTTCCAATTTAAACTGATCTGTATATGATCCAGTCAAAACTAACCCTATTAATGATAATAACAACAAAAACAATAACCTTTAATGAATATTTGCTATATGCCAGGCTTTATGCTATGCACCTTATATTTAGTGATCAAGTAATCCTCTTGATGATTCCACAAAGTAGATTTTATTATTTGTTCTTTTTCATAATTAAAATAAAGCAGAGAAACAGATGTTTAGAAATATGTGTCAGTTTTTAAGCCAGCAAAGACCAGGACTGAAAACTGGGAAACTTGCCCCCAAATCCCTGCCCTCGGCGTTGGTCAACGACCAGTTGGGTAATGAACCCCACACCCAGAAATATGAACAAGATGCTAACTGCAAGGATAGGTGATATTTCATAGCCTGTACAGCATTTTTCAGAACTCAGACTTCATCTGGGTGGCAAAAATATATAAGTCCCAAAAAGAACTTGATTTTTTCCTTCTAGTTCTGATACAAAGAGAAAGCACTAAGATAATTAACTGGAAAATTCTGTCTCCAAATGCTTTTTTTTTTTTAAAGATTTTATTTTTTATTTATTTATTTTTAGAGAGGGAAGGGAGGGAGGGGGAGAGAGAGAGAGAGAGAGAGAGAGAGAGAAACATTAATGTGCGGTTGCTGGGGGTTATGGCCTGCAACCCAGGAATGTACCCTGGCTGGGAATCGAACCTGGGACACTTTGGTTCCCAGCCCGCGCTCAATCTACTGAGCTACACCAGCCAGGGCTTTCCAAATGCTTTTGCTTTGTACCAATGTACTGTACTGGTTAAGATTCCTCCCCATCCCATGGAATATTGAAGACATGTTTAAATCAGTTCTTTTCACTCTTAGCATTTAAGTAAAGATACAATCAGGGATTGTCTAGGACTCCAACAGCCTTGAAGATCAGAATAAAAAAAACAACATGGCAGTAAAGAGATGCCCTGATGAGGGTTTGGCAGGCCTCACCCATTCAGTAAATGATTTATAACTATACACATACTCTGTGCAGCAGGGTTGAATCAAACCCAAACATAATCAACAGATACCTGAAAAAAATGCCCAACTCTAGTAATATGGATAGAAATACAAATTAAATGACATTTTTCACATAGTTTGGTGAAAATTTCTAACTTTGATAACATCAATCATAGCAACAATAAGGAGAAGCAGGTACTTTTTGCTGACGAAAGCATGAATTGGAACAGCCATCTTGGAAGTATTAAAAATGCACACATATTCATAGGACTGTTCACTGCACCATCATTTGTGCTATCAAAAAACTAGAGATAGCTGAAATGTAATACATACATACCACAGAATGTTATATAGTTCATAAGAGGTATATCTCTATGTACTGACAATACAAAAAATGCTTAATTTAAAATCCCTACAGCATGGTATCATCTAGTGATATTAACACACATGCATAAAATGGATACAAAAAAGGAATAGAAAAAAATGTAAACTCAGAGATAAGATCCATTTTGTATCCATAAAATGGATACAAAAAAGGAATAGAAAAAAATGTAAACTCAGTGCATTGATGGCAGTAGTACTAATCATTGGCACTCATCCATCATTCATTCATTCAACAGATATTTTCAGGAACATTCTGTGTCAAGCACTGATGCCACTTTGTGATTAAAAAAAAACAGACAAAAGTCTTTGCAACCATGACACTTACATTCTGGCATTTTTGTTCTGTTATGTATGTTTATGGAATAAAAATGTATTTATATATAATTTGAGTAATTAAAAGTAAGTAAAAATAAAAGCAAATTTTTAAAAAACACATTTTTATATTAACAAAATGTCAAGTGACTGTTTATTTTGGCTTCTGAGCATCTTTGCGCACAGTCCCAACCATAAATGTTGTATTGGTGACTGCTATGGCTGCTGTAATTCTTCAAACAGTTCCCTTTGGATAGCTGACACAGACATGGGTGCAGTGACAGACTCTCACAGCACAAAGGCTTACACAAATTTCATTAATTTCTTCTATTAACACTTCTTGATAACATCATCAGGCACAAAGTATGTATAAATTCTAATAGATTATACTTACATTCACCAAAATACATGTACAGGAATGGTCTTAGCAGCACATTCAATAACAGCCCCAAACTGGAAACTACCTATGTACTATATTCACACAAAATAATACTCTATGACAATGAAGATCAATGTATTAAAACTATATGCTACAATGTTGATTAATCTCTCCAATGTACTGTTTTTCTAATTTATTTATTTTAATTACACTTTATTGATTATGCTATTACAGTTGTCCCAATTTTTCTAACCTTACCCCCCTCCACCAAGTACCCCTCACTCCCTCAGGCAATCCCAACACCATTGTCATGTCTATGGGTCATGCAGAGGTTCTTCGGTTACTCCATTTCCTATACTGTACTTTATATCCCCATGGCTATTCTGTAGCTACCTATTTGTACTTCTTAATCCCCTCACCTCTTCACATCATTCCCCCACATCTGACAACCATCAAAACGTTCTCCATGTCCATGATTCTGAATCTGTTCTTCTTGTTTGCTTAGTTTGTTTTTTAGATTTAATTCTTGATAGATTTATTGCCATGTTATTGTTTATAGTTTTGATCTTCTTTTTCTTAGATAAGCCCCTTTAACATTTCATACAATAATGGCTTGGTGATAATGAACTCCTTTGGTTTTTTCTTGTCTGGGAAGCTCTTTATTTGCCCTTCGATTCTAAATGATAGCTTTGCTGGGTGGAGCCATCTTGGCTGTAGGTACCTGTTTTTCATGACTTTGAATATTTCTTGCCAATTCTTTCTAGCCTGCAAAGTTCTTTTGATAAATCAGCTAACAGTCTTATGGGAATTACACTGTAGGTAACTAACTACTTTTCTCTTGCTGCTTCTAAGACTCTCTCTTTATCTTTAACTTTTAGCATTTTAATTATGACGTGTCTTGGTGTGGTCCTCTTTGCATTGATCGTGTTTGGGACTCTGTGCTTCCTGGATTTGCACGTCTATTTCCTTCACCAAATTAGGGAAGTTTTCTTTCATTATTTTTTCAAATAGATTTCCAATATCTTGATATTTCTTTTCTCCTTCTGGCACCCCTACGATCTGAATGTTGGTATGTTTGAAGTTGTCCCAGAGGCTCCTAACACCATCCTCATTTTTTTTGGATTATTTTTTCTTCTTGTTCTTATTGATTGTTTCCTTATTTTCCAAATCATTGATTTCATTTTCAGCTTTATCCACTCTACTGTTGTCTCCCTCTAAATTGTTCTTTATTTTAATTAATGTATCCTTAGTTTCTGACTGAATCTTTTTTTATGCTGTTGAGGTTCTCACTAAGTTCCTTGAACATCTTTATAATTAATGTTTTGAACTCTGAATCTGATGGATTGCTTGTCTCCATTTCATTTATTTCTTTTTGGGGAGTTTTGATCTATTCTTTCATTTTGGCCATGTTTCTTTGTCTTCTCATTTTGGCAGCCTCCCTGTGTTTGTTTCTATATATTAGATAGAGCTACTATGACTTCCTGTCTTGGTAGCATGGCCTAAGTAGTAGGTATCCTATAGGATCCAGTGGCATAGCCTCCCCAGTCACCCAGGCTGGGTTTTTGAGGTACACTCTTTGTGTGGGCTGAGTACACCCTCCTCTTGTAGTTGAGACTTGATTGCTGTTGGCAGGTTAATGAGAGGGATTTACCCAGGCCAGTCAGCTGCAAGGACTAGCTGTAACCACTAATCACCAGCTTCTGTCCTCTGTGGAGGATCAGCTGTGCGGGAGCATGGTGGTGGTATTCGTACATGATCTGTAGCTGTTCACTGGGTACACAGGCTCTGGGGTTTCCTGCATGGTACAGGCCAACATCAGCCTCAACCTGTGTTTTGCTCAGGGCTACCCTCCCTGAGCTATAAAACAATCTGAGATGGCTGTTTGTGTTGGATTTGGAGATTCCCAGGTGAAGCTAAGCTTTGAATCTAGGCTGGCTGCTGGTAATGTTGGGCCCATGGCCACATAGCATGGGGTCTCGGGTCTGGAGGCTCACTGAAGCTGGACGTTGCTTGTTTGAGAAGATTTAGGAAGTTGTATAGCATGAGCCAAGACTAACCTTTCATATGGAAAAGCAGCTTGGGTGGGCCTGTAAGTTGGGTGGGATGGAGTCTCAGGGGATCTCCAGGGCTGGGCAGTCTTAGCCAGGTTGATGGAGTCTCAGATATGACACCCATCTGCCAGTTCAGTGGCTTTGTGACTCTGTGGGGGGAGGGTTCAGAGAAGGGACAATGGCCTCTGCCCACCTTTCTATCCCCCAGCTCTTACCTTGATGCTCAACATTTCAGTTTCTTCCTGTATGCCACTGGTGTTTTTCAAGCTTCTACCCCAATGCTGGAGCCCAGGGGGAATGAATCTGAGTAAGTCTGTTGTGGGTTCTGTAAGAGGAACTGCTGGGTACTCCAGAGGTTTCTTCCACAAACTCAGTCCCTGCTAGTTTTTGCAACCAGAAGTTATGGGAACTTATCTTCCTCACACTGGAACACTGGGCTGGGGGCCTTGTGTGGAACTGGGACTTCTCACTCCCAAGATAATCCTCTTGAATTTTATCTACCACACAAGAATGTGGGACCAACCCATTATGCAAATTCACCCCTCCTATCAGTCTGGATGGATGTGGTTTCTTTAATTCTATAGTTGTCACACTTCAATTCAACTAGATTCCTGATGGTTCTCAGTGATGGTTGTTTTATACTTTAGTTGTAATTTTGATGTGGTTGTATGAGGAGGTGAGCCATGTTTACCTATGCTGCCATCTTGACCAGAAGTCTCAAATCCAATGTTGAATGAAGGAAGCCTGGTACAAGAATTCCCTACTGTGTAATTTCATTTACATGACACTCAATAGCAGGAAAAAACAACAAATAATACCAGAAGGCAGGACAATGGTTGTTCTTGGGAGGGAGCAATAGCTAGACTGTATTATGGAGACTTTGGGGAGTGTTAGAGATGTTCAGCTTCTCTGGCTTTATGTGTTGGTTATTGAGTATGGTTAGCTTATTAAAATGTGTTGAGTTTTATGTTATGATGAGTAACTTTTTATATACATATTCTACTTCCATCAATAGTTTACAAAAAAAAAAAACAAAATTAAAACATAAAACCCTAAAAACCAGTCTGTGTTTTTTGAATCTGATCTTTAGCAAGTCACATGCCTTCTCTGGACTTCAGTTTTAGCATTTATAAAATGAGAGAAGAATTTGCTAGCTGATCTGTAAGGGCCCCTCCAGCTGTATGGTTCTGTGTTGCACTTCTTCCATTCCAATTTCTGAAGCAATGGAAAAAATAGAGAATGAGCCTTAGGTAATTTGTTATTAGAATATGTAGAAGGCTTACAATCACATGTGTCCCATTTTCAAGGCATTTGTTGTAAATTAAAGATACAATCAATGAGTCAATGAGCAAGGGAAATTCTGTCTTCCAGGAAAATGCACAGAGTTAATTCTTTCCTCAAGTGCTTATGGGATAAGTGTGAATAGCCAAATACTGCTGCCAAGCCTCTTCTGTCATGCTAATTCATATACCCGAATTCAGTCAGGAAGAGGGAGGGCTGTTCCTGGTAGGAAGGATGCAGAAACCACATGAGACCACTGCTGTTTAAATAGGCACTTCCTTTCTGAGGGGAGTTGGTTCATAATTTTCCTCTTACGGCCACTGGAAGTCCTTGAATGGCAACATCACAGCTTGTACCCATTCACAACAGGAAAGTTTGATATCCACAGACAATATTCACATGAAAGGAGGAAAAGTCCAGTTCTATGTGTCTGCTTCTATAATAGAACCAGGAAAATACTCTCTATAGTGTATGTAGATCATGCTGTATTCTTCACACAAGATGTGAGGCTCTAAGCAGGGAAACTTTTCCTATTACATATAAGCATCCCTAACATTTGCAAGTCAGGGACCACCAAGAAAACAACACTTTAAGGCCCAGACACACTGTGTTAACTCTACCCACCAGGCAAGGTTCTCTGGGAGTGGGAGACAACCTCTGGTGAGTGACCTCTTTCTAGGGGTGTTTTCATGTCTGTTTAGGGATAGCTGGGCCTCACGTGAAGGGTCAGTTCTCACAGGAATGCTCAAGTTAGCAACTGAAAATAGTCAAGCACAAAATCTTATAGGGTCTTAGTTCATCTAGATTGGTTCTTCTTAAATGATCAGAAGTGAAGGACCAGTTTTGTTATTTTCTTTTCTTTTGTTTGGATATTAATTCTAATCAGTCACTGGTCAATATAGTTTAAAATGCAATAAATCAAAATGACTAAAATAGGCAAAATAGAAGCCCTAATTTGTTACTACAATTATCTGTCAAGTGGCTATAAATATTTGTAACTACTTCTTGATCTTGGTAGGGGCTGGTCAAATAGATTTATTGATGAAAACTTGTTTAGTGATATGCAATGTCTACACATATCCCACATATCCATTGTGAGCCAGTGGTGGTCTGTGGATTTTAGGAACATTTTTGCTTGGACACTTTCTCACTCTCCCAAGACACTCTACTTTGGGATATGGACAAAAAGGAGGTACACACTAAACCCAACCAGCACAGGGGAGGCCTATGTGATGGCCTTACAAACTCAGAGACCTGAAGTAACACATAGGATGGTCTGAAATTACAAACATTCTAACTAAAAGCAAATCATGGAAGGCAGTCATGTCCTAGGCTAGAATCTTGCCTGACAAAAGTCAGTTTTTACCTTAACCTAGCCTGCCTATTGTCTTTTTGCACCTATAATAACTTATGTTTGGAATATCAAATTTCCTCTTTCCAGACCCCTCAAAGCACAGTACTGCACCAGAGGGAGCCCACAAATCCCCTCATTGTTATTGTTATCATCTCAACTGTCGACTGTTAACTATCCTATACCCATATGTGTAACAAAAAGTATATGTTTATCATTTTACTTTTTATCCAATCCTAGAGGTCCCTCCCCTTTTGCTTTCCCTTGCCTCTTTAATCTATCACCAGTAGATTTCATGTAATCCATTTATATCTTCTCTTTCAATTGTAATGTGTACAATAAGGTGCAAAACTGCCATTCTCTGGAGCGCTTCTTAATTTATTGAGGTTTTGCTTCCTGTCAATTGTTATCAGTTTGGCTCAAATAAACTAAAAAATTCCTACAGGTTTGGATGTTTCTTACATTGACAGGGTATAAATAGAGCTAACACAAAGTTCAATATAGTGGAAGGGACCAGGACCAGGAAACAGAGTATTGTGGTGATGATGGAAACTCAAGAAAGGATTGGATGGGAGAACAGGTAGGAAAGTAGGTTTCTCACAGATATCAACATTTTAGTGAGGAAGTGATTTTTAGTGCTGATGGTAGGAAACTTCTTTTTTCATAACAGTAAGACCAAGGAATGTGACAGTAAAGTGCTTTTTCTCTCTGGTGGACTTCAGGCTGATAGGTCCTGCTACAGATATGAAACTGGAAAAGTCAGCATTAATGCTGCCTGTCACTACCAGAACCAGTTAGTAGAGAAAAGGATTGAATCTTTGTGGGTGCTTTAATCAAATGGTCAGTGATCTGAGAAGATGGTGGGTTATGTGCCCTAAAAAACCATCTTAACATCACATCTCAAACCAACATTTTTATAAGGAGGAGAAAGGGTTGGTAAGGGGTTTGGAAAACAGGTTAATTGGGTAAGAGTTGCAGTCTGGGACAATTTTCTTATTACTACTTTATCTGTTGATCAACAACTCAGTTACCAACTCCATTGCTTGCAGACTCCTTGGAGCACATAGGTTGATTTGCTTGTGGTCTGACCTCTTCGAGTCACATAGGTCATGCATTCCAGTTCCTGGAATAACAGCTTTCCACATCCATCAGTTACTTAAACCCATCAGCTAAGGCTAAGATCTTTAACTCTTAAGTACCCTGATCAGATATGCTTGCTGATTCATTAGAGAATTCTGATTTAGGTTTGAGCATCCCCTTTGTCAGGGAAGAGGTGAGGAAATATGCACAAAATAGTGACTCCAGAACCAAATTATATCAATGGATGCCAATCAGGAACAAAGAGATCTAGAAATTTCCCTCTTTTTCTGGGACCCCTTTTCATTTCTACACCATCTACAGTCCCAACTCACCTATTTGCCTTACCCATCCTCCCTTCTCTTGATACAGAAGACTCTTGAATTTTGATCTCTCTTCAGATGGATTTAAGCATTAGTTCTACCAGTTTCTCAAGTTAGGCCTTTTCCATCAATAAACCTTTCCTTATGCCAAATCTCAGATCCATTGGATATTAGCCTTTCTTTTGAAGCACTGGGAACACAAACCTTGTGCCTATAACAGGGACATCAGTAAATAACCAGACTAATTATGTAGAAGGTGGCACAGAAGTCTCTGCTCATTGTGTTTAGTCAATCTTGGGTCTAACCAACAAATTGGTACCACATGAGATATTAAAATTCTCATTCAGATCAACCTGGGCATACTGGGCAGGTAAAGCATAATTCTTCCCCATGTTTCCTACTCACAAATTGCAGGTAGAAACCAATTTTTTACAAATCAATTTTCCTGTTTCACTAGATACCAAATACAAGAACTCATATTGATATAATTACAGTAAATGATTTTTGAAAACAAGTTTAGAATTAGGGATAATTACAGCAAAATGTTAGAAGAAAGGTTGTAAAACAATTTATTTAAAGTTACAGAATAATTTCTCACTGCAGCAAGCCAACCATTCCTTCATTGTTTTGGTATTTTGGAAAAGAGACAGATTTAAGTAGGTAAGACAAGAGACTGAAACTCTGCGAGCATTTTAGTTTCTAGTCCTAGACAGCTGCTAGGTGATACCACCCCTTGTGGAAACAGCCATGCATGGAGGGAATGGCAGATGAAAACTGAGCAAACTTAATATGGAGTATGTAAATTTGCTTTCTCAGTCTCTTTCAATTCTTTTTGGAGACAGACACACCTAAAAGTGAAGTTACATGTGTGGATGTTTATATGAAGCATAAAGGATACAAGAAAGGGTACTGAGACATGAAACTGGAGGAAGGCAAACATGTTAAGATTCAGATCATGTTGTTGCCCCAATTCAGTCTTTAAAGAAATGGCGACAAGGGCCATTCAACTCACCTTCCTTCAAAGAAATTGTCAACATAAGAAATATCCAAACCTGTATGAATTTTGATGAGTTTATTGGAGCCAAACTGACAATGATTGCCAGGAAGCAAAGCCTCAATGGATTGAGAAGATGCTCTGGAAAATGTCAGTTTCACCACTTATTTTATACATCAAAATCAAAGGGGAAGTTGGAAGGGGGTTATATGAAATTCATTGGTGTTAGATTAGGGAGGTGAGAGAAAGAAAAGCAGGGAAACCTCTGGGATTGTGTAAAAATCAAAATGATAGACACATATTTCTTTTACATAGGTGGTTAACAGCCAACAATTAACATGATAACAATAATGATGAGGGTATTTGTGGTCTCTGGTGTGGTGGCTGTGTTTTGCATCCAGAAAAAGGGAAATTACTGTGTTATTGCAAGGCCTATCAGTTATATTATCCTACAGGCAAAAAGACAAGAGGACAGGATCAATTAAGGTAAAGATTGATCTTTGTTAGGGAAAAATACTGCTTTAGGACTTGATTATCGGTCAGGAGCAACTTTAGTTTAAAAGTTTTAATTTCAGACCATCTCCTGTGATTAATTTTAGGCCTTTTGAATTTTTAAGGCCATAACACAAGCCACCCCTGAGCTTGTCAGGTTTACTATGTGGCCCTTTTTTAGTCAACAAAATAGAGTTTGATATGAGCAAAGGAAGTGCCAAAAAAATGCCAATGTCTGTCACACTAACATCTTTCTTAAGGCTGAACATGGATGTTGAGAATACAAACTTTTGGCTGCAGTGACCATAGACAGATAGTCTTGAGGGTTTGATATTAGGTTCTTCAGGGAGGAACTAAGGGAAATCTGAGAGGAGATCAAATTGGACACTAATTAGAAAATGTAGTTACACCCGAGTTTTACTTGAAGCAAGTGGCAGAGTCAACTTTCTCATGGCACCTGAGGTGAACTCAGAAAAATAGAAATCCTAAAACCACATTTGGAAATGATTTCACTGGAGGCAAAGATAGCAACCTGGAGGAAGGAAGAGGGCAACAGACAAACCAGAGTGCGATTTTGAAAGCCAGGGGACATGGCAGGAACAAATAGAAGAATGAGCTACTTTCTTGCCTCAGACAAAATAGCCTTCAAAGGCCACCTTCCTCTTCTCTGGTGGAGTGAAGTTGCTTAGAATTACTACCAAAGCATTGTACAAATTTAAAACTCTCCTTTCTGGGTTTATAATTTTCATATAGGCAGCTTCCTTTGCAAACTTAAGTAATGTATGTAAGATGATGCTCCTTTGGGGGTTGTAAAGACAGTCTAAGGACAAGTCACTTCAGAGGAACAAACTTCACAGCAGGGAGATCATTTCCATTCATAATGCTCTTACCCCTGAATCTTTCATTGTTCCACTCTCACCCAGTTGTGTCATTAGTTTACTGACCTCTCGGGCATCATTGTTTACAAATCAAACACAAACAGTGAACTAGCTTTCAATTTATCTTTTCCTGGATAATAGCTTCTCTCCCCCACTTCCCCCCACAGAAGGGTTAGGCCCATGTGAGTGATGAATTACTCCAAGAGTCTGACAGTCCCAAAGAGAGTAAAAATAACTAGTCGATTACCAATAGGGAACAAATTGGCCACTTGAGAATTCAGTGGCTAGAATGACAAATGAAAATCCTCATCAAGAGACTAGACTTTCTGATTAGTTCAAGTGCTGATGACCACTTTCCGTGCCTCTCCCTCTCTGCCAGGTGATGATTTACGTCTAATTGGACATCATTTTGTATTTGGGGCAGACATTTCTGGAAGGGTGTTTGGAAAACTTTGAAGTACTTAATTATAACCAGGAGGCATTTAGGGGCTGAGCAGTGAAATGGAAGATGCTCTGTCTTGAGCTGTAGAATATTCATTTATAGAAGGAACCCATGTCTGGGTGATTTGGTCTGATTTTTCATTCCATCACCCCATATGGCAGCCTTCCAATGTTTTCTAGACTCTGAAATAAAATAAAACAGAGTATTTTTGGCAAAAAAACACACAATCAAGGCAAATTCAAAGATTTCAATATGTGGATAGACGGTATTCTGTTAACAGTAAACCACCAAAAATAGAAATAATTTGGGATTTCTTTGAAGGGAGGCCATTTTTACTAGCCCTTCACTTGAACAAATCTATCAAGTGAGGCAGGATATATAATGAACCATAGGCATAGTAACTGTCCTCAAAAAATCTTAAATATATTAGCAGTGCCAAGTCATATATGCATGAAGATACAAAAGAAGACCATCAACTACTAGCCTCCAATTGAGCATAGCCGTATGAGCTGTAAAAGTTAAGAGGGGTATGAGGGGGCTTTTAAGTTAGGTAATCAGGATTCAGGGAGGAAGGATGATATGACCCAGGCTTTGAAGGACGGATAGAACTATAAGGAAATTTCTGGGTGAGAATTGCTTGAATGAACAATGGTACTGTTTGGTGTTTTGTTTTGTTTTTTAACGATTTGGTGCAGAGTGGGTAGAATAGTTTGTTTTGAGCAAAGGGGTCTGGAAAAGTAAATCTGGACATAAGTCCCCATGTATGCGTGGGCCTTCAACACTAGGCAAGGAACTGGATTTGGTCTGAAGGGCACAGGAGGGGCAGGAAGAGATTTGAGTAGAACTGGAATGGTTTTAAAAGTCTGTTATCTTCATCCGATGAAAAGAAAAGGCAAAACAATGTTCTCTAGAATTTTACCAACAGGTAAGATCAACAGATAAGACTGCCATTTGACTCTTTGGTTTTGACATTTGTGCTTTGGAAGAGAAGAATGAATAACACAGTGCCTGACACATGGAAAGACTCAATGAATAACATTGAATGACATTTAGAACTGAAGTAGTTATTTGCTAGAGTAGGTGAATAAGACCTGAAGTTACTTCCATCATCTCAAGGGTCAAGAATGAATAATTTGAAAAGGACCAGATTAGGAGTTACATGAACTTGTGCGTTTAACATCACTTTCTTGGGTCTGTATTTCCTCACCTGAAAAGACAGAGTAAGTTTTATCAATGGACTCTAATATGAAGAAGTTTTCTTGTGTGTGTTTATGTACATATTTTTTTAGACATGCTTTAGACATAGCTTGTCTCTGATGCTCAGAAGAGTTTGTGATCCAAAACAAGGTAAGAGGCTGTGGATTATGTTCTTTTTAAATTATACGAGGCTGTGATTCTGAGAGCCCAAGGATGATGTTCCTCCCTGGAAGGACAAGTGGAACACCTGACACCACCACTCTGCCAATTTTATCACCTTGTGGAGGCCTGTGGCTGATTGGTTTGACTGAAATGAGAAGAAAAGAATTTTGTTCCTGTCAACTCAGTCTCAGATTGCCTAGCCATTTAAGGAGCATTATTGATCTGATCAGACATTTGATGTGTAACTGACCATCAAAAGAGATGAATCATTGAAAAAGGCATTTGTTCCCATCGGAACACAGCATTGGCAACTTATAACCATTTAAAAGGTATTTTTGTAAATTTTTTTTTATTTCTATTTCCTTTACAATGGGCTATGTCATAAGGTTATTGGAAAGAATAAATAGTTAATGATGGAGGGAAACTACATAAGAAGATGATATACTTTTGCTTTAAAGGCAATTATTTAAAATAATATGTAATAATATATATATTTTTAATGGACAGACAGTACTCAGGAATCACTCTGATTTGGGGACATGTAAAATGTTGAGTGGATAAAGCACAAGCAGTTAAAGAAAATGTTATCATTCCCCAGAAGCTATTGTCAGTGTAAAACTACAGCTTAGAAAGCTAGTTCTGGCAATTTATAATGAAGCAGGACTCAATTAATGATTTTTGGCTTAGTGTGTTAATGACTAGAGATCTGAGGGACAAAGGACGTACAATGTAATAAGAAAAACCCAAGATAAGATTAGGCTCTAATCAAAATAAATTGTGTGGTTAAATATTTTTAAAAATTCAACTCTGTTTCCCTTTATTTATACCAAAAATAAATGGATTGTGGAAAGCTGATTCATATCATTGAAAAAAAGAATGGTATTATACTTTAATATAATATTAATAAACTAAAAATACCACCTTACAAGAAGAAACCAGATATAGGCAAGAATAGATATTGTTTGTGAGAAAATATTTTGCTTATAAATGTCAGTAAATTTATTTTCCCTTTTTGAATAGTGTCTGTCAGATTTAATTACACAGCTGATTAGTACCATAGGAAAGAAAACTAAAGTGGTGATGGTATAAATAATGGCACTGAAATTTATTGTGATTACCTTTTCTTTCTATTTTTCCTCTCTTTCAGTTTCTTCCACTTCTCTAAATAGTGCTGGAATACCTCAGAATATTGCAGGTTTAGCTCAAGACCACCACAATAAAGCAATTATTGCAATAAAGTGACTAACATGAATATTTTGTTTCCCAATGCATACATATAAAAGTTATGTTTACACTATACTGTAGTATATTAAGTGTGCAATAGCACTAAGTTTAAAATATGTACGTGAACATATAAAAGTTATGTTTACACTATACTGTAGTATATTAAGTGTGCAATAGCACTAAGTTTAAAATATGTACGTGATTCTGTTTTTAAAAACTTTATTGTTAAAATATGCTAACCATCATCTGAACCCCTAGTGAGTCAAACTTTTTGCTGGTGGGCGGTCTTGCCTTGGCATTAATGACTGCTGACTGATTAGGGTGGTGTTCACTAATGGTTGAAGTGGCTATAGCAATTACTTAAAACAAGACAACAATGAAGTTTTGACACATCAATTGACTCCTCCTTTCACAAATGATTTCTCTGTAGCATGTGGTGCTGTTTAATAGCTGATTTTACTCAAAGCAGAACTTCCTTCAAAATTGGAGTCAATTCTCTCAGGTCCTGCAGCTGCTTTATCAACTAAGTTTATGTAATATTCTAGAATCTGTTGTCATTTTGATAATCTTCATAGCATCTTCATGAGTAGACTCAATCTAAAGAAAATAATTTCTTTGTTTATCTGTAACAAGCAACTCCTGATCCATTAATGTTTTCTCATGAGATCAAAACAATTCAGTCAGGCTCTACTTCTAATTCTAGTTCTCTTGTTCTTTCCACTATATTTGCAATCACTTCCTCTGCTAAAGTCTAACTCCTCAAAGTCACCTGTGAAGATTGGGGTCAACTTCTCAATTCCTGTTAATGCTTATACTTGTACCTCTTCCCAGAAATCATGTGTGTTTTTAAGAAATTTTTCAGTTTACCTTACTCAGATCTATCAAAATCACATCTTTGGCATCTATAAGCTTATGAAATGTGTTTCTTAAATAATAGGACTTGAATGTTGAGATTATTCTTTGATCTAAAGGCTATAGAATGGAAGCTGTGTTAGTAAGCATGAAGACAACGTTATTCTCGTTGTGCATTTCCATCAGAGCTCTTTGGTGACCATTGTCAATGACCAGTCATATTTTAAAAGAAATCTTTTTTTTTCTTGAGGAGTAAGTCTCAACAGTGGGCTAAAAATATTCAGTTAACCAACTTAGCTTTAATAGTATACATTAACTCTGGTTCTATTCAGTTCTTTACCTTATCCCATGCTATGGTCACAAATTACATCTTTGCATATTGTGTGCCTATTTGCATAGATTTGTATGATTGTCTTATGCGTTTGTCTTTTAAATCATATAGGGCCCTGGCTGGTGTAGCTCAGTGGATTGAGCGCGGGCTGTGAACCAAAACGTCTCAGGTTTGATTCCCAGTCAGGGCACATGCCTGGGTTGCAGGCCATGGCCCCCAGCAACCGCACATTGATGTTTCCCTCTCTCTTTCTCTCTCTCTTTCTCCCTCCCTTCCCTCTTTAAAAATAAATAAATAAAAATTTAAAAAATTTCTAACCTTCATGACTCTGCTTGTCATGGAGAGGGTTGGATAAAATTCAAATAAATAAATAAATGAATAAATAATATAGGGAACAAAAGAGAAATAACAAATAACCATCAGTAATACTAACTTTTATGTAGTTACCTTTGATGTGCTAGGACTCTACCTATAGTAATCTTTTTAGTATTTTCTATATGGCAGGCCTAAGAGTAGTGAACTCCCTTAGCTTTATCTTGAAATGTATTTTTCTTCATTAGTAAATGATAGTTTGTCAGATACAGAGCTCTTCCTGACATCTGCTTTTCTTTCAGGATTATAAATATATCATGTTACTATCTTCTGGCCTCCGTGATTTCAGAGGAGAAATTGGCTGTTAATTTAATCTCATTGAAAATCACTTGTATGTGATGAGTCACTTCTCTCTTGCTACTTTCAAGTTCTTTGTCCTGGCTTTTGACAGTTTCATTAGAATGTTTCTTGGTGTGGGTCTCTGTGTTTATTATACCTGGAGTTTTTGAGTTTATTAGATGTGTATATTTATATATTTCATCAAATTTAGAAGTTTTATTTTGTTATTTCTTCAAATAATTTCTTCTCCTTTCTCTCTTCTTCTCCTAGGACTTCCATAAGGAATATGGTGGTACTGTTCATGGTGTCCCATAAGTCCCTTCAGCTCTGTTCATTATTCTTAATTTTTTGTGTTTTTTTCTCCTCAGACTTGGTATTTTCAATTGTTTTATCTTCAAGTTTGCAGATTTGTCTGGCTGTTTAAATGTGCTATTAAAATCATTTAGTTAATTTTTATTTCAACTTTTGTATTTTTGGCCTTTCTATTTGGTTCCTTTTAAAAATTTCATCTCTTCATCGATATTTCTTAATTGTTCACACATTGTCCTCTCAATTTTGTTTAGGTCTTTGTGCATGGGTTCCTTCAAC
This sequence comes from Phyllostomus discolor, assembly GCF_004126475.2. NCBI lineage: Eukaryota > Metazoa > Chordata > Mammalia > Chiroptera > Phyllostomidae > Phyllostomus > Phyllostomus discolor. Next base: position 58,189,678 of record NC_040909.2, read on the forward strand.
TCTTCACATATATTAACACAGCTGATTTTAAGTCTTGTCTGATATGTCCAATGTCTGTCAATTATTTTCCCTTGTGAATAGAAGCATACATTTCTGATTTTTTGTATGATTTGTAACTGGACATTTCCAATATCATAACGTGGTAACTCTGGGAATCAGGTTATCTTCCTTCTCCAGGAGGAGATGTTGCTTGTAGAGGGGTGTTAATGTTTTAATGACTTCTTTAAACTATTTTTGGAAGAACTATACTCCTTGTTATGTATGGCTGCTTATTGAAGTCTTTGTTTTGTTATTTCAGCTTTCATTTAATGGCCTAGCAGAATTTATTAAATGCATAGATCCGACAAGTAAAGAAAGGGGTGGGGTGGGGGGAGACATTCTTTTCTTTTGATTCCCCCTGACAGATACTGTCAGGTAAGCTGCTTCAGTCTGAAAGGGCTAAAACAATGGTCGACTCCTGCATTAGTCCCTCAGTAAACTTCCAGGTAGTTCTACACAGAGACTCTTATCCTTGGAGGCTAATGTGTTTTTGTTCAGCCTGGCAGCTTCAAGGCACACCAGGAACATAGGCTGCCATCCCACACATCTACCTGTTTCAGGGCTGGGGAATGAATGGAAGATGGTAACTTCTCTGTAAAATGTGAAATCCACTAAAATTTACTGATCTCTTACATCATTAAGCACTCCCCTGGGTACTACCAGTGTTTGGCTAGACAGCAGTTTTCCCAAATAGCTGCTTCTGTTAGTGCCTTCTCAATAGTATTGTTTTTCCAGTGGTAGGATTGGACCCTGAAGTGTCCTACTCTATCATCTTCCAAGACACCACTCTATATCATCTTTTAAAATTACCTTTACTGATACTCCTTGATGTGTGTGTGCGTGTGAATTCAAATTATTGTCTGATGACACTTCTTTTCCATCTAAAGAACTTCCTTCAGTATTTTACCTTCATCTTTAAAATAATCTTGCTGATTCTTGGTTGACAATTTTTTTTCTTTTATTACTTTAGGCATGCCATTCTACTGCCTCTGGCCTCCACTGTTTGTGTTCAAAAGTTGTTTGTATATATTGTTGGAGTTCCCTTGTGTGTGATGAGTTATTTTAAGGTGTTCTCTTTATATTTGTCTTTAAATATTTTACTATTATGTATCTGAGTGTGATCTATTTGTGTTTATCCTATTTATTGAACTTCTTCAATGGATAGATTATTTTTTCATTAAATTTGAGAAGTTTTCAGCTATTCTAAAGCATGTTTTTCTGCCTCTTTTTCCCTTTTTCTTCTAGTACTTCCATTTCACATATGTTGATTTATTTAATGATGGCCTACATTTCTCAAATTCTATGTTTATTTTTGTTTATTTTTTTCACTCTTTTCCAGATTGGGTGATCCGTGTTAATTATCTTCACATTTGTTGGTCATTTTTTCCCTGAAAAAATAAAATCTGTTTTTGAATTCCTCTAGTGAATTTTTCAATTCTGTTGATTATACTGTTCAACTCCAGCATTTCTATTTGGCTCATTTTTATAATTCCTATCTTTTTATTCTGTATTGGGAGAGATATTGTCCTCATATCTCCTTTTAATTCTCTACCATGCTGTTTCTTAGTTCTCTGAACATATTTATAATGGCTGCTTTAAAGTTTTTGTCTGCTAAATCCAACATCTGGTTCTTTCAAAATACTTACTAGTGTCTTCTTTTTTCTGCTGTTGCATAGGTCACACATTTCTGTTTCTTTGAATAGCCTGTAATTTTTTTTTTGAAAACTGGACATTTCAGGTAATGTAGCAACTCTGGATGTTGATTCTAGATCTATCCCTGTCCCCAGAGGTTGATATTGTTGCTGTTGTTTTCCATTTTATTGATTTATTTGTTTAGTTACTTGGCTGAACTAACTGTGAAGTCTGTTTCCCTCCAGTGTGTAATCTCTGGCTTCTCCAGAGACTCTATTTTTTTTTCCTTTAACTTGACTATTTACCTTTCATTCATGGGTTGGCATAAATCATTTATTGGTCAAGGTTATGCTTAAGCTCTGTTGGCAATTAGATTTTTGTCTTCACCACTGGGTATGTGAGTACCGTCAAGGCTACTTTCACAGGTAAAGGAATTTACACTTTTTGTATTCTGTTCATCCAGGGACTAGAAACTTTGATTCATTCTCCTTCTCCATTCACTCCTGAGAGAGTACAGCCTTGGGCATACCCATAGTTTCAGACTGTCAGAGATATATGAGATTTTTATTTTTAAGGCTACCTTATTAGGAGTTGCTCCGGGGTTGGAGTAGCTTACTGTCCAGCCAGTGTTTGGTTAGAGGTTGTCTTTAAGTCCCTGGTGCTAGTGCCAGCTTGTACCCTTGGTGTTGGATTTGTGTGAATCTTGGAGAATATTTTCAAATCTGATCCAAGTCTTGTTCTGATTGCTCCTGAGTGTGTGCAGTGTATAACCTTCTCAACCTCTGTAATCCCATGAGGGCATTTCTTGGCTGTCTCTTTTCATGGTTCTTTCTGTTAAACCTCTGATTGCTCTACTTTTTTACTCATTCTACCAATATTGTGGAACAATGAGCATCCTCTTAATTGCTGTTCACCAAGATCTCCATTTTTTGACAATACAATAGGCAAGGAATTTAACATGCTTTTTTCTAAATAGTGTCACTACTTTTGGGAAGAATTGCAATGGCCTGCCTCTCCCTCTGGACTGAGGTTCTATTTCACTACATAAGAGCTCAGAATGAAGGAAGAGGCTCACTTTTCCTGGCATTATACCCCTGTTCTATAAGTAGGCATTAGGGAGGGGTGGTGGCCCCTGTTCTTAGCTTGACCCTCCTGGCATGGGGTTTCTGCTATACCAGGAAGCTGCTCAATGATGATTCAAGTCCAGCTTTTTAGGCATCATATCTCGCATATCCCACAAGTTGGGGCTAGATGGAGAAATAGATCCCCAGTCTTCTCTGAATAGAGCTTCTGTAACATGGGGCTTTGGGGGGAGATAAAAAGTGCTGGTGGTCTCTTCCTTCCATGGTGATTTCATAGATGTATCTCAGAGAGAGGGTGTCATGGCTCAAATATTATAGACACTGTATTCTTACTGAGATTTAGTAAATTTATTTGAATATCTATTTCTCCTACATGTCCTTAGGACAATGTCCAGAGGCTTTGTGGGCTTTAAGTGAGATTTATATATTTATATAATTTGTATACATTTTATAATGTACTTATATAATTTTATTAGAGGGTTACATATATTATAGATATAGATAGGTATATACAAATCCACAGATAGGTAGTTTTTCTTCAGTTAAATTGTTACTTTTGGGGGCAGAAAGTTTGTTGTGCTCTTTACTCCATCATCCCAGAAATTGGTCTCCTATTTTACCTCTTAAATATCATCTATAAGATAAGGATACCCATGTGCCTATCTCCAACCCAGCCAATCTTTCATATCTAGCAGACTACTTGTCGTCAAGAAGTTTTAGTTTTTCTTCCTCAAAAGTGTTTTCTACAGGTCATCTTTATTTCAGGAAATGAAACTACCATTGACCCAGTTAATCAAGCCAAAAACTGGAGCATCAGCCTGGATGCCTCCCTCTTATCAACCACATGTAATTTATCAGCAAGTCTCATTAATTCTATCTGTCAAATATACCTAGAAATGATTCATTTCTCTCCACTTCAATGCCTATTGCCTGGGTTTAAGTCATTCCTTCCTCCTAGTCTCTAAAAATAGCCTTCTAATGGATTCTGCTTTCATTCCTGCTCCCTCTCCAATCTGTGCCTCACACAGCTCCCAGAGTGACCATTTTACATATAATATAAATATATATCCCCTGGCATACTCTTTACCATTGGCTTCAGCCTTGTATGAACTGGCTGCTCTTTATTTCTCTTTCTAAACTAATCTGGAGCCCCTCTGGTGTCCACTCTCTTATAGTCACATTTTCTTCTTTCATAGTGTGCTTTTCTCTGTCTGGGGTTCTCACTCTTCCTTCTCCCTTCGCATAGCTGCCATTTCTTCTCTCTCTCTCTCTCTCTCTCTCTCTCTCTCTCTCTCAAATGTAACCTCCCCCTCCCTTTGCATGGCTGCCATTTCTTCTCTCTCTCTCTCTCACTTAAATGTCACCTCCTCTAAGGAGCCTTCTAGGTAGCTTTTCCTCTGTTGCTTCATACCATTTATTTCCTTTGTAGTTTTATGTAGTTTGTAATTATTAATTTGTTTAATGATTTATTGTCTGCTACCCCCACTAAATGGTCAATTCCAGAGCAGCAAGAATCACAGTTGTTTTGTTCTTCATTCTGTGATAAATACCTACTACTAATAATAAGAGCTTCCATTTCCAAGCACTGAATGTGCTAGGACTACTGTTCTAAGATACACATGAATATATGTGCACATATATACTCAAATACATACACACATACATACATTTATACCTATACACATGCAAGCACACTCATTTAATCTTCATATCATTGTATTATGTTCATTTTACAGATGATTAAACTAAAGCACAGGGAGGTTAAGTAACTTGCCCAAGATTACACAGTAAGTGAGCCTCTGAACCAGGCTTTTCCAGAGCCTATGCTCTTCAACATATCCAAGACTTCTCAGTGCAGTGCCAGGAACAAAGTAGGTACTCAGTATTTGTAGAATGAATGAATAGGGAGTGAAACAAAATGAAGAGCTTATTATTCCCTAGAGCAATGCTGTCCAACAGAGCTTTCAGAGCTGATGGAAATATTCCATATCTACTGTCTATAGCCATCACTAGTCATATGTGTCTGCTAAGCACTGAGCATGTAGCTAGTGTGACTCAGGAACTGAAATTTTAATTTTATTTAATTTTAAATTAAATAGTCACATGTGGTTGCTGACTGCCACATTGGACAGTGCATTCCAAGATTTTTATGAGGTGGTATTACTTTTGAGGACTTGAGGTTTATACAGTCCTGAATTTAACTCTAAAGACAGAATACAAAATTATTTTCTGCATTTCTTTTTTCCATAATGCCTTGTTCCCCCAGTGTTTGAAACATCCTTCATCCTTTCACTTTTGTTTATTCCAGCCTGTAGAGAACCAAGCCTCCTTTCTCATGAGAAACTCCTGCAAAGTCATTTTCTCACCCTTTTAATAGTGTCCTAAACAGTCCTCCAAATGCACTTAACTAGTCCCCAAACATCTAGAGCCTACTTGGACACAGCACTGGCCCAGGTCCTGGGGAGTGGTGTAGGGAAACACACAGACAAGTTAAACAAGGTTCCTGTCAGAGTGAAAAGAGGTAGTTAGACTGATAAATGCACTCATAGTAGCCTTGGTCAAGGAAGAAAGGCCAACTATCTAGGTTTTCAGCCTCAGAGTTCCACTTTCCAGAAATTGCTACAAAATGGTACCAATTCCAGTAGTGCCTGGCCCAGAAAAATAAATGGGTAGAACCAGTTGTCTTTTCAAAACCAAAGTCATGATAGACATGAGAATGTCTTACTGATGTCTAGAAAGAGACAACTGGCCCAGATGGACAAAACTGTTATTATATTTCACCTTGATGGCTTGGGTTGATGCAAGATGGATCTAGTTCTTGGAACACAACCCCAAGAAAAAGAAATAATCAAATAATATAGATAAAAATCAGACTTAGACACAAATACTGAAAAAAAGAAATGAAAGAAGAAAAAAGTAGTGCACATTAATTGTCCAAATCATGGACAATTACTACTCATATTCTGAACAATATTCAGTAATTGGGGTAGTGAAAATGCATTTTTTCCTCCCACCATTTGCATATTTGAAATCTCACTTACATTGCATGTAGGTTAGAGCAAAAAGATGTTGCTTTGTTTGGATTTTGCTTCTTCTGTGGAATCCATCAGTAAGCAATGTGCTTTTGTGTGTCAAAGAGCAGAACAGCTCTACTTCCTCTTTTCAAAAGGATTTGGGCAGAAGTCAACTACTGTATTTATTTCATGCAGTTCTCCTTTTGATTACTAGATGTGTGCTGGTTGTAGATGGCACAGAAAAGCAGTGAATTTTCTCACCACAAAGGAGTTTCTATCGTAGGATGTATCTTACAGTATCATGCTTCTGAAAGTGAAATTTTACTCAGCCATCTAAATGTCACTCAGTAAATAGGAAACATTGAAACATGCAGAAACACCAGATGATGACTAAGTGCTTCATTTCTCATCCACATATCTGTTATCAGTGCACAGGTGAAATGATCATGTCTTTCATTTTCCCCAAACTTCCTTAATTTACTCTTTTCAATAAAAGTAGTTAATTAAGTGCAAAGTCAAATGATATTCCACTGTGATGCCTCTCTAACACTTTTTCTTATGAATTACATCACAGATCAGAACATCAAAATATACACAACAGAAAAAACTAGGTCAACTGTCCCTTTCTACTTCAGGCTGATGCAAATACTGCCTAAGAAATTAGCTTCCTGATTGAGAGTTAAAGCCACATTTTCCCAAAATGTGTTCCTGAAAACACTAGTTTTATAAACTGTATAACAAAACTACTACATGGTGAATACTGTAAGCCCATTTGACGGTGCAAAACAGTTGGGTTGTTTTCATAATTATTTCTAGCCTTCAGGTGTACCCTCAATCTCTCATCCCTACTGCCAAATTATAAGTCCTAAAGTGAGCAAGCCTTAGACAAAATTCTGCCAAGCACACATATGTGTAACTGCAAATAAGCATGAAAAATGGAAATGCATATTGTTCTTTTAAGCTCTAGAAAGTCTGAATCTGTCTTTAGGGTCTTGCATAAACCCCTTGCAAAAAATATTCACTCTGCCTGAGACAAACTAAAACCACAGTCCTCTGTTGGCTGGTCCAGCTGACTATAGGATTGTGTTAAGTCATAGATTCCTCCATTGTTGGGGCTATAAGATCTGAGGATCAAATAGATTAGGTAATTGGCTCCTCTGGCTGGAAGGGTATAAGACCATGCACTCATTTCAGCTTATAACATATCTGAACACCACTCATTTTAATAATAAAAAATAATTCTGAGCCCTGGCTGGTGTAGCTCAGTGGATTGAGTGCGGGCTGCGAACCAAAGTCTCGCAGGTTCAATTCCCAGCCAGGGTACATGCCTGGGTTGCAGGCCATAACCCCCAGCAACCTCACATTGATGTTTCTCTCTCTCTCTCTCTCTATCTCTATCTCTATCTCTCTCTATTTCCCGCTCTTCCCTCTCTAAAAAATAAATAAATAGAATCTTTTAAAAAAGAGTTATATTTTTTAAAAAATAATAATAATTCTGTTTCTGTTTTTAAAATTTATAAAATCTATGGTTTGATTACAATAGTGATGTTCAAAATGCCTGAGTAACCACCGCTGAAGATAGATTCTTGCTGAGGGTGCTTTAAATGATAATTTTTCCTACTGGTTAGGCTAATCTGAGTTTACCCATGAATGTACTCACATGTAAACAATACTCTATTTAAAAGCATCTAAAATGGGGACATAAATAAATATGCCCTAAATGAAAGAACAGGAGAAATCCCCTCCCCCCAAAGAACTAAATGAAATAATGGCAAGCAAGAGTTCATACAGAGTTCAAAACAATTTAAGGATGCTCAACCATCTTAGAGAAAGAATGGATAAAATCAATGAGAAGTTAAACAAAGAGATAGTAAGTGGAAAAAAAGGACATAGATGATGCCACACAAAATAACCAGTCAGAAATGAAGAATAAAATATCTAAAATGAAGAACACCCTAGATGAAATCAACAGCAATCTTAATGAAGCAGAGAATCAAAACAGCAATTTGGGAGACAAAGTAGCAAAAAATATCCAATCAGAGAAGAAATAAGAAAAAACAACTTAAAAAGTATGGATGGTTAAGCATAATAACATTTACATTATATGGGTTCCAGAAAAAAACAGAGAGAAAACAAGAGATTGAGAACTTATTTTGAGAAATAATGACTAAAGATTTCACTAACTTGATGAAGGAAAAAGATACACAAGTCCAGGAAATACAGAGAATTCCAAACAAGCTGAACCCAAAGATATAGCGTAATTAAAATGAAACAGGTTAAAGACAGACAGAGAATCTTAAAAGCAGAAAGAGGAAAACCAGTTACCTGCAAGGGAGTTTCAATAAGACTGTCAGCTCATTTCTCAACAGAAACATTTCAGGCCAAAAGGGATTGGCACAAAACATTCAAAGTGGTGAAGAGCAAGGACCTGCAATCAAGACTACTTTACACAGCAAAGCTATCATTTAAAGTTAAAAGATAAATAAGGATCTCCCCAGACAAGAGAAAGCTAGAAGTGTTCATCACCACCAAACCAATATTACAAAAGACATCTTTAAGAAAAAGAAAAAAAGAGGAACATAAATGTGTATAATAAAATGGCAATAAATTTACACCTATCAATAATCACTTTAAATGTAAATGTCCCAAATGTTCTAATCAAAAAACAGGGTAGCTGAATGGATAAGAGGACCCATATATATGCTGCTGACAAGAGACCCACCTTGGAACAAAAGATACACACAAACTGATAGTAAACGGATGGAAATAAATATTTCATGTAAATATTTCTTATTATGGCCTTTAAAACAAAGGCCATAATAAGAAACAAAGATGACCATTGTATAATGATAAAGGGATCAAGCCAACAAAATGATATAACCCTTGTAAACATTTATGCACCCAGCATCAGGATCCCCTAAACATATAAAGCAAATCTTGATAGACCTAAAGGGAGAGACTGATAGTAATACAGTGATAGTAGGTTACTTTAACGCCCCAGATAAGAAATCAACAAGGAAATAGCCACCTTAAATTATGACACACTAGACCAAATGGATATAATTGATATTTTCAGAGCATTTCACCCCAAAGGATCAGAATATACATTCTTTTGAAGTGCACATAAAACATTGCCCAGGATAGACCACATGTTAGGCCACAAAATAAGTCTCAACAAACTCAAGAAGACTGAAATTATATCAAGCATCTTCTCCAACCACACTGGTATGAAACTAGAAATAAACTGGAAGGAAATGTGAAAAACATTCAAACACATGGAAGATGAATAATACGTTATTAAACAATGAATGAGTTAACAATGAAATCAAAGAGGAAATCAAAAGATACCTTGAGGCAAACAAAAATGAAAACACAGCAACCCCAAATCTATGGGAAACAGTGAAAGCAGTCTTAAGAGGGAAATTCATAGCAAAAAAGGCTTACCTACATTTTCCTAACAAAGAACATGTCAAATAAACAAACTAACCTTACACCCATAGGAACTAGAAAAAGAACAAATAAAGCCCACAATGATTAGAATGAAAGAAATATTAAAGATCAGAGCAGAAATAAATAAAATGAAATCTAAAAAAATAATACATAAGATCAATGGAAAGCTGATTGTTTGAAAAAATAAATGAGATTAATGCTTATCAAGGAAAAAAGAGGAACTAAATAAATAAAATCAGAAATAAAAGAGAAGTGACAAGTGACTCTACAGAAATATAAAAAATTATTAGAACATACTATGAAGAACTATATGTCAACAAATTGGACAGTCTGAAAGAAATGGATAAGTTCCTAAAAACATCCAAGACTAAATTAAAAAAAATATCTGAACAGACATATTACAACTAACAAAATTTAAACAATAATCAAATAACTAACAAATGAAAGTCCTGAATTGGATAGCTTCATAGGTAAATTTTATCAAACATTCAAAGAACTAACACCTATAATTCTCAAACGATTCCAAAAAATTCATGAAAAGGAAAGATTCTTAGGCTCAATTTACAGGGCCAGCATTATCCTAATTCTAAAACTAAATATGACACTACAAAGAAAGAAAAATATAGGCCATAACCCTAGATGCAAAAATCCTCCACAAAATATGAGCAAACTGAATTTAGCAATATATTTAAAGGATCATACACCATGACATAGTCAAATGTATTCCTAGGATGCAAGTTGGCTACAATACCTACAAATCAGTTAAGGTGATATACCACATAAACAAAATAAAAGATAAAAATGAAACTCAAACACCAACTTGCACCATACACAAAAATAAATTCAAGGTGGATAAAAGATTTAAATATAAGTCATGACACTATTAAAGTCCTAGAGGAGAACATAGGCAGGAAAATCTCAGATATTTCATGCAGCAACATTTTCACTAATATGTCCCCTAGAGCAAGGGACATAAAGGAAAGAATACACAAATGGGATCTCATCAAAATAAAAAGCTTCTGCATGGCTAAAGAAAACAATATTAAAATAAAAAGAGAACCAACTGTAGGGGAAAACATATTTGCCAATGATACCTCAGACAAGGGTTTAATCTCCAAAATATATGAAGAACTCACACAACTTCACTCTAAGAAGACAAACAACCCAATTAAAAAATGGGCAAAGGACTTGAACACACACTTCTCCAAGGGGGACATACAGAGGATCCAGAGACACATGAAAAGATGCTCAATATTGCTAGCTATCAGAGAGATGCAAATTTAAAGCACAATGAGATACCATTTCACACCAGCCAGAATGGCCATCATAAACAAATGAACAAACAGCAAGTGTTGAAGAGGTTGTGGAGAAAAGGGAACCCTAGTGCACTGTTGGTGGGATTGCAGACTGGTACAACCACTATGGAAAACAGTATGGAATTTTCTCAGAAAACTAAAATGGATCTGCCTTTTGACCCAGCAATTCCACTGCTAGGATTATATCCTAAGAGTCCTGAAACACCAATCCAAAAGAACCTATGCACCCCAATGTTCATAGCAGCACAATTTACAATAGCCAAGTGTTGGAAGCAACCTAGGTGCCCACCAGTAAATAAATGGATCAAAAAACTGTGGTCCATTTACACAATGGAATTCTATGGAACAGAAAGAAGGAGCTCCTACCCTTTGCAACAGCATGAATAGAAAGCATTATGCTAAGCGAAATAAGCCAGGCAGTGAAAGACAAATACCATATGATCTCACCTTTAACAGTAACCTAAACAACAAAACAAACAAACAAAATATAACCGAAGATGCTGAAATAGAGAACAGGTTGACAGTGACCAGAGGGGAAAAGGGAGAGAATTTCAGGGGAAAACGGGAAGGGTTTACAGGAACAAGTATAAGGGACACATGGGCAGAAACAAAAGAGGGTGAAAATGGGAAGGAGGTGGAGAGGGCTGGTGGGGTGGGCTGGGATGTGAGTAAAAGGCAGAAAACTGTACTTGAACAACAATTTAAAAAATTCTTTGTGGAAAAAAAACAAAATAAAGGATAAAATCATATGATCTCATCAATAGATGCAGAGAAAACATTTGACAAAACCTAGTACCCATTTATGGTAAAAACTGTCAGCACAGTGGAATCAGACAGAACATACCCCAACATAATATCAACGTAATAAAGGCCATATATGAAAAATGTTTTCCTTAAGATTAGGAACATGACAGGGATGTTCACTTTCACCACTCATTCAACATAGTATGGCAGTACTGTTACAGGGTGCAGCCAAGAGGGGGGCCCCAAATAGGCATTTGAAATGGGGTCCAGAACTTAAGGTGTCCAGGAGATTTTAAGACGTCTCCATCCCCCACCCCAGGGTGTGGGTTGGGGGAAGGGACAAATGGAGCAGGGCCATTGAGAGCTGTTTTGCATAGCAACAGCCTTGCAGCTAACCTCTGGGTTGGTCATTTAGCATATCTATGGCCTTTGGCTGGTTGCATGGATATGTTAAATAGCCGTGATCAGCTCTAAGCCAGGGGAACAGAAGTAACTTCCCCACCCAGACTGGGGAGGGCAGGTCCCCTGAGTTATAGCGCCTGCGTGGGAGCTCAGAGAAGATTGGCTCCAGGACATGGGGCCACGCCTGCCCAGACTCATGATGGCAGCCCAGTAAGGCTGGAAGGACATGAGTTCTGACTTGTGAAGCCGAGTATGGGAGGAGTCGGAAATGGGGCTGCAGAGGAAGATTGGCTGCAGGGATTTAAAACCCAGATTTGGCAGCCATTGAGAGAAGAACCACGCAGACTCGATGGAGTAGAGAGCCATGTACAGCCATTGAGGAGGAGAACCAGGCTGCTTTAAGAAGAAGAGCCATGTGCAGCCCAGAGGAGGGGAGCTATGCACAGCCCTGAGAGAAGGAGAACCGTGCTGCTTTAGGAAGGAGAGCCATGCGCAGCCCTGAGGAGAGAAATCACGCGGCCTTGACGGAGTGGAGACTCCTGCAGCCCTGAGAGAGAGAGGACCACATGCCTGGCAGAGTGGGGACCCCCACAGCTTTAGAAGGGGGAACCACCACCTGGTTTTAGCAGAGATCCCGGTGACTCAGCGGAGGGTGCCGGGAACCCCAGTCGAGATGGAGTTCTAACTGGGAAGAACCAGAGGACTGCCTAAGCCATGGACTTCTATTTCCTTTCCTGAGATACGGTACTCTGGACTGGGCAAAGGGGGAAGGAAGGAAAGACTGTGTCTGTTTGTGGGTGTTTTAAGGGACTTTGGGATTTTGGTAAAGACATTAGGTCACTACTTTAAGTTAGTATAACATTAAATAAACGTTTCCTTTCCTTTTCACGAATCTCTGGCATTGAGAGATGTCTTTCCCCTGGCGGCGGACATAACGGACCCGGGGGCCTTCTTTCAATAATAGTATATCATCCCAGGCCCCCCTTGTGTGTTCTGTAACAGTACTAGCCACCACAAGCAGACAGGAAAGAGAAATAAAATTGGAAAGGAAGAAGAATAACTGTCATTATTTGCAGATGGCATGATTCTGTATATAGAGAACCCTGAATATTCCACCAAAAAACTACTAGAACTGATAAATGAATTCAGTCAAGTGTCAGGACATAAAATAAACATATGGAAATTGGTTGTATTTTTATACACCAATAATGAACAATGAAATGGGAAAGTAAGAAAACAACCTCATTTACAATTGCCTAAAGAAAACTACTTAGGAACAAATGTAACCTAGGTGTTAAAAGACTTGTACTCAGAAAATTCTAAGGCACTGAAGAAAAAAATCAAAGATATAAATAAATGGAAGCATATACTGTGTTCATGGAGAGGAAGAATTAACATCATCAAAATGTCCAGACTTCTCAAATCTATAGATTCTAAGCAATTCCTATGAAAGTATCAAAGACATTTTTCACAGAACCCCCCCCCCAAAAAGAATCCAAAAATTTATATATAATCACATAAGATCTCACATAGGCACAGCAATCTTGAGAAAGAACAAAGTTGGAGGTATCATACTACCTGATATCAAACTATACTACAAGACTATAGTAATCAAAAAAATCTTGGTACTGGCATAAAAACAGACATATGGAGCAATGGAACAGAATGGAGAGCTCAGAAATAAACCCATATCAATATGGCCAAATAATATATGACAAAGGTGCTAGAGAAGTCTATCCAAGCCCTGGCTTGAATAGCTCAGTTGTTTAGAGTGGCATCCCAATATGTCAAAGTTGTGGGTTTGACCAGGGGGTCAGGGCACTTGCAAGAATCATCCAATGAATCCATAAATAAGTGGAACAACCAATCAGTGTTTCTATCTCCCTTCTTCTCTATAAAATGAATCAATAATTTTTTTAAAAAGTCAGTCTATTCAATAAATAATGTTGAAAAAATTGGACAGATGCATGCCAAAAAATTAAACTAGACCACCTTCTTATACCATACAATAATAAACTAAAAATTGATTAAAGACTTAAATGAAAGATTCAAAACCATAAAACTCCTAAAAGAAAACATAAGCAGAAAATTTCCAACATTTCTCTCAACAATGTTTTTTCTGATATATTTCCTCAGGTGAGGGAAACAAAAGAAAAAATACAGAGGACTACATCAAACTAAAAAGTTTTTGCACAATAAAGAAAACCATAAACAAAATGAAAAGACAACCTACTGAATAAAAGAAGATATTTGCCAACGATATGTCCTATAAGGGATTAATATCCAAAATTTGTGAAAAACTCATACGACTCAGTACCAAAAAATACTCCCAAACAATCCAACTTAAAAAATGTGCAGAGGACCTGCCTGGAAAGACACTTTTCCTAAGAGGACATACAGATGACCAATAGCCATATGAAAAGATGTTGAAGCTCACTAATAATCAGATAAATGCAAATTAGAGCTATAATGAGATGTCACTTTACACCTGTCAGAATGATTATCATCAATAAGTCAACAAATAACAAGTGTTGGAAAGGATGTGAAGAAAAGGAAGCCTTATGTATTGCTGGTGGGAATGCAGATTGGTGCAACCACCATGCAAAACAGTATGGAATTTTCTCAAAAAATTAAAAATGGAACTGCCTGTGATCCAGCAATTCCACTTGTGGGTATGTATCTGAAGAAACCCAGAACACTAATTTGAAAGAATGTATACATCCCTATGCACATTGCAGCATTATTTACAATAGCTAAGATATGAAAGCTTCCCAAGTGCTCATCAATAGACAAGTGGTTAAAAAAGTGGTGGTACATATGTATATATAATGAAATATTACTTACCAATAAAAAAGGATGAAATCTTACCATTTGTGACAGCATGAACAGACCTAAAGGATTTTATGCTCAATGAAATAAGCCAGACAGAGAAAGACAAGTATCATATGATTTAACTTATACTTAATGTAAGGAGCAAAATAAACAGACAAATAGAAACAGATTTATGGATACAGAAAACAGACCAATGGTTGAGAGAGAGGCCCAAATGAAAAAGGTGAAGGAATTAAGAAGCACAGATAGTAGTTGCAAAATAGGGAGATGTAAAGTACAGCATGGGGATACAGTCAATAATACTGTAATAACTATGTATGGTGTCAGGTGGGTACTGGAAATATCAGAGGGACCACTTTGTAAAGTATATGATTGTCTAACTACTATGCTGTACACTTGAAACTAATACAAATAATGTTGAATATAAACTATAATTGAAAAATATAATTGCAATTAAAAATGCCCAAGCTACAATAATTATTGCCAACCAAACTATGGCATATTTGAAAAATAAATGAAAATCAAGAGTGAACTTAGGACAGTAATCAACACTTTAGACAGACTTTTGCTGTCTAAATTATGTGGTGGTTCTAACACCAGCATTAATATGAATGAATTATATAAAGTCATTTTGAAATGCTGTTTCACCATGTCTATTTAATTCTTCAGTCTGCAGTGATGATCAACATCAGGTCCTATTAACAAGTTTTCAAGCATGTAAAAATATTATTTCACAATGATTACATATTCACTACAGCTGTCAGAATTTTTATATCTCCATTTGTCATTGAAAATTTTGTCCAATAATGATCGGCTTTTAAAAAAGTAATAGGTAAACATTACTCTGTTTATGTTAAATGCTTACTAAAGTGAATCACGACATTGATCCAATAATGCATACTTGGGTAAACTTGGAGATCTTTTTTGGGCATTCACAGAACTCATAAACATGCTGAAGGTTCTGACAAGTCTTATGAAAAGGAAACCTTGGCTAAATCAAAAAGATTTCAACTGTATTTGGCCTTGAAAATGTGGACACATGCTAATTGAGAAAATACTAATTTTTCTATTCAAAAGCAACCTACTAAAATAAACATTGTTTCCTAACTGGGTTCTGAATAAGAACTGATATTAGATGTCACGCCAAGTCCAGCCAATTCTTTACACATGAAGAAATGGACATTCTAATTTATAAATCATTCTCATTCTAATGTGCAAGGATCTGCCCTTCAGAGTGTAATATCCTCTAACAAGGTAAAACTGAGTTTCTGATTGAGCAAAAGTGACAGGTCATAGCAACCCTCCACTGAGGTTGTAGTGTAGACACATACCAGTAATGTGGTACAATCAAAACATAACATCCATCATTCAATTTACTCCTTTCAATAATATACAAAACAGATAATACTGCCACTTTTCTGTAGAAGAGAAAGCTGAATCACAGAAAGGCTAAAGAATTTTCTAAAATCATTGAGCAATTAGGTAGCAGCATTATGATTAGAATACAGACCAGGCCTATTCAAAACTGTGAACTCTTAGTCATCATGCTACACCTTTGAGGAGAAGACCCCACACCTGTAGCCAATCACTTAAGTTTGGCCTCCTCTGAGTCCAGGCTTCAGCAGTGAACCAGCCAGGGCTGAATTTGTGGATATGTGATCTGTGCAGTTGCGCACAGCCCTGTGCTTGCTTTAGTGCTTTGCCCTTACCATTTTGAAATTCTTGAAAATTTTTAAGCAAGGAGCCATACATTTTATTTTTGCATGGAGCTTCACAAATTATATAGCCAGCACTGACCATAGCACATAAGCTATAATTTGACACAAGCATTCAAAGCTGTACATAGTTCAGTCTAGATTGCTACCTAGTCTGAAGGAGAGTCCTGGAAGCTAATTTTGGAATATATTTTCGAGCCCTAGGTTGTGAAAAAAGTTTGCCTTAAACTAATAAGCCAAAGTTCAGTCCACTGATTTCTCTGGCAAGAGTTTTCAAAACTAATGAGCAACAGGGCAGGAATTCCCCAGCCACCATGTGACCCAGTTCTATATGATTAACTCCAACTAACTGACCAGTTAATGATTGTGTGGTCACAAATTTTGGTCACAACACTTAGATATATGGTTAAGGATGCTATGTCATACTCTTTCACATTGTGGGAGAAACTATTGATTAGATAATGCAGAACCATTTCTGTGTCACTTGTCTACTTTGCCCAAAGAAAGAAAAAAGCTGAACACTTGCTTGTTTCCCATTCTTTTTGAGTAAGTGTTATTATGTAGTTCAATTCTGCCTAATGAGGTGATAAAGAAAGTCTTTTGGGAGACTTCTGGGAAAAGCCTTTTCTCTTTGTTAATAAAAAGACAGTGCCACTACAGGAAAAATCTTTCCCACTACCACTCCCTTGTCCACTTCTTACCTTGATGATGTTTGGAACTACAGCAGCTGTCTCATGACAATGAAGTAAAAATGCATGAATATGAAATGCCAACAACTAAGGTGGTAGAATAGATAGATAGGAGACTTGTGACACTGTGGCACAGCTGAACCAGTGTTATTTACCCCCTAGTTAACCCATTGTTTGTTTAAATCTCAAAAGTTTCTTCACTAAGCACACAATTTTTTGCAAAACTTGACCCCTTTGATTAGAGAACAAGTCTTCTACTCCCTGCTGGGGAAGACCCAGTTCACTGGCTATCATGGGTAGCTCAAACTAAGCCCCTTTACACTTTGGTATACCCTCTACTTCAAAACTCAAAACATTGCTTTACACCTATCTGTATCCCTATCACCAAACTGCATTCACTCTTGTGGTACTGTCTGTGTCATACCATGCATCTCAGTGCATAGGACAGAGCCTGGCACCAGCAGCTTCTTAAGAAATGTGTTTAATCAGTCAATAATGTACATTCCCTTGGTAATCCCTGTTATATCCCTTGGTAATGTAACAAACTCTTACTCAACAGAAATTTTGTCCTTTTGCAAGTGAATTTAAACAATGAAATGCCTACCATTTAAAGTTTTATTAGGTGATAGCCTAAAAAACAAAAGGGGAAACTCTGTTGCATGATAATTGAGGAACACTAAGTATAAAATGGATTGGGTTCTAATGGGGCATCATTTGTTCTGGCCAGGGATTGCTAAAATCTTCCATGGCATGGCATGTTGTGTGTCATGGCATAGAGGTCAAAGCAAAGTCCCAGGAGCCAAACTAGAGCCAAACTTCCCCGGGCTCAACTCTCAGTGCTGTCTCTGACTGGATGGCTGTACACAAGTGTTTTCTCTGCTCAAAGTCTTGGTTTCCTTATTCTAAAATGGGGATGGTGTCTAACTCTGGAAGGCTATATGAAGATTGAATAAATTAAAGAATGAAAACATGCTTAACATAAGGCATGGCATTTAGTAAGCAACTAATAGGTTTTAGTTATTATTACTTTTCATTTCAGGTACTATCTGGGAGTCAGTTCTCAAAAAATCTCAAAGCATTGCATCGTGCATCTAGTGAAGACATACACTTAGAAGACATACAATACATATTGAATGAACATTTATATTTTAAAAACATCAGGCAAGCACATCTGTTAGAATGGACAAAATCTGGACAGTGACACCACCAAATACTGACTAGGATGTGGAGCAACAGAAATTCTCATTATTGTTTGTAGGAATGCAACATGGTACAGCCACTTTGAAAACAGTTTGTGTTTATTTACAAAACTGAATGTACTCTTTACCAAAAGATCCAGCAATCGTACTCCTTGGTATTTATCCTTAAAAGTTGAAAAACTTATGTCCACACAAAGACCTGCACACAATGTTTACAGCAGCTTTATTCATAATTGACAAAACTTGAAAGCAACCAAGATGTCTTTCAGTAGGTGAATGGATAAATAAGCTGTGCTCCACCCAGGCAATGGAATATGATTCAGTACTAAAAAGAAGTGAGCTATCAAGCCATGAAAAGACTTGGAGGAACCTTAAATATATATTAAGTGAAAGAAACCTCTTTGAAAAAGTTACATACTGTATGGCTCAAACTCTGGGACGTCTGGAAAAGGCAAAAGAATCAATAAAAATACTAGTGGTTGCTGGGATTGGGTGAGAAGTGGAAAGGGATGAACAGATGAATCACAGAGGATTTTTAGGATTTTTAGTGAAAATAACCTGTATGATGCCATAGTTATAGATACTTTTCATTTTACTTTTGTCCAAACCATGGAACACACAACACCAAGAGTAAACCATAACGTAAACTATGGACTCTGGGTGATAATGATTGGTCAATGTAGGCTCATCTGTTGTAACAATCGTATCACTCTAATGAAGAATACTTATAATAAGGAAAGCTATACATGTGTGGGGATGGGGGTATTTGGGGAATCTCTGTACTTTTCTCACAATTTTGTTGTGAACATAAAAATATTCTAGAAAATAAAGTTTAAAAATTCCCTCCAAAACAATTTCCAAATAGTCAAACTGATCATTGTGTCAGATCTACCTAGTGTATCAGAGCTTGGGGCCTGGAGTTCAATGATCTAAAATTCACTCATGGTTCAGCTATGCCACCAAATACAAGTCAGTTAACCTCAGAGTTCCTCAGTTTCCTTAACTGTAAAATGAGAATAACAGTACCTTCCCTACAGGGTGTATAGGACTGGGCTCTGCCCAGTGTCTGACACTTAGTAAGCATTCAATAAATGTTAATTTAAAAAACAAACGCTATAGAAGGCTCTGGTGCACTGTGCCGACGACAATGTACATTTAATTAAAATGTTGCTTTTTTCCTGTCTGAGTCTCTTTCTAAATCTTGTGGTATTTAGCTATCCATTGAGCACTGGTCAGTCTTGGAGATTTTTCATGACCTATGTAACAGTGAACCTTAACAGGTTAATAAGTACATAACAGACACCATGTCATCTCTCATTTAATAAAGCAAATTGTTCCACACAAAGGTAGCAATTCTCATTTGCAAATTCACATATAATTAGTCTTTTAAGTGCAATTTGCAAATTGGATTGAAGCAAATCATTCTTGGTATACTTGCTCTGGTGGGTGAAGATGACCTGTGGACCCATTCTGCAGCTTGCCAGATGCTGCATACGGTAGAAAAATTGTGTACATGTTTCCCAGGAAATCCCAGAAGAAGCTCTTCCTGGCTGCCTGCAACTATAGGCATTTTCCTTCCTTCCACAGTGATGGGGTATTGCAAGATTATAGTGACAAACTTATAGAGATTAAGGAGGCAAAAGGGAGTCAATGTGACAAAAAGAAAATCTCAAAGTGACATTTAATCACATGGGGAGAGACAGTCAACAGCCAGAGAAGCAGGACCTCACAAAGGTTCATGTGGTACAGCAGAAAAGTAAAGGGAGGCCAAATGCACATCCTTGTGGGCAAGTGGGCAATGGTGTGCAGGAGAATTTTATTTTAGGAAAACTGGACAAAATAGTAATGGGACATATAATCCTGACTTAGAGAAAAAGAATGTAAGGATATTTACTGCATATCCCTGTCCTGGGTCCATGCCTCCCTCTTATGATATCAATGTCTCAATTTCTTTTGGGGAGTCTTCAGGTGCTGCTGAGGCCAGTTCCTTGACTGGTAACCATTGGGGTACAAATGACCCAGCCGGAGGGAATTTTGACAGCTTCTGCTTAAACACTTTGGAAAATCACTTTCTTTCTCTATGGATGCCAAGCAGGCAGGATATGAGTCCAGGTCACCCAAAGAGGGAGTCCGCTTGAGAATAAAATCAACACAGGGAAATGAGAGGAAAGAGATGAAGGGCGATGGCTTTTCTGGGTCACTGACTGAGAGTCTGCATTTATCAAGCCATGAATCTCCTGAATTCAGTTACCAGGGACTTCCCTTCTTTTTTTTTTTTTTTTGGTCAATGATCATTTGTATATTTATTGAGAAGATATTACCTTATATTAAATATGAAGTGTTTTAAATATACACATAGTGCTAACATAAAATGATTCTTTTCATTATTGTACATTTTACAATTATGTATTTTCTACAGTTGCTGTTGCAATAACTATGGTATTGCTCATTTTTGTCTTCATTTTAAAACATTTTTTTCATTTCAGTGCTTTATTTTTTAAATATATTTTATTGATTATGCTATTATAGTTGTCACATTTTCCCCCTTCACTCCCCTCCACCCTGTACACCTTCTCCCACCCATAACCCCCCTTTAGTCATGTCCATGTGTCATACTTATAAGTTCTTTAGCTTCTACATTTCCCATACTATTCTTACCCTCCCCCTATTTTCCACCCTACAATCTATGCTACTTATTCTCTGTACCTTTTCCCCCTCTCTCCTCCTCCCACTCCCCTGTTGCTAACCTGCCATGTGATCTCCATTTCTGTGGTTCTGTTCCTGTTCTAGTTGTTTGCTTAGTTTCTTTGGTTTTGCTTTAGGTGTGGTTGTTAATAATTGTGAATTTGCTGTCCTTTTACTATACATGTTTTTTCTGTATCTTCTTTTCTTAGATAAGTCCCTTTAGCATTTCATAAAATAAGGGCTTGGTGATGATGAACTCCTTTAACTTGACCTTATCTGAAAAGCACTTTATCTGCCCTTCCATTCTAAATGAAAGCTTTGCTGGATAGAGTAATCTGGGATATAGGTCCTTGTCTTTCATGACTTGGAATACTTCTTTCCAGCCCCTTCTTGCCTGTAAGGTCTCTTTTGAGAAATCAGCTGACAGTCTGATGGGAACTCCTTTGTAGGTGACTGTCCCCTTATCTCTTGCTGCTGCTAGGATTCTCTCCTTCGTTTTTACCTTGGCTAATGTAATTATGATGTGCCTTGGTGTGTTTCTTCTTGGGTCCAACTTCTTTGGGGCTCTCTGAGCTTCCCGGACTTTCTGGAAGTCTATTTCCTTTGCCAGAATAGGGAAGTTCTCCTTTATTATTTGTTTCAAATACATGTTCAATCTGTTGCTTTTCCTCTTCCCCTTCTGGTACCCCTATAATTCGGATGTTGGAACGTTTAAAGATGTCCTGGAGGTTCCTAAGCTTCTCCTCGTTTTTTTGAATTCTTATTTCTTCATTCTTTCCTGTTGGTTGTTTTATTTTTCCTTCTGGTCCACTCTATTGTTTTGAGTCCCAGTTTCCTTCCCA
Source organism: Phyllostomus discolor (assembly GCF_004126475.2). NCBI lineage: Eukaryota > Metazoa > Chordata > Mammalia > Chiroptera > Phyllostomidae > Phyllostomus > Phyllostomus discolor. Next base: position 58,211,319 of record NC_040909.2, read on the forward strand.
TCACTATTGGTTCTCCATGCATCTTCCTTCATCCCTTTTATGGTAACCTGCATTTTTCATGTAATTTGCACCCAAAATCAACCAATTCTGTGAGCTTCCTGATCACCAGTGTTTTGAATTGTGCATCTGATAGATTGGCTATCTCTTGGTTGCTCAAAAGGATGAGCCCTGGGGCATTGATCTGTTTTTCTGTTTGAGACATATCTCTCTCTTTCGCTCTCTCTCTTTTTTTTTTTTGGAGGGGGGGGTCTGGTCGCTCCTGTTAGGTGTGCGCCGGGGCTGGGCACCCAGTCACTAGATTGTGACGTTGTATGTGGGGGCGGGGGTGGGAGGGAACAATGGCAGTAGCTCTGCTCTCCTGGGACCACAGTCCCTTCCCTGGGATTCTGGGCTGCACGCTCTGTCCCGGTCCACAGTCGTGGCCTCACTGGGTCCGCCAGCTGCAGCTCATACTCAGGGTCGACCCGCTGTGATCCTGTGCGAGCCCCGGATGCCTTACATGCTCCCAGTTAGTTGCCTCATGCGCCTACTGCTCTCTGCTCTCCACACCCGGCTGCTTATCTCCGCCCCTCCTACCGGTCTGGATGAACGGGTCTACTTCAACTTCTTGGCTGGCTGACTCCCATTCAGATAAATTCTCTGTCAGTTCTGGGTGTTATTCTGCCTCTAAATTGTTGCTGTTCTAATCTTGGTTGTGTGTGGAGGTACAGTGCGTCCACCTATGCCTCCATCTTGCCAGAAGTCGGGACTTCCCTTCTTGCTCAAACCAGTGTGAGTTAGTTTCTCTCACTTGCAACTGAAGAAAGTCTGACTCATTACTGAGGTAAAGGGAAATCATACCTACTTACAATATACAATAGTTTTTCCATAACTACAACAGATCTTGGTGTGATCTTAAAATCAGCCTATGGTGGCCATATTTTCCCAAGTACTGCCCATCTCCCCTGCCCAAATCAGCACATCTGCTTAGGCAAGTAGAATTTTAGTCATAGAACAACAGAGCAGAATGTTTGAAAATCACAAGTGTTTGGAAAACCTGGGGCATGTGAAGAAAACACACCTCCTGATAGTAATGATCACTCAGCTCTGCTCCCTCAGTGGAATTCTGAGGCTTGCATTCCAAAAGCACATTCTTTCATTTAGTAATCAAACTAAAATCTATTTGCTACACTCCCTTAGCAAAGATTGAAACACATAGCTCAAATCTGTTGCACCAAATTCTAAACTGGTTAGTCAACATTTGGAGCCCATGGAGACAATCTCAGGGCCCACACACCCCTCCTGCCATCTTGTCAGTTGGTTCCTCAGTGTCTCAGTAAACACTGTACTATGCAAGGGGTACATACCTTGTTGCTATAGAAAAGGTGTCCTGAGCAGCTGTGCAAACTCAATTTGTTCCCTCCAGACCTACAGTCTATGTATTACACATGCTCATTTCAGAGATGATCCACTTCCACCTCGCTAGGATTGGTACTTGAAAAGGGTTCCTGCTGCTGTGGCTTCTGGTGTGACTGATGGAATCCATTGCCTTGCTTTCATAACCTAGAGAGCTAGATAACACTGAATTTAGCGCACACACTATGTACTAGGCACCATGGTAAACATTTTACATGCATTGACCAATTAAATATTCACAAACCCTTACGATATAGACCTATTGATGTCTCTAATTTAGGTAAGGAAACAGAGGCTCAGAGCAGTTGAACAAAATTCCCAAGATCATACACTTAGTAAAAGTTGGAGCCAGAGGTAAATTCTATGGCTACCCCTCTCCTCCCCATAGTCATATGCAGACTTTTATGAAAACTTTGATATTTTATCTGGGAATCTCAGAAAATTTGAAGATAAATTGATTAGGCATAAGTGTAACTGGAATACACAACAATAAGAGTTACTTAGCACATTCCCTGCACCAGGCACTGTGTTTGGCTTAGGAAACACAGCAGAAGACAAGAGAGACATGGCCTCTGGTCTCAGGAAGCAGCCCAGACAGAGAAGCAATGAAAAGAAGGCCCGCGGTGTTCTGGGGAAACCTGGGAGTTAAGAAGGCAGATACTTTCCTTCTGGTGCTCACTCTGCCCTGCTGCCAGCTGGCAGTGGCACCTGACTGAACTGGTTGCTCTTTGAGGTTAGACTAGATGATCTCTAAACACCCTTCCAGCCCTGGCACTTGTTGAGTCTCAGGCTCTCTTCCTGGGTTCCTGGAGGCTAAGGTATGTAGACAGACACATGCTAGAGCATACTTCTCAAATTTAGCAAACACTAAAAAACCCTATGAAACTTATTAAAAACAAAGACTTCCAGACCCACAGCCAGAGGGTTGCATCCAGAAGCTCCAGGATATGTCTCCAAGATCTGCATTTTTTAATAAATCTTCTGTGGGATTCTGATATATGAATTGAGGTTTGACACCTTGGTATTCAAAGCATTGGCAGCACTTGGGAACTCATCAGAAATGTGAACCTTGGGTCTCTCCCAAGGCCCACTGAATGAGAACCTACATTTTTCCAGGGTCCCTAGGTCATGCTCATGTATATGGAAGTGTTCTTAGAAAGGGACTAACCAGGTTAATCTTGATACCAAAGAAACCACAGTAAACACCCTTAACTACTTATTTTAATTTGTCTTGTGGTAAATTTTCTTAACCACGGGGATATATAATTGTCACTCCTAAAAGCATCATCTGGAAGAGTGTTTTTCAAGTTGAGTTTGGCAGAGGCCTAAGCTTCAGTCCTCCAGAGCTATCAGGGGTAGGGGTTGTATGAAGCAGCCTGTACTGAGCTGGTTTCCAGTCTATGAACTCTACTTCAAACAGACCCACTCCACATTGGTCAGCTTTAGAAACTTGGATTACAGTTTGATTTCCTATGAAGAGAGGGTTTTTCTCCTTTAATTATTTTTTTTCAAACATCTTCATCCTCCACAGTGCCCACCAGTGCTATTGGTACTTTCCCCCATGTTACCTAAGAGATGAGCTTAGGAAATAAACCTGGCTCAGTTTCCTATATGCTTCCCTTGAGGACAGAGACATGACCTTCAAAATGTCAAAACCTATTCCTGTTCCCAGGAGGACTATTAAGTTACTTCCCTATCCTTCTTTAATATGAAATGACCAAGAAATACACTAATATGGAAAATTATTAATTCAGCTTATATGTCAACCCTATTTTTTCTTCTAACAAAAGCTCCATGTATCTTATAAACCAAAATGTTCCCACCAGTCAATGGGAATTTGATCTTTAAGGTAAAGATGAGCAGTCCAGATCTTTCTTTCTTTATATTCTTTTTAAAAATTTATCTTAGAGAGAGAAGGGAGAGAGAGAGCAAGAGCACTCTATTTGTTGTTCATCCATCCATGCATCCATTGGTTGATTCTTGTGTGAGCCCTGACCCAGGATCTTACCACAACTTTTACGTATGAGGTCGATGCTCTAACCCATTTAGCTACCCAGCTAGGGCAAGGAATATCTTTAGTGATTATCAAGTGTTAGAATTAATGAGCCTCAGTTTATTTAACAAAGAGTCACTACAGGCCCAAGGAAAAAATAACTTCAGTTTTAGTAATACCTAATAAGTGGTTCTCAATTGAGGTACATAATATTCACCTGGGGAGCTCTGAAAAATCTTGTCACCTAGGCTATACCCCCAGAAAATTGCAACAAAATTTCTGGGGATTGGACTCAGGCTTCAGTGAGACTCTAGATGATTCCCATATGCAGCTAAGGTTGAGAGCCACTGCCTAGTTCAGGAGATTTGGGAGCAGTGAACAGGCAGTCCTGTAAGACATATGCTACAGCAGATCTCTTGATCCCCTTCTCCAGATGGTCATTCATTCATTTATTCAGAGGTTGTTTATTAAAACATACTATATATTAATTTGATATTGGGAATTAGAAATTCCCAAACCCTGTTCTTATGGAGCTAATAGTTTTACAAACAAAATTTATTATTTTTTAATTTTAATTATGAATAGGTGCTATAAAGAAGATAAAACAGGGTATTATGTACTATGTAGACATAGCCTTTCTGAGGGTGACATCTAGGTTTGTTGTGACACCTGAATTTTGGGAAGCACAGAGCTCTAAGAAGACCTGGAGATTAAGATCATAAACAGAAGGAATCATGAGTTCAAGTGCCTCCAATTGGGAATGAGCTTGTTACATCAAAAGGAGAGACTGTTTTTTATCCTCACCCAAGAACATTTTTTAAATTACTTTGTTGTTGTTCAGTTACAGTTGTCTGCATTTTCTACCCCCACCCACCCCAGCCAAACCCACCTTCCTCCCTTGCTTCCACCCTCCCCCTTGGTTTTGTCCATGTGTCCTTTATAGTAGTTCTTGAAAACCCTTCTCCCCACTATCTCCTTCCTCCTCCCCTCTGGCTATTGTTAGAATGAAGAACATTTTTTTCCATTGCTCTTTAGAGAGAGAGGAAGGGAGAAAGAGAAACATCAGTGTGAGTAAGAAGCATTGATTGGTTACCTCCTATATACACCCAGACTGGGGACCAAACCTGCAACTTAGGTATTGGGAATTGAACCCGAAACATTTTGGTTATGAGACAATGATCCAACCTGCTGAGCCACAATGGCCAGGGCAGGACAAATTTTTTAAAAGTCAACATGACAGGAGCAAAGAGAATGAGGAGTAAAGTTAAAGGAAATGAGTTGATAGTGGTAGCCAAGAACCAGATGGTTCTTTATAAAGAAATTATTAACTCAACACTAAGAAGACAAACATTCCAGTTAAAAAATGGGCAAAGAACCCGAATGTAGACACTTCTCCAAAGTGGACATACAGATAGTCAGTAGACATATGAAAAGATGTTCAACATCACTAATTATAGGAGAAATGCAAATCAAACCCACAACAAGATATTACCTCACACCTGCCAGAATGGCAATCATCAATCAATCAACAAACAACAAGTGGTGGCGAACATGTGAAAAAGGAAGTATTTTGCACTATTGGTGGGAATGAAGATTTTGTGCAGCCACTGTGGAAAGCAGTTGGAGTTTCCTCAAAAAATTTAAAATGGAACTGCCTTGTAACCCAGCAATCCCATTTAGGGGGACGTATGTGAAGAAACCCAAGGCACTAATTCAAAAGAATACATGCACCCCTATGTTCCTTGCAGCATTACTTGGAATAGCCAAGATCTAGAAACAGCCCAAGTGCCCATCAATGTATTTTTTTATCCACTCATCAGTACATTTAGACAATTTATACTACTCAGCTATATAAAAAAGGAAACCTTACCTTTTATACAGCATGGATGGACCTGGAGATTATTATCCTAAGTGAAATAAGTCAGAGAAAGACAAATACCATATGATTTCACTTATATGTGGAATATAATGAACAAAATAAACTGATGAACAAAATAGAAACAGAGGCATAGGTACATTGAATAAATTGACAGCTTGTCAGAAGAGAGAAGGGTTGGGGGCCTGGGTGAAAAATGGTAAAGGAATTAAGGCAAAAATATATACAACACATAGACACAGACAACAGTGTAGAGAAAATTGAAGGGAAAAAGGGTGCAAGGGATGAATGGAAGTGGGCAAAAAGCAGGGAAAATGAGGATAGAAAAAGACTTTGCTTGGGGCAATGGGCATACGATGAAGCATGGAGATGATGTTTTATTTAGTTGTACACTTGAAACTTATGTGGTTTTGTGAACATTCAATTTTAAAAAAAGGAAAAAAGAAATCAAAGACATAAGGATTAGAAAGGAAGAAACAAATTTGTCACTTAGAGTGATATATTTTATATGTATAAAACTTCAAAGACCTGGCTGGCATAGCTCAGTGGATTGAGCGCGGGCTGGGAACCAAAGTGTCCCAGGTTCGATTCCCAGCCAGGGTAAATTCCTGGGTTGCAGGCCATAACCCCCAGCAACTGCACATTGATGTTTCTCTCTCTCTCTCTCTATCTCCCTCCCTTCCCTCTCTAAAAATAAATAAATAAAAAATATTTAAAAAATCCAAAGAAACTACAGAATATGTTGTTTGACTTAATTAATTAAAATATTTTGACATATACTATCAATATAACACTAAGTACTACCATTTACTAGAAAACAAAAAATTAAAAATTAAAAAGATAGCATTCATAATAGCACTAAAATATATAAGATTAAATTAAGCAAGAGTTAACATTTCTCCTGAGTAAATTATAAAATATTATTAATGGACATTCAAAAAGACCTAAAGAGATGGTCATGGATTGAGAGCCTTTTCCTCTTGTGGCACAGATAAACTAAATACTAAAATTATGTGTATCACACACAAAATATATTTTTTGCTGATCTAACAACAAATAGGTATAGTTTTGATTCTTTCACACAGGATGGCTATTGCTGTGTTTTCTGTTGTCATTTTTTTAATTTAACAATCTAAGGTAAAAGAAGTGAGTGCCCCTGATGAAATAGTCAGGTATTCCATCTTTTAAATATTCCTGTGGCATACATGTTAAAAATTACTGGCCAAGAGCATTGGGAATTCTCAAACACAGCTGTTACCAATGAAATAGTCACATATTTTGGCATTATCTACTCAATTGAAAGATGTACTTTTCCCATGACTCAATGATTTCAGTCTTGGGTGTATACCTTAGAGAAATGGGTGCATGTTTCCTAAGAATCTTGCAGACTATCTTAGTAGGAGAAATCAATTATAGTATATTCACACAATGGGATACCATGCATTAATGTAAATAAAAAATTACATGGACAAATCTTACAAACATATATTAAGCCAAACAAGTTTTTTATTGTGGTAAAAACATACATAACAAAATTTACTATTTTAACTATGTTTAAATGTACAGCTGGTTGCATTAAGTACATTCACATTGTTATATAACCATTGCTGTTCATTTTTACAGTTCTTTAACAGTATGCACTTTTCTGTATATTTGTTATATATATATGGATATATATATAAATCACAAGAAATAAAGCAAAATTAGTACAAATTCAAGGGTGTATGTAAACAGATTTAGTTGCAGAGGTATTAACCATAACACTATTTATTGTAGGAAAAAAATTTGAAACATTGAATCACTACTTTGGTCAATTCACCTTGTACAATATATTCATTTTTGAATTGTATAATTAAATTTTAAAAGTAAATAAACCACTACTTTGGATTACATAAAGGAATGGATCACATACTGTATTTTGCAGTGTATAGTGTGTACCCATGTTTTGTGTGCATTATACATGGGTTTACCTGTTATTATATCCATGGTATGTAATCATGATACACATATATAAGGCACATCCTTATTTTTCTGTCAAAAATTTGGGGAAAAGGCATGCATTACACATGGCAAAATAGGTATGTCATCACACAAAGAGTCATACAAGGGAAGTTCACTCAGTCTCCAGAAATGATACCAAGACAAATATGGTGTATAGTATCATGGGAAAAGATGTTCCTAATACATTATGTACAAATATTCCAATGTTTTAACATAAACTACTAATATTTGTGCAAGGACAAAGAATGAGAGAAATATACTATAATGTTAGCTATGATTCAACTTGTATGGTGGTTTTTTGAATGATTTTTTGTTTTCATTGTTTTGCTTATTTGCCCATTGGTTTGTCCATAAAAAATCCAGCCATTGTTAATATGACAAGAACCATTTGAGCCCTGGCTGGTGTAGCTTAGTAGATTGAGTGCAGGCCTGCAAACCAAAGGGTCACTGGTTCAATTCCCAGCCAGGGCACATACCTGGGTTGCAGGCCAGGTCCACAGTAGGTGGTTTGTAAAAGGCAATCACACATTAATGTTTCTCTTCCTCTTTTTCCTTCCCTTCCCCCTCTCTAAAAATAAATAAATAAAATCTTAAAGAAAAGAACAGTTTGAACGACACTGATGTAACCTGGCAGCCAAGGATATTGGACTGGAATGCACAGGCATGAACAATGATGACTTCAGTGTACTAGTCACTGGGGGAAGTAAATGCCTTTGAATAAGTGTGTGTACTGTATGGCTGTCACATTCAAAATGAGTGAGTAGGGCAACAAATCTGCACCAGATTTTGTGTTAAACACCCTGGGTGGTGTTGGCTAAGTGGATTGAGTGCCAGCTTGCAAACCAATGGGATGCCGTTTAATTCCCAGTAGGGACACATGCCTGGGTTGCAGGCTGAGTCCTCAGTTGGGAGTGTGTGAGAGGCAACCACACATTGATGTTTCTCTCCCTTTCTTTGTCCCTCCTTTCTCCTCTCTCTAAAAATAAATAAATGAATAAATAAATAAATAAATAAATGTTTGTATTAAGCTTGAACGTGTCTCCACAGAAAATATTTGGATGATTCAGAGGGCTGCAGTGATGGGTAACTGGTGACTAACAACTTCATCACATCACCACACCAGGCCATGCATCATGTCTTCTGCAGAGGTTTTTGGTGAAACATCTAATCACCAGCTGTCTCAGACCCCCTACAGTCCACATTTGGTGCCCTGTGACTTCTGGCTTTTCCCAAAACTAAAATGACCCTTGAAAGGGAAGAGATTCCAGACCATCAATGAGATTCAGGAAAATATGACAGGGCAGCAGATGTTGATTGGAAGAACTGTGTGGGGTCCTAAAGTGCTTACTTTGAAGGGGACTGAGACATCATTGTCCTATGTACAATGTTTTTCCTGTATCTTGTATCTTCTCCAATAAATGCCTCTATTTATCATACTGCTTGGCTCAATACTTTATGGACAGGTATTGTGATTTCAATTTGTAGTAATGAATATAGATTATTTTTTAAGGTACTGAAAAGGGGACAATATATTCTACTTCGAAACAGTAACAAAAAAAGAGCCTAGAAATCTCAAAATGGGAATTAGAAATCTGGTGTTAGCTAATTAGTGTATTTGGAAAACACCTGGAATCCTACCAGCTACCATCAGTCCACTGGAATATAACTTTTCCCTGCAGTTACCTCTTTCCTACCTGATTACCTTTTCCTGAGAGTTCTAGATCTAATGGTAAAATCAAATTCTGCCTGTCTGCTTTATAAGCAAACACAGTGGTTGGTACCATGGTATCCTCTAAGAACAGCCTGCTCTTAATTGAAAGGAAGTGAAAATCCTCCAGATGTTTTGGGGAGAGCTGATAGATCATCCTTTAGTTCTCCTTCATTTGGTCTGCTCCCTCTTACAGAAACCTGGCCAGGGAAAGTGAAGTGGACCTAACACAGGAAATGTAGGTAGTCATTCATGTGACATAGCACCAGCTCCCGGTAAAACATTAGGGTAGGGTGGGTGATAAAAGAAAGGGCACCTCTCATAGCTCATAACTGACCTCACACAGGGTAGTAAGTACCTCAAGGCACAAACGAAGGGAAAGTGAAGAGGACTTCTCTGTCAGTACACAAATATTCCCACAGCTGGGGTTGTTTCTCCCTACACACACCTTTGAGCTCCTCAGAAACAAATCCGCTTGTGGTAAGCTGAAGTGTACTGGTTCATCCAGGGTACTGATTGCCTCAGCCCTGGGGGCTGGGGCCTCCTGACTGGGCCAGTGCTGCATAAATGCGTGGAGTAGAAGAATTCACAGAATATTTTATGGCAGATAAACATAATCAAAAAACATTAACTTGGAAAAGTATTAAAACCCATTATGTATATGTGTGGCACACAATTTCCATAACTTGAATTATACTTGTCCATGGGTGTCATGACATTGAAAAGAATGGTCAGTATTGAAGCTACTACAAATCATCCATGCATTAAATAAAGTATGAAGAAAAGGAGGACTAATGGTAGGGATGGAAAATGGGCTTGGTGGATGTGGAACTATTTTTTAATGTAAGTCTAGTTGTAATAAGTATGCTGTAAAATGGGAACAAATGAATTGGGGTAAAGTTAAGTTAAATAAAGGTATACATGGTTTCAGGAATTCCTTGGTCCTTTCATTGACTAAAATGCATTCTGACTCTCTGAAATAAAAAATAATATGAAGGTATTTTGTAAATAGCTTTTTTCTACTTTATTGTTCTTCAGTTATACTTATCCCAAATTTATTCTATTACTTTCCCCTGCCCTACTCACCACTCACCTCCCACATTCAATTCTCCTCCCTCCTGTTGTTTTTATCCATGGGTCCTTTATACAGGTTCCTTGACTTGATCCTTCCCATTCTTTACCCTGCTACCCCTTGTCACCTTCTCCTCTGATCATTGTCAGTGTGTTCTTTGTTTCCATGTGTCTGGTTCTATTTTGCTCACTTGTTTGTTTCGTTGATTAGGTTCCACTTATAGGTGAGATCATAAGGTATTTGTCTTCCACTGCCTGGCTTATTTCACTTAGCATACAGTCTCCAGTTTCATATATTGCTGTCACAAAGGGTAGGAGCTCCTTCTTTCTTTCTGATGCATAGTATTCCATTGTGTAAATGTACCACAGCTTTTTGATCCACTCATTTACCGATGGGCACTTAGGCTGTTTCCAGCACTTGGTTATTGTAAACAACGCTGCTATGAACATTGGGGTGCAAAGGTTCATTTGAATTGGTGCTTCAGGATTCTTACCATATAATCCCAGCAGTGGAATTGCTGGGTCAAAAGGTAGTTTGATTTTCCGTTTTTTGAGGAAATTCCATACTGTTTTCCACAGTGGCTGTGACAGTCTGCATTCCCACCAACAATGTACTAGTGCTCCCTTTTCACCACCACCTCACCAGCACTTGTTTTTTGACATGTTTATGATGGCCATTCTGACCAGTGTGAAGTGGTGTCTCATTGTGGTTTTAATTTGCATCTCTCTGATGGCTAGTGATGCTGAGCATCCTTTTACAGGTCTATGGGCCCTTTTTATGTCTTCCTTGGAGAAGTCTCTGTTCAGGTCCTTTGCCCATTTTTTAATTGGGTTGTCTTCCTGGAATGGGGCCATGGGAATTCTTATATATTTTTCAGATCAAACCCTTGTCCAAATATCATTGGCAAATATATTTTCCCATATAGTGGGTTCCTTTTTCATTTTGCTGATGTTTTCTTTAGCCACACAGAAGCTTTTTTAATTTGATGTAGTACTATTTGTTTATTCTTTCCTTTATGTCCCTTGCTCTAGGGGACATATCAGTGAAAATATTGCTGTGTGGAATATCTGAAGTTTTCCTGCCTATATTCTGCCCTAGGGGTTTTATGGTGTCACGACTTATATTTAAGTCTTCTTTCCATCTTGAGTTTATTTTGGTGTATGGTGTAAGTTTGTGGTCTGGTTTCATTGTTTTGCATGTAGCTGTCCATATCTCCCAAAACCATTTGTTGAAGAGGCTATTTTTAATCCATTTATGCTCCTGTCCCCTTTGTCAAATATTAGAGACTAGTATAGAGACTTCGGTTTATCTCTGGGCTCCCTATTTTGTTATATTGACATAAGTGTCTGTTCTTATGCCAGTATCAAACTGCTTTGATCACACTGGCCTTGTAATATAGTTGGACATTGGGTATTGTGATCATCCTACTTTGTTCTTCTGTCTCAAAATTCTGAGGCTGTTTGGGGTTGCTTCTGCTTCCATACAAATTTTCAAAATGTTTGTTCTATAGCTGTGAAATATGTCATTGGTATTTTAATCGGAATTGCATTGAATCTATAAATTGCTTTGGGTAGTATGGACATTTTGATGATGGCCATATCATGAACATTTTATCTCTAGATCTTCACTAATCATGTATTTTAAATATCAAATTTTGCCCGTCCTCTCTCCTACTCTTTTTTTTTGTCTCAACTTTTTAATTTTGCCCTGTCTTAGCCTGTTTTTTTTTTGCTTTCTTCTACTTCTCTTTCATCTTGCCCTTTTATTTTTCTTTATCCTCCATTCTCCCTTTTTTTTTCTTTTTCCTTTCTAATTTTAGCCTGGTTTTTGGTCCTCACTCTTAGTAGTCCTTTTCACCTTATTTCAAAATCACTTCCCATTCCTCTAGAAATCTCTTAAGCATCTCTTTCTTTCCTTTTTCCCTCTTATTCCCATACCACCTACATTAATTTTAGCTGATTTGTTGTTAATAGTGCTGTGTTGGATCTTTCTCTTCAATTTCGTTCTTATATTTTTATTATTTAATTACCTTTTTCTTTCCTTTTTCTCTCTCTCATGTTATATTATTTTTTAAATTCTGTTTAAACCTAATACTATACACTTCTTTTCTCTTACTGAATTCCACATTCTTCATTCCCTTTTTTATTCATGATGTAAATTTTTTTCTCCACATTACTTTCTCCACATTACTCTGATATCCAGCTCTTATTAGTGCTCCTCCCTCTACCCTCTCAAAATCATTTTTCTTTCAGTAGGTCTCTCATATTCCCTCTCCTCTCTTATGGTAGTCTTAATCTCTTTACACCCTTATTAATACTGGTTCATTTGCTGTTGATAGTGAGATTGGAGGTGGGGAGAAGTTATGTTTCTGAGTGTGAGTTTGTTTCCAGGGCTTTGTGGTTTTATTCTGCTGGTACCTGCATGATAGCATACAAGACAGAGTGACCCTTAGTCAACCAACTGGAGGGAAGGACTCACCAAAGAAGGACCCAAGAACAATCAACACCCAATTACATCTAGAGAGCCAACGAAAATGGCATAAAGGGCATCCCAAGAGCATCAAGTTCAGGAGATCAAGGAGACTGCAGTAAGTTCACACCATAAGGTCATGAAGTCAAAACAGATCAATTTAAGGAGAAGAAGCAAACAAGAAAAATCTTGCTAATAATGGGAAGGCAAAGAATAACCTCCACACAAAACAAAAGGAGGAATCCTTAGAAATGAAATAGAGGCAAGACAACTAGCAAATACTGAGTTCAAAACAACGGTTGTGAGGAAGCTTTATAAGCTCAATGCCAATTACCAAAAACTACAGGGAAACCACAGGGAACTTACCGCAAACTATATCAGCATGAAAAAGGACATAGAAAAAGTCAATAACGGCCAGGAGGAAAGGAAGAATTCAATTTCCAAATCAAAGAACACAGTAGAAGGGATCAAAAGCAAGCTAGGTGAAGCATATGATTGAATCAGTGAGCTGAAGGACAAGGTAGAAAAAAATCTCCCAGAAAGAGCAAAAAAAAAAAAAAAAGAACAGCCCTGGCTGGCGTAGCTCAGTGGATTGAGCGCGGGCTGGGAACCAAAGTGTCCCAGGTTCAATTCACAGCCAGGGTACATTCATGGGTTGCAGGCCATAACCCCCAGCAACCGCACATTGATGTTTCTCTCTCTCTCTCTCTCTCCCTCCCTCCCTCCCTTCCCTCTCTAAAAATAAATAAAATCTTTAAAAAAAAGAACAAAGAAAAAAGACTTAAAAAGAATGAATTGGGATTAAGGAAACTGCAGGAAAACATCAAAATAATAATATCTATATAAGAGGGATACCAGAAGGAGAAGAGGAGCAAGGAATAGAAAACTTGCTTGAAAAAGTGATGATGGAAAACTCCCCTAATTTGATAAGAGAAAAAGTCACACAAATTCAGGAAATTCAGAGAGTCCCAATCAAAAGGAACCCAGAGGCCCACTCCAAGACGCATCAGTATTAAAATGACAAAATTCAAAGACAAAGAAAGAATCTTAAAGGCAACAAGGGAGAAAAAGATAGTAACATTCAAAGGAGCTCTAATAGGACTAGCAGCTGATTTCTTAACAGAAACACTACAAGCCAGAAGGGAATGGCAAGAAATATTTCAAATAATGGAATGCAAAGGCCTGCATCCAAGACTACTCTACCTAACAAGTCTCTCAAAGAAAATGGAGGGCAAAATAAGGATTTTCCCAGATAAAATAAGGCTGAAAGAATACACCTCCACCAATCTAGCATTGCAAGACATGCTAAAGGGACTACTTTACAAAAATGAAAAAAATGAGTGAGAAAGAGAGGAACACAGGTACAAAGGGAGTGAAATGGCAATGAATAAGTACCTATCAATAATAACCTTAAATGTAAGTGAATTAAATGTTCCAATCAAAAGACATAGGGTAACATAATGGATAAGAAAATATGACCTGCACATATTCTGCCTACAAGAGACCCATCTCAGAACAAAAGACCTACACAGACTGAAAGTGAAGGGTTGGAGAAAAATATTCAAAGCAAACAGACAGGAAAATAAAAAGCCAGGGTAGCAAGACTTATATAAGACAAATGTACTTCCAAGCACAGGCCATAAAAAGAGACACATAAGGATACTTCATAATACTCAAGAGAAGAATCCATCCAGAAGATATAAACATTTTAAACATATATGCATCCAACATAGGAACATCCAAATACATAAGGAAAATCTTGGTGTACTTCAAGAAAGATATAGGCAGTAACACAATTATAGTAGAGATTTTAGTACCCTATTGTCAACAATGGCCATATTTTCAAATCAAAATGTCAACAAGGATATTATAGAACTGAGTGATGCATTAGATCAAATGGACTTAAATGATATATATAGAACCTTTCATACCAAAGAGATAAAATACACATTGTTTTGAAATGCACATGGAACATTTTCAAAGATAGACCACATGATGGGACACAAAAATAGTCTCAACAAATTCAAGAAAAATGAAATCATATTAAACATTCTCTCAGATCACAAGGGCTTGAAGTAGAAACCAAGCTCAAGGAAAAATTTGAAAACCTTTCAAACTCATGGAGACTGAATAGCATGCTATTGAACTTTGAATGGATTAAGAATGAGATCAAGGAAAAAATAAAAAAGATTCTGGAACCAAATGAAAATGACATACACAACACACAACAGTCCAAAACCTAGGAGACACAGCAAAGGCAGTCCTGATTGGGAAGTTCACAGCAATAGAGGCCTACCTAAAAAAAATAGAAACATTTCAAATAAACAACCTAAACCTACATCTACAAGAACTGGAATAGCAACAAACAAAGCCAGCATGAGTAAGAAGGAAGGAAATAATCAAGATCAGAACAGAATTTAATGACATAGAGGCTCAAAGATGAATTCAAAGGATCAATTAATCCAGGAGCTGGTTCTTTGAAAAAGTAAACAAAATTGACAAGCCTTAAACTGGATTTATCCATAAAAAAAGAAGACCCGAATAAATAAAATCAGAAATGAAAGAGTAAAAATTATAACTGATACCTCAGAAATACAAAGAATTGTAAGAAATGACTATGTACAACTGTATGCCAAGAAATTTGACAACCTGGGTGAAATGAGCAAATTTCTAGAAACATATAATCTTCCAAAATGGAATCAAGAAGAAACACAAAGCCTGAACAGAGTAATAACAGCTGGTGAAATTGAAGCAGTAATCAAAAACTCCAGTCACAAAAAGGTCTTGGAGAGGATGATTTCACAAGAGAATTTTACAAAACATTTAAGGAAGAGCTAACCCCTATCCTTCCCAAACTATTCCAAAAAATCCAAGAAGATGTAAGACTCCCAAACTCATTTTATGAGGCCAATATCATCCTAATCTCAAAACCAAATCAAGCTACAGCAAAGAAAGAAAACTCCAGGCCAATCTCTCTGATGAACACAGATGCTAAAATCCTCAAAAAACTATTGTAAACTGCATCCAGCAATACATTAGAAAGATAATACACCATGTTCAAGTGGGATTCACCCCGAGATGCAAGGATGATGCAATATTCACAAGTCAATAAGTGTAATTCATCACATAAACAAAAAAAAGATAATCACATGATATCAATAGATGCAGAAAAAGCATTTGATAAGGTACAGCACCCATTTATGATTAAAAAAACCTCAGGAAAGTGGAAATAGAGGGACCACATTTCAACATAATACAGGGCATATAAGAGATACCTACTGCCAACATTAATACTCAATGAGCGAAAATTATAAGCTTTCCCATGAAGATCAGAAATAAGAAAAGGATGTCAGTTTTCACCACTTCTATTCAACAAGATATTGGAACTCCTAGCCACAGTGATCAGACAAGAAAAAGAAATATCAAAATGTAATATCAAAACCAGAAATTGGGAAACTAATATCATTTGCTATAGCAACAAGAAAAATGAGGTACATAGGCATACACCTAACCAAGGAGGTAAAAGTCCGGGACTCAGTAAACTATAGAATACTGAAGAATGAAATTAAGGAAGACACTAATAAATGGAAGTGTATACCAATTTTGTAGATTGGAAGAATTCCAAGTTCATGGATATGGCCATCATCAAAATGTCCATACTACCCAAAGCAATTTATAGATTCAATGCAATTCCGATTAAAATACCAATGACATATTTCACAGCTATAGAACAAACATTTTGAAAATTTGTATGGAAGCAGAAGCAACCCCAAACAGCCTCAGAATTTTGAGACAGAAGAACAAAGTAGGATGATCACAATACCCAATGTCCAACTATATTACAAGGCCAGTGTGATCAAAGCAGTTTGATACTGGCATAAGAACAGACACTTATGTCAATATAACAAAATAGGGAGCCCAGAGATAAACCGAAGTCTCTATACTAGTCTCTAATATTTGACAAAGGGGACAGGAGCATAAATGGATTAAAAATAGCCTCTTCAACAAATGGTTTTGGGAGATATGGACAGCTACATGCAAAACAATGAAACCAGACCACAAACTTACACCATACACCAAAATAAACTCAAGATGGAAAGAAGACTTAAATATAAGTCGTGACACCATAAAACCCCTAGGGCAGAATATAGGCAGGAAAACTTCAGATATTCCACACAGCAATATTTTCACTGATATGTCCCCTAGAGCAAGGGACATAAAGGAAAGAATAAACAAATAGTACTACATCAAATTAAAAAAGCTTCTGTGTGGCTAAAGAAAACATCAGCAAAATGAAAAAGGAACCCACTATATGGGAAAATATATTTGCCAATGATATTTGGACAAGGGTTTGATCTGAAAAATATATAAGAATTCCCATGGCCCCATTCCAGGAAGACAACCCAATTAAAAAATGGGCAAAGGACCTGAACAGAGACTTCTCCAAGGAAGACATAAAAAGGGCCCATAGACCTGTAAAAGGATGCTCAGCATCACTAGCCATCAGAGAGATGCAAATTAAAACCACAATGAGACACCACTTCACACTGGTCAGAATGGCCATCATAAACATGTCAAAAAACAAGTGCTGGTGAGGTGGTGGTGAAAAGGGAGCACTAGTACATTGTTGGTGGGAATGCAGACTGTCACAGCCACTGTGGAAAACAGTATGGAATTTCCTCAAAAAACGGAAAATCAAACTACCTTTTGACCCAGCAATTCCACTGCTGGGATTATATGGTAAGAATCCTGAAGCACCAATTCAAATGAACCTTTGCACCCCAATGTTCATAGCAGCGTTGTTTACAATAACCAAGTGCTGGAAACAGCCTAAGTGCCCATCGGTAAATGAGTGGATCAAAAAGCTGTGGTACATTTACACAATGGAATACTATGCATCAGAAAGAAAGAAGGAGCTCCTACCCTTTGTGACAGCAATATATGAAACTGGAGACTGTATGCTAAGTGAAATAAGCCAGGCAGTGGAAGACAAATACCTTATGATCTCACCTATAAGTGGAACCTAATCAACGAAACAAACAAGTGAGCAAAATAGAACCAGACACATGGAAACAAAGAAAAAAACTGAGAGCAACTAGAGCAGAGAGGGGAGAGGGATAATGGGGAAAGAAAGGAAAAGGTGGTCAAGGAAAATGTATAGAAGATTCATCGACAAAGCTAAATGGGGGAAGGATAAAAGATGGGTGGTGGTGGTGGGGGTTAGAGGGGGAAGTGGTTTTGGGAAAATTAGACAACTATACATGAACAACAAAATAAAGAAAAAATAACAGACTAAGAGAGGGAAAAATTAATTTGAGATGGATAAAAGAGTAATAGAGGTAATGGTAAAATTTGAGATTTCAAATACAAAAATAGTGAAGATCTAGAGGTAAAATTGAAAAAGTACAACAACAACTACCCTATGCACAACCAACAAGCAAAGATTGCTAACACTGCAGAGAGAACATGGGTATTTTAAGAGTGAGGAAAAGAATGTGAAATGACCATTGACTAACAAATTGGTTTTGAGGGGTGGACAGGGTAGATATAGTAAGAGTTCAGAATGGAAACAAGTTGTAGTAAGGGAGAAAAAAAATTTTAAACAAAAATAATAGGAGGAAAGAGGAAGGAAAAATAGGGTAAGAGAAGGGAGGAGCAAAATATGAGATTTGAAATAAACTATAATATAATGTAGTGTCAGTATGCACAAATTTGCTGGACAAGAAATAAATGTTAAAAAGCTATGCAGGAAAGACAATATCACAAATCATGGAGAAGACCATGGTAGATTTTGTCTCAGTAGCATCTAGTGTTCATCACTATTTTTTCTTTATATATCTGCCTCTGGTCATGTCAGGTGGTGACCTTGTCTGGCCTTAGGCAGTCTGTTAGAGACTACCAGGAATCTACTGTCTGTGGTTGACTTCTTCAGTTGTTAATCTAGTCACTATGCACTCAGCAGTCAGGCTTAAACACCACAGGGCCAGGGCAAAGTCCCTCCTGGGGGTGGGGCTCTTGCTTCTCCTCAATGAGGTGAGCGGAGTGGTCTGCCTGAGCAAGATGCCACTATGAGGGAGGTGGCCTGCCTGGGCAAGATGACTGCTGCACTATGATGGATGAGTCACCACTGGGATCCCAGGGGCTACTCTCTCAGTTCTCTCACCAAAACCTCTGTCCCCAGGCTCTCCTCAAGTGTCTCTAGCCTACTCTGCCTCACCTTTGCCAGAGCCCAGGGTAAGTAGCTGCAAATGAAAATTTGTGCATTGGTCCTTTAAACAGGTCTTTGCATCTCTAGCCATTCGTTCTGGCTGAGAGAAACTCTGTAGCTTTTCACAGCTGGATGTTATGTATATAACTTTAAGGCTCTGGTGCTCTAGGCTGGGTGCTCTGGGGTCCCAGCTTAGGGGTTAGACCTCACACTTCTCAGGGGGATCCAACTGGCTGCTTTCAATACCCTTTGTGCACTTCAGCTGCCATCTGTCAGCACCCAGACAGCCCTCTCGAATCCCTACCACATTCCCTACCAGTCATGTTGTTTTGAAGCTATTTTTTCTGTCTGTCTGTTGCTATAAGTCTTCTCTTTTGCTGTTGTTCAGTTGTTTGTTCCAAATGATTTCTCCACAATTTAGTTGTAATTACAGATTGGTCCTGGGAGGACGTTAGTGCAACTTCCACTCACTCCTCTGCCATCTTGGATCTCCTCTTGTGTAAAACCTTTTTAACCGTAGAATATCATCTAAAGAATAGTCTTTGGAAATTGCTTCAGTAAAGGAATCCCTCTCTCACTGCTTTATCCACACAGGAAAGAGACCATATGTTCTTCTTTTGCATGGTTTCACTGAATATGTGATATAGGATGAGTTTTTCTCCACAAAATGTTTCAGATAGATTTTCTATCTGATGATATGGTTGTTCCATATTGGCTTTTTCTTGCATTTATGGCTAGTGATAAACCCGACAAAGCTCAAACTACTAACAAGTATCAGGGATTTTAATCAATCAGACTAAGTCCAGAACCTTTGCAAAGTGAGTAGGCTGGTTCCTGGAATGCTGAATATTTGCCAGAAAGTAAACTTTATCTTTACTTTCAGGGTGTTTCCTTTCCCAGAAGAAAGAAAACAAATTAGCTCAAAGCAATGAATAGAGAAGTGTGCTGAAATACCTTAAAAATGGCATCTACATGTCTTGCTATGAGGAATAAAGCCATAATTTATCTCAATACACTTAAATGTTTGTCATGCATATCTGTCATTCTATATGGCACTCTTGGTTTTCTTTTAAAATAATGGAATGTAAATATTCAGTCAGAGGGATTGTCCTATAGATGGAGTTTAGTTAATTTGTAATAAGGACCAAATTGATTAAAAACATGGCTAAAAATTATGTAGCCTTGTTATTTCACCTTCTCTAAGCTTCCAGGTAGCTGTTTATTTTGCAGTAATGGAAACTCCAGCCATATGAGTAAAATTCAAATGAAGTCAACATGCCAAAGGAAATGGAACTCAGCATTTATTCTCTTTTCTCCTGCTTGCACTTGGAAAGTGTGCTTCCCCTAAGAAGTACATTTGAAAGAATATAAAAGTGGCTTTCTATTTTTGGCCAGAAGTAGAAAATGAAAGACAATGGAGAAAAATATATTAACTCAGCTTTCTCAGATTTGAAATAATGTGTGATTTTTGCTGTTTTTTCAACTTTTGAACCCAGGTGTGGTAGAATATTTAATTCACTCAGCTGGCGAACACCTTTCCTTTGTGGGAATATTAATGCCAAGCTGAAATTTCTCCATATGAAGAAAGAAAAAGATTTCAATATAGCAAAGCTGGGGTAGATTGATGTCTCTACCCCATTTACCCCTCATTATTTGGAGGCCCTGTGAGTTACAGCAGGGCATTTTTAAATGGACCCCCAGGTGTTTCATGCAGACATAATTACAATTGAAGTTGTCATCTGATATTTCCTTATGCAATTTGTCTAACTCCTTGCAAATGGCAAAACAGAACTCTTCCTTATGACTTTGTCTTTTTTGATATTGCCCAAGATATTGCCCAACATTTCCTCGAGATATCTGGAAAACACTTTGGACAAATGGTCCTCAGCAAGGATATCCTTAGCAATATATCCATGTGGTCCACTTTAATGAACCTACCATGATAGGCAAGTCAGTACCCCCAGGATATTCTATTTCATAGTTGAACAGCACTGATGACTTTTTAAAGAACCTTACATTTATTTATCCCCTCGAAAGATATATATCACCCATTGGTAATAAAGCCATGATAAGCAATGAGATCTTATCTCTTAGTGGAGCTCACAGTAGCAGAAAGGCAGACATCAAGCCAGTAATTAAACATAACATGTGATGAACACATCAAGAGGAAGTAGCCCATGCTGTGATTTAACCTAAGGGTCATGAAGGTCACGGTCCCTGAGGAACAGAATTCAAGAAACCTCCTGCAGGATGCTGAGTGAAGGTGGGGCTGAGGAAGCTATAAGCATCAGAAATAAAAGAACTAGGCACTTGCTTCCTGTCTTTCAGATTTTGGTCAAGTTTCCTCTTCAGTTTTACTAAGTAGACTCTTAGTAGACTAAGACTACTTTCTCCTCATAGAAAGCTAATATTAATTAAGATTCAGTTTCCTATTATTTTCATTTCTTTTGTGTTTCTTTAGAATATAATAACTTAAAAATAAGAGCTACTATTTGTTGAACATTCACTTTGTGCCAAGCCCATTAAATTCTCACAAACCCTTTTATCTACTTTTGAGGGAATGTGGGGTTCAGGAGGTCACCCAGCCAGGCCATGGCTGAGCTCGGCTTCAAAGCCAGAGCTGAGCTGTTTGAGTACAGGATTTTAACCACTTTACTGGGGTTTCTTCATGTGCATTTCTACAAACTACTACATTAAAAAGATGGAGATGTTGGTCCTGCAGGGTGTTGGTTAAAAAGACAGATTCCCAGGGCTCACCCAGCTGTTACAAGTCTGAATCTTTGAGGATGTGGTCTGGGAATTTGCATTTAACAAGTTCCCCAGGTGTTTCCTTTGCATTTGAAAATCATTGAAGTTCCTCCTAGTTACATGTTTTGTGAGAGAGAAGTGGGGTGGGGATGCAGAATTAGGAGGCAAAGAGAGGGAAAGACAAGAAGAGACAGGAGGGGGAGAAAGGAGACAGACTACTGCTAAAGCCATTCACTGGACCCTTGTCCCTGTCTTTGGAATGCTCTCCTGACCATTTGATGAAATGCTACAGTGCAGAATGGTTATGATTTTCAAACTGCAAGCAATTTAGCCTTATACATTGGCCATATGTGTAGGCAGGATTCAGAGAAAGCACCTAATTCAGGCTTCAGCCAAGCTGTGAAAAGTGAGGCTTTTTCAGAGGAAGTGAGATAAGACAAAAACTTACAAAAACAAACATTCTGAGGCCAGCGTTCAAAAGGCCACTGCAAAATCTATAGTCTAATGCTAGCGAGCTAAACAAACACATTACTAGCCATCCAGGAAACGCAAAGCAGATGCCTGGAAGAGAATGTGTTTTCAACCTGTGCAGAAATATCCTGGGGAGTGATGATATGAAATCAGACACAAAGTTCAGATAAAAAACAACAAGGGGATTTGCAACAGGCAATGTATCCAGGATGGACAAGAGGTACTGGAGTCCAGTGGTTCAGAGCAAGTTCAGCGTAGCAGGAAGACTGAGGATCCCATCTCATTTAAAGTTGTATGCCTTACCTTTCTCCTCATCATGGGGATTATCTGATGGCAACTAATTACATAAGGAGTGGTAGGGGAGACCCAGTGACAAGGGCCAAAGCTTCAGAGCTTTTGAATATTGTAAAGAATGCCCCATTATGTAATTTAAAATAAAGACAACACCATTAAAAATATGAACAAAGGTAGTTCAACAACATTCCAGGTTTTCCTCTTGAGAGTAACTCAATGTTTTCTTGGAAATGGAAAATGCCAATTTCTGCAAACAAACAAACAAACAAAACACTGAGTGAGTTTATGGTTTGCTGGTGGCTTATTTATGAGCCTAACCTGGCAAAATGGTGTTCATAAAGTGTTTATCAAACTCTCTGGCACAGAGGAGGCACTCAGTACTAGTTACTATTATTTTTAATAATAGGAATGTATGTTCCTGATTACATTTATTGTGGCTTTCTTCCCTTTAAATGAAAACTAAGGCTCTACCTTCTGTGGAGGCATTTTTGAGAGTATTTTACTGTTTGGAACTGTTTGAACCTGGCTCTGCAAATGAGGATGTTGCCCCCAGCTCCTCAGTGTTCAGATTCGGAGCCCAATTCTCTGACGTGGTTTCCCACTGAGCCCACCCTTTTCTGCACCTTCCATGTCCCATCATGACATTTAATTAGTCGTCATTGATTGCTTGATTTTACTTAAAGAAGCATTGCTTGCTCTCATCCTGGAATCATTCTCTGATTGTCATCTAACTCTTGACTTTTATTTAGGAAACAACATTTTGCAGAATTTTTATAGCATGAGTAGTTGATGACTAGGAGAGTTCACGGCCTTCTCCAAACACAGCCTCATTCTCCTTTGTCTATAACATCAGTTAGGTCAACCTTTAAATTCAGTATGACTCTATGACATTGATATTTCAACTGCATTTGGGGTTTCTGTTATCAGTAATAATTGGGATGACTATAATATATTTTAAGGTAAACATACATTTTTTTGCCTTGAAAAATTATATATATATTTTCTCAGCAAAAATTTTTCCTTGAAAAGTGATTTCTTTTACTACCAGCAATTTTTAAACATTGTAGTTTTCATGGTAATATATAATTATTTTACAAATAAATTTTTCCAATCTATGATCTGGGAGAGGCAAGATATACCCCAGGGGAAAAAAAAAAAGGCAAAAACTCCTAACCTCTATTTCCTTTGTTAAAAGTTGCATTCAGGTCACTGAATTCTACTGTGACACGAAGGATGCCTATCTTTATGAAAAGCTGGTTTTAGAGCAGGAAAATTGGCTCTTTCCTTATGATGCCTAATGATTCACGGTTGTTAGAAAACTCATCCACAGATCAAAGCAGATTGGCTTCAGTTGGTGGAGTTTGCATTTCACAGCATCTCTTAGGATCCCTAAGGGGTCAGGGAGTTAGGTACTGGAAATTGTGTTTGGGCTCCAAGTTGTCCAGTCCCATTTTCTGCAGTCTCTGAGGGCCATTGTAAAATTGGTAAAGAGGCAACAACGTGAATTGAAGCAAGACACCACTGCCCATGAAAAGACCCAAGGCCACCAAGGGTCTCATTTCTTAGTAATGAGGCAGCAATGCTGGCTAAGAAGAAACTGAAGCACGGGCACTAGAGAAAGGCAGCCATAATAGGGGTGACCAAAATGCATGTAAAATGGTTTGAACTTTTAGACATTACACAGGCACGTTCTCTAAGTGTGCCCTGGGATAGCCAAGGTTTTCCAGCCTCAGAAGCATCTCGTCAAGGGCTGTAAGAGAATTCTGTCCTCTACACACATGCTCTTCTCCCTGAGTTCTGATTTTTTTTCATTTTGGTCTTTACCTAAGGGCCAGTTTTCGATAATTTTGGGACAGATCATGCTTTAACAAGCTTATTCTAGGACCTTACTATATTTGATTGTTAAATACTCTATTTCATGAGTTCTATAAAGTCCATCATCAAGTTAATACTGGGGTAGAGGGAGAACACTGTTTTGATATAGTCAAATATATACCAAGTTCAAAACTTTAAAAGATGAAAAAAAGAGTTATCTTAGATTAAAGTACTTGTGGGATAGTTAAAGAACAGTTATGTTAAGAATATGACTTTAAATTAGACTGACTTAGGTTTAAATCCTGGCTGTTCCATGGGTGAGTGAATGTGAACAAGTTATTTAACCTCTCTACGCTTCATATTCTTCACCTTTAAATTGTGATGTTGGAAACTATTTCACAATTTTTTGAAAGGCTGAAAACAATGTGACTGAAGTATCAATATACTTTATTCTCAGCTCTGGACTAGACATTCAAAATGTGACATCCAGGGACTAGGTAAAGGGGTAAACATAAGGATTAAGAATTTGGAACTTGCTGCCTGGGTTTCCATCTTAGCTCTGCTACTTCCTAGCTATGTGATCTTAGGGCTTACTTAACATTTTGAGGCCTCAATTTTCATCTTGGTAAGTGGAAATAATAATCTTCAATAATTAATACAGGGATTAAATTAATGACTACACAGAAAATGATTAGCCTAATGCGTAGTACATGGTAAATATTCACAAATAGTGGCATTTTTGTTATTATTATACTATATTTATTTTTAAAATATTTTCACTATGATAAAATATATATACATAAAATTTATCATTTTAACCATTTTTACCTGTACAATTCAGAGGTGTTAGGTAAATTCATGTTATGTAACCATCACCACCATCAATCTCCAGAACATTTTTTATTTATCCCAAACTGAAACTTTGTACTCTTTAAGAACTCTTCTCTATTCCCCCTTCCCTCAGCCCCTGGCAACCATCATTATACTTTCTGTCTCTATGAATTTCACTACTCTAGATTCTTGACATAAGTGGAATCATGCAGTATTTGCTCTTTTGTGTCTGGCTTACTTCACTTAGCATAATGTTTTCAAAGTTTATCCATGTTGTAGCATGTACTAAGATTTCCTTCCTTTTAGGGCTGAAATAGCATTCCGTTCTATGTATTTACAATATCCTGTTTACTCCATTCATCCACCAATGGACATTTGGGTTGCCTCTATCTTTTGGCTGCTGTGCATGATGCTGCTATAAATATGAGTGTGTACAAAGCTTACTAAAATACAGCACCATGGAGCATGAGAGAGAAGCAGTGAGGTATGGGGAAAACCCTGGGGTGCCCCAACATTTAAAGGGCAGGCTACTTGCCCCTTGCTCCTTTAGGAAAGTTAGATTATTTTAAGGGTTTTAAAGTTAAGAGAGGGTTTGCAATAATCAGAACTTCCCAGCCCCTTTGAGAAGGATTTGCTCTCCTCAGGTGCTGCTAGTGTACCTGGCACTGTGCTAAGCCCATTTTATTTTCTTTTGCCTGAAAATCATTTTAATCACCTTTATTCATGAAAGATTCACTAAACATGCATTTCCCTGTTGACAGTTCATTTTCTGTTAGGATCCTCCCTTCCTTCCTTCCTTTTCTCTTTCTTTCTTTCCTTCTTCCTTTCTTTTTTCTTTCTCTCTTTCTTTCTTTCTCTCTTTCTTTCTTTCTCTCTTTCTTTCTTTCTCTCTCTTTCTTTCTTTCTCTCTTTCTTTCTTTCTCTCTCTCTCTTCTTTCTTTCTTTCTTTCTTTCTTTCTTTCTTTCTTTCTTTCTTTCTTTCTTTCTTTCTTTCTTATTGTTCAAGTACAATTGTATACATTTTCCCTCCACTACTCCCACCCACCCCACCCATCCCTACCTTCCACCCTGGATCCTACCCCCCTTTGACTTTGTCCATTTGTGCTGAGTCCTTTACATCACACCTTAATCCTCTCTCCTGCTCCAGAGAGTACCATCCTTATCTAGCAGGTGAGGACATCAAGTGTCATTGTGTAATCGCTATAATTCTAAAGAGATAGTAAATGGTCAAACCAGCTATTTCAACCCAGGTCTGCCACCTACGAATACCTGGGTTCAAAAGCAGTGTGCTCTATGCTAGTGCTGAATGAAGCAAGAACTCATTTCATATTCAGCTGAGATTCTTCTGAATCCTTGTCTGTCTTTAAGACATTTCCAGAATCAAAGGCACTCCTTTGATTGTCTAGTGGACTTGATACATTTATATCCATATATTTTTAACTTGTCAAGGAGACACAAACAACAACTCAGCATCTGATTCCCTCAACCTTTCCCCACAATCTTTTCTTCTACTCAAGTGATATATTATGGGTCAATACATGGAAAAGCCATACGAGTAGATCAGAGGCCAGGAATTTTTCCTCACCATAATTCTCTTCTGTTTCAGGTTCTCTAAAATAAAGAAAGTAAGAAAATCACTTCTAAGAGCTTTTGCTGCCTTCTGATAATATGAATTGTTATAAATCAGATGTGTGGCAATTGTGGAATAGCATACAATTTATCACTTCCAAAGCAATCCATGATGTTCCATTTTCCTCTTCATGAGTGAGTTCACTCATGCCCAGTTATAGAGGTATGAGTCACCCACACCCTGAATATTTTCTTCTTGGAAATACTTTACATGTGATAGATTTGTTGGTGACTCCTCAATAATTAAGATGTTATAACAAGTTAAAAAATAAAACATTTCAAGAGATGCAATAGGCAAAAGTAATTTTTCTATAAAATGGTTGGGATACCAGCTATAACTCTTTAACAAGACTCAAGTGACAAACATGGTGACATATATAAATGTGTTTTTCACATTATAAAGTGCCTAATATGTAAGAGGTTATTGTTTTTATTACAAATGGACTCATTTTACATTTGATGTTAAAAACTTGAAAGCATTTTGCATCAGAAAGCTAATGATGTATAATGTTGAATTCTAAATTAAAATTTTGCTTCTTGTCTTAGCATACTTACAAACCCAGGAAACTGGCATATGTGATATGGGACAAAAGTAGTGACATAGACATAAGTTTCTCAACCTTACCATTGTCACTATTGACATTGTGGTCCAGATAATTTATTTTTGTGAGAACTGTCCTGTGCATTGTTGGAAGTTTAGAAGCATCCTGGCCCCTGCCTCCCTCCACCCTTGAGTCATAACAATCAAAAAGTGTATAGAATTGCAATGTCCCTTGGGAGGAAAAATTGCCCCAGATTGAGAACTACTGCTCTAGGCAATAGAGTTGGAAAGACTGGCATAGATCTTTCAGAGGTGTTCCTGCTTTATGAGGCAAACTCATTTTAAACCTCCTCCTTGACCAATCTTAGAAACTTAATTGAGTAATCTATACAGTGCACTTACATTTTATGGCTGACTGCTGAGGCTTCTATGGGATTAGCCATACTTGGCTAAATTAACATTTGGGATTATATCACATGGGGACTCAGAAATGTCAAAAGTAAAAGCAAATGAGGTAGACTTTATTCTCTATTTCAAATGTTTTACATTTTTGGTGTTAAAAAAAGACAAATAGTCAACATTGTCCACACAACTCAACATATCACACATGTGCACACAATTTTTAAAGTCCCCAGTGTCCTCTGCTTCTGTCTTCTAGGTGAAACAGCAAAAATTCAGAGCAAATCAGCCTGCTAAACAGTAACGTTTTTTCTTTTTCTTCTGTGCACAAAAAATTTTCACCAAATTCTCAAACTCTGAGGAGAACTTTATCAAAGATTCTTGGTGTTGCTACCTACTAAATAAGATACCCAAATCTTTAGAGTTAGCAGTTTCAGAGATATCTGAGACATTAAATATGTGTCACATATTTTCAGTTACATCTTTCCCTGATATGCCACCAAGGACTCCATAGAATAATTAAGCCTTAATTAAGAAGGCAGCAAAGATGAAGATTCAGTGATTTACCCATGGTCATGTAAACAGAAAAGGACAGACTAGGAAGTGAACACCAGAGGGATTTTAAAGTCCCTTTTCCTAAATTATTTTTCATCCCTGTGTTCTAACTTTTATATTTTTTACATATCATTTTGCTTCACATAGCTTATTACTGAGGATTCTGTCAACATATTCCTTGGCTCACAGAAATATGCTCAAGAAATATCTTACTCAACAAAAGACTCAAACCACAGATACCATGGGAAATGAATTAAAACAACTTCCCACTGAAGATACAATTTGCCTTAGAAGAAATGCAACTGTGATGGTTTAAAAGTAAAAGTGCTGATTGACAACATCACTTTAAATTCATGGCCACAGTTCTCAAATAGATGTTCAATAGTGCCCGGCAATCCTACTGTGTAGAATATCCAATTCCCTGCTTTCTCCAAAACAATGAGTTCAACCTCAGAAACTCCACAAACATCTTTGGTGAATGATACTAAAAATAAAAACAAATTTACAGGCAGAGGTTGGCCCAGCACTGTTTAAAAAATGTGTGCTTTTGATGGAGCTTATTTATAAGCAATGGACCTTGTAAAGCATAGTCAAAAATCTCCAATGCATGTTTAAAATTAATAGCTCTTTAGCTTCTATGCACTGCCATTTGAAAACAGATGTCATGCCTTCCTTCTTTTCTTATATTCCTTGAATATATGCACAGAAAAATAAAAAACTCATTGAGCTGGTTATACTCTGCCTTCTCCATTCATACTAATGTCAAGAAAATGGAAAAGAAACCAAGGGCAAGTATACTTTCAAATATCTTTGACCAAGGAGCTAACTATGACCGCAACCACATGCACTACGCATCACAGGACTCCAGAAGTTCAAGTATTCTGCACATTGCTATAATCACAAATATTGTGCTTTGGACTCTTGCTGTTTCTGGCAACAACAAAAAGCCACAATAATGGTTTTCTGACTTCCTTAATTATTATTTCCCCTGAAAATGCTTAATGGAGTTCATACAATACAATTAGACTTGTGCAAACATTCATATCAGCTTTTATGGAAGTCCACATGAATACAGCATATGAATGACAAGAAATGGATAAGTTAAATACATCTCACTTGTGTTCCTTTGCCCTGATGCACTTGAACTATTATAATCACTCGTTATCACAATTCTCTGCTTCCATTGCACTCCTTTCCCAGTTCATCTCCTCCACCAAATAGGGCGTGAGCATTGTAGCTGCAGTGATGTTTCTAAAAAGTAAATGGGACCATGTCACCTCTTTGTTTAAAACTCTCCAGGGCCATTTCATTTTCTGGGATCATCTGGCCTCTGCTTAAGCAACCCTCTCAATGTCCCACTTCACTCTTACCATAGTCTCCTGTGAGCTCAAGCTCTTCCCTGTCTCAGAGCCTTCCCATGAGCAGCCTCCAGCCGTGGGAACTTGGCACTTTCTCATTCTGCACATGTCTCTATTCAGATGGTATCTTGAAACACATCTTTCCCATGGACTTTATCTGCATACGTCTCCAGTTTTATTCTTCATCAGAATACCTCAATTACTTTGTTATGTCTCAGTTTGCAATATTTGTTTATAAATAGTTATGTTTACTTATGCATTTCTTCATCTCTTTACTCAAAGACTATAAGAGATGGTGCCCATTTTGCTCTCTGCTGTTCAGCAAGTTTCTAACTGTGCCATACATGTGGTAAGCACAATAGATATTCCTTAAATGAATAAACATGTGTTATTATAGAAAGAGGATGATAACTTTGAAGAGACACATTTGTCTGAGAAGAGACCAAATTTAAGCCTTCTTCCAATGATAATATATACTCATTTAGCCCTCTATGTCTTTTCTGATTTGTCCTCTTGTCCTTTAACCAAATTTGGGATTTACAGGAACTCAGGGTTCCCCAATGTGGTAAGGCCCAAGGAAACCCCAAATCAGTCCATTGTTTATATTTTCATTCACAGATTTTTGATCCCTGTATATATATTTTTTAAGATTTTATTTAATTATTTTTAGAAAGAGCAGGGAGGAAGGGGGAAAGAAAGGCAGAGAAACATCAATGTGTAAGAGATACATCAATTGGGTGCCTCTTGCATGCCCCCAACTGGGGATCTGGCCTGCAAACCAGGTATGTGCTCTGGCTGGGAATCAAACTGGAGACCTTTTGGTTTGCAGACTGGCACTCAGTCCACTGAGTCATACCAGCCAGGGCTGTCCCACATATATTTTAAGAGAAACCTAACCTTGATTCATTTCTAGTTGGTGGGAGCTATTTTATCTAATTGTCCTCATTTTTTAAAATCAAAACCTTTATTTGCTGACACAGGAAGTTATATTTTGTCAAGACTACATGAACTTGAACTCAAAGAGGTTTGAATTCTCCTGAAACCTCAAAAACCACAAAAATGGGAAATATTCAGGAAGTCAAATGTCCTTGTGCCTTATCGATAGGGTGTAACATTTTGTTCATTTTGTAAAGATTTGTGTGTTAACAGTTTTTACACCTTCCACAGTTTCTTGGTACAGACATGTGAAACAATGTGGGCCTCTGACTTTAGAAGGGTGTTTTCACAGCAACCCCTTTTAGCCTTTGAGTTTCTAATGTAACCTTTGAAAACAGCCGGTCCAAATTCCATCTTGTCTCAGACCCACACAGACCTCCTCTGCCCTGTGTTCAGTCTGAGGACAAAGGAAGTTCAGGGAGGCACACTGAGCTAGATGTGATTTGGCCAAGTGATTACAGCTGTTTTGCAAGCAACCACCCAGAATGGAGATTTTATTGTTGTTTTTTTTTTATTTAACCTTTAAATGACTTATGGATCTATATACTTTTATACTTTTTCCCCCAAAGATGAGATAGAAGGATTAATCCTCCTGTGTGTTCTACCTAAAGGATATCTCCTCATGACCTAGTTAATCCCCAGATACACAAATATGATTACAGTTTTAATTTCTCTCAATGAGGTACAATAAAATTTAATTAAATAATGTATGTGATATACTTTGACTTTGAATGAGAGTTGTTATGTAGGCAACATAGTGTAAGAGAAGAGATCTAGCCCTGAGTCTGAGGTCAGTTAGTTTTAGGGTTATATCTTAGCTCTTTCACCTAAAAACTATATTAGCTTGACCTCAGTTTTCTCATCTGAAAAGCAGGGCTAAGTAATAGAAACTTACACGTCAGAGGGTTATTCTGAGGCTCAAAGAACTTAATGCAGATAAATACTTAGCACATGGCCTGGCATATCTTATGTACTCAATAAATAGAAGCCAGTATCATGATTGTTTCCCCCCACCCTCACCCTCTGAATAAGGAATAGGTAACAGCAAAGCTGTCTGAGGTAGAGTTTGGGCATTTGTTGGGATCATTCAACAGTGTGCATCAGTCTTGGCATACAGTTCAAATCCCTGCTTCAGTAAAATGGTGAGTGACTTTATGGTATAAATCTTAGAGACTGCTTTCAAAGAGACTAAACTGGAAGTATTAAGTGTCTACTATTTTTAAAATTTGGTGTACTGGAATTTGATATATGAAACTAGTTAAAATGCAACTACATATGAAAATATTTTTCATCCCTAAATTAAGACTTTCCCTGTTTAAAAGACTTAACATACCCTGTTTAAAATATATGAGGCAGAGGTATTTCCATATACAACTAGTGGGAATAAAAACCCATACAACATTTTGGAAAATGGTACAAACATATTTATTGAATTTTAAAGCTTGTGCATCTCAAGACCTAGCAATTCCACTGTATTTAACACTAAAGAAATGCTTACACCCAAGAAGACAAGTACAAAATATTCAGAACAGTGTGGTTTGAAACTAGCACAACCAAAAGTCTTTCATGTTTAAGAGGAGCTAATTTCTATAATAAATAACCCTAAACAAATATTTTAGCACTTACCAATTTGATGTGGAGTTTATAGACAGCCTATTGTGATGAACCAGTGACCTGGCCTTCTTTAACCTTGTGGCTCTACCATCCCCTAGGACTTTGGAACTTCTGCTAAATCCTTTGCATCTAGCTGGCACATGCAGGTTGAGAAAGGGGATAAAAGACCTCATGAGGTTTTAATGGATCAGGCCTAAAAGTATCATACATCATTTCTCTCCACAATGCATTGCACAGAACTCAGTAACCTAGTCATAGCTAATTCACAGTATGGTCTAGATACAGGTTCAGAAAGGGAACCAGGGCTTTGATGAACATAGTTCCTGTTCTTTGATACAGGATTATTAAAAGAATCAAGTAGATCTATGTTTACTAGTAAATGAGCCTTCCAGACAATACTACTGAGTGAAAAAATAAGCAAGTGACATATCACTGGATGGGTTCCTTAGGAAGTAGACTATGAGTTAAAGTTTACTGTTTGGGATATTTATTAAGGAATATTTTTGCAATGAACATCTAAGGAAGCAGCAAAGGGAGGGAGAATTTGGACTGTGATGCAAGCCCAATAGCAGCCTCAGTCATGCCATTAGAGATCTCTGAATCTAGAAATGTTATTCTGAGTTGTCCTAAGTTGGGCCAACATGGCAAGGCATTTATAGGTTTACATTCAACTTGTATAAGAACTTTCACCTTGTTATCCAACAGAACTGCATGAGTTATTGGATGTTGGCTGCCTCTGGAAGGGACAAGATTCAGGTTTGACATGCCTAGGAAAAACTGAGGCAGTCCCTGACAGCTTCCCCACTGAAACGATGTGTCCTTCATTGAAGAGGGATTTAGACAGTGCATCAGAGTCTACTACATAGTTAAACAATAGAGATAGTTTATTATAACTGTAAAACATGCTTTTTATATCTGACAAATTTCTACAGATGTATGTATAAAAACCTAGATAGAGAAAAAACTAGAAAATTTATTTGATAATAAATAGGCATCAGGACTGTGGTATAGAACTGAGAGTGAAAATAAAGGTCAAAGAAAACCTCAACCACATCTGTAATGTTTAATATTTTTAAACAAAAAAAATAAATTGATACTTTACTTACATAATAGAAATTTAACAAAATTGTATTTGAGATTTGCTTATTGTATAAGTAAGTGTGATAAGGATATTGATCAAAAGAATATTCTACAAGAAGCAAAACCTTCCATTTGAAAAGCGTCATGTTAAAACAGCTCTTATTTATTCAAGGATTGATCTACTTTCCTTCTCTCTTCTTCTTCCTACTACGTTTTGGCTATTTTATTACTCATTAACATCTCCATAAAAGGATGACTGGGGTTGGGGGCGCTGGGTGTGGGGAGGAGAGGAAGGAAACTAGAATCAGCAATTTCCATTACTTGCTAGCAACTCTGGTAAGTAGGTTTAGTGGGGGAAATGCTGAAAATCAGTTATTTGGATTATCTGAGCTGTCAACCATCCATGTCACACCCTCTTCTCACTAGTACAGACTCATGAGAATTGGCCATAATTGCATTTGCAGAGATGGTGACTGAAACAAGATTGTTTTCAATGATTATGTGGTTCTGATTAAACTATTTTTTTTCTTTCAAATGGCACATTCTAGCAGAACATTTTGAGGAAAGAGACATTTCCTACTGTATTCTCACCTGTTACACATCTACACATCTTTCAGAATGAGACAGTTAATATAGACAAAGATGATTTCTTTGAATTTCAAAGGTCACTTTATCTTTTTTTGGTTTGGTAATAGAATACAGTAGTTTATTTGGGGTGCCCAAGTGGCAAAAGGTATAATATAATCAATAAAAAGACACACAATAAATATTTGAACAAATATTTTTTAATTTAATGGAATTAAATATTTTTATAATGCCTGTGCTTAAAATCCCTCTGTCTTTAAAACTCTGTCTTTAAAATCTTTGTTTTATGACTGCCCATACACTGTGTTTTAACAATACAACTTAAGCCAATGAAAAATGACCAATTTTCTCTTGGAATTACAATACTGTGGTGGAAAAAGCTTGGAATAAAATTCAAAAGACTATTATTCCAATTCAGACCATAGCTTATTTCACTTAGTAATTTTGAGGCAAATCCCACAGACTCTGCCTCAGTTTGTTTGGCTATGGAATAAACATACAAGGACAAATTCCGTGCTTAATGTCTTACATGAATTTTTATCATAATTTTAATCAATTTTAATCCAATACTGATGTTAATCAGCTATAGAAGGGTTTCATTAGTATCAAATGGAACTGAATCTTGACTTAACCACATACTGGCTGTTTGATGTTAAGGAAGCTAAATAGACATTCCAAGATTCTTTATCAATGTCCTCATTTGTAAAATCACTGTGCTGCTGTGAAGGTCCAAAGTAAAAGAGCATATAAGTGCATCATAGCATGGTGCCTGGGATATATATAGCAAGTCCACAGTAAAAGGGAGTTAGGTATTCTCAAATCTCAGCTATTACTCTAATAAGACCCACTCTGTTTTTCTCCTTGTCTAAGAAAAAACACACATTGTAAAATAAGCATTCTTCAATCACAATTTGAAGACATCTGGGAATTACAAAGGCTGAAAATTCCAAGAGTTCATACCAGCTTTCACTAATGCCACTGGTCTGAAGACAAAAAAAAAAAATACAGAGAGAGAGTCAACTGTATGCCCAAACTCATTTATAATGATTTCTTCCATCTATCCTTCTTGCTTCTCTGGCAGTAGTTGTCCCTGTAAAAAACATTGAAGTTGTCAGGAGCAGAGTTAGCTTTCAAGATTGGAATGTCAGAATGCACTCTTCTTTTCCTCAGACCAGAAGGGGCTTGGTTGGGTTAGAGTTTCCAGGTCTGAAAGGAGACAGAGCTGC
The DNA here is from genome assembly GCF_004126475.2 of Phyllostomus discolor. NCBI lineage: Eukaryota > Metazoa > Chordata > Mammalia > Chiroptera > Phyllostomidae > Phyllostomus > Phyllostomus discolor. The sequence goes on from NC_040909.2 coordinate 58,246,123, forward strand.
GATATAGAAACTGATAACACATAAAGAGCACAATCACCATGGGAATTGGTGATATATCAAGAGAGATGAAAATAGGGCAGGAACAAGACCATGAAGCAAGATGAGATAAGAAACTAAAAGACCTGTCTACAAGCTTTAATGTGTGTTGCAACTAGAGACCTGTCTATATCCTAAAATGTTCCAAATTACATAGTTATAATGCGTAATGGTCTCTTCCTCATAAAATAGAGACTTGTTTTCCCTTTTTGGCTAAAGCAAAAAGTATGAGAAGTAGCCGCACTAGGAAAAGGAAGTATCATAAGAACTGGTCCATTTAAGGTGAGTTAGAATGATATAATATCAAACTGGATTAATTTTATATATGGCAAACCCTTATTTTTAAAGATGGTTAGAGACAAGATGGGGACAAGGGCTGTCTTTTGTTGTGAATAGGTCATTAAATAATATATAATTGGACATAAAACCAAGGAAAGGGCTTCTAATACTCACTAGAACGTAAACACCAAAAGGGTGTGCCTGCTTTGTTCAATGTTGTATTCTCAGCTCCCTGACAATTATCTATTGAATTAAGTAACCAGCTGTGAGGTCTTGGGAAAGAACCATTCCATTTCTAAGACTTTCATCATCTGTGAAATGTGGAGGTTGGATTAGATGCTCTCTAAGCTCATTCCAATTTTAAAATGTTATGGTTCTATCAGAAACTACATGTGAAAAATGGTCATTACATTTTTATCTGCATCACTCATGTTATATCTTCATTCAATGCATGTTTGACCTGTAAGTATTCCAGTATGACTAGGGTAGAAAAGTACCATGGATGCGATACAAAATGTCTTCAATAGTCTAAAGACACATCTCATTTACTTTAAAAGAATTATTTGCATATTTTAATATGTATTTGTAAAATACAGTTAGTTTCTCAACTCAATTTATGATAATGCTATAGTGTTTATTTTTCAAATACATTTAAGTTACAAATAAGACAACTTGAAGAAAATATTTAAAGTAAATAACTAACTGCAAAAATCACAAAGGTGGCGCAAAATAGCAACTACTGTTTGTTCTACTAAAGAATCATCTCCATCAGTATTTATGGTATATATCTTAAAGCCCATTTTGACTAGTTCCCAAAGGGAATAAATCAAATAAATCACATCTAAAGTGACCATAACATTTAGCTGGGGGCCTTTAGTACTACATGTATATTTGTGGTATAGAACATGCCCTAATTGCACTTTTTAAAACTTTTTCCTAAAATTAAATTTATTAGGGTGACATTGGTTAATAAAATTATATAGGTTTCAAGTATACAATTCTATCTGTACATTGCACTGTGTGTTTATCACCCAAAGTCAACTTAACTTGTACTTTTAAATATATTTGTCTTCTGGCCATGATTGACTATTTAAGAGACCAACTTTCATAAACAATTAGAAAACTTAAAAGTAATACATTACAGGCAGCACAAGAGTATGAACCCTGAGAGGAAGGAAATAAATGAGGTGAAGTGATAATAGCCTAGACTTTTTTATTTTGCCTGGAGACACAGTTTTCCCTTATCAATGGGACATACATTTCTAAACTTCCAGTGGATTTCTGATACCACACATAGTACCAAACTCTATATTAACATGTTTTTCTTATATATATGTTTCTATGATTAAGTTTAATTTATAAGTTAGGCACAGTAAGAGATTAGCAGCAATAACAAATACTAAAATAGAACGACTATAATAATATGCCATAATGAAAGTTATATGAATGGCTTTGGGGCCATTTTTCACTAAAATAAGGATTATGAACACAAGCACTGTGATGGTTGATCTGATCATCTCAGATGACTACTAAGTGACTAATGGTCTGGCAGTGGAGACTGCATGGATACACTGGACAAAGGGATGATTCACATTCTGGGTGACATGGGGCAGAACAGTGAGAGATTTCATAATGCTACTCAAAATGACATGCAATATAAAATTTATGAACTGTTTATTTCTAGAGTTTTTCATTTAGTATTTTTGGATCATGGTTGATGTGGGTAACTGAAACTACAGGTGAAAACCATAAACAATGGAGGCCTACTGTACTTTCCAGACTGCCTCTCAGGAATGGAAACATAAATAGGACATGGGGCTTTGCTGAGTAGAGGCAACAGAGATCAAAGGTTGAGGAAACTGATTTTACTGAAATTTGTGGGGCAGAATACTATAGAGAAAGGAGATATGTAAGAAAAAAACAGTTTAATAAATATGCTGTCTTTGGCTGATACTAAGCTATATAGGGTAAGACTCCACAAGGGAAAAAAACAAGTACTGAGGTAAAAACAATAACTGAAGGAGTATAAATTGAATAGTTACCACATCTCACACTGAAGTGAGATATAGTCAAGTTCTCAGCCAGCCAGAGAGTGAAGACCCCAGAATGTCCATGCTTCAGGAATGATGCAAAATTATCCTTAGAACAAAGACTACTCTATACCTTCCTTAACACATTTTAAAAACAATTCTCAAAAAGATTAAATTAACCCATATATAATTTAACTGCTTGCCAGATCAAAGTGCAACACTCATTAAAGGAATATAATAAAATCTAGACATTCAAAAATTAACATAAATTATGCCCAGCATCCAGTCAAAAATTACTAGACATGCAAATGATTGGGGGGGAAAGCATTTCTCCATAGGCAGGAAAAAAGGTAGTCAAAAGAAATAGACCTAAAAGTGAAAGACATGATGAAATTGGCAGACAAGAACTTTAAAATAGCTATTATGATTAGTTTAATTATTTATATTTTAAAAAATAAGTACAGTAAGAAATGAAAACTAAAAATACCAATGAACTTGTAAAACAGAATAATATCTTAGGCAAAAAAATCACTAAATGATTTTAATAGCAGTTTGATGCTGCAAAAGAAAAGGTCAGCAAGCTTAAACAGAAAACATAGAGGAGGATACAGTTTTCAAAATCTGGTACTGTAACAATAAGATGTCTACATTGAAAACTATCAACCTTGGACTCTACCTCTTACCATATACAAAAATGAACTAGAAACAGATCATAGAACTGAATGTAAAATCTAAAACTATAAAACTATGATTGTGTGTAGGCAAAGATTTTTTAGGATACAAAAAGTATGTGCTGTTAATAAATGAATTGGTAAATTGGGCCTCATCAAAAAGGAAAAACTTTTGCTACTGAAAAAAATAGCATTAAAAATAGGTGTTAAGTTAGAGACTGAAAAAAAATATTTGCAATATGTATTTTAACATAAAATTGTACCCAGAGCATAAAAAGAACTCATAACTCAATGATAAAAAGACAACCCAGTTTTTAAAATGAGCAAAGATTCGAACATTTACTTTACAAAAGAAAAATGAGTGGCCAATAAGAACTAGAAGACTCCACATCATAGTCACCACAGAAATGCAGTTTTAAACCAAAATAAGATACTATACATCCACTAAGATGGTTGAAATGAAAATCACTGACATTACCAAGGTTTGACAAGGATGTAGACCTGGAAATGTCACACATTGGTGATGGGAGTATGAAATGGTATAAATGTCTTCAAACACACTTTGGTAGTTTCTTATAAAGTTAAACTCACCATATATAATCCATCAATTCATCTGCTAGGTATGAACTTAAGAGGTATTAGAACATATGTCTATGTAGACTGTATGTTTGTGCCTCGGTTGGTCCACCTGCCTGCGGTAACCACAGGTGCTGCAGATGCTTGATATATGAGAGAAATACACACATACCACCGAGTCCTGTGGAGGAATAGGAACGAATGGCCACTCTCTCAAGGGGGGAGCGCCGTGCCTTCCCGCCCGAACAGACTTTTATTAAGAACACAGGTACAGTTTGTTGATTACAGTCTGGTAGGGAAGATCAAACAAGTAGGTAACTTTCAAAGACCTAAAAAAGGCTCACTCTGAGTTTGGGGTTCTATCACCTAAAAACTACAGGACCTAAAGGGCTAGTTTCATTTCCTGCCGTGCCTTCATATTCTAACTCAAGAGGATCCTCCAGCAAGCAGGTTTCACAGGATCATGCATATTCTATGCCTCAGGTCTAATTACTCTGGGGGTCCGCTGACTCTGGTCTGGATTGCACTGCCCCTTGTTATTTCTGCAGACCTGAGTCGGGCAGAGAAGACAAAGGCAGCTGGGAGATTTGGATTTCTCACAGGCAGAACAAGGACTCAGGCTTGTCAAAGTCGAGGGGGCAGGGGTCCATCACCCCCTCATTTCCACAGCCCCCCTGAGTCTCTTTCCTGAGGGCCTTCTCACGTGATCATGCCTGTTTTAGATCCATCCTTCTCTGAGGAATTTTACCTGTCTTTGGCTAACCGACCAAGCAATGGGAGCCAGGCAAGGAGCAGGCAGCACTCCTGCAAGGGAGATAAGGTTGTCTCCTTAGTGTCTCCTGGTTCGAAGGTCTCTCACTCAGCCTTAGCCACAGGAGGTTATAGCTTCCTGAAACCAGGCAAGGTGGACCCCAACACATTTGTATATGAATGTTTATTGATGTACGTTGTATGAATGAATCTCAAAAACATGTTGCTGAGCTAATGCAGCCAAACAGAAAAAAGTGCACACCATACAGTTCCATTTGTATGTAGATCTGAAATAGGTAGATCTAGTCTGCGTTGATAGAAATACAGTGGCAGTGGAAATACAATACAATGGATTGGGAGATTGTCAGGGCAGGGGTAGAGAGAGTCTTTTAGTGTGCTGGAAATTTTCTGTCTTGATTCTATGATAGCTATTTGTATTTATGAATATATAAAAACTCATTGACATGTACATTAAAATTAATACATTTATTTTCTAATTTGTAAATTACACTTCAATAAACTTGATAATATGTGTATATTTACACACTCATAGTGTAAACTTATTGCAGGTTTCTACCTATACATCTTCTGAATCAGATATCTTTTTGATATTTCTCTTGTATCAGATTTATGTTATTCTATGTCTCTCCTTTCCCACTCCTGATAAGTTTCATCTCCTTCCCCAGTCATGATATATGACAAACACAAAACAACAGTGATAGCTGTTGTTATGTTTACAATAACTTCTGTTGTACAAAAAGAAAATTTCACAGACTATTCCCAACTAGGTGGCATACCTGTGAAAGGCTTGTGTTATACCAACTGAGACCCACAGACCTACAATCTTCTTGCTCCTATTAATGCCATAATGCCTAAAATAATTATTGCTTGTGCAGATCTTAAACAACTCTGCATTTTTCCTTCTTCCAAACACAACAAAGTATGTTATCCCAAATCTCTGCTCCTGAATGCCATGCATTGGTGAAGGGAGTTGGGAAGAAGCTGGGAGTTAAGACTCAACATGCTTTTCATGATCTGAAATATTTTTTGGACCAAAGATAATACAGACTGTGGATTTTTTTTTTTTTGCCAAAAAAACAGATTTTTTGTTTTAGCTCGTGATCCAGAAGCTAAAACTATGTCAACTGGGTAATCAGTTTAATGGTCATTGTAGAATGATAGACAAAATGAGTGTCAGGCACATTAAATAGCCAGAAAACAAAAGTACATTGTCAGCTAGCAACAAGGAGAGAATCTTAACAGATGTAATTTATAACATTACTGTTGATGAAGTTAGTAACCTTTGGCAAGGAGACAAAGAATCAATAACTGCCTGAGAGTATGCAGCTACAGAAACTTTGTGGGAATTGACCTTGAAGTCAGGTGAAAGAGGTGCTGGTAGAATATTTAAATCAGATGAAAAAAAACTGAGATTAATTATAAATAAGTGACCAAAAGTGTGGCATTAAAATAATGATTTCTTCAATTTCCTAGGAAAACTGAACAAATATTTATTAAAAGTATAGAAAATTTAGATAATTATACAATGATGGATTCATGGAAAGGACTTCAGGTATTTAAACTATGGCTTTGAAAGTGCAGAATGGAGAAACCTATTTTTAAAATTCAGGGCATGCTCTTCTATTTATCAGTGCCCCATGTATTTCTCTTCTTAGATTTTATGGTCTTATTGTTGAAATGCTTCTCAAATAGCCTACTCAATTGGACCATGGTATATCGATGAACAGAGTTAATCAACAGACTAGGTAAGTGATAAGGCCTCAGGGAAGCAGCACATTAGAGCTCAATTCCAACACAATGAGTTGTTAACACCTTTGGAAATGTATAGCTGTTGAGCAAAACAAGGATGCCATATTACTCAGGGAATTCAACAAGATCTAATGGAAATTTCAGAGTAAATTTTAAGATGTATAGGAAGCTTAATAATAAATAGTGCTTTTTCCATTCCAAAGAAAACCATTTCACATCTGTTCATTTAACACTGATCAATTTGCTTAATGGATTGGATTATGAGGGAAAGGATGACTCCAAATAAAGTGATGACTGCAAGTAGAGTGACCCTTCTTATCTTTCAATAGTACACTTAAAACTCCTTCACAGCATTCTGGAAATCTATCTCTGCTATCCCAGGAAAGCTATCATTGACTTCAGGAAATTTGGAGGTTTTTAGGAAGCTTTCTTTCTACAGTGTAAAACACCTCCACAAACAAAGGGCTCAGCAAAAGTAGAAGATGCTGTGAAACTGACAAAATAATCAGGTAATTCTGAGTAACTTCAATGCTTAGTGTAGCAAATGAGATATGTTTATATCCTCAAACATTCCATATTCCTGTTTCAAAATGCATCTTTAAAAAGTGATACTAAAATAAACCTCGACAATTACAAGTTTTTGCTGTTTATCCCTTTATCTACGTTTACCAGTGTATCAACTCGAAGGCAGACAGTAGTGTTCTGTGATTTTTAAAAAAAACTTTAGGTTCAATGTCCAAAGACAATTGGACCTGATTATGTGAAAAATTGAGTAACATTCCCTAGGTTTTTTCACTTTTCATTGTCTTATTCAGAAACCACAAATAAAACATTACATTCAAACTAAATATTATTAAGAATGACTTCTATGAGAGAGGATGGCATTTTTAACAGCCATCTCTTTAACTTGGGAAGACTCGATTGAGAGTTTGAATGCTCCATTACTCACACTAGCTCTTTGTGTGTAACCAGTGGCCAACTCTTTTGCTAGCTGCCTGCATTTGTCCCAGTAATAATAGCAACCAAAACTACAATATTTTTCTCTGTTCAAGCGACTGTTCTAAGCCCTTTCCATGTAACTCACTGAGCTCTCTGAATAATCTTACACATTAATTAGTATCATCTCCATTTTGCTATTGAAAGAATACACAAAGAATAATTAAATTGCCCAAGATCACAGAGCTTAGGAAGAGATGAAACAGGGGTTTGAGATCTGTATAAAATGATGTCCTTGAATGCACAGGGAACACAACAGGAATGGATATATAAAGTATCACCTGTGAATGTCCTTCAGCTAAAAATACCAGCCAGGTAGAAATGAAATAGCAAAAATCTAATGAGGTAGGGTCAATATCTATGTCCAATTATAGAACTGAACAGATCTCTCTTACAGTTAGTCTACATGAATTTGTGTTAAAGAAGGAACAAATTCCAAAAGCAGGGCAGGTACCTTTTGGAATCGAATAAGGAAATTTTAGAATAATTCCTGGTGATAATTCATATTCCTAAAAAGTGATCTCCATCAGAATGCAAATTTAAGAGAATCACCAACAGTTTGTTGCTTACTAAATGGTGAACTGGTCAGAGATGGTGGATTTTCTGATCTCTTATTATGGAGTGGGGCATCATCAATGTTTGCTAAGCAGGCATTGAGATTGGCACTTTACATGTGGCATGCATATAAGATTAGGAATTATGTACTTTTTACAGATTTGGAACATGAGGCTCAACATGTGGTAAATGTTACACTGCTGCTAGGTGATAATGTTGGGATTCATATCCTGGTCTATCTGACTATGAAAGCTCTCACTTTCTACTACCCTAAGCTTTGAATCCTATCACAGAAACCCTAAATGCAAAAAATGAATGGACATTGATGTCCAGGATGAGTTTCAATTGTTAGCTCATCTGCTGAGTCAACATTTTGGCTTTGGAAAAGCAAATCCTGGTTAGACTTTCACTCTGTTTTCATCTCTTCTCTTTCAGCTTATGAGATGATTACCTTAAATGTTCCTGATTGTCATATCTGGTGATTTCATATTAGCTATATTTTCCAAACAAGGTGTAGGAGGGGTGGGAAAATAACCCAACCTTGTTCTTGAGAGGGAGATGCTTAAAGGCATGTGTGAAAAGTCCCCAGGGGGAAAATATTTACTATTCTTTACTAGTTCAGCTCAGTTTCTGTCACATAATCATTTCTTATCAGCAAATATTATATATTTACACAGGTGGTTCTCTGATTTAATTGTTTGGAAGCAGTCACTGGAAGCAAAATGATATCTATGTGACTCAGCTTTGGTGATATAGTCCAGCTGGGGTCTGACAGGTAAATAATTACCACTAATCAAAGCCTAAATCAATTCAGGTTCTTCAAAGTCATATGTGGTAAATGGGATAGGGGTTATAAATGAACTGCTAGGAAATGGAGAGAAATAAGAGCTGGACAGTCTAGTCTTAGACAAAAACAACAAGGAAAAGAGCTAACAACAGTGAGACCTTGGCTGGTATACGTATATGTATATGTATATGTATATGTATATGTATATAAGAAAGACTTCTGCTGAGGCTCTGCTATTCCCCAGTCATGTATAATTAGCCTGTGGATTTTAGGATTCTGTCTGTAAAACTGAGTCGGATAATGAGTTAGGTCCTTTTCAGTCCTTGAAGTGTATAATCTCATGATTTCATTATGCAGAATTCAGATTTCTTGACATAGAGAAGGAAAAAATGTCTCTCTCTAGCCTCTGTATCAGTATTATTTAAAATAAAAGTTAGGAATGAACACATTTGCACTTAAGAGCAAATCATATGCTCTGAGTGCTTAGTAAGTGAACAGACTTAGGTGAGAGGCTATCCATCATCTAGGGGTGAGTGGCTTTCAGTAGAAATTTCCATGGGGTTATTATGAAGGATACCTTTTCCAAGGTCTGAGCTCCTACATGATGTATTCATGAGCTTTGAGCTTTGAGGACATTTGTTTAAAAGTCAGCCTGACTGGCTATAGAAAGTCTTTCAGCCTTTTTTTGCAGGACATTTTTCAGCTTCCTAGTAATGAACAAAACAGGTCTGATAATTTTCAATAATGTACTCAGGAAATGTGTGGTGTGGGTCTGCAGCTTTCAAGCAGTTGACACAGAAATCTAGTTCAATCAGTGCTGAAAACCATGCCTGATGATGCCTTCTGGGTTTTGGGACCTGCCAGAATGGCTGTATCAACCACAACAAGGCCATATTTTGACTGGTTTTCATCAATTTGACTCAGGCATTTTTTTCCTGCCTCTTGTAAAAACATTTGGCTTCAAAGCAGAAAAAGAATTTTTCAGTTGTAACTCAGAGTACTGTCTTATTGTCTCACATAAAATGTGGGTTGGAGAATTTACCTTTTGGTTTGTCTCCTGGCAAGAAGTAAGCAAGAGTCTAACATCAGAGGAAAATATTAATTGACCACTTGAGTTTCTCTTCTTTACTCTCTTCTGAAATTGTGGAGCACATCCCTTCACACTGAGCAGAATTCTTGCTATGACCTTGAATGTGAGGATTTGGAAGAAACACATGCTCACTTTTTTTTCAGAAATGAGCACCACAAATATTGCCACCCCAAGAAAAATACCATGGCAAGGAAATGGCTCTGACTGACTGTGAGGTCTTCCAAGACCCAATACCATGCGCTGACTCAGGAAAACTGAGGGCAACATACTGAAAACATTTGCAGGTCTGGAAAATAACTGGTTTAATAATTCAAGATGATTTTAAGTTACAAAAAATACATAAACACAAATAAACACCCCTTTCCAAAATAATGTTGTGAGGTAAGGTACTTTTGAAATGAAAAAAACAGAGCTTGCAATCAAATGTAAATTAGGCTTTGTGAAACTCCTAAATAATTGACAAAGTACCTCACTACCCCACGCCCCAAATGGACCAATTGAAATTACTATTTCATAACTTCAAAATATTTAGATGAAAAGTGAAATATTTAGTCAATACCCCAGATGTATTTTCATCTGAATGTCATACAGCTCTGTGCTTGCAAAAGGATTTTCCAAATGTTTCATATTCCTGGGTGACGTTTCCACCATGCAGTCAACACATTTGCCTTTTGCTTTAGCATTGCTTCCCCAACACTTTAAAATTTTAGCCAAGACAACTATCTTGTCAATATATTACCATAATATACGATTGAAAATATGCCACTCTTTGAGGATGTGCTCAAGGAAATCAATTTCCTACCACCTCCTTGCCTTTCAGATAATGCCATGAAGTAGGTGAGATGAAAATAAAATGTATCAAAGAATTCATCCATGGAAATCTTTGCAGGAAATAATCCATCAACCTTTGAGATAGTAAATCTGGCTCTTAAGCTAGGGTGACTCCCTGCATACAAAACAATATTTAATATATCGATAGAATTAGAACAAGCCTAATGCCAGATACTATCGAACAATGAAAGAAATGGAGCATAAGGAGAATTTGACTTCCAAAACCCAGTGTGTATTTAGAATTAGCCAAGGACATGGGTGTTCTGATATTAAGAACTATTCCTTCTTATCAAAATGTTCTTGGCATAGAGGAAGATGACAGAGCAGGAGGGTGCTGGGCAACACTTTAAAGCAACACTTGCCTTACTTTTTAGTTTAAGGTCGCTATGCATTCTTCCACTGCAAGGGTTAGTTTTCAGAGGCAACTTACTCATCAGTGTCCAGTACCAATTACATTGCTAGAGTAATTCTCACGGAGAAAAAGTAAGCTCTCATTTTAGACAACAAGGTGGCCTAGTGGGACAAAATGGACTTCAGAGATAGGACAACCTGGGTTTAAGTCCTTGCTCCACTACTTTCTAGCTGTGTCACTTGGTAAGTTGCAAAGCTTCTTGGAGGGTGTCCTTTTTCATTTGTAATGAGAATAATAACCAGTATTTTGAAGATGTTCCATAAAAATGAGAGGTAACAAGTATAATGTGCCTAGTACACACTTGGTAAAGGAAAGCATTCCACAGACAGTAACCAGAACCGAGTGGCATTCGAGTGAATTGGTTTCCTTGAGCTGAATTGCAAACACTACCCTTCCCCCAGCACAGGGTTCTGTGAAAAAGTGAGTTTCTGAGTCTGCATAGCTGTGCAATGTTCATAGACACCCTCAAGACTCAGCTAAAAATAGGCTGCCACTTTCAACAATCTCCACTGTAATACCAATCCTTCCTTACAGTTTAGTAGCCAGCATTGTTCTATGCTATGCAGGGATTTCTTGTTGCTAAACACTCCACGAAATTGTCTTTTGAGACTCTTGTATATCAAACACATGGTGCTTATTAAGTAATAAACTTATTTTTCCACTCTGTTTTTCTAAGGCATAAGTCATTTGCTCATCTAGGTTTTGAATTGACATCATTTATTCATCAATAAATATATATGGAATACAATGTGTTACATGCTAGGGACACAATGCTGATCAGGACTTGGTGGCTGTTCACAGTGTGATGGGGAGAGCGACAAGTAAAAGGAAGAATGATAGATAGGCAAGGAAGGAAATACAGGAAGAATGATCTGGGCAAAGGGAAAAACAAGTTCAGGGCTTCAAGGTGAAAGAGCAGGTGAATTCTGTAAGAAAAGGTTTTTAGTAGGCAATGTAGTCCTTCAATGCTTCATTTTGGTCAAGTGTTTGCTTTCGATTAGGCAAATTATAAATTTTCCTCAGATCACTGGTCCTATCACATACCCCTAAGGATTTATAGAATCCCACCTGAAGATAATAAAGGGATGTGAGCCAAACAAATCCAAGCTAAATTCCCTGTTCCACAGTTGAGTGTCTACACAAGCTTGGACAGGTCACATGTCATCTTTGAGCCTCAATTTTGACATCTAATAATGGAAGAATAACTGCATTGTTGTGTAATTGTGACTATTAAATATATTGATGATTCAGTTAAAGTACCTAGTGTACGCTCTGACACATGGTAGGCACTCAAAAGTCATAGCCATTAGCCATCACTGATAGCTGTGTAAAATTTCAACTGGCAAACACTGATAAAGTACCTGTGGTCATAAAGCAAGTATATCAAATTTAGATTTTCATGTTTTGGAGCCAAAAGCCCTCATTAATAATAATCATCATCTAACGATAATACTCACTACTACTGAGTGCTTATTCTGGGCCAGATACAAAGGGAAGCATTTATCTTAAGTTCTTAATTAACTCTTGCAACAATCCTATGAGGCCACTTGTATTTCATGAAACACCATTCCCATTTTATACATAAGAAAAAAAAAGTTCATGAACTCAAATATATTTTGACATGTTGGATCAAATAAAGTTAAACAGATTTATGTCCTTCAGACAATGTGCATTGCTAAATTCAAGAGAGAGGAAGATTCTGAAAGGTTCCCAAATGTATTTGACCATTAAATCCCTTTTTGGTTGAATGCATATTAAAATACCTTTAAGACACACCTTGTGATATGCTGAAATAAGAATTTTTAGCTCTATTTTATACTTAAGAAAATTGGGACTCAAAGAAGTTAAGTTGCCTGTTGTTACAGAACAGGGCCAAGGAGAGGTATGATACAGCATTTCCGAAAGGAACCCCCACTAGGTTCACTATGCCCACTACTAAAGGAAAGATGTCTCTCAATGCCAGAGATTTGTGAAAAGGAAAGGAAATGTTTATTTAAAGCAATACAGACTTAAAGTAGTGATCCAATGTCTTCATTAAAATATTAAAATCCTTGATGATACCCACAGACGCACACAGTCCTTCCTTCTCCGTCTGCCCTAATCTTCGGTACTGTATCTCAGGAATGAAAGTAGAAGTCTGTGATCCAGGCTCCTGGCACCATCAGCTGTGTTGCCACCAGTATCTCCAGTTAATCCAAAGCCATATGGCACCTTCCCATGGCCCACCAGCAAGAGTCCTTTCACCCATTTTCTTCCAGACAAAGTCTCTCCTGCTTCCTAAGCCACGTGCCAAAAGGGAGCACCCCAAAGCCATGTGGTCCTCACTCTCACCAAAGCTGCAGGGGTCCCCACTCTGGCCAAAACCATGTGGTTCTTTCCTCTCATGGTTGCCGAGTCTGAATTTTAATCCCCATGCCAACCTTCCTCTGTACCCCCATTTCCGACTCCTCCTACAATCAGTTATATCTGCCAGGATTCCTGTATTATTCCAAGTTTACTGGGATGCCATTGTGAGTCTGGGCAGTTGTGGCCCCATGTCATGGAGCCAATCTTCTCCAAGCTCTCACGCAGGCACTGTAACCAGGGGGAGCTGCCCCCTAGTTACATCTTAGGTGGAAGTCACTTCCATCCCCCTGGCTCAAAGCATGGCCACAGCTATTTAACATATCTATGAAACCAGTTAAATGTTATAGATATGTTAAATGACCATGCCAGAGGTTAGCTGCAAAGCTATTGCTATACAAAACAGCTCTGCATGTTCCTGCTCCACATGTCCCTTCCCCCAACTCACACCTGTTGGGAGAAGGGGTGAGGACATTCTATATATCTTTCTTATATTTCCTGGACACCTTGAGTTCTGGACCCCGTTCCAAATCCCTATTTGGGGCCCCCCTCTGATCTGCTGCACCCTGTTACATTGTCACACAATCAGCAAGCAGGATGGGCCATGGGTTGAAACCAGGTCTTTCTAACTCCAAAACCACATTCTTGCCATAAAACAATTATTTTCAACATTGTTCCAATTCTTAGGAATTTTTTAGGCTGTGAAAACTTAGGCGGCAGTGCTAAGCTCTGACTGTTCTGAGTAGAATAGCCTCCTGAACAAGAAAGACTAAAGAAAATCTGAAGTTATCAAGTCAGGAGTCTGAATCTGAAAGGATGGCACTCGTCTCCCTTGCTGGGGAAGGGCAAAATGGACGCCAGGGCCAGTCCTCTCCTAAGATCTGGGTACAAAGTTCAGCTAGGCACCTGTCCTTATTGCTTCTTACTGTACCCTGAGCTGTTTCCCCTAACTCTCAGAACTCATACTCCTACTATGTTGCCCAGTTCTTCTTCATACCTCTCCCTATTTCAGTGGTGGCTAGTGACAGCTCACAACTGGCTGTTCTCTTCGCAAAGGTGATTGCAGCCCACCACTGAGCATATTGCTAAAGTAAATAACTCAGCCCAAACCTAATGATCCCTACACAAAACTCAGAGAATATGAAAAAGAATTACCCAAAATAGTTCCCTTGGCATTATGGGAATAGGTGAGACTTTCATTGACTCCCGCAGCCCATATATTTGAAGGTCAAATAACACCTGGGTATTTCTTTGAAATAAACTAATTGAGCCAGGATGATTTAGAGTCAGTCTTGCTGAAAGGCTCATTGGATCACCAATGGCTAAGGCAAGACCTTCTTTTGAAAACTCTGGATCCTCCAACACCAGCTTTGTCAAATTGCAATGAATATTTTATGCCGTTCAAAGATTAAGACCTGGACCAAACTGGGTAAAAAGAAAAAGAAAAGGTCACTTTCAAACTGCTGTGAAAGGAGCCTCAGCCCCAGGTGTTCAAGGTGGTAAAGAAATCAGAGGAGCCAAAGGAAAATCAGGCAGAGGGCCTGAAAAGTAATAGTTCTCAGCCACTAAATGTGCATAGAAAGCATCTGGGAAATATGTTAGCATTGCAAATTTCCCTGTCACCTTCCCCTTTGTATCCTTTTAGCTAGTTTTCATGGAAACCCTCTTTATAAGAACAACACAGAATTAACACAGAGACTGGGAAAAATATTAACTTCCCCTATGTTTACATCACATGCCACCACAAAAGCCATTTAGTAGGTTTACTTTGTGCACAGGCAGTTCCCACCTCTGAGCCAAAGGTGGGCCAAAGATGGAAAAGCCCCTCCCACTTAGGCTTGGCCTTCCATTTTACATACATTAGGACTATGTACCTCTCTTTAGCATTTATTGGCATTGTTGTAAAATATTTTCCTACTGGACTATTATTTTCCCGACCAGACTGTCAACTGTGTGAGGGCCACACCAGTCTTAGTCACTACCACCTCCTGGAACCTAGCACAGTGGATCTAGGTGCTCCCTAATTATTTGCTGAGTGAATAAATAAATGGCATTAGAAACCACTGACATATTGCTAATAAGAATTTCCTGGAGAAAATACACTGGAAGATGAGTAATTGATTTTCATCTAATAATTTAAAAATGTACATTTTTGCTAAGAAATAACACTCTTTGGTTTTAACCACATTCAATCATTACAATTGAGGGAGATATTGGAAACTGGAATAATGATAAAAGTAAAGCTGTAATAATGATGATCAGAGCTAACTGGACTTGTGTGCCTGGGCCTGTGCTAGGTTTTATCCCTGTATTACCTCATTAAATTGTCTCAATAAGTCTATAAGGTAGGTAGCCCCATTTTATAAAATGAGAAAACTGGAATCTGACCATAAGAATTCCAGTCTGCCTGTGTTCTCAAACAGTATGCAGATACTACATGAAAAGTTTATTCATTTGTTCATTCATTCATTCAACAAATATCCAAGCACAAGCTAGTCTATCTTAGTACTAGACTGTACAAAATAACAAGTAAACACACATACAGTCCCAATTCTTTTTGAGTCTATAATTTAATAGGGGAGATACATAATAATCAATAGCCATACAAAAAATATAAGTATTATAAGTGCTATGAAGGAGCAGTATGTAGTATTAAGAGAAATTAGTTCTGGTCAGCCTTCTTGAGCTAAGACATTAACCAGTGAAGGAAGAGAGAGAGAGAGGCTTTCAAGAAAGAGGGAAGAGCTGTGCAAAGGCCCTGTGGTAGAAAGTAAACCTGGTACTATATGAGTGAATGAAAGAAAGCTATGAGAGGCAAGAATAGTAAGAGCAAGAAGCCAGAGAGATGAAGGGTAGGCTCTAGAGCAGTGGCTTTCTGAACTTGAGTGTAGACACTACAATCATCTGGAGGACTTGTCAAAATATAATCTCTGGATCACCCCCAGAGTTTCTGATATATTAGATCTGGGGTGGGGCCAATACTTGTATTTTGAAACATGTGCCTGGGTGATGCTGATGAATTCTGAGGCAACACTTTAAGAGCCACTGCCCTTCACTATATAGTACCTGGTGGGTCAGGGTATGGATTTCTGATTCTGTCCTACGAGGACAAAAAAGTCATTGAAGGATTCCAAGTACCCAGGTAACATAACCCAATTTATATTTTGGAGAGAAGAAAGTCACTCTACCTGCAGGGTGAAGAAAGAACAGTCCCTAAGGAGGCCAGTGTAGGTGCAGGTAGGCCAATCAGAAGGTCTATTTTCATTTAAAAAAGAGATAATTGTACCTTGAACTAAGGTAATAGCTATGAGTTAGAGAGAAGTGGATGGATTTGAGAGAGATTTAGAAGGGTGGAAGTATGGGACTTGGTGATGAATATGAGAATTAAGGGAGAGAATAGCTCCTTGGCTTCTGCTCGAGCAACAAGACAGACAGTGGTGCTGTTCACTGAGATAGAACCTGGACAAGGGCCAGGCCTGGAGGAGATCATGAGCTAAGCCTCAGATTTGATGAGGGGGAGGCACTTTTGAGGCATTCAAAAGATGGCAATCAGACCATTAATAAATACATGGGTCTGGAGTTAAGTGGTGAGATTGAGACTAGAGATTAAAATTGTGAGTCATCTGAGAATATGTGTGATATGAAACCATGATGGTGGATGAGATAACTGGTGAGAGGAATGAGAATAAAAGCAGAGGGCCTAGGATCTCCAACATTTAATGACTGAATAGTAGATGAACCAACAAAGGAGAAAGACAACTAGTAATCGGACAAAACTCAGAGAGAATTGTGCCCTGAAGCCAAAGGAAGGGAGGCAGCAATAGGCAATAATGCAGATGCTGTTCAGAAGTTAACTAAGATGAGAAGTGAGGAATGTCTACTGGATTTAGGAAGGTGAAGGAGACTATGAGGAAAGGGAGTTTGGCAAAGGGAGAGAGGAAATATTGGGAGGAGGCTACTTCAGACATTGGGGAGAGAGTTTCATCCCCAAACTTCATTTGGTATTATTTTCAATTTCCTTTCTCCCCACTTACAGCCCAAAGTTATTATTTTGTCTCCCCATTTGTGCCATGTGAATCAAGAATTCACTCTGCTTTTCTTCACCTCTTATTTACTCTTCCCACCACTCTAATTTGACTTCTAGTTCCATTACATTTTTATTAAATAACATATCCATTTTTAATTTTGTGTAGCAAACCAAAGAAGAGTTTAAAAAAAAACTGACCTACTCTTAACAAGAAAGAACCCATCTCCTATTTTTCATTAAAGGAGATCTTAGGAATGGAAGGCTCTAGGTCCTATTCCTATTTCTGTTATTCACCACTTACCTTTGGAGAGTGGCCAATCATGGGCAGATCTGCTGACTAGACCAGTAGAAGGTAAATGCAGTGTAAAGTTAAAGATCACAGAAGTCCTGTACTTACATGAGGAGACTACCTTTATTTATGTGAGGAGTCTGTGTCTATGTGGGAAAATAATTTTTTCCTGGCCCAAATCATACCCTGCTTAATAGCAAACTTCAAGTTTGGGATTCAGGGCCAGCTAGACTAGAAAACAAACCTTGGCTTTGCAATTTACCAGATACATAACCTTAGGCAATATGCTCAACCTCCCTGAGTTTAATTGTTCCGCGCAGTGCCTAACACACGCTAAGCAATTAACTCATTGCAACTGTGAATGTGGTGGGACAAGCAAATACAAAGAAGGAAAAACAGCAGCCCTTCAAGATGGTATTATTTTCCAAATGTTATCCTTAAATCCCAAGTATTTATTTGAGTTTTTCTATACACTAGTTCCTTTAAGGAACTTTTAAATACATTGCACTTTTAAATTTATTTACTATGTATTGTGCCTTCTTTGGTCAATATTTTACTCTTTCCAAAAAAAGAGCTTGTTGAAGTTGCTTTTTAAAATTAAATACTCCAAAGTTTTTACTATATAGTGTCTATTAAAAAAAATGCAATAATTTATAAAACAGGGAGGAAATATAGTAATTGAACAAGGTTTTATTAAGGGATATACAGATACATGAAATATAAGAAAAAAATAAAGCAAAGCTCAACACATTTTCCTAGAGAAAAGAACCAGAATATACAATGAAAATGTATACTACTCATCCATCCATCCATGCATTCATTCAACAAATCAGCCCTAAATATTCACTTACTGAAAGGGCCTGGGTTAGAACCAAAGTAAAAAGAATCAGATTTTGTTGTTTTTCATCTCCCATCCTGTCAATACAACCTTGGCTCATTGTTTAAAGAAGAAGTAAATGTCAACAAATCAAATGCCAAAGAGAGGAGCAGAGATGTGATTTATGCAAGGATTTTCTGCAGTTTGTTATAAGGAACCATGAAATTACTGCATCCTTATTTCTACATCAAGTTCATTATCTACCTGTTGCCAAGTTAAGGACAACAGAAATGTTTGGAAACATTTCTCCATCTGGTGTCATCACTAATCAGCCCACAAGAATAATATTAGTAATGATACAAACTTTTATCTTTAGTATTTTAAAGCAGTGTGCATGTGTTTGCTTATGTTATCCCTTTTACCCTCGTGGAGAAAACCTCATGGAAGGGACACTGTTATCCCAATTTCATACAAAAGGAAACAAACTAGGTTGGGTTAAGAAATTTATCTGGGCAGAACTGAAACCTAAAGTCATGTGCTCAGTGGTATAACTCTCCTTTTTAAAATTAACTTGCTTTTGTATCCAAAAGAAAACTGCTCTCGTTCTGGAGTTTTAAAAAATTCCACATTCTTATTTATCCTGTCCACTCACTCTTTGAAGGTCATAATAATCCTTACAAATCAAGTGTGAAATTACTTTTTCTCCCCAGCATCCCTCCCCCATCCTTTTTTTTTTTTTTTTTTTTTTTGAGCTTCTCTGCAAAGCAGCCTGGGTACCCAGCACATTTTTCATCTTCCAAAACTAGTTTCCTCTTCCACCTCTCCAAGCAGGGGAGCCCCATCTGATTGGTCCTTGAGAGCTTTCTGCAGATTAATCACTCTGAATTCTGAAGCTCAGCAAAAATTTCTCATTCTAGCCCAAGAGCAACAACTATTTCTGGCACCAAAAGAATGTTTTCACTCACTAACATGAAGGTCTCTGAGAATCACTAAAAGGAAACAGCAGGACTGTTCTTAACTGTGAGGTAAGGTCATCTAGTGTTGGTGGCCCAGACACATAAGGAATAAGGATATATTTTCCTTATTCCTTATGGGGTAAGATTTTCTAGCCATAAACTTGTTATTGTATTGTTCCTACTATTTTTTCAAGGATGGTCATCTCCCTAAGGAACTTTTTTAAAAACCAGATCATACCTGGCTGGGTGACTCAGTTGGTGGGAGTGTCATCCTATATACCACATGGTTGCTGGTTCGATTTCCAATCAGGGCACATACCTAGATTGCTGGTTCGGGCATGTATGGGATGCAATCAGTCCATGTTTCACCCTCACATCTCTCTCTCTCTTTCTCTAATCAATAAACATGTCCTCAGGTAAGGATTTTTTTTAATTTAGATTAAATTAAAATAAAATAAAAAGTCCTCTGGGTAACTTAGTTGGTCGGAGCGTTGTCCCTGTATGCCGAACTTGTAGGTTCCATCTCAGGTCAGGTCACATGTAAGAATCAACCAATAAATGCATAAATGAGTGGAACAACAAACTGATGCCTCTTTTCTCTCTCTCTCTCTTTTTCTCCTCCTTCTCTAAAAATCAATAAATTTTTAAAAATTTTAAGAAATAAATAAAATAGAAACAAAATACTTGCTTTTAGGAACAACAACAACAAAACAGGCTTTCATGGATCATTTGGCTTTTCACTGAGACACAATGCTGGTTAGCTAAGCATTGGATTTCTTTATTATTTTGGTGTTTACTTTTTAACACAAGATGTAATCATTTCATACTAAGGCAGTGTATGCTTTGTGAAGATTTGAAGGCCAGTAAAAATATGACAGAATCTATTTTTCATTCAGTGCTGACTGTGGTATCTTTACACCAAGGATATTCTTATATTTGAAAAAAGTTTTGGAGCATTTATTATATACCAGTCTTTTTGCTAAAAGGTCATATATACTATTGCTTTTATAATCATTACACAAACTCTTGAATGTGTGAATTTTTATTACAGTAGTCCCCCCTTATCTATAATGAATAGTTCCAAGGCCCCCAGTGGATACATGAAACCATGGATAGTACCAAACCCTATATACACTGTTTTTTCCTACTCGGACATTGCCATGATAAAGTTTAATATTAAAATTATGCACAATTAAGAGATTAATAAAAACAAATCATAATAAAATATAACAATATACTGTAACAAAAATTCTGTGAATGTTGTCCCTCTCTCTTTTTCTTTTAAAATATCTTATTATACGGCACTCATGTTTTCACTTAACAGAAGCACTTTGAAGCTTCTCTGTGGCATATGTGAATTGCTAGGATCAATCCTCTTTCACTTTTCAGCCATTATGAAGTAAAATAAGGGTGTTGATCACAAGCATGGTAATACAGAGACAGTCAATATGATAACCTAGGCAACTACTTAAGTGACTAATGGGCAGGTGGCATGTATAATGTGGATGTGCTGAACAAGGGGATAATTCACATCCTGGGTGAGACAGAAAGAACAGCATGAGATTTTATCACTCCAGTCAGAATAGCACACAATTTAAACTTATGAATTGTTTATTTCCAGAATTTAATATTTTTGGACTACGATTAACCACAGGTTACTGAAACAGCAAAAAGCAAAACCATAGATAAGTGGGGACTACTGTATTCTTATTTTACTGCTGAGAACATTAAGTAACTTGCTCAAAGTGTTGACAATTTCTGAAGCTGAGTAAATGAATACATAAAAGCTTATTGCAGTGATTTTCAACCTTTTTCATCTCATGTCACCCATAAACTAATTACTAAACTTCTGTGGCACACCAAAAATATGTTTTTGGCCTATCTGATAAAAAATAGGTATAATTTTGATTTATTCATACCAGATAGCTATCATTGTGTTGGTTGTTGTCATTTTTTTTATTTGACAGTCTAAGGGAAAAAAGGTCAGTGCCCCTGACTAAATAGTCAGGTAATTCATGTTTTAAAAACTCTTGTAGCACACTGGTTGAAAATTGCTGGTTTATTGTACAGCAGGTCCTTGAATAGTATCATTTCCTTCAACATTGCTTGCATGTTCTTCTCATATCTGCATAGGTTTTCTCCAGAGACTCCGGTTTCTTCCCACCTTCCAAAGATGTGCACCTAAGGTGAATGGAGTGTGTGAGTGGCCCTGAGATGGAAAGGTATCCTGTTCAGGCCTGGTTCCCATCACCCTAAACTGGAATAAGTGGTCTGGAAAATAATTATCTTACTTGGATTTATTAATTTTTCTTAAATGTCTATATAGCTCATATTAATTTCAATGTTTAATATTTAACATGTTTTAGGTCTTTATTAAGAACTGTGGAAATATTTTGCAATGAGAAATATGCTATAAGCACTTTATTCTTTTTCCTTTCACTTAGTCTGCATTAACATTGATTTCATTATATTAATTTTGCTTGAATCACAGTTTCCAAGAACCTACCAACAATGTTAAGTGAGGACTTACCATATTATTTTCTCTAGTTTTATTTATGTTTAAGATGTTTCATACAATATTGTCATTGCTATTGATTCTACATTGCCTTCATCAAAGGCATCTAGCTCACGAGTACAGCCTATGCCTTCAAACCAAAGTCTAAGTGTACAGAGCCCAAGCTCCTAAACTTGAGCCTGGTGTTGACTATTGCCCAGTAGATAATGTTAGCCAAGGTCTACTTGATGCCAAGAAAACTCCCTAGAAAATCAAAACCCAAACCAAAATGAGTTAGTCCATTAGATGTACTCAGCAGCAAGTGGCCATACTCAGTTCTTGAATCAAAGTCCCTGGGTATACCACGTTACACAAAGCATTTCCAAGGAGAAATGCGGAAGTGCTTTATTCAGACCAATCAAAGCTGCATTTTCAGCATGAACAAACTTGTTTGCTTTATTTACTTATGTATTTTGCATGCCATTTGTGGTATAAGCAGCCCCTTCCTAATGGATATCACAGGCCCCAAAAGAGCAAATATGGCATCTACCTGCAATCCTAGAATAAAATGAGCACTATATTTGCTGTTTCCTGTTTTTCTTTTTTTGTCCCTCAGATAGAAACTCAACTCGAATAATGACTAAGGGATTTTTGAGAATAGGTCTAGATGGTCCTTTTATTAAACACCTAATAGCAACATACAATTCATGTTTCTGTAATCAAATACTATTGATTTTATTTTATGGTTTTACTCATATGCTACTTAAAGTGATATATAAAATTTATTTGTTTTCTAAATAAAAGCAATGTTTATTTTCTCCTTGTAGAATCTTCTAAGCACCTGTGATACATGCTGCCATCCTCAGGTGCTGGGAAACCAGGACTAGGATTTTCCCTGGCACCAGTTCTCTAACAACATTTATGACCAACTCTGGATCCTCCTGTTAGAGACTTCATTCCATGCTTTGTGATTTCATTAGGTCCATGAGGAAACATGAGATTTCTCCCTCTTGCCAACGTTTGGTTTAAGTGGACCTCAGATTGCCTGAGGGATAATTCTGGAGAAGCATGAAGTTCTGGGAAGCATCAACCATCTGTCAAGGGGTAGGGGAAGCATCACTGGTAAAAAGAAGAAAAAGAAACTCTAGAGCTTAAGAACATAAGTAGGGGTCAGGAAGAGACTGTTGGGTTGTGTTCTTTACTTATCACTAAAATGGCTTGTTCAGATCAATCTTCCAGTGGATGCCCCTTTAATGCTGTAGTTACTAAACACGAGGAAAACATTTTTGAACCACTAAAAATGTTGATAAGGCAGTCTTACAGTAGTCATTTTCTTGTCCAAATTTGTTATTCCATAAATATCTGTATCAGATATAACTTACCCATTTAAATACTGCAAAAAAAAAATTTAAGGCCTATCTACCTCTTGTTAAACTAGATAACTGAAGATTGATATATTTGAACAAATATTATCTTTGCACTGGGGAGGTAAGATCAAAAGCTGAATGAGGTTTCACCTCCACTCCATGACCATCCCACTACCAGTGAATTTAAACAAACCAGCCCTTGAAATTCTCAGGCTTGATGTCATAACCCAAGAGTTTTATTCTTAACAAACCCTATATCCCCTTTCTATTATAAATATTTCATAACATAATCAACCTACATGCACAATATGAAAAATATTAACATAACCTCACTGTAATATAGAGAAAAAATAAAGAAAATTAATATAATAAAATAACACATTTTAAAATCTAAGTGCTTAGGCATGATTACATTAAAAAATACTGAAGATTTCATCTGCTTATATCAAATCCTTTGGAATTTAAGAAGTTAGAGTTCTCACAGAATGTTCTCATTCCTTCCCTTTCCATATCACTTTTGAAATGGGAATTAAATAAGTATATTTGTATATACATACACAGAATTACTATAAGTGTGACAGCAACAAACTCAAACTGATACTCAAACCCAAATTGTCACAGATGGTATTGTCATCAGTGACATGATTTTCTGAAATGGTAAGCAAGGAACAATGGTAATCATCTCTAACCTACTTTTCGTAGTTTCATTCCTGGAAAATATAATGAATTTTAAACCACTTATCCATCTATCTATATATCTATCTTATATCCAGCCTAGTTTCTTTGTAAGATAATCATATGTAGGTTTTTCAACCAAATGAATGTCCAATAGGACATTTCAAAGTCATATAGGACACAGGACAATTTCTTATTTTGTGTATTCTTCGCATCCATTGCATAACAGCTTACACCCCCAGACTCATCCACTAAAGGCCAATAGTATCCTCCCAAATGGGAAAACCTAAATCATTTCCAGAAATTTCTGAAAAGCCTCCTGATCATTGTGCTCCATTTGTGAACCAGTGCCTAACAGCAACACCAAAGACAACACCGTCCCATGCTCTTTTGCATAATTTATACTGTGGTTCCCACAGGAACAACCTATGCTGACCTTTTTCCTTTATCTCTTTTAGAGCTCAGACAAGTTGGTCCCTTACCTCTGACGTGGTCTGCCACTAACCCTTTTATTTGGACCACATCTCTCCTACTTCTGAATTTCCATTCCATTGATTATCTCTGGGGTTCATGTAATTCATTAACTCCTAGTCCATGCTTAACTTTGAAAGTTTTGTAGGAACGTGTGTTGTCTCTCTAAATTAACTGTAATCTTCTTAAAAGAAGTATTTTCAGTATTTCTATTAACACAGTTCTATAGAGGCACTGTGCACTAAGGCTGAGTTAATAAAGCTAAAAGCCTAGGGAAGTCCACTTGCCTAGTGGACTTTTTGGACTTGTGAGAATGCAAATTTGGAGTAATCCAGACTGTACCTCAAAGTGCCAAGCCATGATACCACCTGAATGGTAATCCCATGATACAAATTCATCTGAACCCAACTCACAGTGCCTGGCACTCTTACTCATATCCATTTTGAATTTATTTTTATGACTCAGAAACCAAACCTTCTACCTTCTCTAAAGCAGTTCTCAAATTGCAGCCTGTCTATACTGCCAATGTCAGGTTCCACTGGAGATTCTTGTTGAACACGATAAAACAAACAAAAAAAAACAACATTAGAGCTGTTCATAAAATCTGCCATTTGAGAAACACAGCTCTGTCTAATATATGCCCATTCAATTAAGCTAGTTCCTTCATTATGAAACCATTTAACCATGCTTCTTGAATATGAATAGGACTTTTACATTAAGTAGGAAATCCAGTCAAGATAACAAGGCAATTTCTAAGTTCACCCTTAAAATTCTACAGACTACAAATCTCATAAAGACCAAGGTCAAGGAGTAGACTTTTAGTTATACTCCTTAATTTATTTCAGGGCTTCAGCATTTGGTGTTTGCTCATTAATTCATCAGTATTTTATCTCTCCAATGCATCACTTTGGGAGTCAAAAATCAGTGTTTTATTTCTTAATATACTCAAATACATCCATTTGAAAAAATTGAATTCATGCTTAAAGTCCTTCTTGAGACAAATTCCTGGGGCAAAAAAAAAATTGGGAATGGGTAATCCCTGGCAGTGTATTTCTTCTGCTGGATTTGAACCTCCAGTACTCTCTATCCTGTTTAGTACTATCTCCTGTCCCCCCTTTTCCTACTTGGGCCTGGAACATATTGGAAAATTCATGAGAATAAATGAATGAAACATTCATATAAAAAGAGACTGGAATACTCAACATTAATGACAAGTGATAAATCATTTATTTAGTTAATATTTGTGACTTCCCACACTACAGATTAAGGCCATGGCTGCTGTTTGCAAGAAGTTAAACCTAATAAACACAATAGCTACATTTATGGAATATTTAATGTGTGTCGGGTACTGTGTTGAGTGTTCCACAGATATTATCTCATTTAGTGCTTATAGCAACCCTAGGGACGCAGCTACCCCTCTGCATTTTACAGATGAGAAAACTAAAGCTCAGCTAAGTAAAGTATTTTTCCACTTATAAGTAAAAAAAAAAACCAGGATACCTGTCAAGATCTATCTGACTCACAAGTGTGTGCTCTTAATCATACCGCCCTCTGTTCCAAGTTGGTGTGTTGGGAGATATATGTACAAATAAAGACAATGATCAGAGAGGTGGAGGTCACAAGGATGATCAGGATGAAGAATCAGGAGCTAATGATAACCTTATAAGGAATGAGTTCAGAGCCAGAAGTGATGATGGAAGGCAGCAATGGAATTGTAGGGGTTGAGGTCACTGTTGGAAGGAGACTGGGATATGCCAAATAAAAGAGGGCATTCTGGGCATGGAGGTCAAGAAGGAGGTAGCACTGTCCCACTAAATGTACAAGTGATGGTGGAAGTCCCTGACAAGCAAACAGACAGGGTGAATCACTCAGAGGCTTGTGGGAGATCCAGCTGGGAGCAGACAAGGTGAGGGGAGCCCACACAGCTGCCTGCTCTGATGCCTCATAAGTAGCCTGCAAACAAATTGCATGCACTTCATGCAAGCCTGCAGCCTTTGTTTTCCAGCTCAGCCAACCAAAGCCTGTGAGTCACGCCCTGGACCCTCACATCTGTCCTTAGCCAATTGTCTGCAGCTATCCAAAAAGAGGGACAACGAAATTACATGCCCAGCTTTCACTGCAAGCAGAGCTGACTGAAATCATTGAAGGGGTAACCGCTGGAATTCAGGCTCAGTTTGGAGAGTCACCAAGAAATGGATTAAAGCTGCAAAGGGCTTCTGTGTTGAACCTCCAGCTTCATGGGCAGGAGCAGCTGGATCTGAGGCCATGGCTACGGGAGGACTACCCTCTAGGTGGGCCATGGAGCATTCACCTGTGGGCCATGTCTCCTCCCTGAGTCTATAAGAGCCACTGAGACCATTTCTTCTCACTGCCTCCTCCCTGACGACATGGACAGCAGCCTCTCTGATCTAGCAGGGTTCTTTTTTTTTTTTTTTTTGAGGAATAGAAGACTTGGTACATAGATCAGGAGTGCATAGGAGTGTGCGCCTCTGTCGAGTTCTATGCAAAAAGGTGAATCCCTCTCTCACCAAGAAGTGACACTTGTATTCTAGTAAAATCTCCAACTCAAACTTAACACAGCATGCAATGTTAAACGCTTAGGGAAAAGGCACCACCAAAC
The DNA here is from genome assembly GCF_004126475.2 of Phyllostomus discolor. Lineage (NCBI taxonomy): Eukaryota > Metazoa > Chordata > Mammalia > Chiroptera > Phyllostomidae > Phyllostomus > Phyllostomus discolor. Next base: position 58,272,965 of record NC_040909.2, read on the forward strand.
CTGTATGTCAGGCCCAGGACTAGACATTTGATATGGAACCATCTTGTGTAATTATGATCACAGCAACCCTAAAACCTGCCTGCTTACAGATGAGAACTAAGGCAGAACGAGGATAAATACGAATACATTCAGTGTGCTATCATGCTTCTTTACGCCAACATAACTGATGTTAGGGAACAATTTGAGCCTAATATAAATTTGTGATTTTTGTGTTTACCTACACTCAGTACTCACTTCAAGAAACACTCAGTGAATTCAGAACTGTGCTCTGCTAAACTGTACTGCATGGAAATACACAGAACACACGGCTGCACACTGTGCAGTCATCCAGCATCCATCTCTGTGCACTGCCTGTGTCATGAGCCACACCATCCACACCTGGCACGACAACTTTCTATCCCATTTCAGATAACTCTGCTTCCATCATTTTACAATTGCCCACAAGCTGCTACCTTCCCAAGCCCACTGCCACAAGTAAGCGACAGGCATTTTTCAGGGCAAAGTGAAGTATTTATTATCACATTGATGTATTTCCTAGCTATTTAACAAGTGTAAACTACAGATATTCAATTCCTATCTCTTTTTTAATGTTTCACTAAGTTTTCATACATTGCGTCCTTAGCCTCATTTTCCCCATAAGCTCTGTGGTTTTTATGGCTGATTTTGCAAAGCATAGTGATTTTTTAGGAACACATGATATGTTATAGCATAACTATTTGTAACTTGCTCAAGATCCCGTGGCTAAATAGTGGCCCAGCAGAGATTCCGACACAATCTGCTAAGGACCCAGCCTAGCTTCTTAACTCCTATATTTTTCTGTGTGGACATATATGATCTCTTCTAATCTTCACAGCAGCCTTAAGACAATCTCATAATTCCCATTTTACAGTTGAAGAAATTGAGATTGAGAAATTAACTCACTCCAGGAAAACTTGAACTAAGTTAACCATAAGAGGTAACTCTGAAATTCACACTTAGGTTTGTTTTCCTCTAAGTACGTACCCAGGTCAGGATTCCACTGTCCATATAAATGGTAAGCGTTTGTGGTGAAGGGATAATGCCACAGCCCTAAACAGGTCTTCAGTGACAGTTCACTAGTTCAACTCTACTTGATTAGGCAAAGAATATGTCCTCAACTTTTGAAGCCATTATCTGAACTATTTATTCACTCATGTTTTGTTGTTTCATTATTCATTCCTTTTTTCATCAAGTATTTGGTGCGATGTTGTTCCCTCTCTCTGGCATGCTCTAATTCCAATACCTGACCTTTAAATCTTACCTGAAACATAACTCCCATGGCTGCCTTCCACAGTCTATGCCCCACCTGTTCTCTTATTAACAGTATCCTTTGTCAAACCTTTCCAATACTGCTAGCTAAAATGGCATGATTATTGTTGAAGAGTTCCTTGATTATCTTGCCCCAGGTGATGGCAAGTTCAATGAGAGAAGACCATACTTGTGTTTACTTTCATGTGTATCCCCAGCATCAAGTGCCATTCTAGAAACATAGTAGGTACCTGATAAATACTTGACTATTTTATGGATAACCTTGGACCTGGTACCAATATAAAATGAAGCCCACAGAAGAGAAAATATCTTCAACCTCGATATACCCCTTCTCAACAAATAAAGTGTTAAAGGTTATTAAAATGCTTGAGCTGGAAGGATATATCCCTGTAGTGTGTACTCAAAAGATCTGTAAAGAAAAAGTAGCTGGCAGACAGAAAATGGATCCACAATGGCTCCTATAAATGGCACATGAAATCAGCAGGTTCCCTAGGTCTTTTATTTGTTTCTGGATGGAATCCCAGGCAAGAAAGATAACCTTTGTCTCAGAACAATGTGGAGCATCATATGTAAATGTAATGAGATGATGAATTATTGTAGTGTCATTATGCCCATGATTTATGGGAAGACATTACCTGCTAAAAGCCCAGACTGAAACAATATTGATTTCACTTTTACTGAGATGGCCATTTAAAACTTTTTAAAGACAGCCAATGATTGTTTAAAAGAGTAACTTCAAAAAACCCATTTCAAGCCATTTGGTACAGAGCAATGGGAGGATGCAGAAACAGTGAGGCAGCTACTTTAAGAGTCAGTTAGACAAGGTTAGGTCCTCTCGCTCTAGATCCTTCTGGGATACCTTGTACTTCTTTTCAGCACTTGGCTGCACTCACAAAATTTTATATCAAATTCTACTTTAGGACCACTTCTAGGTTCAAAGATGAATTTTACTTTTTCTGAGGAAATAATTTTCTTTATTATTCTCACCCAATTTATTTTGAAATCCAGAGGCAGCAGATCAATGCTTTTTCATAGTGGTAGTGGTGGTGATAGGGAGTTTTCTTTTCTCATTTAAATGAAATAACACAATTTTCTTAATTATATGTATGCTATCATGTTGATAGCAAATTATGCTTCCCCAGAATACCAACAGAGCAAAATGGTGAATTCAAGAAAATGACAATATGGAACAGAATGGTAGATTTGGTTCTATTGAAGAAATCTGAAGAAATATTTTCCTGTACTCTATAACAACTTAAACTGTTTGACTGGGTTTCCTGCCACATCAAAAGAAGAAAGGAAATTAATGTGTTTTTTTTTAGTATCTCCACTATGCCAAGTATATGTATAACTATAATGTTCTCAACAAATAGCTATTATTGTTTTTATTTATAGATAATGTAACCAAGACCTGGGAATGGTGAGTCCAAGTCTGAATTGGAACCTACCTACTGGTCCTATTTATTAAATGTTATTTTTTTTTTCTGAGCAAGGCTTCTTTAATTCCTGCCATAAAATAAAAATCCTGAAGTTTAAGAGTATCTTAGGGAGATTCTATTTTAGGCAGCACAAATTGGTCATGTATGGGCTAAATATAACTCCAGGCATGATTTTTGTTGTAGTTTTTCACTGGTCATTCTCTTTTAGCTGGTATATTTTCTCATGTATATAAACTGGTAGAAATATAATTCACATATGATACAATTCACTCATGGAAAATACAAAATGCAATGATTTTTAGTATATTTATATAATTAAATAACCATAATCACATTCAATTTTAGAAGTCACACCTGAAAGAAACTTGTACCAGTCATTCCCATCCTTCCCCCACAACCAAATCCCCCAGCCTTGGCAAAGAGCACTCTAACTTCTGTCTTTGTGTATTTGCCTATTGTGGACATTTCATATTAGTAGAATCACACACTGTGTGGACATTTGTAGCTTCTTTTGCTTAGCACAATGCTTTCAAGCTTTTTCCATACTGTAGCATACTATCATTGCTTTTTATGATTGGACAGAATTATATCCTATTGTATGAATATACCATATTTTATTCACCCATTCATCAGTTGATGAGCATTTGGGTTGTTTCTACTTTTTGACATTATGAACAAGGCTGCTAGGCATATTGTTTTGGGATGAACTTACATTTTCCTTTCTTTTGGGTATGTATTTAGGAGTGGAATTGTTATACCACTTAGTAAATCCAAATTTAATTTTTTTGAGGAACTGCCAGACTATTTTTCAAAATGGCTTCAAATCTTTAATTTCCCACCAGTAGTGTATGAGGATTTTCATTTCTCCACATCCTCACCAACACTAGTTACTGTCTTTTCTATAATCATCTTAATGAGTGTTAAATAATACCTCATAATTTTTATTTGTATTTCCCTCATAACTAAAGATCTCTTGATAAGCTTTTGACAATTTGCTTATCTTCTTTGGAGAAATATCTATTCAAATTCTTTACCCATTGTTTAATTGGACTGTTTATTATTTTATTGTGTCATAAAAGTGCTTTATGTAATTTACATGTAAATCCCTTACCAGATTTTTGATTTGTGAATATTTCCTACCTTTTTATGTGAGTTATATTTTTAATTTCTTTATGGTATCTTTTGAGCACAAAAGTTTATAATTATAAAGTCCAAGTTATTTATTTTTTGTTATTGTTGCCTGCACTTTTGATGTCTTATCTAAGAATCCATTGCCTAACAAAGTCACAAATATTTACTATTATATTTACTTTTAAAAGTGTTATAGTTTTAGCTCTTGCATTTAGATCTTTGATCCATTTTGTGTTAATTTTTGTGTATAGTGTAAGGGGTCCAATTTCATTCTTTTGTATGTGGACACCAAGTTGTCCGAGCACCAAATACTGAAAAGACTATATTTTACCTCCATTGAAATCTGTTCAGGCCTTTATAAAAAATTGATTTACTGTAAATGTGATGATTTACTTTTAGGTTCTCAATTTAATTCCATTGACCTCTATATTTATTTATCTTTATGCCAGTACCATGCTGCCTTAATTACTAGCCTTGTAGTAAGTTTTTAAATTGGTTTGAGTCTTCCAACTTTATTCTTTTTCAAGTTTGTGTTGCTTATTGTGGATCCCTGAATTTTCATTCATATATATATATATATATATATATATATTCATCTGTCAATTTTTGGAAGGGAGCCTGTTTGGATTTTGAAAAGGATTGAATTAAATCCGTGGATCCATTTCAGGAGTTACTACTATCTTAACAATATTAAGTCATCTAGTCCATAAATATAGAATGGCAATTCATTTATCTGGGTCTTTCAAAATTTCTTTTAGCAACTCTTTGTAGTTTTCAGAGTATAAGTTTTGTTCTTCTTTTGTTAAATTTATACTTAAATATTTTATTCTTTTTTGGTGATACTATAAATGAAATTTATTTCTTAATGTCATTTTTGCTTTGTCCACTGCTGTATAGAAATACAATAGATTTTTTTGTGTGTTGATCTGAGTCCTGCAAACTTGCTAAACTCACTTATTAGTTTTTATATATTTAAAAAATATTTTAGAGTTTTCTGTATACAAGATTATGTCATCTACAGATGAAGATACTTTTATTTCTTCCCTTTCAATTTGGATGCCTTTATTTGTTTTTCTTGCCTAACTACCTTAATAAGAACCTCAAGTTCACTTTAGTTCAAGTATAATGTTGAACTAAAGTGGCAAAAGTGAACATTCTTATCATGATTTTATCTCAGAGAGAAAGTTTTCAGTCTTTTGCTTTTAAGTATAATGTTAGCTTCAGGATTTTTGTAGATACCCCTCATCAAGTGGAGGATATTTCCTGCTATTTCTAGTTTGAGTGTTTTTGTCATGAACAGTTTTAGATTTTAGTGCTTCTTTTTCATCTAATGAGATGATTATGTGTTTTTGCCTCTTGATATAGTATATTACACTGACTGATTTTTGGATATTAAAACCAAACTTGTGTTCTTGGGACAAATCCCACTTTTTTGTGCTATGCATACTTCTTTTTTTATACTGCTGGATTCAGTTTGCTAGTATTTTGCTGAGAATTTTATATATATATTAATAAGAGATATTGACTGTAGGGGTTTTTTTTTTGCCATGTCTTTGACAGGTTTGGATATCAGGGTAATATTGGCTTTAAAGACTGCATCAGGAAATTTAGAGGCTGCATCATTTCTCTTCTATTTTGTGGGAGAGTTTGTGAAGAATTTTTATTAATTCTTTAATTTTTTGCTAGTCTTTATCACTAAAGGTATCTGGCCCTGGGCTTTTCTTTCTGGAAATTGTTTTACTTACTAATTTAATCTCTTTTCTTGTTATAGGTCTAATCAGATTTCCTATTTCTTCTTGAGTCATCTTTAGTAGTTTGTATTTTTCTATAAATTTGTCCATTTCATCTAGGTTATATAACTTTTGGCACAGTTTTTCATAATATTCTTTTGTAATGGTTTTTATTTCTGTAAAGTTAGTAGTAATAGTGCCTCTTTAATTTAGTAGTTTGTGTTCCTTCTCTCTTTTCTTTTGGTCATACTTGCTGAAAGTTTATCAATTTTGTGATTTGTTTGTCTAAGAAGCTAGGATATAATCCATTTTCTTACCTTTTCCAGTTTCTAGAGCTGCATTACTTGCCTCATGGCCCCTTCATCCATTTTCAACTCAGCAGTGTAGCATCTTACTTCGGTTATCACATCATCTTCTGCCTGCTATACTCAAATCCCCCTCTGCCTTCCTTTCACAAGGAAACAAGTGGCGACATTTAAGGCTGACTGCATGATCCAGCATAATCTCATTTTAAGATCCTTAATTAATTTAATCTGTATTTTAAGACACTTAATTACTCACATCTGCAAAGTACATCTTGCTATCCAAGGTAAAACTCCCAGGTTCTGCAGATTAGGACATGGACATATTGAGGGACAGCCTCCTGTTTGCTGGATTGAACATGTAATGATTGTCACTCTAGCAGCTTCTTAGACCATGTGAATGAGGACCACAGGCTAGGCATAGTTTAGCAGAAAACTTGGAGAAATTCGTTTCCTTAATGAGTTTTCAGCACCAACACAGCAGCTTTGGACAAGAGCAAAAACCTAATCCTAATATACCATAATAGTCCCTTGATTTAGTAACTCATGCTTCCCCAACTGTTCCCTTTGTAAATGAGGAAGCTGAGACATAGAGGAGGAAAATAACTTCTCCAAGGTCACTTCACTACAAATAGTGGGGTCCAGCAGCCAGGTTTCCTAACTTCATGTGAATTCAAGAAAGGCACATTCATTTTAACATTTTCCTAAACTAAATCTGAAGAGAATTTAAAGCTACTATGGCAGCTTGGCTACATAAATGGCTGCAGGTCTTCATTTCTCCTTAACTCAGTAGCCTCTGTAATGTGACTTTATAGTCCTTCCTGTAAAGAGTGAGAGTCCATTTCCTTATTGCTTGAGTGTGGGCTTGCACTACAGTTTTCTCTGGCTAATAAAACATGGCAAAGGTGAGGTGATTCCAGTTTCCAGTGTAGACCTCAAGAGACCCTGTGGCTTCTGCTGTCTCTAGGAACCCTGCAACTTGAGAACAAGCCTAGCATAGTGTGTTGGAAGATGAAAGATATGTGGTCCAGTCAATAAATTAACCCAAGGCAAAAGCCAGGCAAACAGCAGAGCTGTGAGTAAGGTCATCCTCAACCAGCCAGCCAGAGCCAGGTGACCATAGATACATGAGAAAGCCAGCCAAAATCAGTCAAATCTGGACCAGAACAACGGAACCACCCAGATAACACACAGACTCTCAAGTAATAATAAATGATTATTGTTCTAAGACTTTGAGTTTTGAAAAGTTTGTTACATTGCAATAACTCGTTGATAAACTTGACAAAAGAATAGCATCAAAATGTCTCACAGATATAAATAATAGTCTGCAGATTTCATACAATTTTGAATTTTCTTTACTTATGACCTCATCTAAATGTGATATCTATAAACTGGTGGTATACAATATATTTTTAAAATAACATGAAATAAATTTTAAAAATTTAATAGATGTGTTTACATTAACATATATTAGAAAACACTGATTTTCTACAAATAACAGTCATACAAATTTTTTGCCCTAAATAAACTCTTAAAGCAAAAAGTATCTCAACTTAAAGATATTAAATAAATGATGATATGAGTGGTAAACAGATATAGTAAAATCTGTGAAGCCAGAAAACAAATGTCTGAGGTTCAGAAAACGTTGCAGGAAGGCAGGTGACTGGAATTGGCTGTGACTTTTAAGGCTTAACCAAGGAAACTTACTCAAGCATTTGGCAATCATTGGAGAATGCTGGCCTGAAGGAATTTATGTTCTGGGCATGGGACAACAAAACTAGCATAAGGCATGTTGAGGTGATGAAGAAAACAATGTTGTCAGATAATTCAGTTTTGTAGACTCAGGCTTATATCGGCATGTGGCAAGTATGTATACAGACATGCACACATTACTTAGTGTTTACACAGGGTCTTATCTGAGAATCTTATTACCCTTCACTAGCTTTAATTAAACCCCACAATACTTCTGATGAAACAGCTATTATTTTAGGTGGGTAAATTGAGACACTCTTAATCAAGACTCTTCACAGTGATGAGGCAATGTGCCTAAGGTCAAGCAGGAAATGATTATCTCAGCTGTGAACAGAAGCTACTAGTCTTTCTCTTTGGTTTTGACTCTAACCACTTTACTGCAGAGCCTGAGGGAAGGGAAAATTACCTTTTTAAACTGTTTCTTATAGTATCATGAGATTTTCTCTCTCCCTGGCCTTACTCATGATAAAGTAGGAAGAACATTTTGCTTGTCTTTTGTTTTTTTGTTTTTTAGTCACAGATAAATAGGTTCCTTATTCCTTCACACAGAGAGTATCCCAAAACAGAGACCTTTTTCAGAAATGTTGTGCAGTAATCTATCTACCTGTTGCATTAAGGTAGAAACAAACACTACTTTTAGGGAGCATTTCCATCCCTTATCTTCAAAAGCCTTGTGAGTGAAAACAAGCTTGAAGCTGTGCATGTTTGCTGCCAGGAATAATGATCCATGGCTGAGCATTATCTTTTGCTCATTTAGACTTCCTGGAACCATGAGTTCAAATCCTGCAGGTCAACTAGGGCCTTTATCCTTCCAAGTTAGATAAATGAAGCAGAAGACATTTTACGGCACTGGGTTTCTTGGCTAAGACTTTGGAAACTAGAGGTCTAATTTAAAGTTCTTGAGGTGTTGGTTCTTGAAAAAAGTGTTGACTTTACCTTGGATCAGTAGATCAAAGCTAAATGCTGCTAGGTAAGCAGCTCTTTAAAAGAACTAATAATATTTTCTTTTGGAAATTTTTGCCAGACTTTTTTTTATAACAGAGGCTATACGTGAATGTTTTCTGGGACATAAGGTTATTTCTCTTGTATTGTTTATCTTGCACTGAACACATATACATACACATATAATATAATGCACACACACATAAACATACACTTGAATTGATCTTAATACATATTATTTGCTTATACATTTTGTCAAATATTAGTACCAAACTGGAACAAATGACTCACAGCAGCTCATAGGAAACAATCACCAAAATCCAAATGGAGTGTTAGGAGAGAGATAATTCTGATTATGACCCTTGAGGTCACTTTCATTGACTTTGGAGAAGTCTCTCAACAAATCTGTATCTTAAATCCTCATATAAACTGAGAATGATAATCATCATCTATCTCATATAGATATTGTGAACAGAATGTGTGCAAAAGTCCTTTGTGAACCATGGGGAATTATGGAGCTATAGTGGGTTAGTTATTTAGGTAATGATTCTTAGCATATTTATTATTTATATATTAATGTAGTATGCTGTCAAAGTCTTTCTGAAAAAAATATGTCACTTCTAAATAAACCAAACTCTACCTCTGGAGTTTTGTTCAATGCACTACTTTGGTTGTAAGTAATAGAAACTTCATTTAATATTGTCTTAAACAGAAAAGGGAATTGGTTGGTTTGTAGCAAAGCCAAACTTGGTATAACAGAATTACTATTAATTTTGCTATGTATGTTTGCATTGTAGCTATGTTTTTGAAAGTATCTTCTGTTGGAAACACTAAATACAGTACCTATAGAAAAGTGAAATGATTAAGTTTTGCTTTCAAATACTGCAGCAAGAAAAAAAGAAAGGAATGGTGGGGACAGGGAGGAATGTATTGATAAAATGTTGATAGTTGCTAAACTTACACAATGGGGGTATAAGTTGGAATAGCAAGTTTATTTTACTTATCTCTCACATTTACATATATTTTAAAATATTCATGTTAAAATACAATATTTTAAGTGCTACTACCAAGCATTAGTCATCTCTTCTTCATCCTCAGCTCTCTGTTTTCTTCACTTGGTTCTGTCCTCTCTAAAGTGATCACTCCCCTTGGTGATGAACATGGGATGCTTGAGGCTGGCATGATTCTTATAACTAAAGATCCTAAGAAAAGATGGTGTGATTTTTTTTCCATTGGCTTCAGTGAAATTCCCAGAGGAGTCTAATTGGGCTAAGTTGGGCCAAATCCCCTCTGTGAACTAATTACTGTAGCCTCTGGACAGAAGTGTTTTGTTTTGATGGCCCAGAGATATGAGGCAAGATAGTGCAATGGTTACATCATGCTGGACAGCCCAAGTTCAAATTCTGCCTCTGTCACTCATCGCTGAACAAGCTATAGTTATTTAGCTTCTCTGGACCTCAGTTTTCTTATCTGTGAAGATAATAATAAAAGTACCTACCTCATGCTGTCATTGTGAGGATTAAACAAGTTACCCATACTGAGTGATTAGAAGAGTGCCTTGAATATACAGAGTACATTACTACTAGATCAGTAAAAATATATCATTATCTGTCAATCTCTGTAGTAATAAAAGTTAAGTCATTTCTATGAGAACCATGTGTGATGCATTACCACAAATAAAAGGAGGGATAGTTCCCATAAGATGAAGATATGAAAAACCATGTTGGTCAGAAAGAAATTCTATAAGTTATAGACACCCCACCATCATACACACATGCTTCATTGGTGTAGTCAATCTTCCCTGTGCCTCCTGCAGTAGGAGATCTAAGAGGTACATTCTCATGGCTAGCTCATCTAGATAGTTGTATACCCTACATTGTTCAGGCTTGGTGAGAAAGAATTGGGCCCCTTACATCATGAACTGTGGTCAGTGCCTATTATGAAGCAAATATTGCAATAAAGCAAGGCTCATGAATTTTTTGGTTTTCCAGCTCATATAAAAGTTTGTTTATACCAGCAATTTTCAACTGGCGTGCCACAAGAATTTTAAACCATGCAGTACCTGACTATTTAGTTGGGGGCACTGACCTCTTTTCCTTTAGTTTGTCGAATTAAAGCAAAATGACAATAACCAACACAACAATAGCTGTCTGGTGTGACTGTATCAAAATTAAACCTATTTTTACCAGATCAGCAAAATATATATTTTTGATGTGCCACAGAATTTTAGTGATTAGTTTAGGATTGCCATGAAATGAAAAAGGCTGAAAATCACCAGTTTATACTGTATTGCTGTTTGTTAAGTGTATAATATGTTTTAAAAAGCATATACTTTAAGAAGGGAGTAAAACATAGAAAATTGTACTTGAACAATAATTAAAATAAAATTTAAAAAGTAATAAAAAATAAAAAGTATGTAATTAAAAATGCTGTATTGCTTTAAAAAATGGTAAGCATCATCTGAGCCTTTAGTCAGTTTTAGTTTTTTTCCTGGTGGAGGGTCTTGCCTCAGAGTTGATGGCTGCTGACTGATCAGGGTGGTGGCTACTGAAGGCTGGAGTGGCTGTGGCAATTTCTTAAAATAAGGTATCAGTAAAGTTTGTTGCATCAATTGACTTTTTCTTTCACAAATGACTTCTTTTTAGCATGTAATGCTATTTGATAGCATTTTACAGTAAAAATCTTTATTTCATTTGCAATATGATGTTGGATGAAAGCTCTATAGATATCCTGACCCCTAGAAAGATAAACATGTGGGTCCCAGCACAAATTAAGCCTGAAACATTGCTGGAGGCAAAAATGAAAAACTGAAGCTTTCTGACTTCAGGCACATCATAAGGAAGACAGGGATCTTTGGAAAAGACAAAAAGCTGGGAAAAAGAGAAAGCAGCAGGAAAAAAGGAAGACCAAATATGAGATGGATTGACTCCATAAAAAGAAGTCAAGAGGTATGAGAGCATAGGAGCTGAGCAGGTTGTTGAGGACAGGACATTGTGGATATCATTCATTTATAGGGTAACCAGGAGTTGGAGCTGACTCAAGGGCACATTACACACAAAAAAAGTCTTTCAAAATTGGAGTCAATCCTCTCATACTCTGCCAGTATTTTTATTAACTAAGTTTATATAATACTCTAAATCTTTTCTTGTCATTTCAACTATCTTCACCAGGAGTAGGTTCTATCTCTAGAAATCACTTTACTTTGCTTCTCCAAAGGAAGTAATTCATCATCTGTTAACCTTTTATTATGAGATTGTAGCACTTCAGTCACATCTTCAGGCCCCACTTGTAATTCCAGTTCTCTCTTGCTCTTTCTACCACATCTGCAATCATTTTCTCTGCTGAAGTCTTCAACCCCTCAAAGTCATCCATGAGGATTGGAATTAACTTTTTGCAACTCCTAATAATGTTGATATTTTGATCTCTTCTCATAAATCACAAATATTCTTAATGGCATCTAAAATGGTAAATACTTTTCAGAAAGTTTTCAATTTATTTTTCTAGATCTATAAAAGAAATCACTATTTATGGCAGCTGTGCCTTTATGAAATGTATTTCTTAAATAATAAGACTTGAAATTGAAATTACCCCTTCATCCATGGGCTGTAGAATGGATATTATTTTAGCAGGCATGAAAACAACATTAATTTCATTGTGCATCTCCTTTAGAGCTCTTAGGTGACCAAGAGCATTGTCAATGAGCAATAATATTTTGAAAGGAATCTTTTTTTCTGAGCAGTAGGTCTCAACAGTGGACTTAAAATATTCAGTAAACCATGTTGTCAACAGATGTGCTGGAATCCAGGCTTTGTTATTCCATTTAGAGAACACAGGCAGAGTATATTTAGCATAATTCTTAAGGGCCCTAAGATTTTGGGAATGGTGAATGAGCATTGGCTTCAATTAAAAGTTACCAACTGCTTTAGTCTCTGCTAGCCTAAAACTCTTCTTCTGCAGCTTCCTCACCTCTCTCAAGCCTTCACAGAATTAAAAAGACTTAGGGCCTTGCTCTGGATTAGGCTTCAGTTTATGGTAATATTGTGGCTGGTTTGGTCTTCTATTCAGACCACTAAAACTTTCTCCATTTTCAGTAATAAGACTTTTTCACTTTCTTATTATTTGTGTGTTGACTGGAGTAGCACTTTCAATTTCCTTCAAGAACTGCCTTTGCATTCACAACTTGGCTAACTGTTTGGAACAAGAGGCTTTTCAGCCCATCTCAGCTTTTGACATGTCTTTCTTACTGAGCTTAATCATTTCTAGCTTTTGATTTGGAGGAGAGAACTATGACTCTCCCTTGAACACTCAGAGATAGTTGTAGGGTTATTAATTGACCTAATTGCAATATTGTTGTGTCTCAAGGAATAGGGAGGCCAGAGGACATGAAGACATGGTGGAACAGCCAGTAGGTGGAGCAGTCAGAACACACACATTTATTATTTATGTTCACTAAATATTCATTATATGGGCATGGTTCATGGTGCTACAAAATAATTTCAATAGTGACATCAAAGATCACTGATCACAGATACCCATAACAAATAAAATAATGATGAAAATGTTTGAAATATTGTAAGAATTGTCAAAATGTGACACAGAGATATGAAGTAAGCAAATGCTGTTCAAAAATGGTGCCAATAGACTTTCTCAACATGAGGTTGCCCCAACTATTTAATTTGTAAAAAAAAAAAAGAAGAAGAAAAAAACCCCACAGTAATCTGGGAAGGGCAATAAAGCAACACAAAATAAAATTAGGTGTGCCTGTGACATCTCATCACTGACTTGGTGAACTACTAAACTGTTCAGAGGAGGCTTACAGAATATTTTAGCAAGTTGCCTTTCCACATCATATGCTATTAAGGCAACAGGATGCTTTAAGGTCTTTCCAGTTATCATGCTCTTCTCACACAGGTATTCCTTCTGCCTAGACTGAGTCTACTCCCACCTTTTCCCAAATCCAGTTCTTCAAATTTTCGCTTAACCATCTCTCTATAGGAAAGTAGTCATCATACTGAATTCTTAGTACTTTTTTAAAAAATTGAATCTCTTGCATGACATTGGTTAATAGAATTATATAGGTTAAAGATGATATGATATATGATCTATATATTCCATTGTGTGTTTACCACCCAAATTTCAAATCTCCCTTCATCATCATATATTTGACCCCATTTACCTTTCACTACCCCCATCTCCCTTCTTCTCTACAACCACCATACAGTTGTCTACATCTATCAGTTTTGTTTGTCTTATTTATTCATTTGTTGCTTTTAGTTTTATATCCCACACATAAGTGAAATCATATGGCTCTTGACTTTTTCTGTCTCATATATTTCACTTAAAATGATATTTTCAAGATCCATCTATATTGTCACAAATGGCATTATTTCATCTTTTCTTATAATTAACTGAGTAGTATGCCATTGTATATATGCAACCACTTCTTTATCCAGTCATCTATCAAAGAATACTTAGGTTGTTTCCATGTCTTGGCTACCATAAATTTTGCAATGAACAAAGGGGTGCATATGTTTTTATGAATAAATTTTCGATTTTTTTAACTAGATAGACACAAGAGGGGTTGCTGGATCCTGTGGACACTGTATTCTTAATTTTTTTGTTTCCTTGAAAAATTTTTATTTGTTATTCAGTTACAGTTGTCCCATTCCCTCCCCCCCACCATTGATCTCTCCTGACCCCTCCAACTCCTGCTCCCAAAGAGAATCCCCTCCCCATTGTCCTTGTCTATGGGTCCTCTGAACATGTTCTCCTTCTTTCCCCCATTATTTCTCTACCCTCTCCCCTCTAGTCTCTGTCAGTTTGTTCTTTATTTCAATGTCTCTGGTTTTTTGCTCATTTGTTTGTTTTGTTGATTATGTTACATTTATAAGTGAGATCATATGGTGTTTGTTTTTCACTGCCTGGCTTATTTCACTTAGCAAAATACTCTCCAGTTCCATCCATGTTGTTGCAAAAGGTAGGAGTTCCTTCTTTCTTTCCATTGCTTGGTATTCCATTGTGTAAATGATCCACTTATTTACTGATAGGCACTTAAGCTGTTTCCAGCACTTGACTATTGTAAATAACACTACTCTGAACATAGGGGTGCAGGTGTTCTTTTCAATTGGTGTTTCAGGATTCTTACAGTATAATCCCAGCAGTGGAATCACTGGATCAAAAGGCAGTTTCATTTTTAGTTTTTTTAGGAAATTCCATACTGTTTTTCCACAGTGGCTGTACCAGTCTGCATTCCCACTAACAATGTACTAGGGTTCCCTTTTCTCTACAACCTCGCCAGAACTTGTTGTTTGTTGATTTGTTAATTATGGCCATTCTGACTGATGTGAAGTGATATCTCATTGTGGTTTTAATTTGCATCTCTCTGATAGCAAGTGGTGTTGGGAGTCCTTTCATATGCCTGCAGGTTCTCTGTATGTCCACCTTGGAGAAGTGTCTGTTCAGGTCCTAGGTCCATTTTTTGATTGAATTGTTTATCTTCTTGGTGTGGAGTTGTGTGAATTCTTTATGCATGTTGAAGATCAAGCCCTTGTCTGCAGCATCATTGGAAAATATGTTTTCCCAAATGGTTGGTTCCTTTTTTACTTTGCTGATGTTTTCTTTAGCTATGCAGAAGCTTTTTTAATTTGATGTAGTCCCATTTGTTTATTCTTTCCTTTATTTTCTTTGTCCTAAGGGACATATAGGTGAAAATATTGCTGCATGGGGTATCTGAAATTTTACTGCCTATCTTCTCCTCTAGGACTTTTATGGTGTCATGATTTATATTTAAGCCTTTTATCCATCTTGAGTTTATTTTGGTGTATGGTATAAGTTGGTGGTATAGTTTCATATTTTTTTGCATGTAACTGTTCAGATGTCCCAATACCATTTATTGAAGAGGCTATTTTTACTCCATTTTATGTTCCTGCCCCCTTTGTTGAATATGAATTGACCCTAGAGACTTGGGTTTATATCTGGGTTCTCTATTCAGTTCCATCGATATATGTGTCTGTTCTTATGCCAGTACCAGGCTGTTTTCATTACAGTGGCCTTGTAATATAGTTTGATGTCAGGTATTGTGATCCCTCCTACTTTGTTCTTTCTCAGAATTGCTACGGCTATTTGGGATTGTTTATGGTTCCATATATAATTTTGAAATATTTGTTCTATATCTGTAAAACATGTCATTGGTATTTCAACAGGGATTGCATTGAATGTATAAATCACTTTGGGTAATATGGACATTTTGATGATGTTAATTCTCCCAGTCCATGAACATGGCATGTTTCCATTTATTTGTGTCTTTCTTAATTTCTTTCTCAGTGTTGTGTAGTTTTCTGAGTACAAGTCTTTTACCTCCTTTGTTAAGTTTATTACTAGGTACTTTATTTTTCTTGTTGCTATAGTAATGGGCTATTTTTCCTGATTTCTGTTTCTGACATTTCATTGTTGATATAGAAAAAGGCCTCCAATTTCTGAATGTTGACTTTGTATCCCACCATTTTGCCCAATACACTTATTAGGTCAAGTAGTTTTTTGGTGGGGTCTATAGGGTTTTCTATGTACACTATCATGTCATCTCCAACCAATGACAGTTTTGCTACCTCCTTTCCAATTTGGATAGGTTTTATTTCTTTTTCTTGTCTAGTTGCTGTGTCTAGAACTTCTCATACTATGTTAAATAGAATTGGTGAAAGCAGACATCCTTGTCTTGTGTCTGATCTCAGGGGGGAAGCTTTTAGTTTTTGCCTGTTGAGTATGATATTGGCAGTAGGTTTCTTGTACATGTTGAGGTGTGCTCCCTCTACACCCACTTTGCGGAGTGCTTTTATCATAAGTCAATGCTGTACCTTATTAAATGCTTTTTCTATATCTATTGATATGATCACATGATTTTTTTTTCATTTTTCTTATGTGATGTATTATGTTTATTGATTTGCAAATATTGGACCCTCCTTGTATCCCTGGGAAGAATACCACTTGATAATGGTGTATGATCTTTTTAATGTATTGCAGAATGTTGTTTGCCAATATTTTATTGAGAGTTTTAGCATCTATGTTCATTAGTGATATTAGACTAGTTTTCTTTTTTGTTGTGGCTTTACCTGGTTTGGGGATTAGGATGATGCTGGCCTCATAAAAAGTTTGGGAGTCTTCCCTCTTCTTAAATTTTTTGGAATAGTTTGGGAAGGATAGGGATTAGCTCTTCCCTAAATGTCTTGTAAAATTGTTCTATGAAGCCATCCAGTTCAGGGCTTTATTTTGCTGGGAGTTTTAGTGTTCTGGGAGTTTTAGTGTGCTGGGAGTTTCTTGATTACTGCTTCAACTTCACTAGCTGTTATCAGTCTATTCAGGCTTTCTGCTTCTTCTTGTTTCAGTTTTGGAAGATTATGTTTTTAGAAATTTGTCCATTTTGCCCAGGTTTTCAAATTTCTTGATGTATTGTTGTTTGTAGTAATTACTTACAATCCTTTGTATTTCTATGGCATTGGTTGTAAATTTTCCTCTTTTATTTCTTATTTTACTTTTTGGGGTTATTTTTTTTCTTGATGAGTTTGGTTACAGACATGTTGATTTTTTTTTATCTTTTCAAAGAATCAGTACCTGAATTTATTGATCCTTTGAATTGTTCTTTTGGTATTTTTGTCATTTCTTTCTACTCTGATCTTGATTATTTCCTTCCTTCTACTTGCTCTGAGTTTTGTTTGTTGTTGTTCTTTCAGTTCTTGTAGGATTAGGTTGTTGATTTGTAATGTTTCTATATTTTTTAGGTAGGCCTGTATTGCTTACTACTTCCCACTCAGGACTGCCTTTGCTGTGTCCCATAGGCTTTGGGTTGTTGTGTATTCATTTTCATTTGTTTCCAGAAACTTTTTGATTGCTACCTTGATCTCATTCTTAAACTATCTATTGTTTAATAACACATTATTCAGTCTCCATGAATTTGACTGTTTTTGAGTTTTTCCTTTAGGCTGATTTCTTGTTTCAAGCCATTTTTATCTGAGAAGATGCTTGATATAATTTCAAGTTTCTTGAATTAATTGAGGCTTGTTTTGTGTCCTATCATGTGACCTATCTTTGAAAATGTTCCATGTATATTTGAAAATAATGTATATTTTATTCTTTGTATATCCATTTATTCCAGTTGATATAGGGTCATGTTCAGTGGCACTATGTCCTTGCTGATTCTTTATTTGGAAGATCTGTCCATTGTCGAACGGGGCTGGGTGGGGGCAGTGTTAAAATCCCCTACTATAAGTGTGTGCTGTCTATATCTTTCATGAAGTTCTCCAAGATTTTCCTTATATATTTGGGTGCTCCCATGCTGGGTGCATATATGTTTACAATATTTATTACTTCTTGGTGGATTCTTCCCTTGAGTATTATGAAGTGCCCTTCTATGTCTTTCTATGTCTCTTTTCATGGCCTTTGTTTTAAAGTATATTTTGTCTGATCTAAGTACCCTGGGTCTTTTTTCTGTCCATTTGCTTGGAATAATTTTTGCAAACCTTTACTTCCAGTTTGTGTAGGTCTTTTGTTCTGAGGTGAGTCTCTTGTAGGCAACATATGTGTGGTCATGCTTTCTTATCCATTCAGCTACCCTATGTCTTTTGATTGAAAAATTTAATCCATTTACACTTAAGGTAATTATTAATAGGTACTTACTCATCATTTTCTCCCTTTGTACTGTGTTGTTTTCTTTCTCTTTCTTCAACTTCTTAAAGCAGTCACTTTAGCATTTCTTGTAATGCTGGTTTGGGGAAGGTGTATTCTTTTAGCCCTCTTTTGTCTAGGAAACTCCTTATTTCACCTTCCGCTTTAAATGAGAGCCTTGCTGGGTAGAGTAATCTTGTTTGCAGGCCTTTGCTTTTCATTATTTGGAATACTTCTTGCCATTCACTTATGGCTTGTAGTGTTTCTGTTGAGAAATCAGCTGCTAACCTAATTAGAACTCCTTTGTGTGTTACTATCTTTTCCTCCCTCACTGCCTTTAAGATTCTTCCTTTGTCTTTGAATTTTGTCATTTTAATACTGATGTGTCTTGGAGTGGGCCCCTTTGGGTTCCTCCTGATTGGGACTCTCTGTGCTTCCAGCACTTGTGTTACTTTTTCTCTCATCAAGTTAAGGAAGTTTCCTATCATTATTTTTGAAACAGATTTCTGTCTCTTCTCTTTTTCTCCTCCTGATATCCCTATTATATGGATATTATTATGTTTCATGTTGTCCTATAGCTCCTTTAACTCTTCTTTGTTTTTTTTATGAGGTTTTTTTTTTTTGCTCTGTCTGGGAATTTTTTTCAACCTTGTCCTCCAGCTTTCTGATTCAAACCTCTCCTTCATCTAACCTGCTTTTAATTCCTTGTACTGTGTTCTTCATTTCAGATATTGTGTTTTTCATTTCCTTCTGTCTCTTATTGATAGTTTCTATTTCCTTTTTCATGTTGGTGTATTTCAGAGTAAGTTTCTCGTAGTTTTCCTGGAGCTCTTGGATATTCTTACTGAGCTCCTTGAGTGTCCTTACAATCATTATTTTGAACTTGATGTCTGATAGCTTGGTTGCCTCAGTTTCATTTAGCAGTCTTTCTGGAGATTCCTCCTTTCTTTCTTTCTGGTTATTTCTTTGTCTCCCCGTTTTAGATGATTGTTCTTCCCTCCACCCCCTCTTGTTAGATTTATCTACTTGACTCTCTGTCTTCATGGTGTGATCTTCTTTGGTAGGAGACCTGTGGAACTCAATGGTGGAATCTTCTTGAGCACTTGTGCTTGACACTCTTGTGCTGCCCTTATGCCTTTTATGTGGTTGAATTGTGTTTTGGTTGTTGTTGGGTTGTTCTTTGGTGGACTCTTCCCTCTGTCTGGCAGACTGAGGGTCACTCCAACCTCCACATCTCATATAATGTTGAAATGAATGTTAAACAGCTTTGCAGGAGAGAAAATAGCATCTTGTACCTGTCTCTGTTTTCTCTGACCTGCTGGGTTTAGTAAATCCAGGCCCAAGGAGCTGTGTAGTACATAGTGTCTGGTGCAGGGCCTTTTTCTTCTTTCCCTTGAGGAAATGTATACATCAGCTGGTAACTCCTAGGCCTGACTTTGCGACTCTGCTGAGCCTATAATCCCAAAGGTGGGTTAGCTCATCTGTGAAGGCTCTGGCTGACTGGGGAAAATCTCAAGTATTCAACTCCTGCTTTCCAGACCCGAGCCTGCTGCTCTCTCATGGGAGGTTCAGCCCAAATTTTCCACTCTGCTCTGCCCTCTGCTTGTGAGCTGTGTTGGGTTGGGTCTTCCCATTCATTCAGTTTATTCTATCTCTGAGTTTTTTGGTTAGCAAAGCTATGTCACCTGCTCATGCACCTTGGTCCCTGCCAAGCCTTGGGTACACCACAGCTACCCTTTTAAAAGAGTGTCTCTGTGGCCCCTATGCTGTAGCATGGGTCCCTGGAGGTCCTGTTCTCTATGTGCCTCCCTCTCCCCCCAAATCACAGTACCTCACAGTCAGGGCTGGCTACCTCTTTAAAGGGCCCCCAACAATTTTAGATAAAGTTTTCCTCTGAATCTTTCCTGGATGGCACTGGGAAGATCTTCTCAGCTCTACTATAACACAAGGCGATGATGGCATGCTGTCCCTGCTCTCTCCAGGTGTCTTTAGCCTCTGAGCTGCCTGTTTCCACTGTGCTGTTTCTGAAGCCTGCACCTCCCAGGCCTTCTCTGCCCCGGTAGCTCAGAGGTACTGAGCTGATCTTTAGCCATCCCAATTCTGTGCAGCCAGCAGTGCTAGGCTGAGTAGCAGTGGCAGTTCTCCAAGAAACCCCGGGCTGTCACGCCTGCGTGCCCTGCATGTGAGCCAGTTCCTGCATACTTCTTCACACTCTTCACACTCTCCCCTGCACATGCTCTCACTCACAGGCACTTTCATTCATCCTCTGCTCTGAATTCTGACTTTAAATCTTATCCATGTCTGAGAGCAGATAAATGGAGCTGCCTGCTATTATGCTACCATCTTGGATCTTCTCCTGTTCTTAATTTTTTTGAGGAACATTCATAGTGTTGTCCATAGTGGCTGTACCAGTTCACATTTCCACCAACAGTGAATAAGGATTCCCTTTTCTCCACAACCGCTTCGACACTTGTTATTACTTGTTTTGCTGATGATGGCCATTCTAGCAGGAGTGTGGTAGTATCTCATTGTAGTTTTGAGTACTTTTAATATTGTCCTTTTTGTCTATTAAATGTCTGACCCATGAAGGCATAGGCTATATTTCTTTCATTTACCATTGCATCCCCAGAGCTAGGCATAGAGTCAATGATCATTTATTGAATAAGTGAATATTTTGTGTTGGATATGCTAAAATAAAAAAGATAAATAATGCAGTCCTTACCTTCAAATGCTTAAAACCTAGGAGAGGATTCTCAGTAGAAACTGGTATAAAACTATTCAATTAATGAACTATCTGAATTAAAGGGCTTTTTAAAAGACTTAAAGTTTCAAGTCCTTAAATCAAGGGTCAATAGCCAATAGGATGTTGAAATAAAATCTTATCAAGCCCACTTTAATAATAGACAATACTAATGTTAATGAATGCTCTATCTAAATGTAAATGAATACTCCTAGGGGAATTTTAAGTGACCTCTAGGAAAGTGACCTTAATTTACACCCTTCTAATTTGGGATTTGAGGTCATTTCACCACGGAACACAGTTGGCCATGGTTTGTAGCATTTGAGCTTTGATCTGCCAATCCATTGCACTGAGGCCATTCTTCCCATGGGCTCCCAGCCAATGACTGAGCACAAGAAGAACACTGAGGCAGATTTGTTTCCTAGGAGAAGAGAGCTCTTTTGATGGGCAACTCTGGCTTGATAATTCCCCTTGAACCAAGCTGAAGAGCACTTCATCCAGGCTTCCTTATTTCCCTCTTTTCTCACAGGGTCAGACTTGCCTGCAGTCTGATGGTTCTCCCCACCTTCTACATCTCCTTCCCTGTTTTCCTTCACAGGCATTTCCCCAAATAAAATCCTTGCACACCTAATCCTGTCTTGGTGCCTCCTTTTAAGAGAATCCAAAGTAACACTCCAGACAACCATATATGAATTCAAATGTATTAAATACTCCTAGGTATTTCATGTATATGCCAAGAGAAAAAAATTTCAACTGACTGTGCCATATTTTCCTTCTATAACAGTTTCTTATCTTGACACAATTGACATTTTGGATGAGATAATTCTTTGCCACCAATTAATTTTTTGTTGTTGTTGTGAGGTTGTTCTGTGCACTATAGGATATTTAGCCCCTTCTCTGACCTCTGTCCATCAGATGCTAGTGGCATTTCCATTTCTTGATTATAACAATTATAACTGTCTCCAGACATTATCCAATGTCCACAGGAGGGAAGAATAACTTGCCTGTTGTTAACTGTAGATCTAGCATATGATACATGGTGTCTGTAAGACTGATATGACCTTGGGTTATATGACTGGTATGACTGGTTAGAAAAGTAACTGCTACCTCCTACCTTGAGCTATAACCAAGCAGTGATCTGTGACTGACCTGGCAAAAGAAGTACTTTGTTTAGAGGAAGTTCATAAAGTTATTTTGGCCAGAGGATGAGCTAAGCTCATAATAAGTACTTGCAGCAAGAAACCACCTCCCAAATGCATGATGTGTACCATGACGGGGATTGACTTAACGAGGGTGAAGAAATCATATAATTTGCTGTCTTACAGATATGTAAGTAACCCAAATATGTGTTTCTTTTTTTAGTCTCAAAAGATAACTCTAGAATAAAATTTATCATCACAGTCATTTTAAACTATATCCAGGCTGTCAAAAG
Organism: Phyllostomus discolor; assembly: GCF_004126475.2. NCBI lineage: Eukaryota > Metazoa > Chordata > Mammalia > Chiroptera > Phyllostomidae > Phyllostomus > Phyllostomus discolor. The sequence goes on from NC_040909.2 coordinate 58,295,374, forward strand.
TCTAAATGACTACATTTTCACTCTCCTCTAAAAATGGAAGACATTAAATAATGCAACACTATGTTTTAACCAGGTGATTTTCATACTCAATTCTAACTCAAAGATATATCTGCTGAATTTATGCTTTGTAAAATAATTCCTGTGTTATAATTATGTACCTTGAGCAGAATTATAATGCATTTGTGTTGAACAATTGATATATTCTATGGGAAGCGTCTTGAGAATTTTCAATTCTGTTGTTGCCAAGAGAAAGAGGTATCAACCTTTCAGAATGAGACAGTCACACTAGATTTTGTGCATAAAGAAAATCACAACTAAGACTTTGAGACTTCAATAGATTTTTCACCAGTGCCTACAATAGTCATGACTATTGAAAGATTATAGATTCCTAGAAGATAAGGACTGCATCGTCTCCCAGTTCCTCCAAGAATGTTTGCACATATTAGGTACTCAATAAATTATTTGAGTAAACTAACTCAGATCAAACCCTCTGAGTATACTGCTATAAAATATAGACCAGGATACAAGTCTCTCAATTCCCAACCTATCTTGTGTTATAATGTAAGTAAAGAAGAGTTATGGTTAAGAGACTATGCCACTCTGTATCTAAAGACCCAAATCTATTTTCAGTCTCCTTGTTTCCCCCATTGGTTATGTGTTAGGTGACCTTGTAAGTTCCTTGATTTTTCTGAATTTCAATTTCCTCACTGGTAAATTTAGACTAATTATAATGCCATATTATTTTGAGGTCTAAATGAGAAAATCTGGAGATGCTCCATGGTCGGGTAGACCAGTTGAAGTTGATAGTGATCAAATCAAGACCTTAATTAAAAACTATTAATGTTATACCACTCAGGAGATACCCAACATACTCAAAATATCCAAATCAATAAAGTTATTGGTGAAAATTTAAAAACGTGTCTTTTGTTTTAGGGAAAAAAACAAAATGAACATTTTGGCCAGCAATACAATGAATTTCAAAATCTAAACAACAAATTTTTCTACATAGTTATAGGTTATTTAAAAATGATTACAGTGACAATAAGAAGCCACTGTTCTGGGAGGAAATCTATTTGTACCTTTAAAAAAAACATTTAAAAAGCAACCCATAATAATTATATGCTTAATGTTAAGAAGTGTGGTACAAGTGGGTCAATTTTATTAAGTACAGAAATTTAATAATCCTATTTTGGTTTTGATTTTACATAGCATCGAATTTATAGATTAATTTGAGGAGAATTGATATTGAGATAATACTGAGTCTTACCATCTAAAAACATGATTTCTCATTTACTTAGGATTTTCTTGTGTCTTTAAATAATTTTTAAATTATTTTCTCCTTAAAGGTCTTGAACATTGTGTAGTTTTTATGGATTTGAGTGGGAAATTATTATTACTGTTACTACATTTGTATTCTGCAAACTTGCTGAACTTTCTAGCTTTTACCAAATAGTTTGAAGAATGTTTTATATTTGCAAAGCTGACAATCATATTCAAATAAAATAATTTTGTCCTTCATTTTAATTTTCATATAAATTCTTTTTTCTTACTTATTTGACAAGAATGTCTACTCAGGATTAAATGCAAATAATGTTCAAGAGAATTATTTATATATTTTTCCTGATTTTAAGGGGAATGTTTCTAACATTTAACCATTAACTATCATGTTTGTTATAGTTTTTTATTTGCTAGCAATTCTTTTACCTAGTATGAGTGGACTTCATCGCACAGGGCTTCCTTAAATAAATGTGAAGATTTCTGAAGATTTATGCAAGGACCTTTCAAGCCATGAACACAGTTTTAGTGTAATAGTAGAAAAAAGGGGGGAAATGGCAGATAAAAGGGAAGAGAAAGTACAAGAGATAGAAATGGTTACATTAAGGGCCAAAAGAATACTTTGTTTCTGTCGCTTTCCTAAAAGGTCAGCCTGATCTAATTCCTCTTTATGGAGCCATTCCAGGGTAATGAGCAGAAGTTGGTAGAGTATAGGTTATTGGAAAACGGGCCTGTATTGTACTATTTTTCCATTTTTGGTACTGTGAGACCAAAATGTGTCTTAAAATGTGGCAGAACACAAGAGATTTCTGGATTGGATGTTTTCCTTGCTTTGGGTATCTAAAGAAGCATGGCCTTATTCATTTGAGATTGGTATGTGATTCTGTATATCAAAAATTCAAAATATATATATGATATACAGTAGGTGGTTCCACATGATTTCTGCCCTTCAAAGTTAGCCATACTAACTGCCATACTCTTTCCTAAGTGTGGGTCATGCCTGCATCTGCCCATTCACCACTCTTGTGTATCAGGCCTGAGACAGCTGTAGCCTGACCTACATGTTGTTACTTTAGTTCCTCTTCCTCTCTCAGCCTCAAACGAACTTTTAGAGTTGCCTGGGTGTTGCTTTATTTATCACTTTACCTTGGGTTGGCTAAAAAGTCCACATGGCTTTTTCTGTAAAATAAAAGACACATTTTTCATTTTCACCAATAACATTATTGATTTGGATATTTTGACTATGTTGGCTATCTCCTGTGTTGTACAACATTGATAGTTCTCAATTATGTCTCTATTTGATTGCTATCAACTTGAACTGGTCTACTCGACCATGGAGCATCTCCAGCTAGAAATCTCCAGCATACAGCTTCACAAACCCCTTTTGACAAATTTGATTAGTGACAGCACCTTCTCCATGCATTGCACAAATCTTTTTGTTTTTCATTTCAATTGTGTTTTTACCTTTCTTGAAGTAATAAGGCATAATATGCCAAAAAGTTGTTTATTTTCTTCCATCTTCAATATTAAAATGGATACACAAAAATTCAAGTTTGATAAGTTTTTTTTAAATGCACACTGGTATGACAGCTGTCACAATACAATCTAACAAAATTGTTTTGAATGAAGTTAAAGACAACTAAGCAGTACTAGAACCATCTTACGGGGAAAAAAACAAACAAAAGAAAATTTGGCCAACCCAGTATTTTCCTACCAAATATTTATAGTTGCTGGTCCATACATTCTTCTCTCTTCTGGAGGCCTAATCCAACTCTTCACTCTTAATACTCAAAGCACATAGTGTGTGTCTGACTTCATGAAAATGGTGACCAGCAGCCTTGTCCATGAGTCAATCTGTCTTCTTTGTTTCTTCTCCATGGTATCAAATTAGGAGTAAAATGAAGCTCCATGCTGTCTCTTGAAGAGAACGAATTCCTGAGAAACCCATCAGATGGAGAATTAGTTCAAGAAGGAAAAGACTTTCTGTGGCAACTTAGCAAATCTTTCCACTGCCACTTGTCAAGACATCAGCTTCTAGGACTGAGGAACAAAGTGAAATTTTGATGAGCTGCTCCACTTGCTATTGAGTGCTTCATTTTAAATTTAGTATATTAGGTACAAGGTTGTTTTTTCTTAGAAACAGAAATTTCTGATGGTTTAAGTAATAAGTGTTTATGATAGAATTTTAACATAAGAAGCATAAAGAAGATATTAACATAAAAAACTAAACACTTTATAAGCATTATCTTATTCTATCTTCACAAGTCAGCTATAAGAGCCATTACTATAGGTATACTTCCATCCAGGCTATTTTTTTAAAATAGACTTTGTTAGAACAATTTTAGATTTACAGAAAAATTGAGAAGATAGTACAAAATGTTCCCATATAACTTTAACTTCCTCCATTATTAACATCTTAAACTATTAAGATACATTTGTTACAATTAATGAACCAATATTAATGCATATTACTAACTAAAATCCACAGTTGTTTTTTGGTTGTTTTTTTTTTTTTCATTTTCCTAACTAATGTCCTTTTTCTCTTCTATCCACATGACCATGTGCTAAATAGTCACCATGTCTCTTTAGGCTTCTCTTTGCTATAATAGTTTGAGTTTCTGTGTTTTTGATGGCTTTAATGGTTTTGAGAACTACTAATCAGTTATACATCTATTATAGGATGCCTTTGGAATTTTCTGAGGTTTTTTTCATGAAAAGGCTGGGGTAAGATTTTTTTAAAGTTATCATTAATTGGAGATGATTATACAGATTCTCTTTCTTCTAGTAAAACAATCAAATAGCTTTTCTATTCAGTTTGCTTTTTCAGTGAAGTACATTGTCAGATTTCAAATGTTACATTGTATAGATTCCTGGGTTAAACCTACTTCATAATAACTTCAGCTTTTAACTGCAGTTAAAATAACTGCAGTTTTTAAAACTGGGCTTGTGATTTTCATTTCTCATACCATCCTTGTCTGGTTTTATTATTGTCTCGATCATGTTCCCAAGAAAGCAAACTCTGAGAGGGAGATTTATGTATAAATTTATTGGGGAGGCTCTCAGAGCAAAGAGTGAAACTTGAATGCAGCTGCAGCAGAAGCCTCATGAACAGATCTAGGATGGTCCTTCAATGTTGTCCCAAATTAATTCAATGGAGCCAGGCTCTTCAACCCTTGCATCTACCAGTCTTAGATATGGGCTCTAAGGCAATTCTTGGAAAGGGACTTAGCTCTGAGGGTCAGCATCCACCACTCTCACTGCCTATTAAATGCATGCCTGGGTCCTGAAAGAAACACCTGGGAAGTTTGCCATAGAAAGCATATAATACAAAAAGAATATGCTTTTCTCAAAACAGGATTTCAGGAGATTTTCCTTCTGCAGAGTGTTAAACAACTCATAGAAGCCAGAAGTTATGTGTTCTTTTGACTATGGTAAAACTCAACTTGAAAACCATATGGGACATGTGTGGAGATGGGAAAAGAGGTGAGGGTGGATAGATGTTTGACTACTAAACCAAGTGCTTTAACAGCTCTGTAAGTCCTTTCCTCTGCCCAAATCAATGTTGCTAATTTATATTTTATTTAGATAAAGATCAATTTTATAAGTTTTCAGGTTTATTGGCATATAATTTTTCTTAATAACACTTACAATATTTTAAGTCACAATTCTATAGTTAATTATGTCCCCTTTTCCCCTTGGTTTTGTGCCATTCTTCATTTCCCTGTCTCACCTGATGTTTGTTTACTTGATTAATATTTCCGAAAATATGTCCTTTATTTTTGCAGATCATTTCTATTACTTGTTTTCTATTTCATTGATGTTTGCTTTTATCCATGTTAGTCTCCTCTTTCTGTTTTCTTTGTGTTTACTCTGTTTCTTTTTCTAACTCTTGAGTTCTTGGTTCATTAATTATTGTTTTTCCTTTTTAATATATAAATTTAAGATTACACAGTTCCTCTCCATGCACTGATTTAGCTGCATTGCATATATTTTGCTAAATGTAATAAAGATTATCAATTTTTCTACAGTTTCTATCCTATTCTTCCTTTCACAAAAATACACTTAATTTTTAGATGATCATATGACTTCTCAACTAAAAAGTATTTCTCAGCTTTTCTTACAGCTAGAGTGGTCATATTCTGGAAGCAGATAGAGATCAGGGCACTCAAGGCATTTCTTCCAGGACATTTTGTGGACTATCTCCAATCTGTAAGCAGAAATGAGTTACAGAACCCCCAGGGTGGTCAGACATACAGACTGCACAGTCAGCTTGGAGGCACAAGAGCTTTGAGAGGCCAGGAAAGCATAGGGAAAGGCCAGCTCCCAAGATGCTACAAGGGATGTAGGAGAGTGTAGACTTTTCCCTGGATGTCATTTGTCCAGCTAAAATTTGGGGACTCTGTAACTGAAAAGAGAAGGGAAGAGTAAATATTTGACAACTACAAACAATATCTACCATAACTGCATGTCAACACACAGGGTGCACCCATGTGGTCTTGCTTTGGACAGTGGAGATGTGAACAGAAGTGATGCATATACCTTTCAACTTGTGTCTTTAAAGAGAATGAGCATGTCCTCTCCTTCCCTTTTCTCCTTTCCTATTGGCTGGGAGCCAGCAAGACGCCTGGAACTGGCAGTTATGTTGGAACCTGAGATGAAAAGTGCATGTTGAAGTGAGTTGAACTATGAGCTAAAAGGCTCTAAGAAAAATAGGACATAGTTAGAGTCCCCCTGAAGAGCTTCCCTAGATTTTCCCAGCTTACGCAATTAGTGTCAAACATAGGAAGGGTGAGCCTCAGCAGCTGGTCATCATGGGGTCCCCACAGAAATGCGGGGAAAGAATTCCAATGGTGATAGACAAAGAAAACTGCAACCTCACCTGTAGTGTTGCATTTTATTTTTAACAGTTACTTAAATATTGCTTACAAAATAAATGTTGATTTCTAAAACTGAAAAGAAATTTAAAAAGAAAGAAAGAAAGTTTTGAAAGGAAGATCTTCCCAAGTCATTACTGACATGCATTGGTCACATAAGAGATAGGCGTAGCTTCCTGGATTGTGGCATGGTGTTACAGGGTGAGATTGTAGGGCACCTACCATGTAGCAGAGTGTTAAGAGCTTTGCTACACCCAAATAGATTCTGCCCCACCTCTTTCCACCTTTCAACCCTGCTTTCTCTAAGGATACAGCTATTCTGAGGTTCTAATGATATGGAACAACTATATAAAGTGTTTATTGTGCCTGGTGTATAGTGAGTACTCAATTAGTGACAGCTATTCTTATTTCCAGAACTTGTAGCACTGGAACCTTCTTAGCTCTAGAGCCTTCCTAACATTGTCTCAAGCCCCTTAGCTCCTTTTCTCTTTTTCCCTCTCCCAAAATAGAAAGACTTGCCACCAAATTCTAACTCTATCATAAGGTTTCTTAAGTATAAGGATTCGGCTTCTAAAAAAATATCAGTACCCTGTTTTATGGAAGCTTAAGAATCAAATTTCTATAAAACAGGTTTCCATAGAATGACCAATACTTGTGCCATGAACATGATTGTTAATATTATTGTTTCTGGGGGGAGCTAAGATGGCATCAGAGTAGGAAGGAGTAGATTCAGCTTCCCTCTGCTCAGGGGAGAAAATCCTGACCGATCTACGGAGTAGAGAAGCAAGCAACTGACATACTTCAGCATATGTGAAAATAGGGGACCAAAGGTTGTGGCGGAACCAAAAAACCGGACCCTAAGAAGAGTGCTGCAACAAGGTAGGGTCCCGGGGACCAGCATGTAGTCCGGGGGCTGCAGCCCCAGGCCCAGAGCCCACTACTGGGTTTGCCACAGAGTCCTTGGGAGAGAGCCGGGCAACTGCTCCCTCCCCAGCCAAACAATGTCTGAGTGACACTAGGAGGAATCCAGGTGTTAGCAAACACACAGGGGCTGTGAGCACCTTTGGAAGCTGTGGACACTGGAGAGGCTGGGTAGTGCAGCAGGCCCCGACCCCCACCTGTCTGGCTGGAGAGTTTGGAGAAGCCAGGCCACTGTGGGGAGCGGCAGGCTTGAACAGGAGGAATTTCTCAAGAGGAAGGAGTGAATAGACAGACACTGTTTGGGGAATTCTCCTAAAGTGATCAGTCGCTCCAGCCTCACTGCCACCCAGCCGTGGGCACACAGGTGTGCATGCAGGGAGAGCATCCCCGCACCCTAGTCCACAACAGTAACCCTGGAGAAAGACCTGACTCCCACACCCAGGGCGCAAGGCTAAGGAGCCAGTGTGAGCTCCCCTGGCTGAGGAAGAAAAGCCATACCAATCACCCTTCAGTCTACCACAGCCAGCAAGAGCAGAAAAAACGGTTTGGCCACTTTGAAACCAAGAGACTTTTTAACTTGATTCTATTTTTTAACAATTTTTAATTTTTTAATTTTTATTGTTTTTATTTTCTTTTGATTTCTTTTTCCTCTCTTTCCTGATTTCTTGTTTTATTCCTTCCTATTTCCTTTCCTCCAATTTTATCTCTTCTTCCTTTCTTCATCTGCCTTTTCTATTTTTACGTTTTTAAATTTTTTCTAAATACCTACAAGTGAGACAAAATCCTGGATCTGTGAAAAGACCAAAGTTGAACCCAAAGACGGGGCATCACAACAGCTGGGACAGTGGGATAAATTTCACTCTGCTGTTACAGAGAACCTGCAAGTTATTGCATATTTGTATTATTATTATTTTTCCAGTATTCCTACATCTTTTTTAATTGTATTTTTGTATCCCTCTTCTTTTTGTATAGTCTGCTTTGCTAGGCTGGATATATTGTATGACCTGACAGCTTTCCCCTGATATCTCTTTCCATACTGTATTGCTAATCTACTGTCCTTTAACTCACCTGCGTCCCATTAGCACACTACTCAAGCTTCTGTACTCCCTATTCTTGTTACCTAGATCTCATAGATTCTGTCATATGATTGTTGCCATAATATTATTGTAAATAACTGCTGTTCCATGAAATTGTAATTACTTCACAACACCCCCCACCCCAGATCTTAGCCCATTTCAAAGTTTCCTGAACTCTATTACTGTAGTGGTTAACTCTATTCTCTCACACACTACACCTATTTACTATCCTTTACTCTCACCTTACCTCAGAATCTGACCTCCCACAACCTCCCTGCTTTATAGATCCAACTCACAATCCTTCCTTCCCCAACAAGAGTCTTATCTTCTTTCCATCCACTAAAAATCAGCTAGCTGAGTGGAAGATCATGGTTAACACTATACATAGTCAAAGGATCTCCTATCTCTTCCCTACTTGCTACTACTGTAAATATCATAGAATTCTCTGTTGCCATCTTAAACCATTTTGCCTTCCCCCTTCAAGTGATGAAAAAAAAGAATAGGCAGAGGTGGTGAACACCAGGATACCCACTGGAAGAGGAAACCCAACAACAAAGAAACCACTAACAGATAACAACAGAAGAAGGTGAAGGAGGGAGTAGTAACCTCACAAACCTCAATCCAGGACCTATTTGGAAATACAACTAAACAGTAGAGACAGTACCCAATGCAAACAACTGAACAAGAGCAAGAGAGAATTCTTTAAACCTTCCACACACGGAAGAACCAGCTTCAACACAACCTGCCCTCACCAGCAAAACAAAATACAGGAGGCGGTGGACACAGTGACCTTCATTGAACCAGCTGGTGGGAAGGAACCACCAAAGAAAGACTCAACAACAATAAAAACCCAAAGGCAAACACAAAGCCAACTTTAATGACAGTCCAAGACCAGTGAGCTTAGGAGATCAAGGAAACTGCACCACTGAAACTCACTGCTATTCTACTAAAGAAGTTCACACCACAAACCCAGGGAGTCAGAACACATCAATTTAAGAAGCTGAGGCTAACAAGAAGAGTCTCACAAACAATGGGAAGACAAAAAAAAATCCACAAATGAAAGGAAAGGAGGAAGCCTCAGAAAGAATGCTAAATGAAATAGAGGCAATTCAACTATCAGATATTGAGTTCAAAGCAGTGATCATCAGGAAGCTCAATGAGCTCACAATGAGCTTTCAGAAACTAGAGGGAAGCTACAATGAACTCACTGAAAACTACATCAGCATGAAGAAGGAAATAGAAACTCTCAACAAGGGCCAAGAGGAAATGATGAATACAATTTCTGAACTGAAGAACACAGTAGAAGGAATGAAAAGCAGGATCAATGAAGCAGAAGACAGGATCAGCAAGCTAGAGGACAAAGTAGAAGAAAACACCCAGAAAGAGCAAGAAAAGGAAAAGAGGCTCAGAAAGAATGAAGAGAGATTAAGAGAAATGGAAGACAATATGAAACGTAGTAATATCTGTATAATAGGGATACCAGAAGGAGAAGAAGAAGAACAAGGGATAGAAAACCTATTTGAAAAAGTAATGATGGAAAACTTCCCTAATCTGATGAGAGAAAAAGTCACAAAAGTCCAGGAAACACAGAGAGTCCCAATCAAAAGAAACCCAAAGAGACCCACCTCAAGACACATCATAATTAAAATGGCAAAACTTCAAGACAGAGAATCTTAAAGGCAGCAAGGGAGAAACAGGAAGTAACATACAAGGGAGCCCCAATAAGGCTAACAGCTGACTTCTCAATGGAAATGCTCCAAGTCAGAAGAGAAAGGCAAGAAATTCTCCAAGTAATGAGAACCAGAGGCCTGCAACCAAGACTACTTTACCCAGCAAGGCTCTCAATCAAGATAGAAGGCCAAATAAGAAGCTTCTCAGACAAAAGAAGTCTAAAAGAATACACCTCCACTAAACCAGCTCTGCAAGAGATACTAAAGGGACTGCTTTAAGGAAAGAAAGGAAGAGAGAGAGAGAGAGAGAGAGAGAGAGAGAGGAACACACATACATAAAAGACAATGAATAAGTACCTATCAATAATAACTTTAAATGTAAATGGATTAAATGCTCCAATCAAAAGACATGCAATAGCTGATTGGATAAGAAAACATGACCCACACATATGCTGCCTACAAGAGACTCACCTCAGGATAAAAGACCTGCACAGGCTGAAAGTGAAGGGCTGGAAACAAATCTTCTAGGCAAATAGACAGGAAAAAAAGCCGGGATAGCAATATTCATATCTGACAAAATAGACTTCCAAAAAAGGACCACAAAGAGATACCCAGAAGGTCATTTCATAATACTCAAGGGAAGAATCCACCAAGAAGACATAAATATCATAAATATATATGCACCCAACATAGAAGTACCCAAATACAGAAAGAAAATCTTAGAGGACTTCAAGGAAGATATGGACAGCAACACAATTATTGTGAGGGATTTTAACACCCCACTATCAAAAATGGACAGATCTTCCAAACTAAATATCAGCAATGATATTGTGTCATTGAACAATACCCTAGATAAAATGGGCTTTACTGATATATACAGAGCCCTCCATCCCAAAGAAGCTAAATACACATTCTTTTCTAATGTACATGGAACATTTTCAAAGACTGACCACATGCTAGGACACAAAACAAGCCTCAAGAATTTCAAGAAAATTGAAATCATACCAAGCATTTTCTCAGATCACAATGAACTGAAGCTAGAAACCAATCCCAAAGAAAAAAACCCAAAACACTCAAAATCATGGAGATTAAATAGCATGCTATTAAACAATGAATGGGTCAAGAATGATATTAGGGAAGAAATCAAAATGTTTCTGGAAACAAATGAAAATGAACTCACAACAACCCAAAACTATGGGACACAGCCAAGGCAGTCCTGAGAGGGAAGTTCATAGAGATACATGCCCACCTAAAAAAGTTAGAAACAATCCAAACAAACAACCTAACCCTATGTCTACAAGAACTCGAGGAACAACAACAAAGACAGACCAGAGCAAGCAGAAAGAAGGAAATAACCAAGATCAGAGCAGAATTAAATGACAGAGATTAAAAGCATAATTATAAGGATCAGTGAATCCGAGAGCTGGTTCTTTGAAAAGATAAGCAAAATCGACAAGCTTTTAAGTAGACTCATCAAGAAAAAAAGAGAGAAAACCCAAATAAACAAAGTCAGAAATGAAAGAGGAGAGATTACAACAGATACTACAGAAATACAAAGGATTGTAAGGAATTACTACAAACAACTGTATGCCAAAAAATTTGAAAACCTAGATGAAATGGACAAATTTCTAGAAAAATATAGTCTTCCAAAACTCAATGAAAAAGAAGCAGAAAGCCTGAACAGACAATAACAGCAAAATAAATTGAAGCAGTAATCAAAAAACTCCCAACACACAAAAGCCCTGGACCTGATGGTTTCACAGGAGAATTTCACAAAGCATTTAAGGAAGAACTAACCCCTATCCTTCACAGAGTATTTCAAAAAAATAAAAAAAAATGGGAGACTCCCAAACCCTTTTTATGAGGCCAACATCATCCTAATTCCAAAACCAGATAAAGACACAACAAAGAAAAAAAACTTCAGGCCAATATCGCTGATGAGCATTGACGCTAAAATCCCCAACAAAATACTGGCAAACCGCATCCAACAGTGCATTAAAAAGATCATACACCATGACCTAGTGGGATTCATTCCAGGGATGCAAGGATGGTTCAACATTCGCAAATCAGTAAATGTAATACATCGCATAAACAAAAACAAAGACAAAAACTACATGATCATATCAATAGATGCAGAAAAAGCATTTGATAAGGTACAGCACCCATTTATGATAAAAACACTCAACAAACTGGGAATAGAGGGAGCATTCCTCAACATAATAAAGGCCATATATGAGAGACCTGCAGCCAACATCATACTCAATGGGCAAAAATTAAAATCTTTTCCACTAAGATCAAGAAGAAGACAAGGCTGTCCACTTTCACCACTTCTATTCAATATAGTACTGGAAGTTTTAGCCACAGCGATCAGACAAGAAAAAGAAATAAAAGGCATCCAAATAGGAAAGGAGGAAACAAAACTGTCACTGTTTGCAGATGACATGATAGTGTACATAGAAAATCCTATAGACTCCACCAAAAAACTGCTTGACCTAATAAATGAATTCTGCAAAACAGTGGGATACAAAGTCAATATCCAGAAATCAAAGGCATTTCTGTACACCGACAATGAAACAGCAGAAGCAGAAATCAAGAAAAAAAATCCCATTTGAAATAGCAAAAAGGAAAATAAAATACCTAGGAATAAACCTAACCAAAGAGGTAAAAGACCTGTATTCAGAAAACTACATTACACTCAGGAGAGAAATCAAGGAAGACACAAACAAATGGAAACATATACCGTGTTCATGGATTGGAAGAATTAATATCATTAAAATGTCCATACTACCCAAAGCAATTTACACATTCAATGCAATTCCTATTAAAGTACCAATGGCCTATTTCACAGACATAGAACAAAGACTTCACAAATTTATATGGAACCATAAATGACCCCGAATAGCTGCTGCAATTTTGAGAAAGAAGAGTAAAGTAGGAGGGATCACAATACCTGACACTAAACTATACTACAAGGCCACTGTAGTCAAAACAGCCTGGTACTAGCATAAAAACAGGCACATAGACCAATGGAACAGAACAGAGAGCCCAGAAATAAACCCAAGTCTTTATGGTCAATTAATATTTGACAAAGGAGGCAGCAATATAAAATGGAGTAAAAATAGCCTCTTCAACAAATGGTGTTGGGAGAACTGGACAGCCATGTGCAAAAAAATGAAACTCGAGCATCAACTTACACCATATACAGAAATAAATTCAAGGTGGATAAAAGACTTAAATATAAAACGTGACACCATTATAGTCCTAGAGGAGAAGGTAGGTAGGAAAATCTCAGATATTTCACGCAGAAACTTTTTTCCCGACTTGTCCCCTAGAGCAAGGAACATAAAGGAAAGAATAAACAAATGAGACCTCATCAAAATAAAAAGCTTTTACACAGCTAAAGAAAACAGTACCAAAATTAAAAGAGAACCAACTGTATGGGAAAACATATTTGCCAATGATACCTCAGACAAGGGTTTAATCTCCAAAATATATAAAGAACTTACATGACTACACTCTAAGAAGACAAGGAACCCAATTGACAAATGGGCAAAGGACTTGAACAGACACTTCTCCAAGGAGGACATACAGAAGATCCAAAGACACATGAAACCATGTTCAATATCGCTAACTATCAGAGAGATGCAAATTAAAACCATAATGAGATACTATTTCACACCAGTCAGAATGCCCATCATAAACAAAGCAACATACAACAAGTGTTGGAGAGGTTGTGGAGAAAAGGGGACCCTAGTGCACTGGTGGTGGGACTGCAGACTGGTACAACCACTATGGAAAGCAGTATGGAACTTCCTCAGAAAACTAAAAATGGATCTGCCTTTTGACCCAGCAATTCCACTGCTGGGACTCTATCCTAAGAACACTAAAACACCAATACAAAAGAACCTTTGCACCCCTATGTTCATAGCAACACAATTTACGATAGCTAAGTGCTGGAAACCACCTAGATGCCCGTCAGTAAATGAATGGATCAAAAAACTATGGTACATTTACACAATGGAATTTTATGCAGTAGAAAGAAAGAAGGAGCTCCTACCCTTTGCAACAGCATGGATGGAACTGGAAAGCATTATGCTAAGTGAAACAAGCCAGGCAGTGAAAGACAAATACCATATGATCTCACCTTTAACAGGAACCTAAGCAAAATATAACCAAAGTCACTGAAATAGGGGACCGACTGACAGTGACCAGAGGGGAGAGAAGAGGGAATTTCAGGGGAGAATGGGAAGGGTTTACAGGAACAAATTTAAAGGACACATGGACAAAAGCTAGGGGAGGGTGGTAATGGGAGGGAAGTGGGGAGTGTTGGGTGGGTGGGTTGGAATGGGAGTAAAAGGAAGAAAACTGTACTTGAACAATGATTAAAATATAACTTAAAAAATATTATTGTTTCTGCAGTGAACTGCATTGAACAATAAGATATTCAGAAATTAACCTGATGTCATAGAGGGAAAAAGGTCTTTATTTGTTAAATCTTGACTTCAAGTGCCCTTTGCAAGTCTTGGCTCACTATTAGGTCAAAGTAGTTATTATTACTGAAACATAAGGTTAACATTTCCATTATCACTGGGGTAAAAAAATTGCATACTTCTGCATAATTATTGTACACAGCTGCTTGTACATTCCCTCTTTTATCTTGGTTTGCACAATTCATCTGGAATTTCATAAAACTAGGCTATTCATTATAACAGTCTTTAAAGAACTTCAGGGGGATTGTTGAGTTCAACTTTTTAGCAGCACCCTTCACTTAAATAAAAAGCTTCATAACCTCTTGAAGACATGAACAGTTCTGACTGAAAAGTTTAATATCAACAACCATGTGGGCTCAATGATAGCAGAACAAATTTTTATTGCATTATAAATCTGCTGGAAACAACAACAGAAAAGGTTATATATCTCTTCCTTATTTCTTATTGGTATTTTGAAATTATCCTCTTTTCCTTCCTTATTTTCCAAACAAAGCCATGGTATTCAACATTGTCACAAATTCTCTTTGTCAATGATATTCATTCTATAGGCCGTTGAAACATGTAGGCCAGATGAGAGGAAATCACTTAAAAACTGAAGCCATTTTTAAAAATCAAGATTTACTAAAAAGGGCCCTGGCTGGAGTAGCTCAGTGGATTGAGCGCGGGCTGCAAACCAAAGTGTCGCAGGTTCGATTCCCAGTCAGGGTACATGTCTGGGTTGCAGGCCATGACCCCCAGCAACTGCACATTGATGTCTCTCTCTCTTTCTCTCTCTCTCTCTCTCTCTCTCTCTCTCTCTCTCCTCTCTAAAAAATAAATAAAATCTTAAAAAAAACAAACACAAAGATTTACTAAAAAGATTAAATAACTTTCACTTTATAGCAGAATCAAAAGAAATTGGTCAACAGTTGTTATGTAAGATGAGGGAAGGCAGCATAATAGAACAGCCTGAAAGGAAGGATTTCTGAATATTAGCCCTGACTTTGTCTACAGCATCATCCCTCAGCTCCTTTGCCTGTAGGTCAGCTCCAATGTAGGCAGGCTTTTCACATTCTGTGGAATGATGGTTATCTGCTTTCTAGTTTATCAGTTCAGCAATCCCAGTGCAAAGAGAGCACCACCACTTTCCCCATTGTTCCTTAAAAGTGAGGTGACCTTTGGCTAATCCCTTTGGATCTCAGGATCAACCTTAAACCAATGGAAAATGCAAATTGGCCAGGTCTAGACTACTTAGGTCACACACCACATGGACTACAATTTGAAATCAGGGTATCAGAAAAGTGGAGAGTTCATGACAAATGGAGGGCAGACAAAAACAATATACTTCCACTGCAACCTCTTTGGATTTCAGAGTACTCAATAAGTTACAGAATTCAGAGTTGATGACATAAAGCTTTTTACTCTAAGATGTTCCACAGAGGAGAGACTGATTGAAATGCAATATTCATTCTCCTTCTCTACCTTTATTAATAGAACCCCCTACTTTGTGATAGGTGCATAGCACTCAGCAAAAGACTCTTACTTCCTATGCTCCCCTATAGCAAAGTGTAGCTATATGACTGACTTGATAGTCTGAATAATGGCCTCCTAAAATTTGATAGTCTGAATTAGGCATCCCAGGTCCTAATCCCTGGATCCAGTGAATTTCCCTTATGTGGTAACAAGCCCTTTGCAGATGAGAATGAGTGAAGGTTCTTGAGATGGGACATTATCCTGGGTTATCTAGGAGGTTCCTAAAGGCAATCACACGTGTCCTTACAGAATAGAGGCAAAGAGAGATTAAATACAGAAGAGGAGAAGGGAGTGACCATGCAAGCAGAGATTGGAGAGAAACAGCCACAACCATGTGGACACCTCAGTTTTAGCTCAGTGGAACTGAGAGAGAAATGTAAGTGTATAAAATTCTGTGTTTTAGGCCACAAAATTTATAGTGATTTGGCAATGCAGCCATAGGTAAATTATATAACAGTCTGACAAATAAAATATGAGGAGAAAGGGAGGTATCCAACATCCAGATCATACACTTCAAGGGAAAGATGTTACCCTCCTGACCTCCTTCTCCTTTGTGCAGCTGGCTGGAATGTTTACATGCTGGTGAGCCATTGTGTGTACCACCTATAAGGCATATCATGGTAACATGCTAGGACTGTAGAACAACAAGAAAAGAGGAACCTAGGTCACCGATATCCACCTTGAAATCTGTTTGAGAAACAAAATTCTCTGTGGTTTAAGCCATTTTATTGTGGGCTCTCTTATTATAGCTAATCTATATCCTGACAAAAATTACCATTTTTGTCTGACATGAGACTGCACTTCAAAGATTTCTTACAGAGAGTGTAATTAACCAAAACCCAAAGGCTACAATCTGAAATCCACCACCACGATTGCACCCAACCCCACTTTCCTCAAGCTGCTCCCACAATCTGGGCGTGGTGGCGATACTAAAGCAGTCTCATTCCTGGGGAGAAATGGGGAGAAATAGGACTCCTCTAACAGCCAACTTTGGCTTAAGAACTCCTCAGTGGCTTTGCCAAACCCTCCTTAGATGGCATGGCAACCTAAGATGCTTCCACCCACCCTTCTTTTCTCTTCCTTCACATGAGGCAGACAGTTTTACCATCTGATTGCATTCCCAACCTTTCCAGTTCCTTCCCTGTTTTCTCTCACAGGTGTTGTCCCTACTTAAACCCTGTTTTATTTAATGCCATCTTGGCATCTGCTTCTCAGACTAACACACCATCTTCCTCTAAATGTTCAAGAACAATGAGGTCCTCTGGTAAAGTAAAAGATAATAATAATAACAAGATCTTATCAGTAGTAAAAGTAGCTTGTCATAAACATATTTACCCAAGGTAAGTCTCTGTGAAACAAAATGACTTGGTCATCTTATACTTTATTTTCCCAAGATAGCCTCTTGATTACTTCCAAGATCTCTCCTGCCATTTGAAAGTGAATTGGAAGGGCAATAGAGTTTTCTCTCAAGATTTGACAAACTGCATTATTGACTATTCAAAATAAGTGAATGGAAAGTAAAATTCCATCAATTATACAGATGCTTTGTCTAAATACCAAACATATGGGTGGTTGAAGGGAAGCAGGTAAGGATTCTGGATGACTAAATTCTTCATTAATCTTTGGCCTGATTTAACCTAGACTAGACATAGTCCATTACCTGTGAATGTCCACATGTTTGCATGTTTTGTCTTGGTAGGTGCTCATCACTTAACATAGATAAGCTAATGTCCACACAATGTGAAGTCTTGCCTTAACTTCCCAAATTAAAAGTCACTTTCTTATCTCATTTCAGTCTATCATTTTCCCCTAGTTATAACTTCTTTCTGCTCATATGTTTATCTCTTACATCATCATACTTTTTATTCATTTTAGTGGTCCTATAGTTATTTCTTGCATCTCTGTCTTCATCACACATTTGCTGAACTGAAACAAATGTGAAACACTTGGGAAGTAGGGTGCATATTGCTGGACACTAACATTTCTTCTGTAGATTCTGGCACAGGAGTTGGGAATGTCCTTCCAGGATGGTTGTTAGAATGAGAAAATATGCCATTGAGAGGATCTCAGGGAAGAAAATGTCACTCTTGACAAAGGTTTTGGACATAAAACAGAGAAAATTGAGAATGAAGAGTTCTAATCTTTCCACATATAATATATTTATAACCATGTTGACTGAAGGAAGCCTCTTAGAAGCTCATTTGCTTGCATGTGTGTGTGTATGTGGTGTTCTAGGGGGGCAAACACCACTGTTTTTCTGTCTACTGTCATGAGAAACAAAGCTTTTCTAGTGCACTTCTGAAAACAGGACACACATACACACATGTATATGTGTATTATATATTTTTAAACTATTATAGTGGAGAACTGTTACTGATGTAGCTCCCAACTAAACATTTGTTTAGATCTTAAAGGCTCTTTCTTCCTTTTTCTTTCTTTTTCTTTCCTTCCTTCTTTCTTCTTTCTTTCTTCTTCTTTCTTCTTTCTTTCTTTCTTTCTTTTTTTCTTTCTTTCTTTCTTTCTTTCTTTCTTTTCTTTTTCTCCCTTCCTTCTTCCTTCCTTCTTCTTCCTTCCTTCCTTCCTCCTTCTTCCTTCCTCTTCCTTCCCCTCCCTCCCTCCCTTTCTTCCTTCCTTCCTTCTTCCCTCCTTCCTTCCTTCCTTCCTTCCTTCCTTCCTTCTTCCTTCCTTCCTTATTTATCTTTCTTTTCTTCTCCCTTTCTTTTAATATCAAAGGGAAACACAATATCTGTTCATGGTAATAAGAAAATGTTATTAGAAAAAAGTGAATTTTTAGAATTGTGGTATATTAGTCATATTAACTGGGAAATAGAAAACACAGATTCAAACTTTTAGTTCTGAGTCTACCAAAAATTAACAATGAAACTTGGGTTTGGCATCTAAATTCTCTGATTCTTGTCAACCTTATCTATACAAATAAAAGAGTTGAACTGCCTCAGAGGTTAAAAACTGATGATTTAGGTATCAAGTACAATCTAAAGATGAGTTTTCTTTGGCCAGTTAGCATTTTTTTTAACTAAATTAGTTGCCTAAATATCAATGAAGACATTTTGTCAGAAAAATATACAATTTATGGCTCTTTTTGAAAAACAAAAAGGTGTAACCAACCTCATCTTGTATTTTCTAGGGCAACCATTGGGTAAAGCTCTTCCCCCAGTATACCTGACCACTTCTCTCATTTATGACCGACTACACCTGACAGACATTTGCACAGACAAGTGCACGACTTGACTCTCCATAATCAAAAGGGCTCATCTAATTGTAAAAGTCCATGAGCCTGGAATATAATTGAGAGCCCAGAAACAAAACCATATAATTACAGTCAATTGATTTTTCAATAAGGGTGTCAAGACAACTCAATGGGAAAATAATAGTTTTTTTCAACAAATGATGCTGGGACAGCTTGATAGCCACATACAACAGAATCAAGTTAGATCCCTTCCTTACACTGTACACAAAATTAATTAAAAATGGATTAATTCAAAATTATCTTGAAATACACAAGATAAAACTATAAAACTATTAGAACTTCAAATTTATGAATATGCTAAAACACAGAATTGTACTCTTTAAAAGGTTTATGTTATAGTGTATGAATTGTATGTCAATTTTAAAAGTACATGAGCCTTCTGTAAGAATCTGTATCTTCATCTCTATTACTCCTGTTAACATTACCAATATCATCAAATTACTTTTCACAGTCATAAGTGAACGAGTCTGAGTTATTAATTTCACTTTAGCATAAAGTCTAGTAAATTATAGCTAATGTTGGAATAAATTTTGTTTATAAAAAATAAGATTTGAGCCTCCTCTTTCAAAAAAGGAAAGTTTGGGGAAATTTTTTTAAGTGACACATTTTACTCCTCTTCTGAAGGTGGAATTTTTTTGTATTTCATTTTCTCAGATGAGTATCTTAACTCTACAGGACCACATAAAATGTCTCTCCTCTTGTTTGCAGGCTGCTTCTGGGCAGGGAGGATAAATCCTAATCAATGCTAAACTGATTCATTTAAGTTTTCATATTGTTTTGTACAATTACCCTTAAGATTATGAGCTCATGGTCTTTTCTGAATCTCATGTCAAGCTGGGCATCTGAAAAATCAGCAGCACCTACAGAGGCTCATTTGAAGACACTTCTCACCACCAACTCCATTATAGTACTCAAACATTCAGGGAAATAGCCAGTTGCCTTATACTATGACTAAAAAGAATTAACCTACTAATTGAAGGAGTGGCATATAAGCAAGTGAATTGTACTATCTCCTTAGTATTTCTCTCTTATACCTTGGCACAGCTGAAGAATAAACCTGCATCACAAAACACACACACAATATTTCCTCAGCTTTAACATAGTTGGAGTTCCAAAAGTATTTTCTCCCTGTGTTGACCAAGCACAAAATGTAGTAAAGTATTTAACATTATCCAACCAATTTGGACAAAATTTAGAAATTGACAGTGAAAACTTGCTTGCCCTTAAAAAGGGGCTCATGTGGAAGTGACTATGAATATAAGTATGTGAGCATATATAATGAAAAGTGGCAGAAATATGTTGTCTCAGTTTTCTACTGTTTGATTTGGTTGGAGTAGTAGTAGTTCCTCTTCTGTAGCAGAAAATTTCCCTTTTTTTAGAACAACACCTGTATGTATCTCTACCAACCACCAGTCTACAAAAGAGCAACCCACAAAGAGAATAAAATTGATTTACATATGAAATAAAAAGTTTCTTAAAAAGTAATTTTCCTCATGGCGTCAGGCATGGGGATGCCTTCAGGGCCATGCTTTACCCTCTCTGCTCTGCTGTGTTTAGCCTGCTCTCTGTGTACACATTTCACAGGCTCCTTAGCCCACTGGCTTCCAATTGGGTTCTAGCAATAGAGGGTAATTGCCAAAGATTGGAGGGTGGGAGGAAGGTGAGGTCAAGCTCTTTACTCCACAGGCTGTCTTTATGCTGAGCTTCTGGCTGGTAGGAAGCTGGGCAACTCTATCCCTTAGGGTTTCAGAGACTGCTTCTCTGCCCTTGTCCTTTGACCCAAGAGTGCAATAGCTCCTTTCTATTTCCAGTCACAGAGTGCCTCAATGTACAATCAGTTGTGCTATAAGTAATATATGTGTTCCTCAAAAACATCATGCTGTGCAAAATTGTGCAAGAAAAAACATGGGGTTTATGGGAAAATGGGTTTAGAGTGACACACACAAACTGCATCTGTGACATTTCAAAAATATAGGAGTCTGCCCTGGCTGGCGTAGCTCGGTGGATTGAGCGCGGGCTGGGAACCAAAGTGTCCCAGGTTCGATTCCGAGCCAGGGTACATGCCTGGGTTGCAGGCTATAACCCCCAGCAACCGCACATTGATGTTTCTCTCTCTTTCTCTCTCTCTATCTCCCTCCCTTCCCTCTCTACAAATAATAAATAAAATCTAAAAAAAAATATAAGAGTCTAATAAAAATGGTGTTACACTTGCTGCGTGATTAAAAATACATAAATACCATAAATATTGCATCTTACCTTGAAAAAGGACTTGGAGTTTGCTTGTGGAAGAGAGCTTCAGGAGGGGTACAGCTTGTAAAATGCTGGCAGGAAACTTATTTGAAATGGTACAGAAAGTTGTCACAGCAGATCAGACAATGTGATGTATAGCTCTCCTGGTGAACTAAGATGGAAAGTGCACGTTTGGGGGGTACATATTTTGTGTGTGCTTACATTGTTTAGTTCCACTGAGGACAGATTTCTGTGTTCACCTAACATAAGCCAATGCAAAACTAAGGTCAAATTGTTCCTGAATATATCAATGGTATTGGAACAAATTGGTATTTTCAAAACAAGTGGTATAACACAACTGACTCTACACAGTTCATTTCCATCCACCTCACTGCATTCTTCTCAGTGACCACATCTGCGCATGATCTCTGTTTCTGGTGAAAACACCTACAGAGAGAATTAGGGCAGTCTGGGGACAAGAGCTCTGGAAATATGGTGGGAGGTCAGACCTGAGCTCCAAACAGCCTTTAAGAAATTTCTATTGGAAGCAGTTGCCAAGGAACTTTGAAGGGTAGTGATGTGTCTCAAAATTCTAGTTGTTTCACATGCTATACTATCTAGCAGTCTTGCCATAGCATGCCCCACCTCCCAACTCGTTACATGCAACAGCTCTGTGTTAACAAGGCTTTGGGGGTGAGTGGGGATGAGAGTGGGATATGGGACAAGAAGATGAGCAGAAAGGGCAGGGGTCACAATGGCTAAGATAAACAATTGAGACACAACCCCTTTCCTCAGAATCAACCAAAGAAAGATAACCTCTGAAAGGCAGCAGGCAGTGCCGTTCTGCTTAGCATGCATGTAGTTCTGCTAGGTGCTATTCCCTTGACAGAGAATTTGACTCCACATACAGGGAACATGAATATTGCTTTTACTTCCACATTTGCCATCAAAAAAAAGCTTCTCACCAATACTTTCTGTTTCAAAGGCACTTATTCTTTCTACAAGCAACAAAAATCTAGAAGTAAAAATAATCATTTTTCCTCCCTCAACAAATCCTTTTATTTTCTTTGCCTAAGTCAGAACATAAATATAACCTGCTTTTTACCCCAAAATATTACATTAGCCATAGAAGCACACCCACATGAAGGGATTATTAATATTCCAAAAAGCCTTGGAAGAATTTGATAAAAGCTGAAATGAATTTTCACAGATGGTTGTGCTATGGTATATTGGATTTGAAAAATATTAAACACAGTAATACCCCATTTCTGTTTTATTCCCTGAAAGCAATTATTACATGAAAAGGTAGACAGGCACGACACAGTTAACAAACAAAGACTAAAGAGTTGTCATCAACTTAGAAATGTTCTGGAAAGTAAATGAGGGCGACTTGCCAATAACTTGACTGTAAAATACAGAAATAAAAAACCTATACTGTGAACATACACATACCTATATCCCACATCACAATTTGATGAGGCAAGAGATAAATGGCCCAACATTTATTGTTTTTACAGGACTATGACAACCTCCCAAAGAAGAGAAGCAGAACGTCTCTCCCCTTACATAAAAAGCAAATTACAGATGGAAAAGAATATTCACTACTCTCAGAGCAAGATTCAATTAAAAAAATATGTCTGGCTCAGACAGGGCAAATTCCAGGCACAGAGTATTTTCATAGAAGTTCATCCTAAAGGAAAGATTTGAATGCTGCAAAAGCCTGTGGAAATTTTCATGGCTTGTCATATTTTCTCTGTAATACTAAACAAGGATTTCTGCCTCCTTGGCTCATATTTTTCTCCTAACTGATTCTGCAAGATGTTGTTAAGCTTTTAACAGTGTATTTCCTTTCAGAAAATCACATTGTATAATAGTTGCATGGTGGATACTGAATAATAATTAATCCCGTCAAACAGCAATATTGTAATATATAGTGCTTTACCAAGAACTGTGTGTGTGTACGTGAGAGACACACACACACACACACAGAGAGAGAGAGAGAGAGAGAGAACACGTGAGAGAGAGAACATGTGATTAAACAGCAGGATGAAATTGTGGAAAGGAAGACAGAGGCAGCTAGTCACATCACATGTCCCATGAAATGCTACAAAAACAGCACAAATGTCATTATTTAAAGAGAAAGCAACACTAACTCTGGGATACCCATTTTTATCTTCAGAAACTTTAGGCAGGAGCTATTATTTCTGTGTTGTACAAATGCTGAAGCCATCAAAAAGAGCCTCTAAAAGTCACATGATTTTTTAGCTAAAACTCCTGCACCTGCACATGTTCCCCTCTGCCTTGTCACCTTTCATCCACTTTGTACAGAGTATCATTAAGGGTTTCTAGACATCAAGTTTTGGATCTTGTTATAATGCTTAGAATGGCTGTCAGTGGACAGGAAAGGAGTTCCAATAGTCAGCTTTGAACTGTGGAATAAATACACTCATTTGGGTGTTATGAAGCTGTTCCATTTGTCTTATCATTCATTCTTCACTTGACATTATGACCCCTGGAAAACCAAACAAGGCATTTCTTCAGTTTTTTACCCTTGACCTCCGAGCAGCAAGGCCTTTATTCTCTCTCCCCTCTTGCCCTTTGGAGATAATTGCCTACATTTGGGTGCCTATATTACATATGTTTCAACCTGTTCTCCAAACACTAACTGCTTGGGATTAAAATAGTTTCTAAAAAGCATTTTCAGCCTTTCCTTGAACTCCTGCCAATCTGTGTCTCTGCACAGAAAGGAAAATGCTGAGCATTAAAAACAAAATGAGGATTAGTCAGAAGGAGATAATAAATAGCACATTACTGCATATGGCAGAAGCAAAGGAGAGAGAGGAGAGAGAGAGAGAGAGAGAGAGAGAGAGAGAGAGAGAGAGAGAGAGAGAGAGAGAGAGAGAGACCCAACAATTTGTTTATTTTAATGGTTTAACCATGAAGACCATTTGACATCTTAGTGAAGGTAAGAGGAGTATAGGCTTGTGTCAGGAAGTAAGAAACAATCAGAGAAAAGCTTTACCATGGAAAGCATATCAGATCATCATCATTGTTTCTTTAACATATATTTTATTGACCATGCTATTCTAGTTGTCCCATTTTTTCTCCCCTTTATCCTCCTCTGCCCTGCACCCCACCTCCCACCAGAATCTACCCCACTTAGTTCGTGTCCATGGGCTGTACATGTAAATTCTTTGGCTTCTCTATTTCCTGTACTATTCTTAAACCACCCTCTGTCTATTTTGTCCCTATCATTTATGCTTCCTATTCCCTGTACCTTTCCCCCATTCTCCTCCTGCCCCCTCCTTACTGATAACCCTCCACATGATCTCCATTCCTGTGATTTTGCTCCTGTTCTAGTTGTTTGCTTAGTTTGTTTTTGTTTTTATTTTAGCTTCAGTTGTAAATAGCCATGAGTTGTTTCTCCTTTTAATGGTCATATTTTTTATCTTCTTTTTCTTAGATAAGTCCTGTTAACATTTCATATAATAAGGGCTTGGTGATGATGAACTCCTTTAACTTGATCTTATCTGGGAAGCACTTTACATGCCCTTCCATTGTAAATGACAGCTTTGCTGGATAGAGTAATCTTGCATGTAGGTCCTTGCCTATCATGACTTTGAGTACTTCTTTTCAGCCCCTTCTTGCCTGTAAGGTTTCTTTTTAGAAATCAGCTGAGAGACTTATGGGAACTCCTTTGTAGGTAACTCTCCCCTTTTGTTGCTTTCAAAATTCTCTCAACTTTAATCTTGGGTAATTTAATTATGATATGTCTTAGAGTGTTCCTCCTTGGGTGCAATTTCTTTGGGAATCTCTGAGTTTCCTGAACTTCTTTGAGTCTATTTCCTTTGCCAGATTGGGGAAGTTTTCCTTTACTATTTTTTTTCAAATAAGTTTTCAATTTCTTGCTCATCCTCTTCTCCTTCTGGTTTCCCTATGATTAGAATGTTGGAACATTGAAAGTTGTCCCAGAGGTTCCTAAGCCTCTCCTCACTTTTCTGAATTCTTGTTTCTTCATACTGTTCTGGTTGAATGTTTATTATTTCTTTCTTCTGCTCCAAATCATTCATTTGAGTCCAGATTTCCTTCCCTTCACTGTTGATTCCTTGTATATTTTTATTTCTTTTATTTTGCATAGCCTTCACTTCTTCCTCTATTTTGTGTCCATACTCAATCAATTCTGTGAGCATCCTTATTATCAGTGTTTTGAACTCTGCATCTGATAGGCTGGCTATCTCCTCATTGTTTCGTTCTTTTCCTGGAGTTTTGATCTGTTGTTTCATTTGAGCCATATTTCTTTGTTTCAGTGTACCTGTTACATTATAAGGGGTGGAGCCTGATCTATTTGCCAGGATGGGGCAACCCTCTTTCCTGCATTGTGGGG
This sequence comes from Phyllostomus discolor, assembly GCF_004126475.2. Taxonomy (NCBI): domain Eukaryota; kingdom Metazoa; phylum Chordata; class Mammalia; order Chiroptera; family Phyllostomidae; genus Phyllostomus; species Phyllostomus discolor. The sequence continues at coordinate 58,321,073 of NC_040909.2, forward strand.
CTGTATGTGAGTGAGAGGTCAGAGAAGGAACAATGCCGCTTACTCACTAGGCTCTCACCACCCTTTCAGTCACTACCCCTGCTATTCACAAGCACATTGGGCACTTCCGGTGCTGACTTCTGGGTGTGTACATCTTAGGACCCTGTGGGTCTCTCCAATAAACTTTCAGGTGAGGCTGGGAGTTTATCCTACTGCCATAATCCCCACAGGTTTTTATAGCCAGAGGTTTTGAGACTTTAGTTTCTTGCACTGGAAGCCTGGGTTGTGCGGTCTGTCTCACTCCCCAGTTGCTCCTCTTGGCTTATCCACACATGAATGTGGGACCCCTAGGTCCATTGCCTTGCTCCATGTATTCTGAACCTTGTCTGCCCATCTCTGCCACTCCTACCAGTCTGGATGAATGTATCTTCTTTAACTTCTTAGTTGTTGAACTTCCATACAGTTTGATTTTCTAGCAGTTCTCTTTGTTTTTTTGTTCCTAAATTTGTTGTTATCCTTTAGGTTGTGTGAGGAAGCAAACAGTATTTACCTATGCCTCCTTCTTGGCCAGAAGCTCTAGATCACTATTGTTTATGCAACCAGGCTGAGAGTCAATTTAAGTATTCCCACAATGCATTATTTGTAATCAAATATTAATTAAAGTAAGAAATGATGGAATATGTCATCATGAGGATGATAACAAAGCTAGGAGTTGGACTGCATCTTCAAGATCCAGTTCTTTTAATGTTATGCTAATGAAGGGGAGGGTCAAACTCTATCCAGACCTTTCTCCTAGTTTCTGTGGGTTGGGGTAAAGACTGGCTTGGCTGCCACTGGTGGGAGGAGAACCATAGAAGTAAAATAATAACAAAAACCAACACCACAACTAATTTCAATTAAAAAAATCTATAAAATTGATGTACACATTTTCATCCCCATGTTACAGATTAGAAAATCAAGGTACAAAGAAAGAGGTTAAGCAACTTCCCAAAGTTTACACAGTTGATAGGCTGTAGTGTAAAGATTTAAACCAAAGCAGTATAGCTCAAAGAATAGCCCCACTCAACCTTACATTCTTTTGCATGTATGAATGAACTGGGAAATTAGTAGCCTTCATACCATGTACTGCCTCAGAAGTAGACATTTATCCAACCACCCATGTGTTCAACAAATGCATACTGAGCACCCACTATGTCAATACCAGATGTTAACACTAGAGACGAGGGGTGGGAGGCTATTGATAAACAAGCAGATAAAATCCCTGTTCCTTTGGAATTTGTAATCTGGTTGGGAGGTTGGTGGGAAAATTCAGCCTGCCTACGTAGCTTTGGAGGGAAGTATAGTGAAATAGGTGTGGAAGTTTAACATGCTCAGAATTGACAAGAGAGCTTATTAAAACACAGATTGCTGGACCTCAAACCCACAGTCTGTAGAGATGTGTTTAGACCCCATAATTTGCATTTCTGATAAGTTCCCAGATGAGGTTGATACTGTTGGGGTAGGAGCTGTACTTTAAGACCATTGTTCTAAAGAATCATTTGGTTGGGTGAGAAATGTTTATGTTATATTGTACATAGAGGTAATCCTGTGCTTAGAAAAAAGGGTCACTGACCTACATAGATATAATCTAAGGCCTACTGGTATTTCTCACTCTGTCTTAAAACATCAGTATGCTCCCTAGCATAGGTAAGACATCCAGCCACCAACAGCCATTCACATATGGGATCCAACAGAATGATAGATAAATTAGGTAAGTTTTGATACCATAGATGTGACAGGAAAGTAAAATTTGAGGCCAGAGTGTGATGTCTTGAGTACAATTTTGAGGAATGAGAAGGTAATAAGATATTGACACTCTAAAAAGTTGGGGTGCTAATGACAAGAAGAAAGTCACTGCAGGGGAATTTTCTACCTATCAATTCAAGAAACAGTTTCATTCTTACAGATAATGATATACTATCATTTAATTGACATAATGACTAAAACTGCCTCTAATTTCTTGGGTCTGGTTTCAATGTAGTTGAAAAAAAAATGCCTAAGTTATTCTTGTCTATAAAAGGGGAATTTTCCAGGTTCATGGCTTTCTTGTCTATTGAAAAGATTCATGGCAAGAGTCAAAAAAGTATTTGGAAAGGGTCAGTTTGTGATAAACATATGTGGATATAAAAAGCAGCATTATTCATGATCAGAACAATTATATATGTATGTATATACATACATATATATAAATATTTTACAAAAAAGAGTTGATAGAACAGGAGGGTTTCCAATACAGAAAGGAGTAACATGTGTTCACATTTGGCTGACCTTTCTTCCAGATCAAGTAGAAGGAACTTCTAACTCCAGGAATGTCATTTTGTTATACTCTGCAAACAGTCAGTGCTAAAGTCCTGAAAGAGGATATCTATTTGGATAAATAAATATACAACCTTAAAGACAAATGCAAGTGATTTAGAAAGTAATTTAGGAGTTTGCTCTATAATATCAGCTATCTGGTTACCCGTCCCTTATCTTGGCTCAGGTAATTAAAACCTAGCTAGTTTTGTTTGTAACCAAATTCCTAAACTGACACCCTACAGGCCAAATCTGACCAATAGATGTGATGGTTTAACTTGAATATTACAGTCCTTGTTGCTGTGCCTTTAAAAGTTGACTAGAAATTCTCAGATGGAGACTTGCTTTCCTTTGCAACCTTACCCACAATTCTGTAATATCTTTAGCCTGGATGGATGACACATTTAAGTTACTGGCCAATCCCCTGGAGAGATGTGAGGTTTAAACTCCTGCTATATAATGTACAAAATCTCCCTTCAACTCCACCATTACTGTCTAAGCACTTCATGTTTTTTCTTCATTTCACTAGTGAAAGGAAAGGTTTTTTTTTCTATGAGAATTTTAATTGTTTCTGGGTGAGTGATATAATATTATAATATATGAAACTTTGGGAGGAAATAAGTTTCACAGAAAGAGTGCAGAATTATCCTGCTGTATGATTCACCGTATGGTCCAGATTGTTGATCTGTTTTCAATAGGCTTGGATATTTTGAACTGATTAAATGAAATAGCAACACTGGGAAGTGTCTTGATTTTAGAAAAATGGGTATATCACCAGCAGACATGAATGAGCCCAGATAATACATTAAGTTTTAGGAGGTTCACAGAGTGGGCTTAAATAAAAATTTTTGAGAAGGCGGAATGAATGTGAAATGCCTCCAGTTCATTTTTATTCTGCAGTGAATGGGAAATATACTGCACTAAGAACAGAATTAGTGATTGAAAAACAGCTGGAGATATTGAAACAGAAATCAATCCTACTTTTCCAACTCTTAAAATTGGTTTAAAAGAAAAACGAAGGTAGGGTAGAAAGTTGGCACCCAAAGGGAAATGGAATGGTGACATTGAGGATTTGTTACTAGCCCTGGCTGAGTGGCTCAGTTCCTTGGAGCTTTGCCACATAAACAAAAAAATTGTGGATTCAATTCCTGGTCAGAGCACATGCCTGGGTTTGCAGGTTCAGTCCCTGGTCATGCATACAGAAGAGGCAACAGATCGACATTTCTCAATCCCTTTGCCTCTTTCTAAAATCAATAAGCATGTCCTCCGGTGGTGATTAAAAAAAAAGGAATCTATGACCAGTCATTTGTAGTTCATTCACAAACAAGCATAGCAAAGCCCATAAGTGGCAAATCTCACTAAACCGGGTGACGGGCATTTGGAATTACCATGAAATCTGAAATGTGGACACTTTATAAGAAGATGGATCAGCACTGCTTTCAAAGGCAAAGACTAACAGCAAGTGACTTTCCAAGGACACCAAGGTCCCACTGGAGGCACTCAAGGGTAAAACCATTGGTAGATGGCACTTTCATTATAGACCAAAGGGCTACTGCTTAAGTTGTATCAGTCACTGTAAAACAGATTGATGTTGCAAAGCTAAGCACATCTCCAGCTATCTTATCTATGCTGTTTATGTGATTATTTTCTTCAAAGATGATAGGAAAGTTTATTTTATCCAAACCTCTTTCCAGAGTGACAAATTTCACAGTATTGGTTGTCCAACATACTAAAGCTGCCCCATGGTCTTAAAAGTTTTTACTGTTACAATTGGAAAGTGGCTGAAAATTAAAACAGGTATGTATGTATATTTTTTGTGTGTATGTGTGTGAAACCTACTCTTGCCATCTTTTATATTGCTATAACTTTTTTGATTGAATAGACTGAATTCCAGGAGGCAAATTTGGCTTTCAGCTGTTCATTCTGAGGGTTTTCTCCTTGAGTATATTGAGCAGCTATGGGCATTGTGACCAGGGCCTCTCTTCACTAATGAATATGCTGGTGACTTTTGAGCTAATAGAGAATTCATCTGGAGGCTCAGTTTGACTAGTCTATACATCCCTAAACCTATTTTAGACAGGAGAACTGTATTCATGTCAAGCCTATGTCAGCATAAGCTCTTAAACCTAAAAAAATGGTCTTGACAGAATTTCTAAGTCCCAAGTGCCTTGTTTAATTCCATACCCAGTGCCTATGAAAGAAAAGACTAATTTATGATGGTTGCAACTGTCTTTGTGCATTTAGTTAGGGTCAGTGTACAGATGACTTGCCCAGACATCCTAGTGAAGACTGTCTGGAACCCTCTCAGGAGGAAAGAAAAGAATTTGCCTCAAGTGTCTTCTCGCTACCAGGCCCTGAATGATAAGCGTTATATTTATAATATGTAAAATATCACATTCTCAGTGAGCCTTTGCTGGTCACCTTACTTAAAATAACAACCCCTCCTCTGTAATTTCTTTCCTTAGCATTTATCACTTTGTACTATAAAATTTACATATTTTGTTTGTTTTCTGTCTTTTCTTTCTAGAAGCTGAATGAGGGAGGAATTTTGCCTCTTTCTCACTGGTCTATCTCTGGTGCCTAGAACTATTTGGCACTCAATATATACTCAACAAATGACTGTTGAATACGTGAAAGAATGATTGAAAATAAATATCTACAGATATAATCTCATTATGTTGTGTGCCAAAGATTCTGCTTCAAGAGGACCAGGGCTAGAATCCTACCTAAGATGTTTACAAGCTAAGTAGCCTTAGTCAAGGTACAATCTCATTGAGTCTCAGCTTCTTCATTCATGAAATGCAGACCCCGATAGTTCCTTCCCCATAAGGATGTTGTAATGACAAAAAAAAGGTTCATGCCAAGACACCTTTTAGCATGGTCTTTGGCTCACTGTAGGTGTTCCAAAATTGTTGGCTGTTAATACTGCTGTTTTCTTTGTTCCTAAACTAGAAACTAATGCAGAATAATAATTCAGTGAATATACAGAGTTTCACACCTACTTATTTTTCTCCCACCTTTTCTAAGAGCTCTGACATAGGGCTAGGAAGAAATTGATTGGTGAAGAAGCTGCCTTACACTTGTACATGTGTTACAAATTCCAGTCTTCAGGGTGTAGGAGCAGAGAGGGCCTCCTAGACATAACCCAGTGAAGGACAGTATGCAGCAGCTGGCCTGCCTGCCTCATGATTGTGTGCTTTGTAACACAGTAGGGCATTTGGGTGTCAGGCTGCCCACTCTATTACCTTCCTGAAATCTTAAAATACACTTTAAAAGCAGTTATTTTGCTTCTAGATTTGGGAATGATTATGTAAAGAGAGGCATAACTGAGGTGAAGCTCACATTTCAAGGCATGTCAGGTACTAAGATGGATGATGCCCAGATAATAATGGAAATGAATGCAGGTTGGACATTGTAAAACATAACCTTGGGTAGACTCAAGACCAGGCCCACACAGGGCTCACTCCCGCTTCAGAATCCAGAGGAAATGGAGCCACAACATGCAAATACAGGGACACAGAGTTTCAGAAGAAAGGAAGGCTAAGTAATATCTCACATTCAGGGTTCCCGGAAATAATGATAATGTCTTAATTGTATTGCACTGGGGTTTTGTGGGCAGAAATTCTGTAAATGATGCCAACTTTCCTACTTCTTATTTTCTGTGTTTAATTGCTTGGCTAGAATTAACAGTAGAAGCTAGTTTTTAAAAGCATTTATTTGATGTCTAAGTGCTTATTTTGTCCTTTCAACAAGCCATTGAATTAGGAAATGCTTACTCATGTACCCATTTCACAGATTGGGGTAAGAGGTTAAGTCACTATCTGTGGTCATAAACTAGGAAGTAGGACAGTCAGAATTGACACCTGCATCTGTCTGAATTTAGCTCCTGCACTATTCAACCCCTTGCTCTACACCACAATTCTACCAACTATATTAAGTTACCTGTGATACTTTCATAGCTCCTTATACTTTTTCTTTGTAGCATTGAACTTAATTTGTAAATAAATATACTATAAATATGTGATTACTTGCCCAATACCTGACTCAGTACTAATCAGGATATCTGTGTTTGTAGCACAGAGCACAGACCTAACTCATGACAGAAGCTCAGATAATATTTGTTGAATATGTTAATAAATACAAAGTGAACAGAAATTGAAATGCCAAGTAAAGATTGAAATTCAGTTAGTTTTTTAAAATGAATAAAAAACACTCAAAACTCATTTATGCAATGATTTTTACCCTTAAGAATAAAAATCAGTGTGTAAGAGTTTCAAATAACCTTTCTCATAGTTATTTCAAAATAACATGGGAAATTCAAATAACTGTGCAATTTATCTCTTTATTGTTTGACTTTTCCACTAGACAGCTGCCAGTACAGCGTGGAACCAAAGTAGGTTTACACTTATGAGTACACAAAACACAGAATCTATTATTGTATTATTATTTATTAATTGTATCATTTACCTACAAACAACTGTAAACCTACTTTGGCCCCACCCTGTATGTATCGGTCTTGTGCCTGTTTCCCTCTTTTATTTCTAGTCCTTAGTAGGTACTCAACTACTATTTGTGGAGCAGACCGATAAAAAATACTGCTCATCACCTGTTGCTGATATTTTCATGAAAGTAAAATGCTGGCACCCTTAGAGTCATATAATTTTTTTTTCTGAATTTAGAAGTTTTCAAAGACAGTTTGTGAATTTATAACATTCAAGAAACAACACAGCAATGTCAACACGATTCAGAGATGAAACTCGGTGGTCATGAACCCAGGCTAAAGAGAAACAGCTTGGCTGATTTAGTTTGGTTTTCCCAAACAAAGTCAGGAGGTAAACCACAGCTTCTGACCATGTATTTAAACATTTGGAAAACCTGCTGAAATTGCTTACATGTAAACAGCAAGAGATTAATACTGTGTTTTTCAGACTGACTTTAATGAATTCTTTAACTTTTTTTACCACACAAAAGTTAAAATGATTGTTCTCAGAAATAAATAAAAGGAAAGTAATATAAAGTTAGCTTTCTCTCAGCAAACAAAATAAAACAAAAAAAAACCCAACAAAACAAAAACCCAAAGCAGACTAAACAAACAAAAAGCAAAAGAACAAAAGGATCTGGAAAGAATGGAATGGTGAAGAAGTAAGAATGGGGCAATGTGCTGTGAAGCAGGAAGGGAATGATTCCAGTGAAATGAACAAGAAATACTGAATGAAATATACTGAGAGAGTAAGGGAATGGTAAGAGACTGGGTACAGAAGAAGGGGATGCAAGCTTCTGGCTAGTGAGCCAAATGCTGCTATAATCCAACTTTAATTATACGTGAGTCTCATTTTTGCTGTTTAATTTTATCCCCTCTGCAAATACAGAGATAGCTGTTTTCCTTTTGACACAGTTATCTTTGTCTAGATAGAAGCTTTGGAAATGTCCCTTTGAAAGATTTGTAAAACTTATAAGAAGGCTGAACACATTAAGTGACAGATCTTTTGGATTTTAGACAAGGAAAGCATTTCACTCAGGGCTTGAATCTAAAAGCCTTGAACCTAAAAGCCAAAGGATCAAAGATGATGGAACAAAATACTTTGAGATTCAAATAGGATGAATCGCAGCACTTTCTTGATATTGGAATTCAACAACCTGATCATTAGCTTAATTTTTCTGTGAGTGAAAATTGACCCAAGGTGTCAACCCATTGGCTGATCAGCAACCAATCAGACTGTGATTATTGAGAATTTTAACTAAGATATTGCTGATGGGCACTAAAACAAAAAGTCAAGTAGATTTTTGGACTACTGGTCAGGTTGGCCATGTTAAGTCAAGAGATAGAAAGAGAAAATTGAAGAAGTCAGTCAAGAGAGAGAAAAGGCCAAAAGATAGAAAGGGGAAAAGACTATGAAGGGGATAGAAATACTGAATGTGTGGCCCCAGAGAGATAGTATTATCTTCCATTTCTACTAACTCTCCACCCCTGTGTCATGAAGACTCAGTCTCCAAATATGTGGCAAATAATACAATATTATTATTGAGCACATATCTAAGTCATTGTATATACATTGCTTCATTTCATATTCAAAAAAAATATGAAGTAAGACCTATTATTCCTATATTACTGATAACAAAACTGAGGCTTAGAGAGATTAAGTAATTTACTTATACCTGTTTCATGATTAGTGACTGGTAGAAATAGGATTAAAACCCAGTTCTCTCTGATTCCAAAGCTGTCACTCCTAAATGTTTACTGCTGTTTTTATCCTTAACTTAGCTTCATCTTTTCTTGAACAAGCTTGAGAATTTGTTTTTATAGAAATCAGCCTGATCCCTGATTAAGATGAAATAAAAACTATAAGAAATTGGACAAGGAGAGAACTCTCACTCAACACTGAGATTGTGACACAGAGGCACTTCTGTGGCTTAAAGCCCCATTAACAACTATGGAGACAGTAAAAAGATCAGTGGTTGCCTCGGGTATAGGTGGGAGGGATGAACAAGAGGAGCACAGAAGATTTTTAGGTCATTGAGACTATTCCATATAACACTGATGGTGGATCCACATAATTAAACCCATAGAATGTACACCACCAAGAGAGAACCTTAATGTAAACTATGGACTTGGGATGACAATGATATGTTGGTTCATTGATTGTAACAAATGCACCACTCTGGTGGGAAATGTCCATATGGGGAGGTTGTGCATGTGAGGGGCCAGGGCATGTACAGAAACACTCTATACTCCCTATTCCATTTTGCTATGAAACTAAAGCTGGTCTAAAAATACTTTACTAATATAAAAATTTACTTTTGGATATAAGAATTCAGTTTTTAATATTATTTTTCTCATATACTTTCCTCATTTTTAGATTTTTACATTCATCAGGTTGATTTGTATAAAACACACTTCTTACTAAACTTGGTGTTCTGTTGTTCTCTCCCGTGTTCTAACATTTTAAAAAGATGTGAAGTAATTTAACATACTTTTTGAAACTGGGTAGGAGAAAAACAGGTAGAGTTATACTTTTAGTAATAAAGCAAACAAAGCTGAGGAAGTCAGATACTCTGGTTTCCTACCAAGTAAATGTCAGAGGCCATTTACATTTGTCCAAATATTTGTGTGCATATCTTTAAAGCTGTCCAGATGCATCAGGTGAACACAGCATGACAATGATCGCACCCTTTGCCTTTCATTTCACTTCTATACATTGGATCACCTGAATGTAAATGAACCCCAGAGTGTTCATTTAAACAGGGCACTGTGTGTGCTTTCTGAACAAGCTGCCTAAAGATATTTTTTTGTTCCACACACTAGATTTTCAACCTCTTTTCTTTGTAAGATTTTTGTTGGAGAGAAGCGAAGGGAAATTGAAAGGAAGAGGAAGTGAAAGAATATCTGACTTGGGCCTGGGGTGGTCATTAACTAGTTGTGTGATTTGAGCCAGGTACTTGCCTCATGAAGTGAAAAATTAAAAACCGTATTATTTATATGACAGGCTAAGTAAAGTAAGAGTCACCTCTTAGTCCCTGGGGAATATACAGTCCAAGATCCCCAGTAGATGCCTGAAATCATGGATAATACCAAACTTTATATGTAAGGGATAACCCCCCTAAAAATAAAAATTTTCCTCTGGAGGAGGGACCCTTTGTAGTACGGGCTTCTCCTGCTAGGTGGGTATTCTAGGAGCCCATCTATATTAGTGTACTAGTGGGTGTTGTTGTGAGAGGCTGCAGTTGGCTTTAGTGAATTTTTTTAAGATTCTTTCAACACATTTGCTCATATCATGATGGGTGATTTACGAGTGCACCTGCCCACACCATGCTGAGTGTTCAGTGGTTTTTGACCAAAAACAGCATGACCCCCATGCCTCACTCTGCCTATTGACCTGATCTTGTCCCAAGTGACCTTTTTTTTGTTTCCCCAGATGAAAAAAAGTCTTCAAAGGGAAATATGGAAAGGTGAAACAAAAAACAGCAGAATCACCAAAAGGCATCAAAATCAACAAGTTCAAAAACTGTTTTGAGCAGTGGAAAAAATGTCTTGATAGGTGTATTCCAAATAGATAGTATTTTGAAGGTGACAGAAGTTTACACATGTAAGAATAAATACACAATTTTTAATAAATAAATTCTGGCTTTGGGGGTCCTCCTTATATACTATGTTCTTTCATATACATACATATTTTTTCATTTAAAGGAAGCACTTTATCCTTTCCCTTGGTGACCCAAATTGCCAGCATCATTATTCTTGCACTTTGGGGCCATTACTAAGTGAAATAAGGATTATTTAAAACAAGATCATGATACCAGAGCAGTTGATCTATGATTAACAGGCAGGGAGTATATATAACATAGACCCAACGGGAAAAAGGATCGTTTCTGTCCTAGGTAGGACAAACTGGGATGACTTGAGATTTTATCACAAAACTCAGAATGGTGTGCAATTTAAAACATGAATTGTTTATTCTGGAATTTTCTACAGTGACAGAAATCAAGGAAAGCAAAATTGCAGATAAGGGGGTACTACTGTAAGCAGACTAACTGATACAGAGATATCATGGGTTAGATTTAGGGTCCTCAAATGTTTGTGAAATTTGTAGAATGATGTTGAGAATTGTTTCAAGGGAGCCCTACCTGAAACTCCACTTTTGCTGAGGGAAGAAACCACATGTATTTCCTGTGAGAGGCACTTGCTTTCTGCTGTAATCTTCAGGATCTCACAAGTTGCACTCTAAGTTGGGTTCCTTTGATCCACAAAATAACAGAAGATGAGGGAAAGCAATATCAGAACATGACTGAAATGAAAGGATCTACTCTTTCCTGCCTCCGAATCTTCAGCCTCAGGCCCTGTGTGGATGGGAGGCAGGTTCACTCAGCCTTGGTGGGAGGGCCGGTATGGGGGGGGGGGGTTGGAGTGACAGGGAGGCTGTTGTCATGTTGCCCCTGGGTCCCAGCCAACCCAGCAGGTGCCAGCTGGCAGTAAAGAGAAGGTGCTTCTCCCCTTTTAACTAGGTGTACACGGCAGGTTCCTTGTCCCAATCTTACAGTCTTCTGTTTGTAACATCAGAGGCAAGTTTTTATAACCTGTTTAGAGGTACATACACATTCATATGAAAAACCATTTCCTAAAAGAATAATTTTAAACAGACGAGACTTTCAACAAATATGTAGTATTACATGTTATCCTACCCCCAGCAAGTGAGTAGCATATTTCTAAGGAGGGATGCCCAGCTAGAGAACATTTGTTGTAATTTGTGATCACCAGCTTCTCATGAAAGGAAAGAAAACCACAAGGCCAAGCCATAGTGTCTCACAACCAAAGTAGAGAATTTGTGGAACCAGGGGGATTTGACTGCATGGATTTATTTTTTATTTTCATGTTTTTAAACATTTATTTTAAAGTATATTTTATTGATTATGCTATTACAGTTGTGCCATTTTTTCTCCCCTTTATTCCATTCCACCCGGCACCCCTCCTCCCACCAGCATTTTTCCCCCTTAGTTCATGTCCATGGGTCATACATATAAGTTCCTTGTCTTCTCCATTTCCTATACTATTCTTCACCTTCCTCTATTTTGTACCTACCATTTATGCTTCATAATCCCTGCACCTTCTCCCTCCATTTTTCCCCTCCCCCTTCCCACTAATAACCTTCCATGTGATCTCCATTTCTGTGAGTCTGTTCTTGTTCTAGTTGTTTGCTTAGTTTGTTTTTGTTTTTGTTTTAGGTTCAATTCTTGATAGTTGTGAATTTGTTGTCATTTTACTGTTGAGAGTTTTTATCTTCTTTTTCTCAGAAGATAAAAGATAAGTCCCTTTAACATTTCATATAATAAGGGCTGGGTGATGGTGAATTCCTTTAACTTGACCTTATCTGGGAAGCACTTTATCTGCCCTTTCATTCTAAATGATGGCTTTGCTGGATAGAGTAATCTGGAATGTAGGTCCTTGACTTTCATGACTTCAAATACTTCTTTCTAGCCCCTTCTTGCCTGCAAGTTTCTTTTGAGAAGTCAGCTGATAGTCTATGAGAACTCTCTCCTTTTATTTTGCTGCTTTTAAAATTCTATCCTTATCTTTAATCTTGGGTAATGTAATTATGATGGTGCCTTGGTGTGTGCTTCCTTGGGTCCAACTTCTTTGGGACTCTTTGAGCTTCCCGGACTTCCTGGAGTCTATTTCCCTCACTAGATTAGAGAAATTCTCCTTCATTATTTTTTCAAATAAATTTTCAATTTCTTGCTCTTCCTCTTCTTCTTCTGGCATCTTTATGATTCAGATTTTGGAATGTTTAAAGTTGTCCTGGGGGTTCCTAAGCCTTTCCTCATTTTTTTGAATTCTTATTTCTTCATTCTGTTCTGGTTGAATATTTCTTCCTTCTGTTCCAAATCATTGATTTGAGTCCAGGTTCCTTCCCTTCGCTGTTGGTTCCCTGCATATTTTTCTTTTTCTTTTTTTAAAATTTTATTTAAATTGTTGTTGCAGTACAATTTTCTATCTTTTACTCCCATCCCAACTCACCCATCCAACCCTCCCTTCTTCCCTCCCATTTCCACCTGCCCCTAGTTTATTTCAGTTTGCGTACCATTCACTTCCTCTTCTATTTTGTGACTATACTCAACCATTTATGTGAGCATCCTGATTACCAGTGTTTTAAACTCTGCATCTGATAGGTTCGCTCTCTCTTTATCACTTAGTTCTGTTTTTGAAGCTTTGATCTGTTCTCTCATTTGAGCCTTATTTTTCTGTCTTGGCATGCCTGTTAAGTTGTAAGGGGCAGAGCCTTAGGTATTCTCCAGGGAGGGACAACCCATGTCACTGTGTTGTGGCACTGTCTATGGGGGAGGGGTCTGAGAGGGACCAATGGCACTGCTCCACTCTCCGTCAGCTTTCAGTCACTTCCCTCACTACCCACAAGCAAATTGGGCCAGGCTGGTGCTGATTCCCAAGTGGGTGGGTTTGTGCATGTTATAGGACTCTGTGGGTCTCTCCAATAAACTCTCCTGTGAGGCTGGGAGTTATTCCTGCTGCTGCAACCCCCCAAAATTTTTACAGCCAGAGGTTTCGAAGCTTTTTTCCCCATGTCTTGGAACCCTGGGTTGTGCAGTCTATCTTGCTCTCCAGTTGATCTTCCTGGTTTTTCCATACACAAACTAGAACTGCCAGCCACTGCCTCCCTGCCCAGTCCTCCACCCACTGCCTTGCCCTACATCCACTCCTTCCCAGCTGCCCATCTCTCCTATCAGACTGAATGAATGTTTCTTCTTTAACTCCCTGGTTGTCCAACTTCCATACAGTTTGACTTTCTGTCAGTTCTGGTTGTCTTTTGTTTTTAAATTTGTTGTTGTCTTTCTTTTGACTGTAGAAGAAGGCAAAGTGTATCTGCCTATGCCTCTGTCTTGGCCAGATGACCAACTGAGTGCATGGGTTTAAAGAGCAAAGGCCAAGAATTGTATCTGAAGGGGTGACTGATTATCCTCCAACAGGACCACTATGTGGGCAGCGGCCATCAAGCCATAGTGACAGAGTGGACATAAAAACTCAAAGATGAATGAACGTATCACAGTGAGCATAGGGCTGTCCACAGCACCTGCAAGAGCCAGAGCAGTTCTGCAGACATGTTGGCACTAATGCCAAGTGCTGAGGAGATGAGGAAGCTCAGGGGGTTGTATGACACATGGTATCTGGAGAAGTGGTAATAAATGGAGGTACAAGGCCTAATGAAAGAGGGATAAAAAGTAACTAAAGACTAGGAAAACCACAGAGTTTGTCAGCCAAACAACGCAAGGACAATTTTTGCAGCATGGGCACTGTTAATTATACCAGGCAAAACCTGGACTGTTTTGGGCAACTTGGGACATAGAAGCTCTTTACCAAAGCTAACAATTGGCCCTGATCAAGCCATTAAGTCTAAGAGTTAGGACTTTGGGATCAAGTGCCCTAGTTCAAACACAAACACTACTGCTTACTGACGGTGATCTTAGGCAGGTTGTTTTACTCTTCTGTATTGAGCTTTCTCACTTGTAACAGCACCTGCAGAGCAGAGTTGTGGAAAGGATTAAGGAAATTAGTTTAAAAGGCTGAGCACTGTGCCTGGCACATAGAAGTCACTCAGTAACAACAATAATATTATTATCATGAGTTCATTAAGTGAAGTACATTATGAAGTATACATATGGTGCCTGGGATACCAACTGAGAATATTTGATTCAGATGGTTAGGGGAAGGGGAATAGAAGAGACAGTGGGAAAGAAAAGTGTCAAAAATTTTCTAGGAAAAAAAGTGACATAACATTTCATAGATTGTGACAAATAAAAATCTCATTGATTCCAATCTCACTAAATTTTTTTAATTGTGTGGTTACTTAAGCAAGTGTGAAGTAAAGTTATGAATGCAAAATTATGTTTATCATGTTTGTACATATAAATGTACTGTATTCCAGATTACATGGGAAAATTAAGGTATCATTGAAAGAAATTCCTATGCCTTGTAGAATCAGCATTTCAACATGCACACTTCAGTGCTCTACCATTTCATTAAAGCAGGAGACCTTATATGACGAGGTAATCCTGTGGCTGGTTTCAGACACTGACTACCCATGAAACACATAAAAACTTCCTCTTTCATTTTTGCATCTCAGAAACTCAGTCTGATCTTCCACATTTTTATATTTTAACTTCTTGAATTTGTGAGCATTCACTCAGATATCACTAGTTAAAATTCAGCCCTGACGATGGGTAGCATTTATTAATTTATGAACCAGTTACTCTGTACCAAGTAGAATGCTAGGTGCTATATGAAAACTATTTCAGTGAATATATGGTGTTGGGACTAGGTCATCCCCATTTTACAGGGAGAGCACTGAGGCCCAAGAGTGGTATAGTGAGTCACCCTGGCTCACTGAGCTAGGAATCAAACATAATTCAGTCTTAGACCAAGCTCAGGCTTTTAAACCCCACCACAGCTGCCGGACTATGCAATCAGCAGCTGCCTTTGTGTATCAGCTTACTTACCATGAGCAACATGAGATGGACCCATATATGCAAGCTTTAACTGTTTTTCTCCTTGACCAGTATTTTTTCAATTACAAACATGTATCTCTCCCCAGTTTTGTAGTGCCATTACTACCCCTCCCCCACCAAATCTCACTCTGGAAGGTTTTACTTAAAATCTATTCTTCCCTTTACAAACAATTTCCCTGCCTTATAGAATGTTCTCTCCCTGGCCAAAGAGAGAAGGTATCTGTTTGATTTTAATCACTCTTCTTATAATCCCAGCTTAAGGGGATACAGGTAAAAACAAGAAAAGGAGTCAGCTGTAAAGACAAAGTTCTTGGCTCCAAATTAAAAACAATTCTGAATACTCCATACCTGAAAAACGTGCAAATGATTCCTGGGAGGATCCTGGAAAATAGCTTGCTTTTCACAATAATATGTCAACTGTCAGCCTCTGAATATTGCAGAGTAAAGATACACGAAGTTCTGGTTCTGAAGGCACGTTCTTGAGGGTACATTTGCAGCGATTTATGACTATTTCAAAATCAGTATTTGTAAATTTCACCTGTGTTTAAAATCCAACATTTATGTGTGTTATAGGAGGCATATAAAATGATTTTAAATGAGATAATATGTGTAAAAACCAATGAAAAGTTAAAAGCCACTTATAAATGCAAGGGTTATTAGAAGAACATTACTATGTAATACATGTCAACCTCTTACACAGTATTCTCCTAGAGAAATGGGTTATGCTATTAAAACTATTACAGTAAATCTAACTTTAAATGAAACATGACAGACATTATTTTCACAACTCTTGTTTTCATTCCCTGAGTGTTGACATATTTCCAATCAGTCAATGAATTCTTAAGGTACTCAAATGAAACATATGGTCTTTTCCTTCCAGAACATTGTCACTCGTTATGTATAATACAGCTGATGAGGACAAAAAATGCCAAAAATAGCTATTATTATCTGTACAACCTGTTTAGCTCAGGTCCTGCTAATTTGAACATTTCAAATATTCAGCTGAATACATGCTGAAGTTTGATTCTTGCTGCATTCTCTGATGAGACTGTTGTTAAGTAAATGAAAATATAAATAAATAATTCAGAGGACAAAATTAAAAATACTTTTTTAACTCTTTAATACATTCCTATGCAAAAGACCAAGAAATATAATGATTAAATGTAGTCAATCACATAGTACCTAAACTTTCATACTTCTTTAAAAAGAATTTTTAGGGGAAAGATGGCGGCTTTACTCTAGGCAGTGTGATTCTCAGCTTCTGTGGAGAGGAGGGAAACTCGTGGATCCGTGGAGGAACAGAGCAAGTGGCCTAGGTTACAGAAACATTTTTGAAAACAGGACATCAAAAATAATAGCGATCATTGAAAAACCAGACAGTAAGGAGACTACTTCAGGACAAAAGGGACCCAGGGAGCAGCATGCGGACCAGGGTGGGTGCAGTCCCCAGGCCTGGTGCTCCCGGGTCTGCCTCAGGGTTCCCGGGAGAGGGGAGTCTCTGCTCCCTCCCCAGAATACAGGGGTTGAGCAACACCAGGGGAGACCGTGTTGCTTGAAGGCATAGAGAGGCCAGTTGGACTGGGGAAAAAAATCACCTAGGAACTGTGAACACCAACCCATAGCCCTGGGAGATGTGAGTGCCTCCAGCCGGTAAGACCAGAGGTGGCCTGGAAGTGCGCCGACACCCCTAGCCCAGTGGGAGTGTGGATCAGTGGAAAACCCAGACATCGCAGCCCCGATCCAGGAAAGGGCATGGGTGTTCTCAGGTTTCTGGAGCCTGCGGTACTGAACTGTGGAAGCGCACATCCTGTCGGGAATCCTGACTCTCCTGCTGTGAACCCAGAAAGGACGGGCGCTTAGTGCAATTCCTATAGCCCGAAACTCAAAAATTTGGTGGATGGGCATGCCCTTTTATGCTCCCCAGAGATGGCTCTGTGAATCCCAAAACATCACAGGTGCTTCCTATGATCATAAAGCTCACTGTGGTGTAATTTGGGGGAACAGCAAGTCTCCTTGTAATCCCTGGAGCTTGCATCCTGAAACCGAAAAGTCACAGGAGCCCTGCAGGGCCCAGAGCCTGGGAGACCACAGCAATGAGTTCCAGAGAGTGTGCTTGGGAGCACCCAGGGTCCTATAGGGGGAAGTCAGATTGACCCTGGGGATAGTTCCTGAGAGACTTACTGAGATTTGGCTGGGAAGAGTGATAAGCATTTCAAATGTCCCTCAGCCAGCTGAAGCCAGCAAGATCAGAAAAACTGGTCTGGCCAGTTAGAAACCAACAAGAGGTTGTTTTGTTTTGTTTTGTTTTGTTTCTGTGGCTGTTGTTGGTTGATTGATTTTATCTTGTGTTTTAAGTGACTTTTCATTTTTCAATTCTTATTATTTTTATATCTCTCAATCCCTTATGTTTCTCTTCCATTCACCCTAGTATTATTCCTTCCACTCCAAATTTATCTCTCCTGAACTCCATCTTCTGCTTTTTTTTCCTTTTTTTTTTTTGATCTTACAAGTTACTGTAAATTTGTATTATCTTTTTCTCACTTTTCTGACATTTTTTATTTTAATAGTATTTTGGTATTTTTTTTCTTTCTGTATAATCTTTTTGCTTGGCTGGTTATACTGTCATTTGATAGGTTCCCCCTGGTATCTCAGTCACAGTGTGTTGATAATTTAGTATCCTTCATCTGTCTTTCATTAATACATGTCTCAAGGTTCTATACTCCTTGTTCTTGATATCTAGATCTCATCGATTCTGCCACAAGACTGTTGCTTTACTATTACTGTTAATAAGACCTAGTTCATACAATTGTAAGTACTACTCAACACCCCTACCTGATCTCACTCCACTTTGCAACTTCCTGAACTATACTATTCCGCGGGTTGTCTCTATTCTTTTACATACTACTCCTATTTACTCATCTTTATTCCAACCCTACCTTAGAATCTGACCACCCACGGCCTCACAGCTTGCTAGATCCAACTAACAATCCTTTTGTCCCCAATAAGAGTCTTACCTTCTTTCCATCCTTTCTAAAACGTGGGTAGTGGGGTGGAGGATCACGGTTAACACTATAAGGAGCCAAAGGATAACCCATCTCTTCTCTACTGGCTGCTAATGTAAATATCATAATATACCGTCTTGCTGTCTTAAACCATTCTGCCTTACTCCTCCAACTGATCACAAAAAAGAGTAGGGGGAAGTTGTGAACACCAGGGTACACGAAGGAGACTGCACCACTGAATCTCACAAGTATTCTACCACAGAAGTTCACACCATAATTACAGGGAACCAGAACAGATCAATTTAAGAAACAGAGGCTAACAAGGAGAAGCCCACGAACAATGGGAAAACAAAGAAACAATCCCCAATTCAAGGGAAAGGAGGAAGCCTCAGGAAAAATGCTAAGTGAAATAGAGGCAACTCAACTATCAGATATTGAGTTCAAAACAATGATTATCAGGAAGTTCAATGAATTCACAATGAGCTATCAGAAACTAGAGGGAAGCTACAACAATCTCACTACAAACTATATAAACATGAAAAAGGAAATAGAAACTCTCAACAAGGGCCAAGAGGAAATGAAGAATGCCATTTCAGAACTGAGGAACACAGTAGAAGGAATGAAAAGCAGGATCGATGAAGCAGAAGATTGGATTAGTGAACTAGAGGACAAAGTGGAAAACAGCACCCAAAAAGAGCAAGAAAAAGAAAAGAGGCTCAGAAAGAATGAAGAGGGATTAAGACAAATGCAAGACAATATGAAACGTAATAATATCCGTATAATAGGGATACCAGAAGGAGAATAGGAACAGCAAGGGATCGAAAACATAGTTCAAAAACTAATGAAGGAATACTTCCCTAATTTGATAAGAGAAAAAGTCACACAAGTCCAGAAAACACAGAGAGTCCCAATCAAGAGGAACCCAAAGAGGCCCACCTCAAGACACATCATAATTAAAATGGCAAAATTTCGAGACTAAGAGAGAATCCTAAAGGGAGCAAGGGAGAAATAGGAAGTAACATACAAGGGAGCCCCAATAAGGCTAACAGCTGACCTCTCAATGGAAACACTTCAAGCCAGAAGAGAATGGCAAGAAAGGCTCCAAGTAATGAGAACCAGAGGTCTGTAACCAAGGTCTGCAACCAAGGCTGCACCCAGAAGTCTGTAACCTAAATGTAAATGGATTAAATGCTCCAATCAAAAGACATAGAATAGCTGAATGGATAAGAAAAAATGACCCACATATATGCTGCCTACAAGAGACCCACCTCAGGATAAAAGACCTGCACAGGCAGAAAGTGAAGGGCTAGAAACAAATCTTCCAAGCAAATGGACAGGAAAAAAAGCCAGGGTAGCAATACTCATATCAGACAAAATAGACTTCCAAAAAAGGTCCATAAAGAGAGACCTAGAAGGTCACTTCATAATACTCAAGGGAAGAATCCACCAAGAAGACATAAATATTGTAAATATATATGCACCCAACATAGGAGCATGCAAATACACAAAGAAAATCTTAGAGGACTTCAAGAAAGATATGGACAGCAACACAATTATTGTGGGGGATTTTAACACCCTACTATCAAAAATGGACAGATCTTCCAAACTAAATATCAACAAAGATATTGTGGCATTGAACAATACCCTTCATGAAATGGGCTTTACTGATATATACAGAGCCCTCCATCCCAAAGAAGCTAAATACACATTCTTTTCAAATGTACATGGAACATTTTCAAAGACTGACCACATGCTAGGACACAAAACAAGCCTCAAGAATTTCAAGAAAATTGAAATCATACCAAGCATTTTCTCAGATCACAATGAACTGAAGCTAGAAACCAATCCCAAGGAAAAAAAAACCCAAAACACAAAAAATCATGGATATTAAATAGCATGCTATTAAATAATGAATGAGTCAAGAATGATATTAGGGAAGAAATCAAAATGTTTCTGGAAACAAATGAAAATGAACTCACAACAACCCAAAACTTATGGGACACAGCCAAGGCAGTCCTGAGAGGGAAGTTCATAGCAATACAGGCCCACCTAAAAAGGTTAGAAACATTTCAAACAAACAACCTAACCCTACGTCTACAAGAACTCGAGAAACAACAATAAAGGCAGCCCAGAGCAAGCAGGAGGAAAGAAATAACCAAGATCAGTGCAGAATTAAATGACATACAGACTAAAAGCACAATTCTAAGGATCAATGAATCCAAGAGCTGGTTCTTTGAAAAGATAAGCAAAATCAACAAGGCTTCAAGCAGACTCATCAAGAAAAAATGAGAGAAGACCCAAATAAACACAATCAGAAATGAAAGAGGAGAGATTACAACAGATACCACAGAAATACAAAGGACTGTAAGAAATTACTATGAAGAACTGTATGCCAAGGAATTTGAAAACCTAGATGAAATGGACAAATTTCTAGAAAAATATAGTCTTCCAAAACTCAATGAAAAAGAAGCAGAAAGCCTGAACAGACCAATAACAGCAAAAGAAATTGAAGCAGTAATCAAAAAACTCCCAGCACACAAAAGCCCTGGACCAGATGATTTCACAGGAGAATTCTACAAAGCATTTAAGGAAGAGCTACTCCCTATGCTTCACAGACTATTCCAAAAAATCCAAAAAGATAAGAGACTCCCAAACTCTTTTTATGAGGCCAACATCATCCTAATTCCAAAACCAGATAAAGACACAACAAAGAAAGAAAACTTCAGGCCAATATCACTGATGAACATTGACGCTAAAATCCTCAACAGATACCGGCAAATCGCATCCAACAATACATTAAAAGATCATACACCATGACCAAGTGGGATTGATTCCAGGGATGCAAAGATGGTACAATATTTGCAAATCAGTAAATATAATACACCCAATGTACAAAAGCAAAGACAAAAACCACATGATTATATCAATAGATGCAGAAAAAGCGTTTGATAAGGTACAGCACCCATTTATGATAAAAACACTCAACAAAGTGGGAATAGAGGGACCTACAGCCAACATCATTCTCAATGGGCAAAAATTAAAATCTTTTCCACTAAGATCAGGAACAGGACAAGGCTGTCCTCTTTCACCACTTCTATTGAATATAGTATTGGAAGTTTTAGCCACAGCGATCAGACAAGAAAAAGAAATAAAAGGCATCTAAATTGGAAAGGAGGAAACAATCTGTCACTGTTTGCAGATGACATGATAGTGTACATAGAAAATCCTATAGACTCCACCAAAAAACTGCTTGACTTAATAAATGAATTCGGCAAAACAGTGAGATACAAAGTCAATATCCAGAAATCAAAGGCATTTCTGTACACCAACAATGAAACAGGAGAAGCAGAAATCAAGAAAAAAATCCCATTTGAAATAGCAAAAAGAAAAACAAAATATCTAGGAATAAACCTAACCAAAGAGGTAAATAGACCTGTATTTGGATAACTACATAACACTCAGGAAAGAAATCAAGGAAAACACAACCAAATGGAAACATATACCATTTTCATGGATTGGAAGAATTAATATCATCAAAATTTCCATACTAACCCAAAGCAATTTACACATTCAATGCAATTCCTATTAAAGTACCAATGGCCTATTTCACAGACATAGAACAAAGACGTCAAAAATATATATGGAACCATAAACGACCCTGAATAGCTGCTGCAATTTTGAGAAAGAAGAGTAAAGTAGGAGGGATCACAATACCTGACACTAAACTATACTACAAGGCCACTGTAATCAAAACAGCCTGGTACTGGCATAAAAACAGGCACATGGACCAATGGAACAGAACAGAGAGCCCAAAAATAAACCCAAATCTCTATGGTCAATTAATATTTGACAAAGGAGGCAGCAACAAAAAATCGAATAAAAATAGCTTCTTCAGCAAATGGTGTTGGGAGAACTGGACAGCCACATGCAAAAAAATGAAACTCGAGCACCAACTTACACCATATACAAAAATAAATTCAAGGTGGATAAAAGACTTAAATATAAAACGTGACACCATTAAAGTCCTAGAGGAGAAGGTAGGTAGGAAAATCTCAGATATTTCATGCAGAAACTTTTTTACTGACTTGTCCCCTAGAGCAAGGGGCATAAAGGAAAGAATAAACAAATGGGGCCTCATAAAAATAAAAAACTTCTGCACAGCTAAAGAAAACAGTACCAAAATTAAAAGAGAACCAACTGTATGGGAAAACATATATGCCAAAGATACCTCAGACAAGGGTTTAATCTCCAAAATATATAAAGAACTTACACGACTACACTCTAAGAAGACAAGGAACCCATTTAAAAAATGGGCAAAGGACTTGAACAGACACTTATCCAAGGAGGACATACAGAAAATCCAAAGACACATGAAACAATGTTCAATATCGCTAGCTATCATAGAGATGCAAAATAAAACCACAATGAGATACCACTTCACACCAGTCAGAATGGCCATCATAAACAAAGCAACAAACAACAAATGTTGGAGTGGTTGTGGAGAAAAGGGGTCCCTAGTGCACTGTTGGTGGGACTGCAGGCTGGTATAACCACTATGGAAAGCAGTATGGAACTTCCTCAGAAAACTAAAATTGGATCTGCCTTTTGACCCAGCAATTGCACCGCTGGGACTTTATCCTAAGAATGCTAAAACACCAATCCAAAAGAACCTATGCATCCCAATGTTCATAGCAGCACAATTTACATTAGCTAGATGCTGGAAGCAACCTAGATGCCCATCAGTAAATTAATGGATCAAAACACTAGGGTACATTTACACAATGGAATTCTATGCAGCAGAAAGAAAGGAGCTCCTACCCTTTACAACAGTTTGAATGGAGCTGGAAAGCATTATGGTAAGTGAGGTAAGCCAGGCAGTGAAAGACAAATACCATATGATCTCACCTTTAACAGAAACCTAAACAACAAAACAAAGAAACAAGCAAAATATAACCAAAGACACTGAAATAGAGGACAGGCTGACAGTGACCAGAGGGGAGAGAAGAGGGAATTTCAGGTGACAATGGGAAGGGTTCACAGGAACAAATTTAGAGGACACATGGACAAACACTAGGGGGAGGGTGGTAATGGGAGGGAAGTGGGGAGGGTTGGGAGGGTGGGCTGGATTGGGAATAAAAGAGAGAAAACTGTACTTGAACAATGACTAAAATAAAATTTTAAAAAAGAATTTTTAGTGATTGCCCACAGGATTACAATATGCATGTTCAACTAATCAATCTGTCTTCAAATAATATTATACTGTATCTCATGACATGCAAGATGGCATTTAAATTGCTTTCCTTATCTAATATATGGGAACAGAAATATAACTAGAGTTATAAGGTTCTACATTTCTGTCTGTTTTTATTAATTTAGACTGACTGACCAGAGAGAAAAAATTCCCTCTGTTTACTCTTAGATTACTCTTAGATTCTGGGGAACTGGAAATATTCTGTCTTGATTTGGGTGATGGTTACCTAAATGAATACCTATGTAAAGATTCATTCTGTACTTTATTATATGTATGCTGTACCACAATTTTAAAATGTGATGCACAGTGTAAGTCTTTATCACTGTTCTCCCAGAAGGAAGTTCCACATTGTAAAAAAAATATGGATGGATCATTTTTTTAAGGGTATCTGAGCTCCCTGTGTTAATTCTCAGAACTCAGGATGCTGAGTCTCTGTTGATCAGGACTCATTACTGTAATCCTAGGGTTCCTTCCCATCCCAGCCACCCAGCTCAGAGATGCTGTCTATTTCTTTTTTTTTTATTTTATTTTAATCATTGTTCAAGTACAGTTTTCTCCCACCTACTCCCATTCCAGCTTACACACCCAACCCTCCCCTCTTCCCCCCCATAACCCCCCACCCCTAGTTTTTTTCCATGTGTCCTCCAAATTTGTTCCTGTAAACCCTACCCATTCCCCCCTGAAATTCCCTCTTCTCTCCCCTCTGGTCACTGTCAGACTATCCCCTATTTCAGTGTCTTTGGTTATATTTTGCTTGTTTCTTTGTTTTGTTGTTTAGGTTCCTGTTAAAGGTGATTTCATGTGGTATTTGTCTTTCACTGCCTGGCTTGTTTTGCTTAGCATAATGCTTTCCAGCTCCATCCATGCTGTTGCAAAGGGTAGGAGCTCCTTCTTTCTTTCTGCTGCATAGAATTCCATTGTGTAAATGTACCCTAGTGTTTTGATCCATTCATTTACTGGTGGGCATCTAGGTTACTTCCAGCACCTAGCTATTGTAAATTGTGCTGCTATGAACATCGGGGTGCAAATGTTCTTTTGTATTGGTGTTTCAATGTTCTTAGGATATAGTCCCAGCAGTGGAATTGAGATGCTGTCTATTTCTCAAAATCACCAAAGTCACATCAAGTAAATTGTATCTTAACCAATGAAACAATAAAAACAGCAACTTACAGCCCACATTGCAAATGAGGGATGGTGGCAGATATTTTGTATTCTGGTTAGGTATGAAGAATGTCATCTAATTAATGATGGGAAATCCCAGCCAATTGAGAATTATTCACATTTACTTATTCACTGAGCATTTGCTGAATGTTTGTTATGTGGCAGACACTATGAAGGAATGCACAGTCATTACTCCTATGAGCTCACTATATTTTGGAATATACAAGCAATTACAATGCAGCAACATGGTGAATATATGACAGGACATGCAGAGTACATCACAGAGCAGAGTTGGGGCTCCCCTCAAGCTGGAAAAGAGCAAAGGCCAATGGATATGGAAGTCTTCTTGGAGGATATGAAACATGATCATTGGAAATAGTCTATCTACTGAAAAATTCTTAATATCCATCTAAACATATTCCTCCATTATTCAACTTGTTTTAGTTACACCATTATTCTCTTAGGCATTAAAATAAACAAATCTAGGAGTCCTGCAAAGGGGCACAAAGAATTGTTTAAGGTTGGTAGAAATGTTCTATACCTCTGTATTGTGGCAGGGTTTTAAAGATGTATGCACCTGTCTACACTCACCTAGTTGAACAATTTAAAAGGATGAAGTTTAATTAATAAAGTAGATTAAGAATCTTAAGAGTTTTCCTTTACTAATCCTTTTCTATCATCCTAAACTTATCCATAAATGCAATATATTTGATGTATTTTAAAAATCCCAGCCATCCACTCCTTTTCATTGCTAGTACTTTTGTCCAAACCACCAAAACCTGTGACCCAGATGATCATGGCAACTTCATAACTGGTCTTTTATACCTCTATGCTTGCTCTCTATAATCCACTCTCTACGCCGGTTTATAATGTAAATCTGGTCATCTTACCCCTTTGCTTTCTCTCAAAGGGCTTTCAATTACACTTAGATTAAACCTAAATTCTTTACTAGGGCCTCTAAGGTGCTACATCAATTCTGAAATCTTTGGGTCTCAGGACCTTCCTACACTCTTAAAAATTAGTGACAAACACAAAGAGTTGGGTTATATTTATGGATACCATGTTAAAAATCAAAGCTGATCTTTTTATGCCTCTTGTGATATAATTTTTAGTGGTTGCTCTAGAATTTACAGTGTATTTCTATAGTCTACCTTCAAATAATATTATATATGCTTCACATGGCAGGAAAGAAACAAAACAGTGTCTTCTAGGTCTTCTCCTTACCTCTATTGCTATTGTTTTATACATTTTTACATATTTATACATTTTATACATACAAGGTCTGTCTGGCGAAAGTCCAACGATTGCTAATGTAATGAGAATGGTGGGTGCAACATGTATGCAACCTCACAGCCAAAGAAAGTGGGCTGGAATGTGCTTGAATGAACAATGATGACTTCACTGTACTAGTCAATGGGGGCAGTAGATGCCTTCAAGTGAGCATCTGTACTGTGTGGCCATCACATTCAAAATGACTGAGCAAGTAGAGCAATGAATCTGCATCAAGTTTTGAGTTAAGCTTGAACATGTTTCCACAGAAACTATTTGGGTGATTCAGAAGGCCTCAGCTATGGGCAACTGGTGATTACCAGCTTCATCATGACACCGTGTCCGCCCATGCATCACATCTTGCATAGTTCTTTGGTGAAACATCAAATCACCCAGGTGACTCAGCTCCCAAAGCCCAGATTTGGTGCCCTGTGACTTCTGGCTTTTCCCAAAATTAAAATCACCTTTAAAAGGGAAGAGATTCAGGAAAATATGACAGGGTAGCTCATGGCAAGTGAGAAAACTGTGTGAGGTCCCAAGGTGACTACTTTGAAGGGAACTGGAGCATCATTGTCCTGTGTACAATGTTTCTTGTGTCTCAATAAATTTTTCATATTACATGGCTCTATTTTTCATAGTACCATTTTTTGGACTATAAGGTGCACCTTTTCCTCCCCCACCCCCCAAATTTGGGAGGAATAATGGTTGTTAATGCTGCTGTTGCATTCTGTTTACATATATATTGGAAAATACTATGTTATTTATGTTAATAAATATTTTACCCCATTTTTTGCTTCAAATTTTTTCCCCATTTTCCTCCTCTAAAACCTAGGTATGTCTTATGATCTGAAAAATACAGTACATGACTGGATACTTTCTGGACAGACCTCATATATGTTTTAGATACACATGTATTATTATTATTTTCTTTAGAGAGTAAGTTATCTTTTAGAGCAGTTTAAAATGAAAATAAAGGAAATTTTATATTCACCTCCATTAATGTTATTTCCAATACTCTTGATTTCTTCATATATATCCAAATTTTTATTATATTATAGTCTTCTGTCTGAAGAACTTCCTTTAACATTTTTAGTTGAACAGATCTGCTGGTAATGAATCACTCAGTTTTTGTCTGAAAAAGTTCCTACTTCTCCTTCATTTTGAAAGGTATTTTTGCTGGGTATAGTATTCTGGACCAACTTTTTTCCCAGTGCTTTAAAAATGTTATGCTATTGTCTTCTAGCTTGCAGAGTTCTGATGAGAAATCTCTTGTAATTTTTAGCTTTGTTTTTGTTTAAGTAATATGTCTTTTTTCTTGTATCACCTTCAAGATTTTCTCCTTATCTTCAGTTTTCAGAAGTTTGAATATGATGTGTCCAGGTTTTTGTTTTGTTTGT
The DNA here is from genome assembly GCF_004126475.2 of Phyllostomus discolor. Taxonomy (NCBI): domain Eukaryota; kingdom Metazoa; phylum Chordata; class Mammalia; order Chiroptera; family Phyllostomidae; genus Phyllostomus; species Phyllostomus discolor. The sequence goes on from NC_040909.2 coordinate 58,348,477, forward strand.
CTTTGTTTTTTTAATTAGTTCTTCGTGTTCTCTAGCTTCTTAGACCTATAATTTGGCATTCTTCATTCATTTTAGAAAATTATCAGCCATATATTTCAAATATTGCTCTTGTCCTGTATTTTATCTTCTCTTTCTAAAATTCCAATAATATGTATGTTAAATTGTTTAATATTGTTCCACAGTTTTTGTATGTTTGGTCTTTTTTCTCTCTCTTTTTTTTCCATAAGTGTTTCAGAATGGATAATTTTTATTGGCCTGTGTTTAATTTCATTTGTTCTTTCCATAGCTGTAATGACCCTACTGATAAACTTGTCAATGACATTCTTTACTTGTTTTTCATTTCTAGCATTTTTGTTTGATTGTTTCCTATAATTTTCAATTTTTTGTTGAAGTTCATCATCTATATATTGTGTGCTGTCCAGTTTTTTCTATTATCACCTTTAACATATTAACTACATTTATTTTAAGTTCGTTGTCTGATAGTTTCAACTAAGAACTTGTTTGGGGCTTCATGCCTTTCCTAGAAGTGTTACTCCCCTCCTCCAGGTCTGCACCACCAGCAAGATTTATTTTGCAACCTCATTCTGCCTCTGGCATTTCTCAAGAGTGCCCATGGAGGACCATGAAAAAGATCCTGTGAGTGGATGTTAAGTCCCTTTGAGTCTGAGGCTCCCAAGGATTCTACACTTCCATATTAACCATGCTCAGCCTTTGGCTCTCCATTAAAAATATTAGCTAAAATTTTTCTGGTCAACTTGTGTGGCTCATGTACCTTCTCTCCCTGGAAGCACATGACTTACCTTAAATTTTGGATTATTTTTTCACCCTGACAACTCAAATTTTGAGAGATTCAATAAAAGTTATATGTATCTTCTGGAAAACTCTATCATATGTTCATGAGAGAATGAAGGTGAAAAGGGCAAATACTATTTAGTATTACTATAAAATAATTTTAATGTTTTGGATTCTCTGAAAAGTTCTGGGAATTTCCAGTTGAGCCTTTGAGGCCTGTTGTCCTACATGATCAAATCTTCACCCACTTTTTTGACTTTATCACCAAACACTGTCCCACTTTACACACTGCACTCAGCCATGCTGATCTTTTCATTCTGTTTGCACACCAAGCTCTCTGATGACCCAGACTTTTGGACTTACTATTTCTGTTGCATAGAATGCTATTTCCTATGCCTTTGAATGACTGGCTCCTTATTATACTCCAAATTTCAGCTTGAAAGTAGCTCATTCAAGAATTCTTGCATGATTACCTATACACATATTTAAAACATTTTCTATCACAACACACTCTTTCTTCAATCAAAAGTTATTTGGAGTTTCAACATATTTTTTGTTTTCTTATTTTCTATATTTCCCCAATCTTTTTGACTTGTTAACTATAATATTAAGAGTACCTAGAACAGCATCTGTTGCATGGTAGCTCTTCAAAATGTATATGAATAAAAGGTCTTAGACTATCTTAATGACTGAATTGTATCAATCATTATCAAGTTAATTGTGTCTTTTAAAATCATGAAAAATGACAACAACAACAAAAATATTCCCTTGAGGTTGTTCCACTGATGAGGTATAGTTAGTACATAGGGACAAATGTTCTTTGAACTAAACTGAATTTAGTATAGGCCCAGATGAACTCATTTCAGAGACAGACTTAGCCATCAGAGTCATGGAAGCATAGCTGAGAATCTAAAATACAATTTTAACACATGATAAAGCAAGGCTGTTTCAACACAGTACTGGAGGGGCAATTCTCTGAACAGCCAACACCAACTTTCCCTATCATATTATCTGGCAAACCAGTGTTTTCTCTTCAGTAATCTTTGGTTTACCATCCTTAGGCAATGTGAAAAACTAAAAGGGAAACTCTGAGCCAGGAGGCTAGTGGAAAACCCCTGCTTTCAATTCTGCTCTATTTTGATTCCCAAAATGATATTTCCACAAATAAAGATGTTAGGAGTTAATGTAGACTCCATGATTAGGTACCTGATTAATCTCCTGGTACTTTTCCCACTTATGGAAGATTATGAAAAACTGGGAGGGTAAAGCATGGTTGTTTTTTAATTTGGATTTTTTTTGGTCAATATCTTAAGTGCAGGTAATTTTGTGTTTGTTTTTCACAAGTTAAATAGATGTTTTAGAAATAAACTCTTACTCAGCTCTTCCAATATAACTAATCACCTTTCCTTGGGTGTTTGATTATAAATGTATGTTTCCAAAGGGCTAAATCTTTCTTAAGACTTTGATAGGGCACATTCATAAAAACAAAACAAATGAGCAAAAAACCACAAGGGTAGTTATCCATACCAGTCTTCAATCATCTGAATAGTCCCTAATTCGGTCCTACAAAAAAGGTATGATGTGGTGGACGATGGAAATTATGGAACCAAAAATCTAAGCCATATTCATATATGTATATAATTATGTATGTGTATTTATTAACTCAATATATATTATTGAGCCCCTATCATATGACAGGTTCTATGCTAGGTGAACAAGGGTAAGTACACAGTTATAGCTTCTTCCTTAATAGGCTTCAAAATCTAGGGGGAAAATGAAGACATAAGTATATATGCAAAATACTATATATTGTAAAATGGAATATGCTGTGAGGAAGTGGATAATTGGATAAATGAGACTGAAATTCAAAGGAGAGACTAATAATAAAGGTGAAATTTTGGGTGGAATCAACAAACAGTGCTATTATGAGCAGATTTCTGAAATACAGTGAGAGATAAAATATAAGACAGAAGGAACCAAAGAATAATATGATTTAAAGGGAGAATCATATTATTTTTTTGGTCCAAGGTGGAGAATCCAGCAAATCAACTTAATTAAAAGACATAGGAAAAAAATTATTGAAGAGACATGCTATTGAACTTAAGTCAGTGATTTCAAAGCATGGGTATTAGTTTCAAATACTATAGAGAGGTAAAATGAAATAAGTACCTAAAATAGATGTTGAATTAGATAACATGAAGCTATTAGTGATCTAAATAAGATAATTTAGTGGTGCAATAGAAGCAGAAACCAGATCAAAGTAAGTTGAAGAATAATGGGAATTGCCTAAACCAAGATGATGGACTGAACACACATCTAATTTACTTCTTTCCAAAACTTCAGTAAGACTACAATAAGAGGATTTTTTAAAAAGGCATAAGCAAAAATGATGGGGAGAACAGGAGAAGAGAAAAAACTAATACACTGGAATCTTGAAAGCAGATGGATGAGTGATAAATGGCTTAGCAGACTCAGGGAAGCTAAATTCCAAGTTAGTCATAAGAAAATCAGAGCACAAACCAATTTATACTAGAGTCCTTAACAAACACAGCATCTGGACACTTGACAACAGTGAGGTTTAGGAAGTTCACCAACATGAAAAGGACTGGGTGGAAGTTGTTTGAAAAACAAATTCCTAGATTTTCTCCTCCATTTTACCTTGTTGAATAAACTCTCCCTTTCCTACCCCACAGAAGTCTAGAGTTTTTTCTCTACATAAAATAAAACAGAAGGTCTCTGGGTTACTTTACAAAACAAATTCTATAATGAAAAAAAAAAGCAGATTAAATGACCATATGATATAAAATGCTGACTACAGAGACAACTGCCTCTCTTTTCCTGCTTTGCTCTAAGATCACAGGAATTCAGAACCTACTCCTTGAGGCAAGGGATAGGAAGACACTTTCCTGGGGAACCCAATGAAATCAAAAGAAAAGGATCTAAAGGTACTTACATTGAGGGTTCATGCAAAATGGCCCTGAAGTATTATTCAGAGTTGATAAGCCTTATCAATTCACTCAGGTCATCCTATCAGTTCATTCCCACCATTCTTAATCATGGGCATGTGGTAAAGAATCACCATATGAGAAAAAAAAAAGAAAAAATCACCATATGAGAGAACAACTCTAACAGAAAAGACAGAGACCATCAAAGTATATAGGGAAAAAAGTAACTTGGAGGAAACAGACACTATACAGAAGTGAACTTCAAAAAATTACCACTTTTAATATCTTCCAAATGGTAAAGAAAGATACTGCTTCCATAAGTAAAATAAGATGCTCTTGAAAATTAAATATGTAACAAAAATGAAAATTGTGTAGATAAATTGGAAGACAAAATTAAGGAAATAGCTGAAAGGGGATAGGGAAGGGAAGGGGAGGGGAGGGGAGGGGAGGGGAGGGGAGGGAGAGGGAAGGAAGGAAGGAAGGAAGGAAGGAAGGAAGGAAGGAAGGAAGGAAGGAAGGAAGGAAGGGAAGGAAAATTAGGAAAAAAGTCCAGAAAGTTCACTTTCTGAGAAATAAGAGTGCTATACACAAAAAAAACAGAATGGAGTGGAAACCATCAACAAAATAACTCAAGATTTCCTGAAGGATATCAGTAACTAGGCTGAAAGGGCCCCTGAGTGGCCAAAATAAAAGAGAAAACACATGAAACAGATGAAAATAAGAGTAAGTATAAATTTTCAGAGAGAAAAGAAAAAATAATAGATCAAGAACAAAGGCTAAAAAATCAGAATGGCTGTGAACTTCTCAAAGCAGCACTGGAAGCACAAAAAAAGATTTTCTACCTAGAACTCCACTCAGCTAAGGTATCAAGTCGAGGACAGGAGGATCACAGGTAAACATGCATATCTTCAAGACGAAGTACCTCCCGTGTTACAATTCTTTAAAAGCTACCAAAGAATGAGTGCCATCAAAAATGAGAAAATAAACTAAGAAATGAGTACAGAAAACCCAATTCCAAGGAAGAGGCAGAGGGAAGAATCCTGGGATGGCAGTGATGGAGATTCCAGAATGACATCTCTGCACCATACATAGAAACCTATGAGCCCAGACTGGATCAATGGGACTCTGGAAACATAATCCAGAGGTTGCCTCACCATGACACATGCTGCCAGTTTACCCTGACCTTCAGACAGAATGCCCCAGATCCTTAAGTGTACTTGGCCAGGATAAGAAATGTGCTGAGGAGTCCCTACTTCCCTTTCTGTCCTAGCTGCATTGATCAGCTGAGGACATTTTACCATACAGAACAATTCTGCCCTGACATATTCCACAAAAGGAAGTCATGGATCACTTAAAAGCAGAATATACAGAGTAGCCCAAATCTCATGACCATATTTCTGCTAATGTCAGAAATATTCAAAATTCCCAAGTGTGGGGAACACTCCATTTTCCTGGTCCTCTCCTGCCCTTGCCCACCTACTTCTCAGAATACACAAAAAAATTTTCAAGAAAGTTGAAGCCAGACTATGACTCAGAAATGCTGTTGATCTTCTCTTGCCCTGAGTCCTTCATCTAATAATGAAAATATTACCTTTTCCTGGCAAAGCCAGGCTTTTGTTTGCTTCATAGTTTTTTAAAATAAAACAACAGATTAACACATATAATGATGTGGGAGAGGATGATTAACACAATGCCATAATATGCTTACATTGGGAGTGGGGAATGGGGAAGGACACAATAGAGGATTCAGAGATACAGATAGTATTATATTTCTTAAGTTAGAAAAAAGGTTTATAGGTATTTATATTATTTTTACCCTTTAAGCCACATAAAGCATTTATACACTTTTCTGTATATGCAAGATACAGTTGAAAGTTTCAAAAAAACTTATAAAATATAGTAAAAAAGAGAAATTGAAAACTGGAGTTTTATGGTTTGCTAATGAGCAGAAAAAGAGTAGTAATCAGAGGATAAGGTGAATTCCATTAGATTTTATTATGATGGGAGATTTGAGAGTGTGTTTTTATGATAAAGGTTTTATGCAAGAGAGCATTTGGAGCTGTCAGGAAGAATGGGAGCACCAAAGTTCCAAAGTCCATTTGTAATCTCATTGCCTATTGCCCTGTAACATAAACCCTCAACTACAGTTATTTGTTGCATTATATGTAATTTACTTGAAAACATTTCAGTAACTCAAATAATATGTAGGTATATACATAAAAATCTAGATTCCAGTCAGGTGATTAATCTGAAGAATCCTAATTAGGCTAGCATTTGAACAACACTAATCAGGATTCCTCAATCAAGTAGTTCTTTTTTTAATCATTATTTTTATTATTGTATTTTTTCCATTACCATTTGTCCCCTTTCAAATCCCCTCCTCCCTGTATTCACTACCTTGTTGTCCATGTCCATGAGTTCTTTTTCCTTTTTGCTGAGCCCTCACCGCCTAACCTCCATGCTGCTACTATCCTGCTCTCTATCTATGAGTCTGTCTCTATTTTGCTTGTTAGTTCAGTTCATTAGATTCCACATATGAGTAAAATCATATGGCATTTGTCTTTCTCTCACTGACTTATTTCACTTAGCATAATGTTCTCCAGGTCCATCCATGCTGTCAAAGGGTAAAATTTTCTTTTTTATGGCTGAGTAATATTCCATTGTGTAAATGTCCCATAGTTGTTTTATCCACTCATCTACAGATGGACACTTGAGCTGCTTCCATATCTTGGTGGTTATAAATAATGCTGCAGGAAACACAGAGTGCTTACGTTCTTTCAAAGTAGTCTTTTGTCTTTCCTTGGATATCTTCCCAGAAGTGTGATTGCTGGGTCAAGAAGAAGTTCCATTTTTAATTTTTTGAGGTATCTCCATACTGCTTTCCACAGTGGCTACACCAATGTGCATTCCCACCAACAGGACAAAAGGGTTCCCCTTTCTCCACATCCTCACCAGCACTTGTTGTTTTGTTGTTTGTTTATTTATTGATTGATGTTAGTCATTCTGGCCTGTGTGAGGTGATGTCTCATTGTGGTTCTAATGTGCATTTCTCTGATGATCAGTGACATTGAGCATCTTTCATATGTCTATTAGCCATCTGTATGTCCTCTTTGAAGAGGTGTCTATTCAGGTCCTTTGCCCATTTTTTAATTGGATTGTTTGTTTTCTTAGTGTTGAGTTTTATACCTTCTTTATAAATTTTGGATATTAATACCTTATCAGATGTATCAGCAAATATGTTCTTCCACTCCACGGATTATAATTTTATTTTGTTGATGGTTTCCTTTGCTTTGCAAAGCAAGCATTTCTAATATCTCTACCTAAAGTTATAGCAGATGACTCATGCATCAGCATAACAGGTGTTGGAAGTAATTATCTCTTTGGTGAAGTGAGTATGTAGTAGATTTAATATGCTCTACCCTTACAACGATCTGATGAGCCCAGTAGCTTAGCAGTGCTCCTACACGGGTACTATTTGTTAAATGTAGGCCCACTGTGGCTGTTTCTGCTGCCTCATACACCTAGGTTAGGTAATTCTATCATCAGAGTCTGACCATGATTGTCTTGGAGTGACCCTTTCAAGGTGTTGTTTAGAGAATTTAAAACAAGAGAGAAAAAGGTTAGCTACACAATTATGGAAGATGCTTGTTAGTGTTCATACCTGGCACAAAAATTGGTTTCTTTGTCTCATTCATGACCCTCCACCTGATAGAAAAATTTAGATGTAGAGAGAGAAATATCCATTCTGCACCCAGCTCTTATGGTTTTATTCAGTAACAGTAGTTACTGAAAGATCTAAGCAAATGTGAATGAACAAACTAGGTCCATTTGTGATATTTGTTTAGCTTACTTGCTGGATAAGCAATGATCAAATTTAGCTTTCTTTTTGGATTCAATCATTTCTTTTACTGCTCCCAGCTGAAAATGTCCTGTCTTCTCTTGTACACCAGGCCCATTCACCTCTTTACAATAGTAGAACCATTTATATAATTAGATAATTCATATTATAATATTGCTTGACAACTCAACTGTACGCTCAGCTATTTTAATAGTAATAACAATTATAATGATAAGAATCAATCTCTCCAGCTCTTTTGTAAGCACAGTGTGCCAAACATTGTTCTATGTGCTTAATATGAATTAACTCCTATACTCTTCACAATAGCCCTAAGTGGCAGGTACCACCAATATCCTCATTTTACAAAAGGGGAAACTAACTCAGAGAACAGTTAGGTAAGCTGTCCAAAGTTACACAGCTGTCACTCAAACCAAGCCAATTGGGTCCTAGAACCCAGAACTCTTAACTTCAAACCTGCAGAACTGTAAGATATAAATTTGTGCTCTTCTAAGTCACCAAGATTGTCATAGTTATGTCAGTAATAGAAAATGACTACAACTATACCACTCTCATACCCAGCCAAACTACAATTACACTTTTCTGCATATAATAAACTTTAAAATGTAAAGACTTAATAAGTATATATTTGTTGAATTTATTACAACTACCAAAATGACTTAGGGCTACAGAAACAAAAAATATATAGTTATCATTAGGAAAAATTACGTAAGTGTGAATTTCCAAGAAGTGGCAAGGGCACCAAATGTAGAAACCAGAGATCTTGATTCTGGGCCTCATTTTGTCTAGAGCTGCCTCATGATTTGCACACATTTCTAATTTCTTTGGGCCTCTGCTTCTAAATTAAATAATAAGCACGTTGAACTAGGTCATTCGGGCTTTTTTTTTTTTTCAGTATTAGAATGTCTTTCTAAATATATGTTCTTTCTGTTTATTTGGATCCAATAATAATGTGCACAATATTCCCTCTGAGATAGCCAAAATATATCATCACTAGAAGGGCTAATAATCAAATTCATGATGAAATGCACAAGGAAATGTCTAAAGCTGACCTTAAGGACCACAATCTAATATAAACCTGAGGTTTCCTCCTTCCATTTTAACTGACTCTGTTTAGTGATTTGCCATTTATTACAAAAACTGATTACATAAACCACAAGAGTGTCAATCATATTTCTTGAGTCTATGCATTTGTATAACCTCATTGTCTCCATATATAGTACAGAATAAAAATTTCTGACACCTTTCTCTGCTGTAAACAATAGACATTTGTATAATACTAGTGATACTGGTTTTCTCATGGCCAGCTCAGTGGTTTACAGTTTCCAATAGGATATGCTTTTTATGTATTGTTTTTATAACAGCACTGCTACTGTAAAAAAGTAATGGGAAAGTGTGCTGGTGTGAATGAAGGGGTAGAAAAAGAATGAAAGAAAGTATAGGCTTTAGTTGAGGGGGCTAAAAAATGTTTGAAACTATTTGGTCTTTTATCCACAATTGACAAAACCATTTAAATTTTTGTGGGTTGTGTAGCTCTAGCTAAAATTCAGTTGGCATAATGAAAAAATACATAAAAATTAGATGCAGAGAACTAGCATAACAACTATTATGTGCAGAAGAGTGGAGGCTTCAGAACCAACCTCTGTTGCAAATACTTGGGCAGACAACATAGGTTGTGCATAGCATACATCCCTCACAGCCACACAGAGTAGCCAAGGATGAGCAGAACATTCAGACAAAGGAACCCCTGCAAGTCATGTAACATATTTTCCCAGCAAACAATGGGATTACATCCAGTTTGAGTTGTGGAAAACACAGCCATGACTTTTCATTTCTTTAAGTATGTTATGTTATAAGGGATAAGGATATGGGAGGAACAAAGAGAAGGAGAAAACTATTAGAGACAAATATTGTTGGGTGACAATGTGAAAAAGAGACAGGATAACAGGGATTTCTGGAAATGGATCTCTTGGGTACCAAAGATGCATAAGTATAGTCTGAGAAGGCAAATAAATAAGTAAGTAAGTAAGTAAGTAAGTAAATAAATAAATAAATAAATGGAAATACCAAGAGGAGAAAGAAGTGGTAGAAAATAAAAAGTGACAAAAAAAGAAAAGCTTGTGCAAAAATGAAGAACAGAACATAGAAAAAAATTGATAGGAGAGGAAAGGAATGAGAAAAAGAGAAAGCAGAGGCCTTTTGTCTGTCCTTCAGGTGATGACGCACATTAGAATCTTTATGTGTCTGATCCATCATTGCCTCCACTTCCCCTTATACTTTTTTCCCACACCAGAATGGGGACAAGAAGGAGGTGCTCACAGGCTCCCCTTTACTTCCATGATGAGAGAAATGCACAACTTGACTTTCTGTCCCACCAAGAGAACAAAAAAAATGAGGTCTCTTCCAAAGAGACTGTTATAAGGCAGCATGAAGTGAAATCCCCCAAAAGGAAATCAGGGTGCTCAGACAATGCAAATAATGTTGGGCAACCAAAATACAATCAATATCCACAATAGAATTGATTCCCTGAGCAAGTCCTATCTTGCATTAAGCTTTAATCACTCACAATATAATGAAGGAGAGCTGATAAGCAGAGATACTTTAAAAAGGATTAAAAAATAAGTTGTTTTTACCCACCCTCATAGATCAAAGCTACAAATAAAATCTCAATGTAACTTTCCTAGGCTATGAGTCTGTTCCTACATTAAAATTCTTAGAATAATTAGAGTCTGACTTCCTCAAATCTCCATTAAAAATGGGAAAACATAGTTTTACCATCTCCCCAAAATTAAAATTAGCTATACCCTAAATCATTTTGTAGCTTTTATACTTACATTTTCTTTGTGTTTTATGCTACCCCACTTCCCATTTTAAGTATTAGGTATTCTAAATTTTATCTCATAGAATGAAATCCATGATTTTATTTGCCACTGCTTAAAAGACAAACAGCCTTTTTGTTGTTGCTTTTGATACATTATTCATTGCATTCTTAATTTTTTAATCTTAAAAGAATCCTTTCAATGTTTTTTTCATTGAAAATGCTACTCAAATCTCCCAGAACCTGTCATGTTATCTTATTTTACCCTAAATTTATACACATTATTATAAAATGCATTTACAAATGACTCAATAGCAAATATTAACATCTATACTTGCAGACAACTATATATTCAATATTTACCTTATACATAAATTTTGTCAGACTCTGTGAAGTGGATGGTTATTAAAATGTAAAAATCTGGTTCTAAGATTATAGTTTTATAGCTTTGGGATAATTACTTATTGACAAGGATTAAGGTCAAGAAATATTAGGTAAATAAATAAATTGCAAACCAATAGACAGAACTTGATTTCATTAAATTAAAAAAAAACCATTAATTGTATAGGTATGTATGTATTCATCAGGTTATGATTGGTTTTGCTGTGGTAACAAATTAACCCTGAAATCCTAGTAATTAAACACAGTGAAGGTATGTTTTGCTCATGCTACATACATAACATAGGTGTGCAGAATGAAAAAGGACTTCTAATACATATAGTCACTCAGGGATGGAGGTTGGCAGAGGTTCTACCATTTTGTATCTGCACTGTTTAGAACATGTGTCTTCCTCAATCTTTACAACAAAGGAAGAAAGCTCATGGAGAACTCATTCTACCATTATGTGCATCACCCCAACAATGACACATTGTCACTTCTGTTTATAGCATACAAGTCTTAGCTAGTCTTATGGCCCATCTGAGCTACAAAGAAAGTGGGAATGGGAAGAGTACCTTTTACATATAGTAGTTAGCAGTAAATGTTTCTGACACACTAAATATGGATATAAAAGGCGAACAAAAATCTCCTGATGGTGAAACCATATTTAATGAGAGGGGAGGGGTAGAGAAAGGGGAATCAGATTAAGGAATGAATAAAGATGTATGTTATATGCTTCCAATTTTTTCATTTAAAAAATAAAAAAGAAGTTTCACATTTGCTATTAAATAAAAATATCTTAAAAACTGTTATGAGTTTTCCCAAGGTAACCCACTTAAAATTAAACTGATAAATAAGTGGTTAAAAAGGAATATGCAAAGAGTTTCCATCAATGGTTCAGCATCAAGAATGAACCTAGTGTTCAGGGATCAGCCAGGGCTTTCTCTGATTTAGTGGTTGTTGTTTGATCAATGGCTGAAATGGTAGAGAGCTTGCTAATTAAGTTCATAGATAAATCTAGGTTAACTATAATTTTGGGAGCCATGTTTAAGATCCAAACCGGCCTGTCAGAAGTGAGCTATGGCTGAGTGTGGGGTGTGGGTATAGTCGGGAGTAAAGAATGAATCTGTGAAGGCTGCAACGGTCAGACAAAAAGCACTTCAGGGCCTCTGGATTCTGTGTAAATCACATGCCAGATAAATGTCTGGAATAAATGGAGTTGTTCCAAGAAACATGGCACTGCTTGGGCATTTCAGGCATTAAGAGAAGCCAGGAGTGGAAGGATAAAGCATTCGGGGCTTGTTATATTCAAGACTGGGAAAAGTATATGGTACATATTTACTGAATATGGTCAACTGTGTAAAGCCATGTGCTACAGTGGCAAATTAAACAGACATCATCACTGTCTTCAAGGAGTTAAAGTCTTAACTACTTTTTTTTAAACATGCAGATGTTCTCTCTCTTGGTACCTAGTGGAACTGTTCTTTTAAAGCCTTATCATTCCCAGGGCGGCCCTGCAGCAACAGAATCTCCTGGGAGTGGATTAGAAATGCAGAATCTGAGGCCCAATCCCAGACCTACTGAATGAGGATCTGCTTTTTAAACAAGGTTTCCTAGGTAGCTCATGTGAACATTCAAACATGAGAAGCAGAGGTCTGGGTTCTATCTGCCTCTCCCACCCTCCCTATTAAGGAGAAAGGCTCCTTACTTTGCAGTCTTCTTGCCTTTGATTTTTTCTAAAATGGATAGCAAGGGAACTAAAAGAGACATGAGAGGCTAAGCAGACCTACATAATGAAGAGATGAGCAGAGTCAGGTAGAGTGAGCCTGTAAGTGAAGCTCAGGAAAGACTGAGACAGGAAGGAGAGAGATGGAGAGCTGTTGTAAGTAAATATGGAAAGAGATGGAGAAAGCATATTTGAAGTATTGCTGTGCAATGTTAGATGGGTCTCCATCAGCCATTATTTGAGAGACTTCATAAAAGACTTAAATTTCTTCACTATCTTTAGGTGTCATGACTGGTGATTTTTCTATGTGAAACTAGTTGAGAGGGGCAACTATGAACCTTCACTTTAGATGAGTTACATATTTGTGAGCTTTCCTTGTTCTTTTTTAGGCAGGAAGGTGGGATGGCAATAAAAGTTTAAGAACATTCAACACCATTTCTGTAGAGGAAGGATTTTTTTTCACAATGATTTGTTGACTTTTATCTGTCTTAGCACTGAATTTTTCAATAACACTAAATTAAAGCTAGATTCCAAAGTAGCTATAATTCAGCAGCTACAATAGATAGGGTGGGACAAGATAAATCCTTAAAACTGATCTTAGTTCTATATTTCTAAGGCTCATGTAAATGAAAATAACCTCTAGATTATGGAATGTTAATATCAGTGAGAACATTTCAGTCCTGGTTATCTGCTAAGTGAGTTACTTGGTCATCAACAGCCATTATTCTTTCTATGTGTATAACAGGGTATTGATTTGGGGGCTTAAATAAAGGAAGGTAATAGTGGAAAGGAAATTTATCAACCACTTGGTAAAATATAGTAACCCCAGTGTTTGTGACTGCTGTGTATAATCTGTACACATCCAAAAAAATTATAAAACAGAAATATCTGTCATGAAAAGTCTTTAAAGGTTATTGGAGATTAAGTCATTAGTTTTCTTTAGAAAATAACTCTCATAACATTTCTTTTTAATTGTTTTAGATTAGGGAAAAATAGCAGAGGAACTTTTCTTGGCTCTTTGCTCATTTGGGTGGTTATTGGATTTGAACTCAAAGTTGGGGATTTTTATGACAACAAAATGAAGGATTTTGTTTTAAATTCAGCATAGACATTTGTGTTGCATTATCTGTATGTGTGACACATGATGCTGCTTGGATTAGATGTATTACTGTGTATTTAACTACAGAACTATTTCAGAGACTTTCATGGGACTCAGGGCCCTTTCTGTATAAGGTATATTTAACTGGCTCTTGGAAAGAGGCTTTTAAAAACACACACACAAATACTAGTGGCAAAATAAGCGTTGAACTTTATCAAAAGATGGTATGGGTACTCAATTTTTATAAGAGTTATTATCACTAACTGTGGTATGGATATCACTAAAGTATTCCAGTTGAGAGAGAGGGAGAAAAATTGCTGATCTGACTGTGTTTTCCAAAGATCTTATCAAGTCTATAATATCTCAAGTGTTTCAGATTATATACAAACATTGTGAAAGAAAAAAAATGTGTTGGGATTGCTGCTCTCAAAGCTCACTATGTAAACCTCCAAGACACGGGCACTGTATTTCTTAGTAGGCTTTTAAATCCTCAGAATATGCTCTACTGTCAATGTTTTCTGGCTTGAAATCTTAGTGCATGAACTCTAACTACAGTTGAAACACTAATCCTAGATACTAATCTCCAATCCTTCAGCTACCAAATCCATTGCAAAAATTGGCCAAAAGTCAAGGTCAGTGTGTTTTAAGGGAAAATAAAATGCTGAGAGGTATAAGATCTTGTCCATCTTCTGCTTAAATGGTTTTTCATGGCTTTGGGGATTAAGGTAAAAATCTTTAGGATACATTACCTGATCATGCACAACCTGGCATCTTCCTCACACATGCTGCACCCACTCTTCCTTCAGCTTTCTATTCTTCAGCTATACCAGCTTTCTCTCACCACAGGAGCTTTGCCCAGATCACTGCCACTGGCCCACAGCCTTTCTAGCTCTCCTTATCCTTCAAGTAACAGTGTAGATGTCAAGTCCTCAGAGGTTTATCCTCAACACTCAAACTAGTTTGTTCCCTATGTAACGTGATCCAATAGGACCCTAAACTCTTTTCATAACATATACCACAATTGCAGTTATATTTCTACCTATGCAATTAATAATTTTTAATTGCCTCCTCTCCTAGGTTTTAAGCTCCAAATTCCTAGTACTAAGTCTATCACCGTCTCAGTAAATATTTGTTAACTGAATGAATAAAAAGAAAAAAAATATGTGAGTCATTCTCATAAATCACCTCAATACTTTGTGCATCTCTAAGGGCCTCTTTTACCAATATTGTAATTTTTTGTTTCTTAATCTGTTACCCCCATTTAATTGCTTGAGTTTCTGGCAGAGAGTCCTTCTCTATGTTTATGCATAGCTAAGGGCCCAGCACATGTACATTAGCTTAAAGATAAATCACTTGAAAATAAATGGGGGGAAGATATGCAGACAGAAGTGGATAACTAGAAAGAAGGAGACATGGTAGGGATGTGGTAGGAATAAAAAAGGAAACAAAGGATAGTGTTTCTCAGGTCTCAAAAGATGGTCATAATCTAGATAATTATTAGTAATTCTTTAAAACAAATTAGATGAAATATAAATACAAGAGAAACTGTATTATTAAAACCTTCCTTTGAAAGAAAGAAAGGTTTATGCAGTCCTTATGGAGTTCATGTCAAATAACTGTGGCATGCTGACAGCATATTTTAAATAATACTGATTAAAAATATTTTTATAAAGATAAACAGAAGGCTAAAATTCCTGCTGCTAATACTCAAATTATTAATACTACTACATTAATAAAGTTAATACTTTAAAATTAATACTTTTGGGGGGAAGAATAGAGGATTTAAAGTACATTTTATTTTATTTTTAAGGATATTATATTGACTATGTTATTATAGTTGTCCCATTATTTTTCTCCCCTTTATCCCCCTCTGCCCTGCACCCCTCTTCCTCCCGTATACTCCACCCCTTAGTTCATGTCCATGGGTTGTACATATAAGTTCTTTGGCCTCTCCATTCCCCACACTATTCTTAACCTCTCCCTGTCTACTTCGTGCCTACCAGTTATGCTTCTTATTCCCTGTACCTTTTTTCCCTATTCTCTCAGCTTCCCCACCCCACTCATACTCTTCCATGTGATTCCATTTCTGATTCTGTTCCTGTTCTAGTTGTTTGCTTAGTTTGTTTTTGTTTTTGTTTTATGTTCAGTTGTTAATAGTTGTGAGTTTGTTGTCACTTTATTATTCATAGTTTTGATCTTCTTTTCCTTAGATAAGTCCTTTTAACAGTTCTTATAATAAGGACTTAGTGATGATGAACTCCTTTAACTTGACCTTATCTGGGAAGCACTTTATCTGCCCTTCCATTCTAAATGATAGCTTTGCTGGATAGAGTAATCTAGATTGTAGGTTCTTGCTTTTCATGACTTAGTTAGAAACCAATATGATACTGCTAGTATTAATGATGCTTGGGGAAATTCATAATGCCACTTGCTTTGAACAATACGAGGACCAACTCTACGTGGTACAGAGTGAAGGCCAATGACAAATGCTCACATGCAAAATTCAGACTTATTAAAGAGGACCTATTGGATGGCACCAGATTGTTAGGCTAAATTATTAGCTCATTTTAATTGCAAGTGTGAAAAGATATTGTACTTTGCAAGATGGTGTTCAGTCAGCTTGATTCTTACCTGAAAGAACCTCACTCAGAGCATTCTTACAGTGTCAAAGCTTTCAAGTACATGTTGCTGATATTTTAGTGTTGATATTCTGTATTTTTTATAAGATGTGTTCAATATGTATTTGGCTATATTCAATAAGTGGTTCTCACCCTGAAGTCTTCAATTACCTTATATGTTATACTTTTACTTATCCAAGGCAATATATTTGTTCACTTTCAGAGAAGATGGTTCTAATCTGCATCAACACCTTGTTTTTTTATTCCTAGGTCATACACTTTTATTGACAATCTTATGCTTTCTGTAGGAAAAAACTCGATGAAATTTATTAGTGAGTGCTTCGTTTCCATTCAAGGAAAGATATTTAAATATCTTGGTTTGACAGAGTCTCTTAAGTCAAGCCCAATGAGTTTATAATATAATTAGTCAGATTTTGGCCAAATGCAGGCAAGCGGTAGCTAAACTCTGCATGTAATAGCAGATGGTAACAATGAACTAGATTTGGAATGTGAGTAAGTGGCACATCTGAATCCTGGGTCATAAGACTATCTCACACGGAAGCTGGTAACCACAAATCAAGCAAGATTCCTCCCTTTCCCTCACCTTACCCTATGCTGAATCTAACTCCAATCCCATTAATTTTACTTCCAAAATGAATTTTGTGCTCACCCCTTTCCTACTGCCTGAGCTACTACAATAGTCTTCTACCTGGGCTTCTGGTTTAGATCCTTTGTTTAATCAATGCTCCACATGGGCTCAGGGGATCTTTTAAAAAACACAAATTTGATAATATCACTCTCAATGATTCCCCTCCCACATAGGATAAGTTACAGCAAAACTGTTCACACTGATGTAAAATGTCTTGCCATCTTCCCAAACTCATATTGTAATAGTCTCTGCTGATTTTCTTAATATTTATTTTTATCTTAAAAGTTAAAGTTTATTGCCCTGGCTTGTGTGGCTCAATTGATTGGAGCATCATGCCATAAACTGAAAGGCTGAGGGTTCAATCCTCTTGGTCAAGGTGTGTATTGAAGGCAGACGATCGGTTTCTCTCTCATGTAGATGTTTCTCTTTCTCCCCAATTCTTCCTCTCTCTAAAAGCAATGAAAAAAATGTCCTTGGGTGAATATTTTTAAAAAGTTAAGGTTTATTAACACCCTGGTGTCCCCACTCATCCTCTAGCACTCACCTGGGTCAGTAAGTATAGTGCTTCCCTGGATGAGGCCCAGCTGCTGTTAGCTTTAGAGTCAGCAGAAGGAGTTAGGATGTTGTTTTAAATGAGAGGGGAGCCACTAGAGCATCTTGATTAAGGTATCATCTGTTCTGGTTTATGTTTTTAAGGAGTTCACTCTGACTCTGTGTAGAGAACAGAATGTAAGGAAGCTAAAATGATAGCAGGTGAGACCCACTCAACAGGCAGTAAGGTCTTTAACACCCAGTACCAAGCTCAGAACTAATGGGAAAGCAGTACTTGGTTGTTGAATGAACAAATTAACTAAGAGGAATTAGTAAGCAATAGAACCGAAGAACAAGTCAAACCAGGGGTAACTTATCGCCCATAGAAACTCACCCATATCCATTTTGACCTTTCCAGTCAGAAATCAGGACAACTGACCATGGACAGCTGTTCTGGATATTAGCCAGCCCTGTGCTTGTATATCAGTCAGAGTGCACTTTACAATTAATCTTAATTCTCCTGCCTTTCATAGAAGTAAATCATCTAAACATTTTATTCAGAGGAAGAGAGATGGGTAAATAATCTCTCCAAACATCCCCTTCAAACTTCTTTTGATTTCCAAACCCACACAATCAAATGGTGGTAAACAAATGCCATATCCTTGCCTGTGAGATCTTGGAGATGACTCTCGTGTCTGTCATCACTGACAAGACACGAAATACTGACAATACAGACATGAAATCTACATCTATTCTTGCCTTCACATCCAACTAACTATAATCCACAGGACAGAAGCTGCCCAGGTTAAAATATGAGATCGTTGTGGTCTCATTCACTTGAGTCCTCACACACCTCCTTTTTCTTTACTGGGCCTTGCCTTTTCACTCCTGGCATGGATGCCTCTCCCTAATTTGCAGATTTCCTTCCAGGGTCTATCTAAATGGAAAACTTCTTTAATCTATAGCCCAATCAAAGGTGGTATCTGTATTTCCAATATCCAGCACAGGCAGACTCCCTGTTGATATTAATCTTTTGTCTTTGCCAGGTCTAGACAATAGGGTTTGGAGAGTGTTAATCTAAAGATTCACCAGACACCAAGCTGTAAATCTGCCATAGGGTAGGTAGACCTCTGGCATTTTCTATTTGCTTCTCTCAGAAGACTCTAGGCTTTGTGTACTCCTACACTGCCTTTGCCCTGAAAGATAGAATTACTCACAATGCTAAAATTCAGTTTCTACTGTGCATCTTATATCAGCAAAGCTGAGAAGGAGCACAAAAGCACCATCCATTCACTTCAGAAATTGAGTCAGAAAACTCAAGGGGAGACATTGTAGATATAAGATATTTAGTTGTTTTGAGAAGCTTTGTTTTCCAATAGAGTAAACCAAGGGAGATGTTTCTCATTTCATAGTCATGTCTCTAATGTAACACTGAGATTTTTTTCTACTTGCAGTATCCATAGGTGCTTTTTAAGAAAAACCATGTTAAGGTGGAAGCTCTCAGTTAGTATTGAAATTGTAAGGTGTTTACAAGAGAACACTACCAATAAACTGGATATCTGCAGTGTATTTTTACTAAATCTAATTGTTAAATAGCAAACCTGCTTTCCCTGTATACAAAATGATAGATTAGGCAATTGTGCCCGCATAATTATATATTGTCTGAAAGTACAAATGGTAAATGATTTTCCTTGCAAAGCGATTTCATATTTTTGTTTTGACTTTTGTTTCCTCTGAGATTAACTAGGCTGTTAATATGTGTGGCTACAGACTTAAAGATCATTTTCCTCTCTTCCTGTTTTTTGTCACAGAAATCTTGGACATACTAAATGAGTTACATCACTTAACCTTTTCTCCTTGGTCTAACTTAAGAAAACCTCTATTTGAGGATGCTGGTCCTATGGATGAGCTGAAAGGTAAACATACCTTCCAGTATGAAAGCTTTGTAAATAAGCTTAGGAAATTCTCACTGCAGGATGGAGGGGAATAAGAGAAGGAAATGGGACAACTATAATAACATAATCAATAAAATATATTTTAAAAAATTTTAAAAAGTAGGTAATTCTCTGTATTCTTTATTTTATCTTTCCAGATAAAGTTGGGGTTCCTTTATACTCTTGGTATCATCCATATGTGAATATTTAAAAGGGATACCCTAATGTGTACAGAAAGAAATGTGTTATTGCATGTGTCAAGAATGGGTTGGTAGTGGCTTTTTAGAACTGTGTTTTTGGAAGGATTCTGAGGTGATATCCTTCCTTAATAAGAAGAAGTGCCAAGACCAGCACAGTGCCTTCCACAGGAATGGGAACTTTCACAATGGCACCATCTTCTCTCTTTTTTTTTCCTACATAATACTGCGCTTTTATTTTTTACAAGTTTGATATACAACATTGACGGTCATTCTCATCAAACAGAGCTTTGTGATGTTAGTGATTTTCATAAGTGGTGCCAAGTTACATGATTTATAAGGCTTGACAAAGAAAGGAACCATACTGAATACTATAGAAATGTTCAATCAATGCACTAATGCATACATTTAAGATGTGAATCATGTATCTACTGCCATGACCAGAACAACTTATACATTGATTTTGAAAGACATTACCAGGTGCCAGTAAAAGTGAAGGGGACATTCCAGTGGCCCCAGTACTACACCCACCATTTCTGAGAAAAAGTGTCACAGGACAAGAATTGTCAGTGTTAGAGTCTCTGCAGCACCAAGCCTCAAAAGCACCACAGTTTACTGCTGTTTAGTTATGCTTCCTGTACCATTTAATTTCAGAATAAGGGAGTGGGATGGTGATCACCAGAAATCCCCAAGTACCTGGCATTGGGAAGTTCCCACTGTCAAAGTTAAAGTGACAAGCACCTTCTTACACAACTGACCTCTAATGTGTGTTTTCTATTGATAGAAGTCACCTTGAACTGCTCACTTACCCCATCAATTGATAAACCCTTGATTTTTATTCCACTTTTTCCAGTTTACCTCCAAATTAGAGAATAGACCATGGACCCTTACTTCAACCTCAACTTATCTGCAATACGGCTCAGTCTTTGTCATTCAGTTTCAAGGTTAATTTTCTAAGTAAGTTGTACTAGAATAAGCCTAAGGGAGAATTTTCACAATGAATGATGCTTCACAGATAATTTGTTTATATTTTAACACCATTTTGGGGCTCTACAAAGCATGAAAAATAGACTTTCTCCCACATATATGCAAATACAGAATTTGTGGTTCATTGCATCATAACTAAAATGGTCAACCCTACCTTATTATGTCAGCCCTGGAAATGCATTCTTTTTCTTTGCTCATGAAAGAAACACTCAAGAAAATCTTGTAACCTCAGGATTAAAGTCCTTCAAGAAGTGAGCTCCAAACCTATGCCCAGAAGAGGCCAGCATTTTCTTGTAATCATACCAAAAAGATTTGGGTTGCAGTTTTTACTACAGTGCACTTTTTTAAATAAAACTAGCCCAGAATTACACATTAAATGCAGATTTCAGATCTTTTAAAAAGTGGTAACCAAGTAGCATAGCTTAAGAAACAAACCTCCTATAAAAAATAACCTGAAAAGAAGGGAAATTATCACGAGGTAAATATACATTTGTAGTCAATACAGTAAATCATGAAACAGATAAGTAAATCATCCGGGAACATACAAAAACGTTCTCTAAATTCTTCTAAATGACAGTTCTCCACTGACTCATTACTAAATTATTTGCCAGTTAATGAATTTTCTTTTCTTCAAGTGTTTTTTTTTTAGTTGGAAGGAGCTGGCACTGATGAAATGCTTTATGAAAGGAGAAAGCTTGTACTCACAGAACCTTAAATCAACTGGTTGTAAACTAGAAAAATTCTGTTGAGCCACAAGAAAGTTTTCTTTTTGTGTAAAACAGTGGTAATCAGCCATTTATTTTACAACACCTTCTTACTATTCTGAAATAAAATTCATAGATAATATAACACATCAGCATATTATTTAAATAAATAAACATGCCCTAACAGGTGAAAGTCACTCACAACATATTATGCATTCCAATATTTGCATGTTCAAGTATAAAGTAGAATTCATATTAAAGGAGTCAGTAGATTTCATATGTGCTTAAGAGCACAAAAGATACAGATACTCTCAAACCTCAGAACAACCAAAATTGTACTCATATATTTCCCACACAACCCCCGGAGGAATGTGTTTTTATTGGGAACCATTGTTTCTATAACACTAAATGGTTGGTTTGGTAGTATTTTTTTGACAGTATTTGTTTATGGTTTGATTCATAATTGGATGAGCTACTACTGTCATAGCCATTGATGAGAACCCACAACCCTTGAGTTTTTCCATCCCTCTTTTTAAATATAATTCTCTAAAATTACTATTCTAATGAACAGAGCTTAGAAACTTGCCCAATTCCATGGTCTGCTACATGATTGTACCTACAGAGAAAAATAGCAAAAAGTTAGTCCACTCCACAGACATCCAGAGGTTTTGTCATTTAGGCAGAAGTATAAGGTGTTCTCTATTTCCCTTCAGCTAAGTCTCTAAAACTCAAAAAAAGAAATCTTTCTTGTGATATCTGAGTCTAGAGAGTGGTATGCTAGTGTGCAAAAATGGACAGTATCCTTCTTGTGTTTCCGCATTGGATCCCATTTCTCACTAGGCAGTAAAGTATTTAAACTTCTCTGTATCTCACCTGTGAAATGGGGGCTAGAGGTATATAAATGCTCTCACCTATTCTGAAAGGGAATGAGTAAGTTCTCTCTGTTAGGTTTTACTAGACAATACTATCATGATAGAGAAGAATAAATTATTCCCTCGGGGTTGTTCTTCTTAAATTACCCTGGAATAAAAATAAGTTTGAATTTGTCTTTGGGTGAATTGCAGGTATAAAACAAAAATAAATCAAAGCACTTCAACATGTCAACAGTATGCTTCCTTCTTAGCGTAGTCTTGTGATAAAATCTCATACTTGCCAAAATTTCTCTCTATATATGTACACACACACACACACACACACACATATCCTCTCTATCACATTATCCTATATACATGATCCAGGTATTCAGGCTACAAAAATACTTTGTTCTTTCTATTCAATCACTAATTTACTAGAAGATACCCTCCACTCCCTTGGATAATTTGCCTCCTGAAGAGAAAATAAAATTTCCATGATTAGCCCTCAAGCAGGTAATGACTAAATATAACATAACACAGGTACTATACTATCAGTACTGGAAGAGCACAACAGGTACAAACATATGCAATGTCAGGACCTGTTTTGTGTGAAGCTGATTTCAGAAGAATTGCTCAGCATGTGTATTAGAAAAATCTTCTGCTGTGGTTTTTAGACCCCACCACCCTCAACACAGGAGCTTTACTTAGGTGGGCTCTCCTCATGGTCACGAGGTGCTGCCACATACTTCCAGGTTTCATGTGCAGATGAAACTAGACCTAACAGAAGACACAATGCCTCTTCCTGAACATAAGAGTGAAATAGAAACTTGTAGAAAAGTTCTTTCTGAGAAGTTCCCCTAGCCAACCTCTCATTTCGAGGGAGCCACAACTAAAAGAATTTATTGGCAAAGGGAGTTCTTGATTGGCTCAGACTTACAAGGATCCACTCTTCAGCTGGAGAGAAGGTTCTCTTTCCTGAAGGAAAACTGGAAGGGGAAGAAGGGGAATTCTATTGAAAAGGAAAAAGAGGTTTCTCTCCCACCCGCTTTTTTGCAGTACATGGGAAAGAAATCAGGAAATACTGTTACATAACAGTTCTAGCAACTGTCAAATAATTTCCATTTTCTAAGTTTCCTTGTTTGAAAGATTTCATAAGCAATTCCACATGCCACACCCTCCAAACAGTGGCATTTCTTCTCATCTACACTTCATTCTATCACAGTTTCATTGCTTGTACAGCATTTTCTCTAACTTATTCTTTACTGAGACTTCCAAGCCAGGTCATTCAGGATGTTTATAAGAACTCACTCAGTTGCACATTATTATTATTTATTAATAACTTAAATAAACTTGAAAGTTGCTTTTCACTGAGTGTTTACTGGATGTCAGGCATTGTGCTAAATGCTCCCCATGTGTGGACTTACCTAACCATCATAGTATGTCACAGGAAGGTACTGCTTTATTGTTCTTCTTTGATAAAGAAACTAAGTGTCAGAGAGGTTAAGAAACTTGGTCAAGTTCACACAGTTAAAAGTGACAGAGCAGGTCCTTAACATCTGTGCTTATCTGATTCCATAATCTATGTTTAATATTTTTTTTTCAGATTGGAACCTATAGTGAATGAGTAGATATGATTGATTGACTTCCATGTTCATAATTACTCATAGCTCCTGCCTTCCTAATAACTCAGGGAGTATAAACATTATGATATCCTGTCCTCAGTTTGAAAGAACTAGGAGTGGGCTGGCATCATTACCAGAATGGCTAAAGATCAGAAAATGAGTGAATCAGAGGAAGAGCTGAGAATTGAAATAAGAGTTTTCTGACTTTGAGGCCAGTGTTCTTTCTATAGGTCATCAAGTTTCTTATTCAGGAAAGAAACCATTCTTCTGTAAAGTTTGGGTTCTTAGCATAGCATCATGGTCCAAATGACACTATGGTACTCAAGGAAGAAGAAAATCAAGTCAGGAGACATGAACCATTCACACCCACTGCTTGAAATGTGGCCTCTAGCCCAATAACAAAAGTCTGAATTTCAGAGCTTTGAGGGAAGACTATCCTTGCTGGTAGATGAAAGGCAATTTCTCCATGGGAAAGGGGTGTCCACAAATTATTGCTTTCTCTTTCAAAGTATGTATTGGACTCCTTCAAAGTTTAATCAGATTCAACATGTGTTTGTGTAAAATTTGTGATTTGCAAATAGAGATTGGCAGGATTAACCACATGTTCTGTTATCAAATATTGCTCAAATGCACTCATTTCTAGTCACTATTTTAGACTCAGAGCAGCCTGCCTCTGGGAGGATAAAGAAACACTTTAAAAACTGTTATGAGTGTAGGGGTACAGGCTTAATGGGATGATGTTGCTTTGGAATTCTCTTTTAGATATTTGTATATTAGGGTATTTGTGTTGTTATAGAGGGTTCTATGACTCTTCAGACCAAATTGTAATCCCTAATATATACTCCAAAGCATCCTAAACTTTTCCTTTGTGGTATTAAGTGCTCCTAAAATTACATACTTAATTAGTTAGAAGTGTTTATTGAATATCTGCTTTCCTCTCTGGATAAAGATCCTAGAAGGTGAGGATTGTGTCAATCTTATTCTCTGCTGTATCCTCAGAGCCTAGAAAAAGTATGTCACACATTATGGGTACTCCAAAAATACTTGTTGTCTATGGATGAATGCCTAATTTGTGCAAGCTGCTTTATGAAGCTTTAGGTGTTGCTCTAAGAAAGACATATGAGCATTAATCCACATTCAGAAAAAGATTATGTAATAATATTTTTGCAGTGATTGAATTAAACAGACATTTAATGAGTACCTGCTTTTTGCAAATGAATAGAAGTATTGTTCCTCAAGGAACTCACAGTGTAAGAGGAGTAGAAGTACTAATCATTTTGCAGTATCTATTTTCCACTTTTTCCCATTAATAATGGAATTTTCATTCACCCACCAAAGTGTCAGTAGGAAATGGACTTACTGCCTTTGCTAGAGACTACTTTTTCTAGCCTCCCTTTAATTAGATATGGACATATGACCAAATCTAGCTAATGGGATGTCAACAGCAATGATGCATGCAATTCTGAGAAATAACTTTAACTAGAGCTACTTCCCTGGACCTAGAGATAGAAGTTCCACATTTAGGATGGTACAGACACTCGGGACTATTTATTCTTTGTTCTCTGACAGAAAAATAAAACTTGTATTTTGTTTTAGTACCATATTTTGGAGTCTCTCTCTGTTAGTGCAACTTAACTTACATCCAAATAATAAGGACAAAAAAATCACAATATATTATGCTAAGTGCAACAACAATATAAGTATAGCACTAGAGCCTGATCTTACCAAGATATTATTAGTGTCTAAAAATAAATGTTTTGCATCATCTACATTAGCTCTAAATGACCCAGAAAATATAGTAATAGTCAATATAGTTTCTCATGGCCTTTACATTATTCTTCAGTTCCTCCAGAATATTGAGGAAGTCTCAACTACTTCCTGAACAAAGTGTCAGACATCAGTGTCTGTATTGGTACAATGCCTGAAATCATTCGCTCATTCTTTCTCCATGTTTTGCCTTCATATCTGTCTCAGTTTCATCCACTGACTATTGTATGCACTTGAGCTTATGTAAGTCAGGGGGGTATATGAAGTTCTTCCATGGAGGTGGCCCAGAGAATTTAGTGTTTAACTCTATGTCTGATGAGTGGGGCATGGAATGCATTACAGAAGAGATTAACAATATTCCACATGAAAGGAAAAAATGAATTTGTTCATATCTCTATAACAAGACATGATATTCAAGACATTTAACTTACTGGATTTGCTGAAGCTCCTTCCTGTCTGAAACCATCTTGCCATCTTGGGTGATTTTGTATATCCCACCACTCATGTGCTCCTCTCCAGAAGTTGCAGCGCATCTCAGCAACCATGGCCATGGGTGCAACCATGCTGAGTGCATGTGTTTATGATGTGTAATATGCTATGACACTAGGTTTGCAAAAAGCATTGGCCTCAGACTTCTGGCCAAGATGGAGGTGTAGGTAAACATTGTTCACCTCCTCACACAACCATAACAAAAATTATAACTGAACTACAAATCAACTATTACCCAGAATCATCAGAAATCGAGCTGTATGTAACTCTGAAAGCGAAGGAATTAAAGTAACACTCATCCAGCCTGGTAGGAGGAGTGGAGAATGGAGTGAAATAGAAGTCAAAAACTGTTGGGAACCATCCTGCCTGGTTTCAGAAGCTGTAACACCCGCCACCCCCACCCCGAACCCTGCACCCCACAACTAGGGCTGAATGAGAGACCTTGGGACCATAAGCCACTAAGGAGACAAAGCTTATCTCCCTGGCAGGGGCACCACCTCTGCCCCCTTTACTTCACCCTGCTTGGCCCTGAGCCTGACCAGTTAGCCAATGATGGGTAAGATTCGTCAAGAGAGGGATGACCTAAAACAGGCACAGTCATGAAGGGGCCCTTGGGGAAGGACTTGGGTGGCTATAGAAAAAGCGGGTGATGGACCCTCTCCCTTCGGTTTTGACACAGCCTGAGTCCCCATTCTGTCTGTAAGAAGTCTCCTAATATCTTGGCTGCCTTACTTCCCCTGCCTGACTTAAGCCTGAAACAATGCTGGAGGTGGGTGCGGCCCTGTGCTGGAAAGGCAAGGTTCCCCAGGGTAATCAGGCCTAAGAAAGAATGCATAAAATCCTTTGAAACCTGCTTTGCCAATACGCTCAATTTAAATGATAAGGGTCCAAGCAGGAGTTTGTTTCCCCAAAGTTTTAGGACCCTTTAGCCATCTGACCCTGACTCAAAATAAGCCCTCATAGTTCTTTGAATGTTATCTATTGTTTGATCCTTACTGCTTGACAATGATTGATGAGCTTTAGGTATACACCCTGTATTCCTATGGAAATGAACTCAGTAAAAGCTCATTGAAGAAAAGGCTCCTGGCCCTCCTACTTTGAGAAACTGGCCACCTTTCCTCCCCAAGCAGATCGTGTCTTGGTAGGCTCATTCTCATCTATAGTGTCTGGGGGGCCTTGTGAGCAGAGCTGCCCCACAGAAAACCCATGTGTGGTAGATAAATATCAGGAAGGATACCTCGGGAGTGAGGGATCCCAGCCTCACACTAGATTTCCAAGCCCAAGATTCCTGCACCAGCAAGAGAAGTCCCCATAATTTCTTGCTGTAAAAAACAGTGAGGGTTGGGGTGGCAGAAGAAACTGCAAGATTCTCAGTCATCTCCTTTTAAAAGGCCCACAATGGACTTAGGACTTATACATACTCTTTCCCTCTGGGATCCAGTACTGAGCAGCAGCTGGAAGGGCACCAGTGGCATATGAGGGGAAACTGAAGTGTCTGACATCAGGGAAAGTGCCAGGGGACAGCTCCTTCCTGGAAAAAATTCCAGAGGCCAGGCAGCAGCATTATGCCCTCTCTGAGCCCTACCCTACACAAAGCCACAAAGTGGCAACACCACATTAGAGACTCTATCTACCTGGTTTACGTGTGTTGCCCCTCCTTGGTGATTACCTAAGATTCTGTCCCATCCAACTCACAGGTGTGCTTTTCTACAATAGGCCACACTACTTAGACTGTGATTCAAAGCAGCTCACCTAATACACAAAAACAAACACAGGGAGGTTGCCAAAATGAGGAGAAAAAGAAATATGGCCCAAATGGAAGAACAGAACAAAACTCCAGAAAAAGCACTAAACAAAATGGAGATAAGCGATCTGTCAGATGCAGAGTTCAAAACGCTGGTTATTAGGATGCTCAAGGAACTCATTGGGTACTTCAACAGCATAAATATGATCCAGGCAGAAATGAAAGTTACACTAAGTGAAATAACAAATTTACAGAGAATCAACAGTGGCGTGGATGAAGCCAAGAACCAGATCAATAGTGTGTAACATCAGAAAGAAAAAATATTCAATCAGAATATCAGGAAGAAAAAAGAACCCAAAAAGAAAACAAAGATAGGCTAAGGAGCCCTGAGACAACTTCAAACATACCAACAATTGAATCAGAGAGGGCCAGAAGGAGAAGAGAAAGAGCAAGAAATGGAAAACTTATTTGAAAAAGTAATGAAAGAAAACTTCCCTTATTTGGTGAAGGAAACAGACATATAAGACCAGGAAGCACAAAGAGTCCCAAACAAGATGGTTGCAAAGAGGACCACACCAAGACACATCATAATGAAAATGCCAAAGGTTAAAGATAAAGAGAGAATCAGCCCTGGCTGGCATAGCTCAGTGGATTGAGCACGGGCTGGGAACCAAAGTGTCCCAGGTTCGATTCCCAGCCAGGGTACATTCCTGGTTTGCAGACCATAATCCCCAGCAACCGCACATTGATGTTTCTCTCTCTCTTTCTCTCTCTCTCTCCCTCCCTTCCCTCTCTAAAAGTAAATAAATAAAATCTTTAAAAAAAAAAAAAAAAGAGAGAGAATCTTAAGAGCAGCGAGAGTAAAGCAGTTAGTTAGGTTCCCATAAGACTTTCAGCTGACTTCTCCAAAGATACTTTGTAGGCTAGAAAGGAGTGGCAATAATTATTCAAAGTGATGAAAAGCAAGGATCTTCAACCTAGATTACTCTATCCACAAAGCTATCCTGTAGAATGGATGGCAGATAAAGTGCTTCCCAGACAAGGAAAAACTAAAGGAGTTCATCATCACTAAGCCATTATTATATGAAATGTTAAAGGGACTTATTTAAGAAAAAGATCAAAACTATGAGGATTAAAATGGCAGTAAATTCACAACTATCAATAAATGAATCTAAAAATCAAACTAATCAAACAAGCAGAACAGAAACAGAATCATAGATATGGAGATCATTTAGAGGGTTCTTAGTTGGGAGGAAAAATGAGGAGAATGGGGGGAAGGTGCAGGGATTAAGAAGTACAAATTGGTAGGTACAGAATAGTCAGGGGGATGTTAAGAACAGTATGGAAAATGGAATAGCCAAAGAACTGAAATGCAAGACCCATGGACATGAACTAAGGAGGAGGGATTGCCAGAGAGAATGGGGAGGTACCAGTAAGGGGACAAACAGGGAAAAATTAGGGCAACTGTAATAGCAGAATCAATAAAATATATTTTTAAAAAGAATTGGAGAGAAAATATTTCACATCATCTACAGTAAGCCTCGTATAAGGAAATAAATGTCACCTAAATGGTAGATGTTTTAATTTTTTACTTTAGCATATCCACTTGGCTTATAATGAAGGCTTACTGCCAGTGAATTCACATGCTGGTTCAATTCTTCATTTCATCTCAAAACAGAATCCCAGAGTTTATATCTTGTTACACTTTTCTCCTGAGATCTTATGAGATTGTGTTCAGGGTAATAGGAACTAGCTACCTCACAACCCAATTACTCTCTGTGGTAGTTTGTCTGCAAAAATAGCCTCCTATAATTATAACCATCCCTGACACACATGCCAATCCTCCTACCAAGGGTGGAGCCTGGTCCCCTTACCTTGAACCTAAGCTGGCCTCAAAGCTCTCTTTCACCAGTAAAATGCAGCTGGAACGATGTTATGTGACTTCTGGGCCTACACTTCTAAGATACTTGGCAGGTTCTGCCCTGGCCCTCTTGGGATCCAGCCACCATATAAAAAAGCTGGAGCCACATTGTTGAAAGATAAGAGATCATGGAGAGACAGAAAGAGAGGGAATGCAGTCCCCTGTTGTTCCATCCTCCCTAGCTGAGGTTCAGGCATGTGAATAAGACCATCTTGGTTCCTTCAGCTCAAGTGAAGCCCCATCAACCAGTACCACATGCAGCAGAGATTAGCCATCCAAGCCAAGCCCTGGCATAATTGTGAGAAACTAAGTAGTTGTGGTTATTTTAAGCCACTAAGTGATAGGGTGTCTTTTTATAAAACCATATGAAACTAAAACAGGCAAGGAGAATGAAGCACAAAATTCACCACAGCTAGTCAACTTGCAAAGCTAGGATTTGAACCCAGGCAACCCGGCCTTAAAAGCCACACCTTTAACCACAATTCCATGTTGACTGCTTGGATGTAAACAAAAAGCAAAGCAGATGAAAAGGTAGATCAAAA
Organism: Phyllostomus discolor; assembly: GCF_004126475.2. Lineage (NCBI taxonomy): Eukaryota > Metazoa > Chordata > Mammalia > Chiroptera > Phyllostomidae > Phyllostomus > Phyllostomus discolor. The sequence continues at coordinate 58,378,650 of NC_040909.2, forward strand.
CCTCAGTCTAAGAGGCAGGTACAATTAAAGGAAGGGAAAAAACACAAACAAAGCAAAGAAAGGTCAGGCCAGACTTCTGAGGTAATGGAGTCAAGAAAGGAAACAGCATGAATTTTAACATCTTTTTCCGCCCTTTAACCCCTGTCTGAGGCAGGACACATTCACCTTGATCTTCATACACATATACTGTCCCTTAGGAATTCCATGGGAATGACAATGCTTAAGAGCTTGACCTCTCAGTGAGGTATTTCCAGTCTCAATCCCCTTCATCTAAGCTGTGTGGTCTTTTCACATCACTTAACACTTCTGAGCCTTAGACTACCCACCTGTAATGTGGTCTAACTTGACTTATTGTAAGGATTAATTCAAATAATATACCCTTGGTTAAATCACAGCAAATGGGAGTTATTATTTTGATGGAAACCTACTCTACACTATGGCCCAGAGACCTTCCCCATCATATTTTTGGCAATGTACTATGTTTGGTTTGATTTCAAATCATCCACAAATCTTTCCAAATTCATGTGCAATGTCAGCCACCAGATATCTGTTCTCCCATGTGGCTGTAGGTTAGTCTTTACATGCACACTGCTAAACTGCCATACCTGTTTGGCCTATAGGTTCAAAAAACTCTAGTTTAAACCCCCAATTGATGGCCAAATCTGTAATTCCCCTTTCCAACTCAGGAGTCTCATTTTGCATCTGTTGCCATGTTAAACAGTAAATAAATTACTCCCCTGATCAAGGCAAAATCTCTTTCAAAGGGCCCCTCCCTTTTCTTTCTTCTCTTATCATCAATCTTTGTTGCTAGTCAGGTCATTTTTTCATAATGACATTTAAGGTCTCTGCTCCCAAGGGCTTCTGAAACAGTCTGCTCTCTTTTAGTGTGTAATGCCCCAGTCTTCCCTCTCTTTTCTCATTATCTCAAATTCTCCAACCGCTAGAGTGATACTGACAAGCCAGCCACTGACTTGTCTGCCAGACCTCTTCCAGGCACTCATTAATTCAGCTGGTAATTAAGGAGCAACATGCCTTACCACCAATCAAAGTTCCTTTCCTCCACTTTTCATTTTCCAGCCAAGGTGTCTGCCCCTTTGAGTAGCCATGATGGATTGATTTTTACTTTAATTTATTCCAACATGCATAAAGAAAGCATGAAGATCCCAATTCCCTTGATTAATGTATCAATCCACCCCCAAGAGCCTTCATGTTTTGCTTCTAATCATTTTCAGAAAGATTCGCCCATGACATGTAATACTGGTAGTTGCCACAATACCTGGGATGATATTCCTTCCTTGAGTTTCCTCAGACTCAATGTGGAGCTTCATCCTCTGAGCTGAGGTAGCTTGAAAACCATTCCTCACCTTAAGTTCCATCATGAGTTTTGCATCTTCATCTTCTTCTTGGGATATCACAAGACACTTGACTTTTAGAAGAAACATAGAACACGTTCTCCAAGAACCTGGCCCAATCACATAATGATACCTCACATTTCCAGCAGAGAGAAACAAGCCACTGCATCATAAAGCATCAGTGGCTTCTACCAAAAATACTGCTAGCACTTAAGGAGGGTTTCCATAGAGACAGAAAGGACATTTTACTCAGAAAAGGAAAGGAGAATGAGTCCAATGACATTTGCTCACTTTACAAAAACTTGAAAAACAGAAGATGAAAAGATAAGTCCACAGTCTTCTCACAAACCCATTTTCCTAAAATAGTTGGGAGAGATAAAGGCCCAGATAGAGCCAACCCTTCTTTTAGGGAATAACAGGGATATTTGATGAAAGCATCAGAAAAATAATGAGGATATTTTTGTTTCAAAGCCATCTTTCCATATTTTTATTACAAATTATACAAAAATTATAGAATAGATCTGGGGAAGTGGAAGAAAAGGCTTTCTTTGTTCACTGCATATAAATGAATAGATAATAAAAATATAAGGTCTTTCTTTCTTTGGGATCTGCTGCACTAAAAGTGGGAGGAGCCAGGCAGAAAGAGAACCAAATGGAAACCAGGAATTGGGTGATAGCAGTGCTGCAGCATCTATCTAGTTAAAGACAACCTTGTTATCAGTAACTTAACATTTGAAACATTCCCTTCAAAATGAGGCTCAAAGGGTAAGTAGAGACCAGATAATGGGGAAAATTTTAGGCCAGATTGGGGCAACCTTCTTATTCACACTTCATGTGGCTTGGGGCACAGTGCTTAATGAGAAGCTACTAATTGTTTATTTTAAATCCTTTCTATCCTTCTCTCTAAAAAACACTTGTTTTTTTAGCTCTGCACAAGGCAGCCTGGAATAAAATCTGCATTCCCTTGCTCCCTTTACAACTACGTATATAACCTTGTTAACTAAGTGGCTTATGAGATAAAACCAGAAATGGTATGTGCACCCTGTAGGAAGTTTCCTTAAAGAACGCAGGAATGTCCTTTGCCACTCCTTTCTCTTTACTGTGGATTAGAATACAGATACAATGAGTAAAGGTGAGCAGCCATGTTGGACCATGAGATGTACATGAGAAAGGAATTCACATGTACAGAAAAATGGGAGAGAAATCTTGTTTTCTAATGCCATATACCATTACACCAGCACTGGAGGGATTTCCACTAGCTTTTTAAACATGAGAAAGAAATTCACTTCAACCTTTTTTAATAACTGAAAAATGGGGATTCATTTTTTGTTATTTTCATTTAATGAAATTTAATTTAAAACTGTGCTAAATATTAAACTAACGCATTAAACTCCTCTAAAACGTCAGTGCACATTTTAGAAAACTGGCATAATCAAACTGGAAGATAAATTTTCCCTTAAGAATTCTAAGCAAGGAACATTTTTCTTAAACTATGGTTTTTACTTTCAAAGGTTTGCTGCTTGACTAGTTAAGGCACGTCCATTTTAAAAAGAATCCTATTTTAAAATACATTCTTCAAATCACTGGATGCTACTGAGCAAGTCAGTTTCTTAACAAACCAACTTATGGAGGGTGGAAGCAGACATCTTCTAGCAACCTGACTAGATCCACTCAGGCCACAAGAACTAATGACTAGAGTGGTGGACATCCTTTGTTTCTGTATTTTCAATACAATACCTTAGAAATTTCATGAAAATTAGGATTCTGACTCTTCTTATAATTTGGGACACAGCTAATTTGGAGACAAGAATGGATGTAGTCCCAAACTCTTCTTACTTGACCTCAGATGTTCTGTGTTTTCCTACCTGATAAGTAATACTCAGGAAGATAGTGCAAGGTTTGAGTCACTGACCCCAGGAATTTTGCCAGGAGATAGAGGCATGGAAGACACATGACACCACTTATTGCAGGGACACTGAGTAAGAGATACTTAGAAGAATTGCCACCAGACATCTGCATGGAGCATTTGAGGTTTCCACCTCTAGACATGGGGAAGATAGCAGAAAACACAAAACAAACACATTATTCCTTAACTTCAGAGGAGGTGCCAATGTTCAGCTGTTGATCTAGTCATAAGAAAGGGTCAAATTTCTCTTCCATGCTTCCCAGGAAATAGCTAAGTCTGAGAAAGGTGGAAATGACCATGGGTTTAACAAAGAAATGAACTGTTTAAAAACACTCACTAGTCTTTGGTATGATTCTACATCAGTCAATGAAAGTAAGAGCAGAAGAAGATTTAGTGAACATACATCTAACTCTGCAGTGACAGTAGAGCAAATGATTGGGACGCAGAGAGAGGAGGTCAGTTCCCTGTGATTACACAGCTGGGGACTTCTGAGCCGGCTCAATAGTGGGGCATTCGCTCAGCCTTCTCTCTGTGGCATCATGCTGGGTAGAGGTGCCCCGCCTCCACTGCTTCCTTCTGTTCCTTCTGTTCTACTGAACAAATTACATTGTGCAATACCACAGTATCTTCAGGAGTCCTGAAAACCAATGTGAGTTCAGTGATGCTGGCTTCTGTCACCACTTTTCCCTGCTTCCTCCTGAACTTGTGGGAAGGGCTACGTGCTGACACTTGCAAGGGAATGAGAGAAGTAGCAGAAATAGCCATAACCACTAATTAGAATGCTCCTCTGTGAAGGGAAGACCTTTGCACTGCCCACAGCCTCCACACTTCCTTTGTTTAGCAAGGCCTGCCAGAAAAAGAAGAGAAAAATGGGGGTCCAGATTATTGATCTTTCTGTTTTCATTTTTCAGATGAGAAAACCAAGGAATGGTGGGGCTAAGACCCCACCAGGATTCAAACTCAGGTCTCCTGATTCCCATTGTAATGCTCTTCCCTTATGACGCTCTGCTTCCAGTAAACCTCAGTATTAGAGGACTAAATAGTAATGGAAAAAAAATAAAAAATAATAAGTAAAGGGGGGAAATCTAAGAATGCAAAAAATTACCCAACCCTAACAAAATAAAATAGGTTCCTATTATTAGTTGAAGTGTGTTCCACAGAAAAGATATATCAAAATCCTGAATGCTAGTAACTCAGAATGCGACTTTATTTGGAAAAAGGTCATTGCAGATGTAATTAGTTAAGACAAAGTCACACTGGAGCACAGTTGCGCCCTAATCCAATATGACTATTGTCCTCCTAAGATGAAAGCCACATAAACACAGAAAGAGAAAGAGAGAACACCATGTAATGATGAGGACTGAATAATGCATCTTCAAGCTAAGGATGCCAGAGATTGCCAGCAAACAATTAGAAGCTAGGAAGAGACAAGGAGGTGTTCTCTCTCTCATTTCAGAGGGAGCATGGCCCCATGGGCAATAACCTCTGAATTTTGAGACAGTAAATACCTGGTGTTCTAAGCCACCCAACTTGTATAGTTTATTATAGCAGCCCTAGATAATTAATACAGTTTCTATTTAGATAATTCATAAAAAAGAGGAAAATATAAACAGTTTAATGTTTGGTAGAGAGAGAAAAGCACCCAAGCAGATTCACTTGGTCTCCAGCTACAACTCAAATTCCCCATGTGACTTTAGGCACATTACTTCTTTCTCTTTCTCTCCATTTTAACAACAATAAAGTAGAGATGGTAAAAGTAGCTCCCAAATAGTTTGAGGTAAAAATTATGGGAAGTAATACACATCAAAACATGTACACAAACAATGCCCAGCACCTAATAAGGACTCAAAAATGTTACAATCACCATTACTAAATTTTAAGGAAGATTTAAACACAAGGGAATAATTTAAGAACTTAAGAAGTCTTAATAATCAACCTATGGTTCATAAATATTACAATTTGCCAATGAGTAGCGACTAGTCATATGTGACTATTTAAATTAATAAAATAAAATGAAAATTTTAGTTCTCAGACACACTAGCCACATTTAAAATGCTTAGCAGCTTCCAATGGCTAATGGCTATCATACTGGACAATGCAAAATAAAATCTTTCTAGCATTACTGAAAATTCTATTGTAAAACAATGTCACCACCCTTGCTATTTGGAGGTCTAAGGTAGGGGGAAAGAGTCCAATAAGAAAATCATTGATGACTCAATCAAAAGGGGGAAATCACAATTCAAGAACAAGCAAATCAAAATAGAGAAATAAATTTGGTTTCTTACTAAGCATAAATAACATTGAAAATGATGACTAAACTCTTAGATGAAAGCCTAAAATTCTAAAGAAATCATTTAATTCCAAGGAGAAGTGGGCAATAGGATTATGATCCTGGTGGCAGAGGTGTGGATAAAATGAAGTTCAGGTCTCACTGAGCCTTTCATAGCAAGAAAATAGCCTAACTAACAAAAATGATAAGGCAGGGACATTTGTTAGAAGTAAATGCAAAGGAGTCATCATGAAAGTCCGGCGGCCTTCTTGTCCAGTAATCCCTTATCTCACAGTCAAAGTTCACCATCAAATGAGTTCCTAGGATAGACCATGAGTGTCTGCCAGCCACCATGTCAAGACCTCCCCTGATTCAGGTAATGAGTCCCTTTAGTCGTTCACATCAGCTCTTCTGGACTCTCTGGGCTATCTTCTTTCTGTCTCATCCATGTCAGTGTGGGAGATGAAAGAGCCTGGGGAACAGTGCTCAGTAAGTTTCTTCCTGAAACTATTGAGCCCTCCCTCTGGAAAAATAAGTAAAAGAAAAAAGATTAATGAAAAGGAAGATGATTCACACAAAGAAAAGGATCAGAGAAGGAATGCCTGAAGAAACAGCCTTTCTTAAGGAGGAGGAACCCTACAATGCAAACTCACCATGGCCTCTTTGACAGCTCAAAGAGAAATCTCTGAGATTTTAACATCAAGGGAAAACCCCACCAAAGTCTCCACATTCCTTTTCTATTACACCTGCCTGCCACCTGAAGAGATGCACTCAGCTCCTTTCCTGAGAGGGTTTCTACAGATGGCAAAGTGGCCTCAAGTCAAAGGCATGCTGCAGGGTGGATGCATAAGGACAAGTCTTTAAGATGTATATGAAATCAAATCTTGAACTGTTCCTACCACCAGATATTACACAGCAACTATCATACCCTTGCTATTTGTACTGTTGAGAAACACAAGCAATATATTTCATGATTTATTTCTGGATACTCCCTTTCTACCTAAAATAGGTTTGTTTCTCTGCCTGAGCAAGATGTTCCAGGCTACACCACCATCTAGAAAATATATACTTTAAGATAGCATACACATTTTGCAAGATAATGACTGAATTCAGTGTTGGAGGTTGAGGTTAGTAAAAAGGGTGATATCAGAAAATTACTCCAAAGACATTAAAATGCCTTAGTAGAGCCCTGACTAGTGTGACCCCATTGGTTGGGCATTGTAGTCCCCCAAAGCAAAAGGTCACTGGTATGATTCTGATCAGGGCACAAGCCTGGGTTTGGGTCAGGTCCCCAGTAGGGGGTATGCAAGAGGCAACTGAGTGATGTTTCTCTCCTGCATTGATGTTTTTCTCCTTCTCCTTCTCCCTCCTTTCCTCTCTCCCTAAAAACAAATAAATAAAATCTTTTTAAATAAAAATTAGAAAAAGTATGCCTTAGTCAAAATTTTAAGAACACTCATCCATCCATTCTAAGAACCTAATCACCCATCAGAGCAATAGAGGTTGAAGTTTTTAATAGCATATTGGTGACAAGATAAAAGATCTGTGACATTCTAGTTTAAAAGATCTGTTTTAACCCTTTTAAACCAGCCTGCCATGGACATGGACAGTAGTGTGGTGATTTGGGGGTGGGGCATGGTGGGGGGAGAATATGAGTACTAAAAGGTAATGGAAAAAATATAATATCAATTAATCAATCAGCCTGGATCCCTGACTAAGAGGCCACGTCTAGAGGGTCTCAACCCCTGCACCTCCCCCTTTTTTTTTTTTACCAGTGTCTACATACCCTGATGGATTTTTGATCCCCACAAGAGGATATCCAAATGAGAAGACCTGGGATTATAATTTGCTAACTCACATCTGCCCACATGTTGTAAAGACCAGTACATACAACCAACTCTGTTCAGCTGTGAACCACATGAAATACAAGAACAATGGGTAGATCCAAGGCTTAACACAATTCAGTAGCCATACTAACATGATAATACCCCAAAAAGCAAAAATTACTGTGTGCTTACTACATGCCTGACACTATTCTAAGCAATTTACCTATAATTCAGTAAATCTTTGCAACAACTCTGTGAAGGAGGTGCTATTAGAATCTCCATTTGACACATAAAGAAATCAAGGTATAACCAGATTTTCTTAAGTAAGGAACTTGCCTAAGGTCACATGCCCAGGCAGAATGTTTCTAGAGACTGCTCTTGAACACACTCTTCTGCTTGCAAGGGGATGTAAATAAAACAGCATCCTTATTGCTTCTCTTCATAAAACACATACAAAGGCAAAGAGAGTGCAAGGTACCATTAGAGTGAGAACTTTAGTTCATACAAGATATTTTTAAAGAGGAAATTGTCTTCAGATGTTGGTATAGAGAGGCATAGACTAGTATCAAATGACTTGAGACACCACTTATACTTGTGTATTCTAGCTCCATGGTCAAGTTAAATGGAAGTTGCCAGTGAGAATCTGTAAGCACGTCATATGTGTGACATTTAGCTCACAAAATATTTTCAAGATTTAAAAATATTTGATACAAAAATACAAAAGTTGAAGATTTTTTACTTAAATATCCAGAGTTTAGATTTTTCTAAGAGAAGCAGGTTTATCTATGCTCCCTCATGCAATACATGGTGAAAGCTAAAATGTAGGCTTGTACTTTAGATGGGGCATGTACTCTAGTTTTTCATATGTACCAGCATTCCCTATTGTCTCATACCTGAAAGCTTCTGTCATTTATATTTACCACTAGGAACTCATAAAGCATTTGACCACATGGGCCCTGATTTGGAGGAAAAAACAAGTTACAGAGGAAAGGATTCTGAACCAAGAGGTGAAATAAGGAGATTCAAGCTATGGTACTGGTAACACTATCTTATTCCCCATATATTCATTCTTTAAATGTAAAGCCAGACTAGATACTAGAGTTTCACAGATTTTAAAACTTAGAGAGGAGATCGAGGTAATAAACGTGATGCCACTACAGTGAGAAATGAGGTTTTCACTATTTCAAAGGCTGCCTAGGATAGTCCATTCCTGTAGAAGACATGACAAAGAGAAGAAATGGCTTGAGATGGTTAGATAAGACATGAACTGTCCTTTGGGCCCTTAGAGGCAATTCCCAATATCGCCTTTCATTGGTGTATTTAGCTATTCTTCAGATAAGAGAAAATAATTTTTTCACATTGTAATGTTCTAAGCTTTCCACTTTCACCTTGGTATTTATAGGTGAATGGCTTTCCTCTTTGTATTTATTCATGCATATATGCACAAATTTATTAATTCATTCACTAAATGAGAATGGTGCTCTGGGCACTGTGCCAGGCACTATGATATAAATCTAAAAGGTGAAATATTTGGTTCACAGAAATTAAAGTATACTTTTCCAGATTGCTGCCATTGTGGGTAAGTTTCTCACAATATCTGAAGGTCACTTGGTAGTTCCATGGACAACTAACTTTGTGGGAGTGAGAAGTATACTGATAAACATTCTGATCCAGTGCTTCTTCGAGGCCAGTTCACTAGGTACCTCCTAAGGAGATCCTAAGTACTGTCAACTCCCTTCTTCCCAGAGTCACAGTCTTAAGGCTCCAATTCCAGTCTTTTTCTTTCCCATAGACTACCGCTCAACTATCCACCACCCTCCAATCCTACTTTCTTTGTTTGGATCACTTGGAAAAATTCACTGCCTCATTTAGAGAAGAACCTAAATTCATCAAACACAAATTTGGTTGATTTTTCCCTTACAAGAGAAAAGGCTTGGTTTTTTAAAACAAAATTATTTAACTCCATTTCAGGAGAGTGAGAGGAAATATTTGTTTGCTATCCTCCAGGAAGACACCTCCTACTCAGGTGGGTTAAATTACCTCTTCCAAAGTAGCAACAACAACAACAAAAGATCTTCCACATCAGAACATATTGAACTTTAAACTACACTGTGTATGTAACCTCACTTTCTGGCTAAGCTTGTTGAATTAAGAGAAAAATTTACTTCTATTTTTCAAGTTCTGTATTTGGTTAGACTCTAGTGAAAACTTCAATATGGACCAACAAAGACGTTTTATAGATTGGCCTGAGTTATAGAACAGGGAACAATTATAAGGACAAAGCAATACTTTGAAATTCAGATTAGTGTCTGAATTCATCTGAATTCCAATTCAAACCTCAACTTAGATATTTAACTATTGTATATACTGAGACAAGTTACTTAGGTTCTGGAAGCCTCCAACTCTTAATCTGGCAAATAAGAATGATAAAGATTCCTGACTCTGCACAGCCCTAGGCAATACACTGCTGATATATGGACAAGCACCCAGCACATGCCTGAAACAGAGCCGAGAAAGACACATAAATAACATTAATGCCTTGGCATGAAGAGAAAGCAATTAAAACAAATAGAGATGGCTCTTAGTGCATTAATACTTAACAGAGCACCAGATAAAGACTAACATAATACTAAAGCTTCAATTGGTAGCACAAACTGTTCTTAAAAATAATTTTGGGCGGAAAATAAAACCAAATAAATATATCAAAAATTCACAAAGTACTTAATAAATAGAGAGCTATTCCATGTTCAGAAAAGGAAAACTCAATGCTGTCTAGGTGTCAGTTCTTCCAACTTAATCTATAGATTCAATGCTAATCAAAATTCCAGTAATTATTTTATGAATATATATAAACTGATCTAAAGTTTATATGGAAAGGCAAAAGATCCAAAATAGGCAATACAATATTGAAGAAGAAAAACAAAGTTGGAAGACTGAAACTAACTGAACCCAGACTTGATATGAAGCTACAGTAATCAAAACAGTGTGGTACTAGTGAAACAACAGACAGGTAGATCAATGGAACAGAATAGAGAACCCATAAATAACCCCACATAAATATAGTCAACTGATCTTTGACAAAGGAGCAAAGACAATACAATGAAGCAGAGATGGTCTTTTTAACAAATTGTGCTGGAACAACTGAACATTCAAATGAAAAATAATGAATCTAGACACAGATCTTACACTGTCACAAAAATTAGCTTGAAATGAATTGTAATATAAATGTATAGAACACAAAACTAAAAATTCCTAGAAGATACCATAGGAAAAAAACCTAGATGACCCTGGGTATGGCAGTGACTTTTTAGATACAACCCTAAGGCACAATCCATGAAGAAAATAGAGAAGCTGCACTTAAGTAAAATTAAAAACTTCTGCTCCCTGAATGACAATCTCAAAAGAATAAGAAAACAAGCCACAGACAAGGAGAAGACATTTGCAAAAGGCAAATCAATAAAGAATTGCTATCCAAATATATACAAAAAAACTCCTAATATTCAGCATTAAGAAAACAAACAACTTGATTTAAAAATTGGCCAAAGAGTTTAACAGATACCTTACCAAAAAAGTTATATACATGGCAAATAAGCATATGGAAAGATGCCCCACAAATGTTGTCAAAGGGGCCAAAATCCTGAACAATGGCAACACCAAATGCTGACAAAAATATGGAGCAACAGTACTCATTATTGCTGGTGTGACTGTCGCATGGTGCCACCACTTTGGAAGACAGTCTGTGGTTTCTTATAAAACTAAACACAGTTTAAAACTAAACACATGATCAGCAATCATGCTCCTTGATACTTACCCAAAGGAGTTAAAAATGTATGTCCACACAAAAACCAGCACACAGATATTTATAACAACTTTATCCATAATTGCCAAACTTGAAAGCAACCAAGTTGTCCTTCAGTAGCTGAAAGGGCAAAATGTGGAGCAACCAACCAATGGGATATTATTCAATACTAGAAAGAAATGAGCTATCAATCCATGAGAAGACATGAAATAATTTTAATTTAACATGACTAAGAAACCAATCTGAGAGACTATATACTGTATGATTCCAACTATATGACATTCTGAAAAAGGCAAAACTATGGAGACAGTTAAAAGATCACTGGTTCTTGGGAGGATGGGGAGAGATAAACAGGCAAAGTAGAGGGGATGTTCAGGGCAGTGAAATACCTGTGTGACATCATGATAAAACATGTCATCGTACATTTGTACATACACAAAGAATAAACCATAATGTAAACTTTGAGTGATTTTGATGTGTCAATGTAGGTTCATCAATTGTTAACAAATGTACCACTCCGGTGAGGGATATTGATAATGGAGGAGGTTGTGTTTATGTGGGGATGGGTATACATGGGATGTCTCTGTACCTTCCTTTCCATTTTACTGTGAATCTAAAACTGCTTCTTTTAAAATAAAGTTTTAATTTAAAAAAATTCAGTTGTTGAATTTTTGATGAACATTGATTCATTCTACATTGTGTAAGAACTTTATATCCAATGAAAGCTAAGGCTAGGGGTATAATGGTGAAAAAAGACCCAGTTTGTTCCTGTTATCATGAGTCTATGAGAAACAGAGGTAAATAAACAAGTGATAATATTAAATTGAGGTAGTACTCAGGAAAGTAGAGGATACCTGTGTCTAACACAGACTCTGTTGAGAGAGAAGGCCATCTCAGTTGAGCTCTATAGGGCCAGAAGGAACTAGTAAGGTGAAGAAGGTGGGTAACAACAGGTACAAAGGTCTGGAGGTGAAAGCAAATATGCACTTTCACATAACTGGAAGAAGTCAGGGAAGTTACAGAATGTAATGGGCTAACAGGTGTGCTTGGAAGCTCAGTGGGGTCTAGGTCAGTGATCTAAACATCATTAACATAACTGAGAAAGCAAATCAACAATTTAGAAATAGGAGAGGAGTAAATATAGCATCTTTAGCATAATGCAGTAAAATCAAAGAGATTTAGCTCATTTGAGATGCACACCAGGCACTACATCCTTCAACGTGAAGTACTCAGAAATATTGTGAAGATATCAGAGAAACGAGCTGGAAAGAAGCTTACTTTGAGATCTCCTAACTGGTTTTCAAACATTTTCAAGAAAAAGACTGTTTTTTTCTTTTCCAAATGAAATCTTAAACATATAATAAGTACAATATTACTTGAAGGTTGAACAGGATGGGGAATGCAGTAGGGACACACAAATTATGATTTCTTGGTCACCTTTATTTCCTAAACTTAATCGCTCTCCAAGAACTTGAGGGAAGGGCTCCTCAAACAGTATGAAATTTATAGAACTAGATTCAACATCAGCTCACAGAGAGAAAGCTAAAGCTCTTAGCACTGGAAAGGACTTGCACTGGTTGTGGGTTAGTGCAGAGTAGGGGCAAGAACACAGACAAATATTCTACAAACACCCTGGCTTCCTTCATCCCCAAAAATGATTAAAAATAATTGCCAGAAATTAGAATATTTGATTCAAGGAACTGTAGTGACAGCCAGAGTAGGACATCCCTTTATGGACCACCCTAGCCCACTTTGCAGGACACAGTTGTAACAGGATGGTCTGGCCAGCTCACTGGGGAGGCAGGGAGAAAGTGCCATCTGGCCTGAGAGGCTGCCCTACCCAACAATGGAGGGATCAAAGGAAACCCCAAAGTGGAGGATTGAAGCAGCAACCAGTGAAAGAGCCTGCCTTCCTGGAGAAAGGAGGGACACCTGAGAGGACTTGGGAAGTGCCAAAGGCAGCCTGGGATAGAAACCAGAGCTGGGGTGTGATTCTATACAACCCCCCCCCCCCCCAGGCAACAGTAAACAACTAACACAGCTTGTGGTACTGCTTGCACAGAGCCTGCGCGGGCTGTGGGGGCTAAAAAGGTCACAACACAAGTGCAACAACGTGGCATCCTGCTTCAGGTGGAGATGCTTGTGCCCCTGCACGTGGCTAGAATCTCCTCCCTTTCCAGATGATGGCAGCCAGAGGAGAGGCAGGCGTGCTGCAAAACACATGATGGATGCTGGCTTGGATGAATGGTGCATGTCAGTCCAGTGAAATGGTTGGACAGAAAAAACGCCATCCTGCTGTCTTCTGGCATGGGTGTGATTTTAAAAATGGAGCACATGTGGAAACTTTTGCTTTTTCCTTCCCCTAGCAAGCTCGGTCAGAGGTTGGGGGCCAGAGCATTCCTAGGCCAGGAGGCCATGGAGACTGCATGGCCAGGTGCCAAGCCCCAAGCCCATCCTGCACAGAAAGTAGTGGTCACATGCTGTGCTGCACTATCCTACTCAAACAAGTGGATGGATGCCCCTGTGAGCTGATGGCCTGAGGGATGGAACACAAGCGCTGGGCTGGCAGGTAGTGGCCAGAGGAAAAGGTAGCACAGCACAAGAAGGACGCAGGCACACACAGACTCCAAAAGACATCTAGAGCCAGCCTGTGACTGGGAACCTGCTAAGCCACCTGGATAATCATGCTAAAGCCATGGATGTATCACAAAGGATGGTGTTTTTAAATGGGAGAAGGGATATCAGACATATCCTTGAACTGAGCTGGCTAAGGGTGGAGAAGTTATTTGCCTTTGGATTTGTTAAAGGGAATAGGCTTTGAGGCAGAAGCCCATTATTCTTCTAAAAATTGTTGTCTTTGAATAAATAACCCATTTTCTTTTTCACCAAACCTTTGCCTCCAGAGTTTATTAGTGGTGAGCAGTGCAACCCCGCATTGTTGTTAATAACACAGTCAAGTCTGCAGGTAGCCACCTCCCATTCTGGCAAACATCTCCCAGGCAGTTCTGTGTATTAGTTTGGATTCCAACTTACTGGCTCCTTTATAAGGAAAGGCTGAAGTCAGCTATTCTTGGCATGGCCAGATCTCCAAAGGCCTCAAAGGTCTCACCAGCTCTTGGCTGGGCTTTCCTCTGTATTTCTACATATTGAAGACAGATTCTTTCCACTAATGCAGCAACTGACAACTCTGACTTTAAGTTTCCTGGCATCTAAGATCCCAAAGAGAAGTTCAACTCTTGCCTGATAATTCCAGCAAAAAAACCTCAGGAAGTATTTGATCTACCTGATTTAGGGCAGGTGCACATACATCCCTGAACCAATCACCATTGTATTCAGGTGAAATTAAATCTATGATTGACCCAGTCTTGAGTCTTGAGCCTACCACTAAAACTTCAAAGTAAAATTATCCTCATCTGGAAAGTGAGGAAGATTGAGAATCAGAGATTGGTGGTTTATAAATGAACATTTGGGCTGCTGTTCTCTAAGGAAAGGGGCAGGAATGCTTGGTCAGCAAATATATGTCTTTGATGGTTTGTGTCTATATCCAGTCACTTCCTATTTGCTGAAAGTGGAACTGTCTGTAAAAGGGTGCTCTCAAAGGTATACTGTACAGGATGCTATGTTTTTATCCACTGTTGTGAGTAGTCAAATATTACAATCCTAAGTGGATCAGCCCCCCAAAACTAGGTTGTGTCAACTAGAACTGAAGTGAAGTGAATCCAGCTGAATTATTGGGTAGGCCAAAAGACCATTTATTTTTTCCATAAAATAAGACATTTTTCATTTTCACCAATAACTTTATTGATTTGGATATTTTGAGTATATCAGCTATTTCTCATTATTGTCGTCTAGTGGGTAGAGGCCAGGGGTGCTGCTAAACATCTTCCAAGACATAAGAGAGCCCTACAGTAAGGAATTATTTGGCCAAAATGTCAATAGTACCAAGAAACTTGGTAAACCACTTTTGACACGTTTGATCCGTCACAGCACCTTCTCCATACACTGCACAAATCTTTTTTTGTGTTTCAGTTGCATTTTTACCTTTCTTGAAATAATAAAGCACAATACACCAAAACTGCTGCTTATGTTCTTCCATCTTTAATATTAAAAGGGCTACACAAAAATTCACCAATTTTGAAAAGTTTTTTTAAATGCACACTGATGTGACAGCTGTCACCATACAATCTAATAAAATTATTTTGAATGAAGTTAAAGACAAATAAGCACTAGAAGAGGCATCATACCAAAAAAAAAAGAAAACTTAATGAAAAAGATTTCTGTTTTACTTGAAGTTAGATGGTTCCCAAACCATTACTGAAAATGCAAACCCTAAGCCTGATATTGACATTTATTCTTTGTCTCTAATACAGGTAACTATAGAAAAAAAGAATATTTGAATGCATTTAATAGATTTATTATATCCAGCCTTGGAATACATAAGAGTTTAAAAGTTCCAAACATGATATAAATTTTTAACACCAAATTTTAAGGATTTATACAAAGACCACAGTAAAAATGTGTGTGTGTGTATATAATTATAGTTGAATTAATGGTTAATTTTTTTAAGGAACACCATCTTTTCAGAGCACAGAAAAATGCTTAGCATCTACTTTTTCCTTCCCTGCACCATGGGCATAGACAATAAGGTCAAATGCATGTTTTGGAATTTAGGCATTTCAAGTTTTCTACTCCTTAGGTTTCCAAAGAAGCTCTCAAGTTTCCTCAAAGGTTTATTCACAAAACAGAGCTAAAATATAATGAGAAAAGGCTGAAAGAAAAGCTCTAACCCAGGGACATCAGGTGCTTTGAGAAGCGCTTGAATGACAAAGCTGAAATCAACATCTGTTAGCACCTTTAATGATGCCCCCTGGAAAATACGCTGAATCCACTTAACTCCTGGCATCCCACTAGAGGCAGCAACTATTAGATGCTCTAAAAAGGATCCATGGACTGGCTCTGCTGGGATAAAGACAAAAACAAAGAGCCAAAATAAAACTCACTTCTCTTTGTTTGTCCTGCCCTGAAGGGAAAGATGAGGAAATCCACAAGGGCTAAATCTCTACACAAGTGAACCATGGGGAAGGGCCTCAGGTCAATCCAGGACAGGAGAATGACATCTGTTAATGTTTGGGAATGGAAACGTTCCCCAGAGACCTTTAGAAACAATGCCAGCTTTGAAATAATGCTGGTCAGTGCCCCCCTTCTGCCCCATATAAACATTATCCTTTAAACTTTAATAATAGGAACCAAACCTCATGCCACACATAACATGGCAACACAGCCGTTCTATAACTTTGCTATGGAGAGTCTTTTTTTTTTAAGCAAAAAGTTTCTGTACCAGGCCAGCAGAATACAACTGTTTAAAAATGTTTATGGTAAATAAATTCAAATATTGGATGTTTTGAGGTTTAAAATGTTATCTTCCCAAACTCAGTTTAGCAGGATCTTTTTTTTATTTTTTTTAAAGATTTTATGTATTTATTTTTAGAGAGGGAAGGGGGAGAGAGAGAGAGAGAAAGAGAGAGAGAGAAACAGAGAAACATCAATGTGCGGTTGCTGGGGGTTATGGCCTGCAACCCAGGCATGTGCCCTGGCTGGGAATCGAACCTGGGACACTTTGGTTCCCAGCCCATGCTCAATCCACTGAGCTACACCAGCCAGGGCTAGGATCTTTATTCTTACTTGAATTACTCCTTCTACGAAAAGCAGTCCAAGTAATCAAAAAAAATGTATGCAAGTATGTTTCTTTTGCCCAGAGTGAAGCACATGTCTGTGAATACCTGTGTAGGGGGAATAAACTCTGGGAGAATATTGGGGAACTCTAAGGAGCTTTGCACCTTGACCTCAAGTCCTCTAGTCTTGCTCTTTTAGTTGACATTATTGGAGGGCATAATATGTGCCAGACATTAGAAATACAAAGATGAGCAAAGTTCACTAACACACAAGTCAGGGAGATAAACACACAACAAAATGATTACAACCCATGTGACTGTTGAAAGCAGGGGACCAGTAGACACAGGGAGGCTAACTTAGCCAGGCATAAGGGACATCATTAGGGAAGGTTCACTGGGTAGGTAACTTTTGACTTTTAAATTTAAGTAAGAATTCACCAGGTGGAAAGTGGTGAGTGGAGGGGACAGAACAAGGAGTAGTGAGTATATTCTAGATCAGGAAGAAAAGTGGACTTCATCTCAAACCACTACTGTAATTGATTGGGAGAAAGTGATCAAAGTGTGGCAATGAAAAAGATTGGAACTATGTGGCAGACATTATTAGAGTCCCACTCCATAATCCACCCCATAATGTGGCCTCAGTTAACAGTTCTTTTACATGCTGACAGCTTCCCATTTAAACCACATGCAACAATCTGCTTTCCTGACTGAGGATTTTCTCCGATTCCTTAGGAATGTACTTAAGGGCAAATCATCCTGGAAGTATTGAGGATTTAATGCCCCAATAGGCAACCTTCATCCAATGAGGAATGGGAGTCTGGAAAAATACACACACTTCCCTATCCCTTGGTAATAAATTCTCAGGTATGAACTGAACAGTTTTCAAAGGCTCTCCACTGGGACTGAGCCCAGATGCCCACATTAATGTACTCTTTATTAACTTATCCCTCTTCCCTGACTCATTTTCCTCACTCCGCCATTTAAGCTACTTTCAAACATTACACATTAGTTGTCTATTACTTGCTAACAACTTATCCTCAAATTCAGCAGCTTAAAACAACTGTTAACATTTATTATCTTTCATCGTTTCTATAGGTCAGGAAGAAAATCAAGAGAAGCTTTACTGTGTAGTTCTGGCTCAGAACCTCTCCCGAGGTTGCGATCAATTGAAGGCATGACTGAAGCTGGAGGATCCACAATGGTGCACTCAGATGATCATCAGGTTGGTGATGGCTGCAAGGGGGAGGCATCACCATGTGGATTTCTCCATAGCAGGAGGGTCCTCATGACATGGCAACTGGCTGCTTCCAGAGTAATGAATCTAAGAGAGAGCAAGGCAGTAGTCACAATGTTTTTTATGACTTAACCTCAGAAGTCACACATTTATAGTTGACTTGTGCAGGACTCTCTTGGTCAAACAGGCCAGCCTTGTACAAGATGGAAGGGAACTACATAAGAGAACTATATGCGAGTCTACGGTCATTGGGGGACATCTTGAAGGCTGAGTAACATACTTTATCTTAGAGTTTATCAGAGAAGTTTGTCCTGTTCCATTAGTGATGTCTGTCTTGAATGGGACATGATAATACTGTCACTAATTCATTCATGCATGCATGCTAGGGATCTATTACCATAAAATTCCTGGGTTGACTCCTCCAAAGTTTCAGAGATTTATTCTGAAAATGCATTCCCATTTTTAATGGAATTGTTCCAAAATTAAGCCAACCCCAATTTCCTAGTAATTTATTCTTCCTTTTTGGGTTCATATAACTGAACAGGTCTGGCACAATACCTTTCCACTTTAGTTAGAAATGTTTACAGATCTTTTGATTATTTATGACAATACTAGACAACTTGAGTCATCAACACAAGTTCACAGTTCTAAAGATATTGCTCCTTCTAATTTGTCATTTATATCATTCTTTAGCTAAAATCACTCACTAGGGAAGAGCAACAGAAAACCTCAACTACAATGAAAATAGGGGCACTTATGTTCTTTCAAATTAGTGTTTTATGGGACTTTTACACAATGGAATACTACTCAGTCATTAAAAAGGAGAAATTTTTACCTATTGTAACAGCATGGATGGACCTGGAGAACACTATGCTAAGTGAAGTAAGTCAGTCTGAAAAAGACAAGTACCATATGATTTTACTCATGTGGAATCTAATGAAAAAAACTGAAATAACAAGGACAATAAAGACAGATTCATAGACAGAGAGCAGGATGACAGCTATGGGGTGGGGGATAGAGAGGTTAGAGGGTGAAGGGACTAAGCAAAAAGGAAAAAGGACTCGTGGTCATGGACAACAGTGTGGTGATTACAGCAAGGAGGCGAGTAGAAGGGGACTAAATGGTAATGGAAACAATATGATAAAATTTTTTTAAAGAATAAATACACATTTTTTATAAATTAAAAAAAAAGAAAATCTAAATTAACCTTCAAGTTTACCATATTAATATCCATGTGGGAATTCTACAATACAAATCACATCTAAACAAGATCTGCTCCCAGATTCCTAAAAATGTATAAATAATCAGATAATTTAGTTTTCCGATGACAGGTCCAAGCCTTCTTCTTTGTCCTCTTACAGCAAACCTAAAATAAATATGTCCAATGTCCCATAATTGTTCAATGGCAAAAGAGATTTGCCAGGAGGAAGAGTTACACTTGATCTATGTTTCAACCTCTCCCTGAAATAACTTGTCAGTGTGCAAAATGAGTAGGATTTTTAGTTTGCTTCCATGGGATATTTAAATTGCAATACAATTTTGCAATTATAACTCCTCAAGTGTACATCGTTGGTGCATCAAGATCATAATAGCACATAAACATGTGTAATTTAAGTTAGCAAATACAGAGCAAAACATAAATATTTATGTATATGAACACCTAAAAACTAAAATCTTGAAACTCAAACTGATGAAATTTCTTATGTGCCCCCTCTTTTTACCGATGTACCTGGTTATATCTAACAGCAATTAAAAGCATCCCAGCAGGAAATTGTTGACTTATAATATATATTCTTGGGCATCCAAAGGGCTGGAAATAAAATGTCAGTATTAAAATGTTAAAATAAAATATGATCATTAAATAAACAAAGATATTTATCTGGAAAGGAACAAACCAAACCAACAAGAAATACAAAGAAACAGTTCATGTTTAAAGTCATCTGCATTACCAAAAGCTCAACTTCTTCATTGATTATCATCTTTGACCATGACATAGGTAGAAGAGCCTAGTTTTTCTTTTGTAAGGACACATTAGTGTATTTTTAACCATACTGCAACTTAAGGGAAAAAATGCTTAAAGTCTGAGAGATATAAGCTTTGTTCAGGATCCCAGGAAGACACATTCCAATTAATTTAATCACAGTGAAATATCACAATCTAATTTGTTGAAGATAATCAGTAGAGAGAACCAGGCTAGACAGTTAAGGATCTAACAAAAGCCTTTTTATTGTTGTTAACCAAGAACAGAATCATCAGGGTGGGAATATTCTGCCTTAACCTCCCTTCCTCTTTTTCTTTGCCCAATTCAAGCTCAGTGTAAAATGACCAAAGTGACTTGGATGTATTTATGGGTAATCCCATCTCCACATGGTGCCTGTGAAGAAATCTGTTTTGTGTGTCTAGCCTATAATAGCGATATGTGATGGTTACATTCTGTTTACTGTGTTTGCTGTGTTTCAAAACAGTTTGGCTATTTTAAAAATGTAAGTTACAAACTACTGAGTTCTGTGAGTCATTCATCCACAGATGACATGAAAACATTTATTGAGAATAGCTGGAGAATTCATTTAAAAAAAGTAGTAATAGCTTTATTAAGATATATTTCACATGCCATAAAATTCATACTTTAAACAGTGTTTTCAGTATATTCACAAAATTGTGCAATCATCACCACAATCTAATACCAAAACATTTTCATCACCCCTAAAAGAATCCCCATACCTATTAAAAGTCACTCCCCACCTTTTCCTCCACCAAGCCCTGTACCAATTTACTTTATATCTTTATAAATTTCCCTATGGACAATTCATTAAAATGAAGTGTTACAATACATGGCTTTTTGTGACTGTCTTCTCTCAGCATATGTTTCGAGGTTCATCCATGTTGTTGCATATAGCAGTGTTCACTCTTTTTATGGCTGAATAATATTTCACTTATACATATACCATATTTTGCTTATACATTCATTAGTTGATGAACCATCTGGCTTGCTTCTACTTTTGGATGTTATAAATAATGCTGCTATAAACATTTGTATAAACATTTTTTCATGGATGTATGTTTTCAATTTTCTAGGTTGTATACCTAATATTGGTATTTCTGGGCCATATGATACCTCTATATTGAGCTTTTGAGAAGCTGACAAACTATCTTTGAAGTGGCTGTACCACTTTATATTTCCACCAGCAAGAAATTTCCAGTTTCTCCATATCCTTGCCAACACTTGCTACTGTTTCTCTTTCTGATAACAGACATTCTAGGGGGTATAAAATATCTCACTGATATTTTGATTTATATTTCCCTAATGACTAATGATATTGAGCTTGTTTTCATGTGCTTATTGACTATTTGCATATTATTTTTGTAAAAGTTTTATTCAACACTTAGCCCATTTTTAACTAGTTTTTCCTTTTTTTGTTGAGCTATAAGAGGGTTTTTTTTTTTTTAATGTATTCTGGATACTAGACACTTACCAGATATATGATATGCAAATAGTCTCCCATTATCTGGGTTATTCTTACTTCAACAATGGTATTCTTTGAAGCACAAAAATTTTTAATTTTGAAGATTCCAATTTATCTGTACTTCCTATTGTTGTTCATTATTGTGTTGTAATTTTTAATAAACTATGCCTAATTCACTGTTGCAAAGATTTAAGTTCTTAAATTTAGATATATGATCCATTGTGAGTTAATTTTTGTATATGACATGAGGTAGGGATACACATTCATTCTGTTGCATGTGAGTATCCAATTGTCCCAGTATTATTTGTTGAAAAGACTATGCTTTCCCCACTGAATTGTCTTAGCATGCTTGTCAAAAATCAATTAAGCATAAATTTCAGGGTTTATTTCTGGACTTTCAATTCTATTTCATTGATTTATATGTGTACCTTTATGCCAGTACTGCCCTGTCTTGAAATCAAGAATTGTGAATTCTCTAACTTGTTTCTTTTTCAAGATTTTTTTTTGGATATTCTGAGTCTATTGCATTTCCATATTAATTTCAGGATCAGCTTGTTCATTTCTGCAAAGAAAGGCAACTGGAATTTTGAAAGAGATTGCATTAAGTCTATAATCAATTTGGGGAGTATTGCCTTCTTAACAATATTAATTTTTCCAATCCATAGACATGGGCTGGTTTTCCACTTATTTTAGGTATTTGTTAGCTTCAATTAACAATGTTTTTTAGTTTTCAGAGTACAAGTTTAACATTTTGGTTAAACTTATTCCTAAATATATTTTTATGCTACTTAAAAGGAATGGTATTTTAAATTTCATTTTTAATTTATTAATTGCTAAATATAAAAATACAGTTGATTTTTGTGTTCAGTAGTTCCCCTATATCTGTGAGGACATATTCCAAGATCCCCAGTAGATTCCTGAAACCATGGATAGCACTGAGCCCTATGTTTTCTGGGGTTTTTTTCTACACATATTTACATTTTCACTTAAAAGAGGCATTTTACAACTTCTCTTTGGCATACCAAAATTGCCACCATTACTGTTCTTGAGCTTTGGGGTCATTATTAGGCAAAATAAGGGGGTTTTTTAACACAAGCACTGTGATACCAAGACAGTCAATCTAATAACCTAGATGGCTACTAAGTGTGTTACTGGGCAGGTAATGTGAGCAGTGTGAATATGCGAACTAGAAGATGATTCACATCCAGAGTGGGACAGTGCAAGCTTTCATCATGCTGCTTGGAAGAGCATGCAACTTAATACTTGTGAATTATTTATTTCCGGAATTTTCTATTTAAAATTTTAAAATTCTCAAATCAGTTTAGTTGATCATAAGTAAATAATTGTGAAAAGTGAAAACGTGGATAAGGACTGCTGTATAGGTCTTGTGTTGTGCAACCTTGCTGAACTTATTTATTAGCTCGGCGGGAGGTGGGGGGGGGTAGTCCTTAGGATTTTCTATGTAGAATTTCTATGGCCTTCTTGATTCCCAGGAATATGTCAGAGATTTTAAAAATCCCCTGTGGACCTCCTATTCTTCAATTTTTCTTTTCAAGTATTTTGGTCAATCCCAACTAGTAATAGTGTCTCAAGCAGCTGTAAAGTTAAACAGTTACCACTGATAGTTCCAACAAATATTCTAGATATAACGCTGTTCATACAGAGTTATGAGTCAAGTTTTAATAAAAACAAGCCTTGATGATGGAGTTTTTCAGAATCTTTCAGACAGGCCAAACATTGGAAGTTCTCTTTGGACTAAGTGTTAGGGGAACTACAAAGTTATTCCCCCACTCCAAAGGCTGGCAAGCTGCTGATTCCATAGTTGCTATTGTACAAGGCTGTTGTTAGCTTTCAAGACTACAAGAGCTAAAGAAGAGGGTAGAATTATGGCAAGTTTTAAAATGCTATCAATCTTGCTGTTCTTGCCAAAATTCAGCAATTTACCTCAAATAAACAGTTTCCAGATTGTTGCAAACTTTTCGTTAATTTCTGGAGCTCTCCAAAAGTTTATATAGACAGTTTTTGCCAGTGTTCTCATTTCTTATATGGAGGAGTGAATTTTGGATATCCTAACTCCACCATACCAGAAGTTATCCCAAAGCCTTTTTTTTTTTAAAAAAAATGACATTCTTACTCCAGAATTCTGGAAAGAATGATCAAAGATAAGACCTGTGCCAGTTTCCTTGAAATATGCATTTAATAAGAAGTGGGCAAGTGGAGTAGTTCCCAATTCTAAAAATAAAGAAAAATTAATGTGCCAATTAACCTAAAGTATTGCAAATATTTTCCTTAAGTGACACAGCACAATCTTTGTACTTATAAGGTTGTTTTGCTTTTGCTTGCTATAAGTTCAGAACCAAATAGAATTGGAAATATTATTTTCATTATACTAAGTATGGAAGTCCTTAATTATATTTCTTCATTGTAATAACTGTTGAGAGTGAAGAGGGGAGAATCCCTGTTTTTGTGAATTTTCCTTGCCAGAAGGATGTCTCAACTGCTGTGCTACCAAAATGAAGCATGTTGAGGCAGCTACCACAGATAAGGGAAAATGTTGAAAAATTAAACCCTTTCAGACTTGTTCTTGAAAAAATTAACCCTTTAGTGTGATAGCAACATCTCAAGGATTACTCCCAAATTCACTGAAGGGGATAAATATCTCACTGCTGATAGTAATAGATACATTTTTTTTCAGTTTGGATTTTCTTTAATTTTAAGAGAGCACTTAATATTCAACTTTCAAGATTATGTAGAATCTAAACATTTGTAGAAACTACTGTATGAAATAGCAGCATTTCAATATAATTATATTTCTTGACATTATACATAACTGATGGCCCTAATGAATCCATCCTATCACTTCCAAAATCAATTGGTGATGTTATCAGCAAGAGGGCAGCAGAAGTTACCCCCTTCAGTTATATCCACAGAGCAGCACTTACCACTGTATTTATCATCCAGGCACCAAACTAGTATATGCTTCAGTGAGATGGGAGCAAAGCAAGATTCTCAACTTTGATATAGACAAGCTTTGAGGCAGAATAATGGTGTACAATGTTCTTTTTTTGATTCACTAATTAATTGCTGAATGACATTTAAATAAGCACCTGAAATAGACAACCCCACTATTTATATTAAAATTAACTCAGAGCTACAGAAAGGAATTTTGACTATAGAATCTAGCAGGTATGCCTGGGTACCAAGGCTGGGCATGATAAAAACACCCCAACACTGCATACTTGAAGTCCATAATGAAGACATAGAAAAACTTGATCCCCTTCCTATGAAAAGAACCAATTCCAAAGGCTAGAGCAGGGGTAATTACCCTACATGCTGTTAAAATCCCAATTAGAACTTCAGTTGGAAGATTCTGATAGTTCTTTGCTCTTATTTTATTTACACTAACATATGAGATGATTGGTTTGTGATCTTCCAGAAAACCTTGTTTCAAGATAAGCCCTTTCATCTTTCAAATGGCTTGGGGCATCTTTACAGTGCCAAGAACACAGCCATACATTTCATAAATGAGGCCAAATAATGACATTACTTGGCCTTCCTTTCATAAACTTTCTTCCTCTTCCTGACAAGGCAGCGAGTGTTTCAATGGCATCTGAGGCCTACAAATTATCTCTGTAAATCTCCTTACACAAGAAAATCAATAGATGTTTTTAGAAAGCCAAAGAGTTTCCCTATATACTAATAAGCTTAACACAATGGGGAAAAGAAGTGTTGGAGGATTTTACTTCTATGATGAATCTTATGGTCCCTTAGCCTGTTTTCCTACACTAAGATTGAAACCTGAAAGAAGACAATTTTCCTCCAAAAAAGGCAAGGAAGTCATTAGCCAATGTGACCTTGAATAAATCACCTAGGCCTCATTTGCTTTCAATCTTCCTGTACACCACTAAGAATAACAACAGTACCTATGCTATTGGGTTGTTCTGAGGCATAAGTTTACATAAGTACCTAACCCAGTGTCAGATTTCTAGTCAATGCCCAGTAAATGATAGCTCTGATGATGACAAGGATTAGATCTGTGGACAAAAAA
Organism: Phyllostomus discolor; assembly: GCF_004126475.2. Classification (NCBI taxonomy): domain Eukaryota; kingdom Metazoa; phylum Chordata; class Mammalia; order Chiroptera; family Phyllostomidae; genus Phyllostomus; species Phyllostomus discolor. Next base: position 58,404,220 of record NC_040909.2, read on the forward strand.
GGGTCTACATAGGAAACCTAACAAGCTCAGGGGAGGCCAGCATGACAGGCCTTACAAACTCAGAGATGGAAAGTAACCACACAGGATGGTCTGAACATGAAAATTCTGAACTAAAGGGAGTCATGGTGGGTGGTCATGTCCTAGGCTTGTAGCTTCCCTGACAATGGTCAGTGTTTACCTTAAGTGAGCCTGTCTATTGTCTTTTTGTGTCTAAGACAATGTACCTTTGAAGTCAGGGTGATCTCCTTTTCCATGCTCCTGAGGACATATCCATGCATCAGAGCAGAGACCACGGAACCCCTCATTATTACCTTGTTCCCTGAATACTATCTCTATGTGTTCTATATGTTAATTATTATCTATCCTGTACCCACCAATGTAAAAGAAGTATGTACCTCTCCATTTCACTTTATGTCCAAGCTTTCCCTGCTTTGCTTTCTCCCACCTCCCTAATCTATCACCAAGGGATTTCATGTAAATCCTTTACACCTTTTCCTTTGATGCTAATGTCTAAAATAAACTGCAAAACTGTCATTCTCCAGAGAATTTTCTCAATTCTTTGAAATTTTGCTTCCAGGCAATCATCTTCAGTTTGGCTCAAATAAACTCATTAATATTCTCTGTAGGTTTGGACATTGATGACTGTAATGAAGAGGGTACTGATAATTGGATGACATTGACATTTAACTCAGAAACTGCCTATTCTTTTGATCATCTCCTTTCCCTCTCACTTGCTGTGTTCATTCCTCAGCACTCAGAGTTCAGATACCCCAGAGAGTATCAACAGTGTAACAACTTCAAATATCTGCAGTTTAAGCAGGGCTGTAAGAAAACAGTAAGTACTGAATCACCTATCTGAGCAACTTTTTGTGGGTAACCAAAGAGAAAGGAGTGAAGGAGAACAAGTGAAATGTAGAAGCAACAGATCCCACCTGGATGATGGTCTTTGCAAAGTAGATTCACAGATACCACTACAATAACATCTTTGTTGGAAAAGCTGTGCCACAGTGACTTTCCCTAGTGCTTCCTGGTTAGACTACTACACAAATCAGCACAAATGTAGTCTTCCCTTGTCTTCTCCTAATCCCCCTCCTCTCTATTTTGAAGATCAATTTGATTACTAAATTTAACTTTTCAGTTAATTAAGGTTAACTGAAAAGTTAACCTTCCCTAACTAGGGTTATCTTATTTACTAGATGATAATAAAACTTATTTCAAAAACTATAGGGAAGTATTAAATTCTAATTTATATAAGAAAGTACATTTCTGCCCTGGCTGGCGTAGCTCAGTCGATTGAGTATGGGCTGCAAATCAAAGCATCACAAGTTCCATTGCCAGTCAGGGCACATGCCTAGGTGGAAGGCCATGGCCCCCAGCAACCACACACTGATGTTTCTCTTTCTCTTTCTCTCTCTCTTCATCCCTTCCCTCTCTAAAAATAGATAAATAAAATCTTTATTAAAAAGTACATTTCTAGATATTATGAAGAAAAGTACATTCTGGAGTGGTGGAAGATGATGATGAGGTAAAAGGGAGGAGATTCTACTTTCCCCTACACACAGGAGAAAAACCTAGCCAATCTACAGAGGAACAGAGCAAAGAGTCAACAGTACCCGAGCATATATGAAAACAAGAGACCAAAAATTGTAGTGGGCACTGAAAAACCAGACAATAAGGACAGTGCTTCAGGATAATAAAGTCCGAGGGACCAGCACAGGGACCAGGGCAGCTACAGCCCCACGCCTGGCTCCCACCACTGGGTTTGCCACAGAGTCCTTGGGAGAGAGCCAGGTCAACAGCTCCCTCCTGGGCCAAACAAGGTTTAAGCAGCACCAGGAGAGACCTGGTTGCTTGAAGTCACAGACTGGGGAATAAGGACTAAGTGGCAAACATATAGGTGCTGTGAGCGCCTTTGGAGTCTGTGGACACCGGATCGGGAGAGTTGAGAGTCACGCAGTGATGGCCCTGACCCCAATAGTCACCTGTCTGACTGGAGAATTGGGTTGTGTGAGAAGCCAGGCTATTGTACGAGTGGCAGGCTTGAGTAGCAGGAATTTCTCAAAAAGAAAAAGTGGAAAGAGACACACTAGGGAGTTCTCCTGCAGCAATCACTCTGGCCTACTCCTCACCCAGCCAGGCAGAGATTCCAAGGTTGTGTGGAAGGCCCTGTGTACCCCCATAGCACTGGGAAGGGTGCCTGCACAGGATCCCACAGGACTAAGGCAGCCTGGCAGAGCATGTGCGCACCCACACCCAAGCCCACAGCGGTAACCCTGGATAAAGTGCGCTCTCTGGAAGGCCTGGATCGTACACCCAAGGCACCAGGGAGAGGCGCCAGACTAGATCTGGGGAGAGTGCCTTCGAGGCTGACTGAGTGCAGATCAGAAAGAGAGAAAAGCTATACTAATCAACCTTCAGCCTGCTCCAGCCAGCAAGACCAGAAAAAACTGGTTTGGCTACTTTGAAACCAACAAGAGTTTTGTTTTGTTTTGTTTTGTTTTGTTTTGTTTTGTTTTGTTTTGTTTTGTTTTGTTTTTCTTTAAGTAATCTTTTATTTTTTTAATTTTTATTATTGTTTTATCTTTCAATTCCTTTTTCCTCTTTCCATCTTTCTTGTTTTATTCCTTCTTCCTTATTTCCCAATTTTATCTCTTCTTCCTCCCTTCTGCTTTTTTTTAAAATACCCACAAATGAGACAAAAGAAAAAACAAACAGGAACTGTGAAAAGACCAGAGTTGGACCCAAGGAGGGGGCATCCCAACAGCTGAGTCAGTGAGACAAATTTCACTTCACTATTCCAGAGAACATGCAAGTTATTGCATATTTGTATTATTATTTTTATTATTCTTACATGTTTTATTTTAATAGCATTTTGTATTCCTCTTCTTTCTGTATAGTCTGCTTTGTTTGGCTGGTTATATTGTATCATTAGACAGGTTTCCCCTGTTCATGCCTTCATAGTGTATTGCTAATTTACTGTCCTTCATGTCACTTGTGTTACATTAGCACACTACTCAAGGTCCTATATTCCCTATTCTTGTTATCCAGATCACATAGATTCTGTCATATGATTGTTACTCTAATATTACTGTAAATAATAGCTGCTCCATACGATTGTTAATACTTCACAACACCCCTCCCAGATCTTAGCCCACTTCACACTTTCCTGAACTCTATTACTGTAATGGTTAACTTTATTCTCTTACACACTACACTTACATACTATCCTTTACTCTAACCTTACCTCAGAATCTGAACTTCCACAAATTCACTGCTTTCTAGATCCAACTCACAATCCTTCTCTCCCCAAAAAGAGTCTTATCTTCTTTCCATCCTTCTAAAAAGTGGCTAGTTGGGTGGAAGATCATGGTTAACACTATGCATAGCCAAATGATCTCGTATCTATTCTCTACTGGCTGCTACTGTAAATATCATAGAATACTCTCTTGTTGTCTTAAACCATTTTGCCTTCCCCCTCCAACTAATCACAAAAAAGAGTAGGTGGAAGCGCTGAACACCAGGATACTCACTGGAAGAGGAAACCCAACAACAAAGGAACCACTAACAGATAACAACAGAAGAAGGTGAAGGAGAGAGTGGAAACCACACAAACCTCAATCCAGGACCTATCTGGAAATACAACTAAATAGTGGAGATACTACCCAGTACAAACAACTGAACAAGAGCAAGAGAGAATCCTCAAAACCTTATACACACAGAAGAACCAGCTTCAACACAACCTGCCTGCACCAACACAACAAAATACAATAGGTGGTGGACAGAGTAACCCTCAGTTAAGCAGCTGGTAGGAAGGACCCACAAAAGGTAGACCCAACAACATTCAAAACCCAAAGACAAACACAGAGCCAACATAAATGACAGCCCAAGAAAAGTGAGCTCAGGAGGTCAAGGAGACTGCACCACTGAATCTCACAGATATTCTACCACAGAAGTTCACACCACAAACCTAGGGAACCAAAACAGATCAATTTAAGAAGCAGAGGCTAACAAGAAGAGTCTACCAAACAATGGGAAGACAAAGAAACAGTCCCCAAATGTAAGGAAAGGAGGAGGCCTCAGAAAGAATGCTAACTGAAATACAGGCAACTCAACTATCAGATATTGAGTTCAAAGCAATGGTTATCAGAAAGCTCAATGAGCTCACAATGAACTACCAGAAAATACAGGGAAACTACAATGAACTCACTGCAAACTATATCAACATGAAAAAGGAGATGGAAACTATCAACAAGGGTCAAGAGGAAATGAAGAATACAATTTCTGAACTGAAGAACAGAGTAGAAAGAATGAAAAGCAGGATCAATGAAGCAGAAGATCAGATTAGCAAATTGGAGGACAAAGTAGAAAAAACACCCAGAAAGAGCAAGAAAAGGAAAAGAGGCTCAGAAAGAATGAAGAGGGATTAAGAGAAATGCAAGACAATATGAAACATAATAATATCCATATAATAGAGATACCAGAAGGAGGAGGAGAAAAGCAAGGGATAGAAAACCTACTTGAAAAAGTAATGACGGAAAACTTCCCTAATTTGATGACAGAAAAGGTCACACAAATCCAGGAAACACAGCGTCCCAATCAAGAGGAATCCAAGGAGGCCCACTTCAAGACATATCATAATTAAAATGGCAAAATTCCAAGACAAAGAGAGAATCTTAAAGGCAGCAAGGGAGAAACAGGAAGTAGCATACAAGGGAGTCCCAATAAGGCTAGCAGCTGACTTCTCAATGGAAATGCTCCAAGTCAGAAGAGAAAGGCAAGAAATAATCCAAATAATGAGAACCAGAGGCCTGCAACCAAGACTACTTTACCCAGCAAGGCTTTCAATCAAGATAGAAGGCCAAATAAGAAGCTTCCCAGACAAAAGAAATCTAAAAGTATACTCCTCCACCAAACCAGCTCTGCAAGTGATGCTAAAAGGACTGCTTCAAGGAAAGGAAGGAAAAGAGAGAGAGAGAGAGGAACAGAGGTACGAAAGTGGCAATAAGTACCTATTAATAATAACATTAAATGTAAATGAATTAAATGTTCCAATCAAAAGACATAGAATATCTGTATGGATAAGAAAGCATGACCCATACCTATAATGCCTACAAGAGACCCACCTCAGGGCAAAAGATCTACACAGACTGAAAGTGAAGCGCTGGAGACAAATATTCCAAACAAACATACAGGGAAAAAAAAAGCCAGGGTAGCAATACTCATATCAGAAAAAATAGACTTCAAAGAAAGGGCCATAAAGAGAGACCCAGAAGGTCACTTCATAATACTCAAGGGAAGAATCCACCAAGAAGACATAAACATTATAAATATATATGGAACCAACATAGGAGCACCCAAATACATAAAGAAAATCTTAGAGGACTTCAAAAAAATATTGACAGCAACACAATTATAGGGGGGATTTTAACACGCCACTGTCAAAAATGGACTGATATTCCAAACTAAATATCAACAAAGATATTGTGTCATTGAACAATGCCCTAGATGAAATGGACTTCACTGATATATATAGAGAGAGTCCTTCACCCCAAAGAAGCTGAATACACACTCTTTTCAAATGCACATGGAACATTTTCAAAGACAGACCACATGAAAGGACACACAACAAGCCTCAACAAATTTAAGAAATTGAAATCATACCAAGCATTTTCTCCAACCACAAGGGATTGAAACTAGAAACCAACTCCAAGTAAAAAAAGCCAAAATACTCAAAATCATGGAGAATCAATAGCATGCTATTAAACAATAAATGGGTCAAGAATGAAATTAGGGAAGAAGTCAAAAAGTTTCTGGGAACAAATGAAAATGAACTCACAATAACCCAAAACTTGTGGGACACAGTGAAGGAAGTGCTGAGAGGGAAGTTCATAGTGATGCAGGCCTATCTAAAAAAGATAGAAACATTTCAAACAAGCAACCTAACCCTCTGCCTACAAGAACTCAAGGAACAACAACAAAGACAGCCCAGACCAAGTAGAAGGAAGGAAAAACCAAGATCAGTGAATCCAGGAGCTGGTTCTTTGAAAAGATAAACAAAATTGACAAGCCTTTAAGCAGGCTCATCAAGAAAAAAAGAGAAAGGATCCAAATAAACACAATAAAAAATGAAAGAGGAGAGATTACAATTGATACCACAGAAATATAAAGGATTGTAAGAAATTACTATGAAGAACTGTATGCCAAGAAATTTAAAAACCTAGGTGAAATGGACAAAGTTCTAGAAAAATATAATCATAAAAATTCAGTTAAGAAGAAGCAGAAATCCTGAACAGACCAATAACAGCAGATGAAATTGAAGCAGTAATCAAAAAACTCCCAACACACAAAACCCAGATGGTTTCACAGGAAAATTTTGCAAAGCATTTAAGGAAGAGCTAACCCCTATCCTTCACAGATTATTCCAAAAAATCCAAAAGATGGAAGACTCCCCAAACTCTTTTTATGAGGCCAGCATCATCCTAATCCCCAAACCAGATAAAGACACAACAAGGAAAGAAAACTTCAGGTCAATATTGCTGATGAACATAGACACTAAAATCCTCAAAAAAATATTGGCAAACCACATCCAACAATACATTAAAAAGATCATACACTATGACCAAGTGGGATTCATTCCAGAGATGCAAGGATGGTTCAACATTTGCAAATCAGTAAATGTAATATACCACATAAACAAAAGCAAAGACAAAAACCACATAATCATATCAATAGATGCAGAAAAAGTATTTAATAAGGTATGGCACCCATTTATGATAAAAACACTCAGTAAACTGGGAATAGAGGAAGCATTCCTCAACATAATAAAGGCCATATATAAGAGACCTACAGCCAACATCATACTCACTGGGCAAAAATTACAATATTTTCCACTAAGATCAGGAACAAGAAAAGGATGTCCAGTTTCACTACTTCTATTCAATATAGTAGTGGAAGTTTTAGCCACAGTGATCAGACAAGAAAAGGAAATAAAAGGCATCCAAATTGGAAAGGAGGAAACAAAACTGTCATTGTTTGCAGATGACATGACGTTGTACATAGAAAATCCTATAGACTCCACCAAAAAACTGCTTGACCTAACAAGTGAATTTGGCAAAACAGCAGGATACAAAGGCAATACCCAGAAATCAAAGGCATTTTTGTATACTAACAATGAAACAACAGAAGCAGAAATCAAGAAAAAGTCTCACTTGATATAGCAAAAAGAAAAATAAAATACCTAGGATTAAACCTAACCAATGAGGTAAAAGACCTGTATGCAGAACACTACACAAAACAAACAAATGGAAACATATACCATGTTCATGGATTGGAAGAATTAACATCCTCAAAATATCCATACTACCCAAAGCAATGTACATATTCAGTGCAATACCTATTAAAGTACAATTGCATATTTCACAGACATAGAACAAACAGTTCAAAAATGTATATGGAGCCATAAATGACCCAAATAGCTGCTGCAATTTTGAGAAAGAAGAGTAAAGTAGGAGGGATCACAATACCTGGTACTAAACTGTATTACTAGGCCACAGTAATCAAAACAGCCTGGTACTGGCATAAAAACAGGCACATGGACCAGTGGAACAGAACAGAGAGCCCAGAAATAAACCTCAAGTCTCTATGGTAAATTAATATTTGACAAAGGGATCAGCAACATAAAATGGATTAAAAACAGTCTCTTCGAACAAATGGTGTTGGGAGAACTGGACACATATCTGCAAAAAAAAAAAATGAAACTGGAACACCAACTTGTACCATACACAAAAATAAATTCAAGGTGGAAAAAAGATTTAAATATAAGCCATGATACCATTAAAGTCCTAGAGGAGAACATAGGCAGGAAAATCTCAGACATTTCATGCAGCAACATTTTTAATGATATGTCCCCTAAAGCAAGGGACATAAAGGAAAGAATAAACAACTGGGATCTCATCAAAAAAAAAAAAAAAACCAGCTTCTGCATGGCTAGAGAAAACAGTATCAAAATTAAAAGAGAACCAACTGTATTGGAAAAAAATCTTTGCCAATGATATCTCAGACAAGGGTTAAATCTCCAAAATATATAAAGAACTTACACGACTACACTCTAAGAAGACAAGCAACCCAATTAAAAAAATGGGCAAAGGACTTGAACAGACACTTCTCTAAGGAGGACATACAGAAAATCCAAAGACACATGAAACGATGCTCAATATCGCTACCTATCAGAAAGATGCAAAATAAAACCACAATGAGATACCACTTCACACCAATCAGAATGGCCATCATAAACAAAGCAACAAACAACAAGTGTTGGAGAGGTTGTGGAGAAAAAGGGACCCTAGTACACTGTTGGTGGGACTACAGACTGGTATAACCACTATGGAAAACAGTATGGAACTTCCTCAGAAAAGTAAAAATGGATCTGCCTTTTGACCCAGCAATTCCACTGCTGGGACTCTATCCTAAGAACACTAAAACACCAATCCAAAAGAACCTTTGCACCCCGATGTTCATAGCAGCACAATTTACAATAGCTAGGTGCTGGAAGCAACCTGGATGCCCATCAGTAAATGAATGGATCAAAACACTATTGTACACTTACACAATGGAATTCTATGCAGCAGAAAGAAAGAAGGAGCTCCTACCCTTTGCAACAGCTTGGATGGAGCTGGAAAGCATTATGCTAAGCAAAATAAGCCAGGCAGTGAAAGACAAATACCATATGATCTCACCTTTAACAGGAACCTAATCAACAAGATAAACAAAGAAGCAAAATATAACCAAAGACACTGAAGTTGAGAACAGGCTGACAGGGACCAGAGAGGAGAAGGGAGGGAATTTCAGGGGAAAGAGGGAAGGATTTACAGGAACAAGTATAAAGGACACATGGACAAAATCTAGGAGGGAGTAGAAATGGGAGGGAGGTGGGGAAGACTTGGGTGGTTGGCTGGGATGGGAGTAAAAGACAGAAAACTGTACTGGCACAGTTAAAATAAAATAAAAAAAATACAATTTTATTAAACCAGTAAAAAAAATGTACATTCTAACTATAAATTTTAAATCCCTAGTGTTTTTGTGATGGGGTGATTGTGGTTTTTGTTTCTGTTTGATTTCAAAGATGTGGGTATTGATGATTAAAACATTTTTTCCAGTTAGTTAACATGAGGAGGGCCAAACTTGTATAGAAGTAATCATACAGAGGTTGAAGTCCAAAGACCTGAAATCAAATCTTATCTCTGGCTCTAATAAGCTGTGTTACCATGAGAAAGTTTTTTCATATCTTCATGCTCAATTCTTTCACTAATAAAATGTGAGACTTTGATAACCTATTTTCCTTTGTCCATGTGCATTTAAAGAACTTTATATATGCTTATCATGAAAAAAATCAGGCATATGTCAAGGTAACTTCAAATGTCCCCCACCCCTAATTCATTGCCCACAACTCCCACTGCTCAGGGTTAACTACAGTTAACAGTTTGCATACATTCATATGTATATGAGATAAAAACATATATTTTACTAAAAAATATTGTACTATATCAACAATTGTGTAATTGCTTTTTTATTCCTAATGTCTCATAACTTCATTTCATGAGTCTAGATAAATCTACTTCATCCTTTCAAATATTCCATAATATTACCATATGCAATGGTTTATATAACTTCTTGTGTATTTAGAAATTTAGGTGTTTTCATTTTTGTTGTTTAGTCACTACAAATAAGGCAGCCATGAACATTCTTGGCCAAATATTTGCATGCACTTAAGCTCATATCCTTGTTGACAGTGGCTACTATGCAATACATCTAAGAAATTCATTTTTCTTCTTTCTTAAACCATATTTTTTGTCTAAAAACATGTTGTAGGGAGCTTTAGCAAGTGATTCTGAATGACCTCTCTCTCTTAAAGAAATAAAAATGCAAATGTAATTACATTTGACTAAAAATATAACAGAAAATCTGAATAAGGGGTTTCAGAATGTGTTATTTAATGTTATTTAATATATTCAATAATGGAATAGAGTTTAACCTGTCAAGCCCCTCAGAATTTTAAAGAAATATTTAGAGCTTGGTGAATGAGAATAATAACAAAGTAATGGCATGGTGGAGAAGGAAGATGTTAATTACCCAAAGGAAACCACACAGAGCCAAGCTGAGAAGAAAAATCTCCTTTCTGACTGACATAACTGAACAAAGAGAATAATTTAACTTCAAAGCCAAAGCAAAAAAAAATTCACCACTCACCATGATTTAAGAATCAGAGATTGACAATTTGCTATAAAAGTTAATCTCCTGGTTCATGTTTAAGGCATTTATTCAATAGAATCACATCATTTATAATATTGCTTAAGAATAAAAAAAATTTGCTATTGAAGATTTTACAACTGCCTGTTTTTAAGAAAAAAAATCTCTTATAAAAAGAGAGAGATGTCATTTTTGTTGTTGATGCTCCTTTTGACTCAAATGTTGCATATTATGTCAAGTCAAATTAAAACCAGCCAAATTTACTACAAAGGAAATGTAGGCTATAATGGGTGGCATGTTCATCTGTTTGTGAAGGTGGAGTATCAGGTAGAAGGGGAAGTCAATGACATGACCACCATCTTATTTTCTCCCAACAGTGCATTTATCCAGCAATGCCCATTTAACTTTCACTTGCTTTATATTTATTGTGAGCATCCATCTTCATCTATGAATGCAACATATTTTCTAGATGTAAAGGAAGATTTTCAAATTAATAAGTTGTTTATGCATAGCATTTTATGAAAAGAATAAGAAAAATGCAATGAGAAAATTACCAAACCCAAATCTTTTAATAGACACATTGATACATTTGCCCTTTAAGGTAGCTTCTTGTAAGGGGGCAAAATGATTCCAGGAACCATTCTGGTTGGGCCAATTATTTGTATTAATGCACTCTAAAGGAATTCCTGAGTCCATAATAATGCCATGTAACAAGTAACTTAAACTGAAGTCTTGATGATTTCACAATATTCAATCCTTGCTTTCTCAGAATTATTCTTGTGAGCTGAAAGTATTCTACAGGTTTCTAACATTTTCAGTGTTGATCAGTATTATTTCTGTTAGTGTAAAATTTCTGACATAGAGAAACCGGTGTGTTTTTATAAATTTCAAAGAAATGTTTATTTTAGGTAATAATGCTTCACTTGGAAATATGTCATTAAAGAAGTTTGAATTTCTATGCAATGGCTACTTGAGAGAGAACTCAAGCCTGGATGTTTTCTGTTGTTACCTGCCTGACTTCCATTCTTTCATCTTTTGCATCTTGATTTTTCTTGTACCACCCTTTCCATAATTTCAGTAGGGTGGTGTTCATCATCTCCATAGCTCCAGAGGTAGGCATGTGATTCAAGCCTGGCAGATCATAGCCTCACATCCCTGGGATCAGAGTGATTACTGATTAGTTCAGGGATGAACAAAGAAACTCAGTTCAGGCTGAGTATAGACAATGAGTTTCAATGTCAGGACTCTACCTTGGAAGAGAGACTTTCTGTTTCCATGGGGGTTGCTTTTAATTCTTGCATACCATCCCAAGTAAGGTTTTCTTTATTGTGGTTTTGGCCACTTTCTAACTTTGCTCAAAGCTTTTGGCAAATGTAATCAATCTCAAACTTGGATATTTCAGTCTTTTTTTATTTGTTTGTTTTTCTTTGTTTTGATCATTTTTACCCCACTTCATATTACAGACTTTTTTCTTAAGTTTTACTCTGGCCAACTCTCTCCATGTCTAATTCTTTTTTTTAAGATTTATTTTATTATTTATTTTTAGAGAGGGAAGGGAGGGAGAAAGAGAGAGAGAGAAACATCAATGTGTGGTTGCTGGGGGTCATGGCCTGCAACCCAGCCATGTACCCTAACTGGAAATTGAACCTGCAACACTTTGGTTCACAGCTCATGCTCAATCCACTGAACTATGCCAGCCAGGCTCCATGTCTAGTTCTTTTAGAACCACAAGAATTCTGTGTGTGTGTGTGTGTGTGTGTGTTCTTCAAAATGATCAGAATGTAGTCGCCAGGTATAATTCCTTTTGAGAGTCTTTTACATTTTTTTACAAAACAAAAATAAACAACTACAATCAAAATGTAACCAACTTGACACTTATTTTTTTTTTTTGTAGCTTGGCTAGGCATTCCGCAAAACAAAGCAATTGCTGGCAGCTTCAAGTTCATGTAATGGTTGAAAAGTTAACTCCAGGGTAGCAGTTGGCTTCAGGATGAACTGGATTCTGGATCCAAATTTCCTTAAGACCCGTTTTTACTCCCTGTCTGCTCTGTCTTCCACTGTGTTAGCTTTATGGTAAGAATCCTCATGGAGACACTGAAAAATTAGGGCTTGAGTACCCTTTATAACTAGAAAAAGAGAAAGAATAAGCAATCTCTTCATTCATTCATTGATCCCTGTTTCCACAGAGTTGTTTTCAGTCTACAGACACATATCTGATTATTGCAACCCTAAGATGGTGGCTTCAAATCAAAAGTCTATATGATTTTCCAACTCATCTCTCCAAAGTTAACTAATTTCAATCATTGTGCCTAATTGAAAATTCCTGGAGAAAGCCTCTAATTGGGCTATCTGTGTCTACCACTAGACAAATCAGAGGAGCCATGAACACTCTTTTGGGTTGCAAGGCAGAGTCTGTACAATGGCTGAGTAGTAAGAGAAATATAGACATGTCACCATGACTGGTATGGCTCAGTGGGTTGGGCATCATCCCACAAACTGAAAGGTCACTAGTTTGATTCCTAGTCAGGGCGCATGCCTGGGTTGCAGGCCAGACCCCTGGTTTGGGGCATGCAAGCAACCAATTGATGTTTCTCTACCTCTGATTTTCCCTCCTTTCACCTCTCTTTAAAAATAAATAAATAAAATCTTAAAAAAAAAGAAATAATAGACCTCTCAAGCTTAACACAGTCCCCACCACAATTGCACACATATTTCAAAGATACTTAGGGGTCTTCCTAGTATGCCAACCTATTCCCCCGTGTGGTACAGAAATTGAGAAGGGGCTGCAGAACTCTCTTCATTCAGGTTAGACATAATTTCCATTTCCAGCTTCCCCCACGTATTCCTAACATGCAAGCTTCCTCACAGACCACTAACATAAGGTCAGCAAATCCCTCAGATTACTCTTGAAACACCAATGAGTCCAGTGAAACCTTTAGTCAATTCTAACTAGGAGAAATTAAGATACTACTAGCAGTATTTAACTGGCCAGATATGAGTTCAAATTTTGACTCCATCAATGGTGAACTATGTTGCAAGTCACTTCATTTCTCTTTGCCACATTTTCTTTGACTGTAACATGTAACCTTCATCATCTTTGCAATTCCTCCTTCCTAACATTCTGTGGGTTATGATTTTTCACAGTATGCCTATTTGATGATATTCTCTTATATTTAAATCTCTGTTAATACTCTAAGTTTTCTACTACCAAGTAGCACTAAAATGATTATATGCAAAAGCATCAATGCGGAAATACTCATCTGAGTTCTCGGCCCAGCCCTGACCCTAGTCATTGTGCTGCCTGGAGAAGGCACTCAATTTGGTCCTCAAAATAAAATGAGGGAACTGGAGTAATTGTCTCCATGTTTCCTTCCAGCTTTATGCTAATAATACCTCTAAGTGTAACAACTATTTTAAGATAGGACTTGAGGTAACTTCAGTGCTACCGTCATGGAAAAATTAAGATACCTTTGTTAAATAAAGGAAGTACCAGGATGCTGTCAAATATGGAATTCTCTTGTACACTTGTGGCTGGAGAAAAAAATCAGAAAGCAACCTCTTAGCCAGGCTTCTGATAAACTGAGGGAATATCCTGAGAGACTAGAGCTCCTCATTCAGATGCCTGGGCCCAGCACTACAGAAAATAAGAGAATATCCAGAACACTTTCCTTGTAATATGTCGCTAGTCTTTTATGGGTCTGTATTTTTTCTCCTTCCTTGATTCTATATATTATTTGCCTACTAGTAGTTTCCTTGGCCAAGTAGTAAGCCCCATTTGTGATATATAAAATGGATTCCAAAGCAATCTTTGTTTTGTTGCAAACAGAGAAATTGGCTTGCTGTAACTATGGCCTTGGGGTTCTAAAGGAGAGTTAACCTGAACAGAATGTTATTTCTGAGTAAGGAGTTGAGCAGTCCTTGGGCTGCCACAGCTGTATATTCATGGTATTCCAGGAAATATCCCTTGGTTCAAAAATAATTTCAAGTTTCTGCCCAGGCCTCTCCACTGATTCTGTCATTACATTCTCTATGACCTATGCTTGAGCACAAATATGTTTCCCCACAGCACTCAACACTGTTCTGTGGAGGCTCTAGCCTCAAACCATCTTAGAAAAGATATGAACAGAGGATACCTAGCTTCACAGCATAACTACTTTTGAGTACATGCCCTTTTTTGTGAATCTAACCATACTTTCATATAAAAAGCAAAAAAAAAAACAATTAGAGAAGCAAAATTGGGTATGAATGAGTGTGATATCTGGCACTCTAGAGAAATAAGAAGGGTGAAAGAAGTCATTTGTTGAGCACTTACTACTGGCTAATCTTTAAATGCATTGTCAAATTAAACCCAAATGAGAACCCTAGGGACAGAGTTTCCTCTTTGTATAGGGTTATGAATCAACTTGCCCATGGTTGCTTAGCTAGTCACTAGGTGAGCTGGGATCAGACCCCAGGTCTTCAATGCCTGTGCTTTTTTTCCTCATGCCCTAAATGCTCAAATACCATTTGACATAATTGGAAGAGCATGTGTCTTGTTTCCTAATTTACATTTACATTGATACGTATTATATGACCTGTCCTATATGGTGAGCTGGACCTCCTTCTGTAGCATTTTCTTAATGCCCCAGAGAGTGAAGTTTTTCTCCAAAAGAAATACAGAGAGACAATATTAATATCATGCTCACTTGTAAAGGAAGATTACACTCCATAATCAAAACAAAATAGCTCCCCCTACAGCTTTTGCTCCATCCATATCCTAGGCTTTGGCAAAGGAGGCAGAGAGAAACTTCGGGTCAGATGGGAGAAGGCAGAGCTGTGTGTTTGCCCCTTAATGATGGGGAGAATTCTTAGTCCATTTCCTTAGGGAGGATTGGCAGTGTGGTCAGGACAAGGAGATGTCCCTTTTAACATTTTCCTCACTTTCAGCAGAATGAATCTGTAACTGCCAAGAGTTGTATTGCTTTTGACAGGCTCCAGACTGTAGTGAAAGTGTGCCTTCTGGAGGCCAAATCCCCTTCTGACTCCAGGGCATTCTGTCAGCCTTCCAAATGCTGAGATTCCTCTGTGACATCACAAGTCCCAGTTTGGCATGGTGCCCAGCATCGCTTTGTAACTATTTGGTACTTCACAGGGATGTGCATCAGCATCTCCTTAGGACAAGGCTCAGATAAGCTCTCTCATGGGGCTGCAACAAGGGGAACAGAGACGAGGGCCAGCAGGAACTTCTCTGTAGTGTCATGGTGCTCAGGGGCCTGGGATCAACATGACTTTAAAGTAGCTTAATGCCATTTGCTCTCATCATCATCCCTTCCACCAATAAGCCATCTCCTCCCCTCCACCATTTGAGTCCCTCTCCTTGAGCATTTCCCAGAGAACATGGGGATGGAGTGGTGACCCCTCGTATATCCATGTAAAACCTACCTAAGTAGATAAATTGAGATGGATAATAATCAGACCCCCTACACACACACACACACACACACACACCCCTCTTATTGATAAAGATGATTAAATGAGCCCTGGCTTAGCCCAGTGAATTGAGCATGGGCCTGTAAACCAAAGTGTTGCTGGTTTGATTCCCAGTCAGGGCACACACCTGAGTTGTGGGCCAGGTTCCCAATTGGGGGTGTATGAGAGGCAACCACACATTGATGTTTTTCTTCCTTTCTTTCTCTTTCCCTTTCCCTCTCTCCAAAAATAAATAAATAAAGTATTTTTTAAAGGTTGATTAAATGAGAAAATATAGTTGAAGAGGGCCTGTAAAATTTAAAGCAGATAGATACAGCAGGAGCTAGCATCTAGTGAGTTCTTTACATAGACTAACTACTGTGTTAGCCACTTCCCATGAAATAGTTCATTTAATCCTCAAAACGATTATGAGATCAGTTCTACAAATGTATTCAATTTACAGAGGAGGAAACTGAGATTCATGGAAGTTAAATGATGTAACCAAGTGCCAAGTGTAAAATTGAACCTATATCTGTAGTACTCCAAAGTCAGAGTGCTCAGCACTCTGCAGTAGTGTTTTTACAAATAGAAATTCCAGCTGTTAAATAGCTATTTAGAATGGCTATTTTAGAAAGTACAGTTAGAAGTGTACTTTAGAAAGTACACTTAGATCCTGGAATGAGACTTACAGACACAGATACTTAAACAAACTTAAATTTTAAAAAATAAGCATGCTCTCCCCATGGAGTTGTCCCTTGCATCCATTGATCTCAATGACTGGATATGACAGTTAATGTGTATAAAATGACCTGTAGCTTTTTAAATATTTCCACATATGCCATTTTAGCAGATACCTCCAGGAATTTCTGAAAAACAAAGGAGAGGCAAGAAGTATTATTATTCCCACTTTCTAAACAAAACAACTAAGGCTTCGGGAGATTGTGACATAGTGAAGTTCCCATAGTTTAAAAGAAGAGTCTCCTGATTCTCAATGCACAGCTTTTCTACTTTCCTGGATGCCTGAAACAGTTGATAACTTCAATCCTTCACCTCCCACTTACAGCAGACCTGAAGTAAGACCTGTCTTCCTCCATCTCAGAGACATTAACTGTGCTTTCACTTAGACATCCCTATCCAAGGACAGGAGTAAGTCCCTTATTTGCCCTAATCCTCCCTGACTGCCCTATTTGATGAGTGGCTTCTTCAGAAAATTCTCCGAGTTCTCCTAACCAGTTCAAACTGGTGAGCAATGGAGGGAATTTCAGGCAGGGGGGATGAGAAGGAATGTGGTAGACATCTGGGGATGGTATTGTCTAAATCAGCAACTTTATTTTAATCAAGTAGCTTAGGTCAAGCCATGATTAGCTCTCCCATGTCAACAGTATCAATGGAATGACCTAAAAGTTCTTGCTGAAATAGTCTGGCCACTTACATCCATTTTTCAGTGAAACTAGTATAATCTTACAAAAAGGCCAGTCCCTCTCTAGCTTTAAGCCTTCCAAATGTTTCCTAAGACTTTTAGGATTAAGACACCAAATCCTTCTAATAACATATAACCCTATCTTACCTGATCAAATTCCTAGGTCATCCCCATGTGCTGCCTTTCTCTTCTGAGTCTTCCACTTGTCTTCTTTGGTCAGTGTACAAGAATTTTCTTTACAGCAACTCTGACAATAACCCCCAACCAAGGCTTGGGCATCTCCAGAAATAGCCTGGCAAGGTGATGTTTCCCTTGATAAGCACACCAAATTATCATTCACTGGTTGAATTTCAATCTGCTCCAAGAGTCACAAAGATCTGGCCCCAAATACCATTCTATTATGCCCTGGCTGTGTGAGCTCTATCTCAGAGCCTCAGTTGAAATATGAACAAACTCATAAAGTTGTTATAGCAATTAAATGAGAACATGTTAGAGTGCTTCAAACGATGTCTTACGTAGAGTGTGTTCCATAAATATTAGTCATCATCATTATCATCTCACTCCCCCACATAACATCCATTTTCTTGGCTACATACCTCAAGTTTCTTCAAACAATACATAGTAGTATTAACCGCTTTAAAGTTCAAGCCCCATGGCACATAAGGGCCACTGTCTTTTTATAGACAGAAAATGCCCTGGATTATGGTTAGAAGTTTCCCAACACTACTGCCAAGTTCATGAGCTTACTGACCAAAACCACAGCCTTCTGCTACCCCTTTGTTGGGAGGACACCAAAAAACCATGCACACTTCATGCCCAGCACATGGACCAAAGAGCAAATTAGTTTCCCAGTTCAGTTGCCCTTAGACAAGGATTTCTAATTCAGCTTAAGTTTGTACTACATTGACCCCATAGGTGTATAGGGAAGAGACAAGAAGGGGGATAAGCTAAGACCAGGGGAAGCTGCACAGGGAACTTCTTTTTACAGAAAGATGGAGAAATTAAATAACTAGGAAAAAACCCACATGACATAGTACTCTCATTTGTGTTTCAGGTTCACATTGAAAAGTCATTGAAGTCTCTGCCTTCTAAGAACTCAAATGCTTCCTTCTAAAACCCAACCATCTGCTTAGTTACTGCCTTTCACAGGGATACAAAGTGAGACATTAATTTACACAGCATGAACTGAATTTCTGGAGGCATCATAAGGGGAGTGTGTACAAGAATCTATGGGTGCCAGTGAATGAAACACAGTCCCCTGCACTGACACTATGAGAGTCACACTCAGCCAGATGTAGGCAGACTACCCCTATTTCATCATGCTCATGTCCACAGCCCAGGTGCCATGCCAGATGTATCATGAAAAAGTACCATATTTTCTCTGTACCTACAGCCTCTGGTAAACATGAAGAAATGGGTAAAACAGACAATTGATAAAAACTATGGGCCTGTATATTTTCACCCAAATATAGTATACTGACTAGAGTGATGAAACATATGGGGAAGAGGGGAATTAATCCAACTTCAAAGCATAAATTTAAGTGATTAGAATTAAGAAAACAACAACAAGAAATTCAGCTCATCTGAAGGGTAGCCAACTCCTGGTGAGGAAAAGAAATCAATTTTTTAATTTTATTTATTTATTTTTAGAGAGGGAAGGGAGGGAGATATATAGAGAGAGAAACATCAATGTGCGGTTGCTGGGGGTCATGGCCTGCAACCCAGGCATATACCTGACTGGGAATCAAACCTGTGACACTTTGGTTCACAGCCCAAGCTCAATCCACTGAGCTACTCCAGCCAGGGAAAAGAAATCAATTTGTTGGTCCACATTCTCTTTACAATTCCTCTGTTCTCCTCACAGTGTCAGTCTCTATTCTAAGCAAATCCAGCTGACAAAGTTTACAGCAACACCTTCTCTCTTCATCTTCATGGCCTTTCTCCCTTGTTGCAGCCACTTATACCCTTCTATCCTAAAGGCACTAAGAACATTGCTCAATAATTCATTGGGACTCCTTTTTTAATAAATGACAGAAACTAAAATTAGTTAAGCTAGACTGGAATGATTGGCCCAAATAGTGGGGAAATCCAGAGGTAAAATGAACTCAGTTTGCCCAGTAACTTAGTATGATTATGTTCAACATCTCTCTCCATCTCCCAGCTCAAATTCTACTTAATGTTTTCCTTCTAAGCTATAGACTGGCTTCTTCCTTGTGGCCAGGTTGAGAGAGGGAATTGTAAAAGAAGTGTGAATGCAGACAACTCCAAGCTTCCATCATTCCTGCTTACTCATGCCAGAGCATCTCTTTTCCACAATAGGAAAATATTGTGATTGTCCTGAATCGGGCCATGTGCTCATCCTGTGGCAACAAAACAGGTTAATATGGTGGGCCAGGCTTACTTGCGTTTCATTCATGTGGCCACAGGACTAGGTCCTATGATTGGCAGCTCCTTAGAAAAACATGGGGCGGAACATGAACAGTTAGTTCCTAGGAGGATGAAGATGTTTCTTGTACTAAGAAGGTGGATGGAAAGACAAAAATAACAGATATTCACTAGATCATCCCACTAAGCTTTTATTTCCAGGATATTCACATACTCTGACCCTCTTTCACGTTAATGAACAATCTCTATTTCCCATTCAATATTCCCTGTAATAACCCTTAAGAAGACAGACCTTTTGGGTCCAACTTAAAACTGCCACTTTTTTTAATGCTATCTCTTTTCATTTATTTTGGTCTTTTCCTTAGTAAAGTTTTGAAAATATTTAATTTTCTTTCAGTTATAGTTTGCATTCAATATTATTTTGTATTTGTTTCAGATGTATAGCATAGTGGTTAGAGAATCATATACTTTGTAAAATGTTCTCCCTGACGAAATCCCCATTTCTAATCTCATTTTCACATTTGAAGAAATTTATCTTGGCAATTAAAAGTAGTAAATAAAAAAGCAATTTCATTGTTTACTACAGTTTGATAAGTAGAAGCACCAACTTATGAATTATTCTTAAATACCCAGAAAAAATATTCTTTTTTCACAAACGTTTTTATTTTAAATTGTATTTTAATTTTTTTTATTTTAATCATTGTTCAAGTACAGTTTTCTCCCTTTTACTCCCAGTCCAACCAACCCACCCAACCCTCCCCACTTCCCTCCCATTACCACCCTCCCCCTAATTTTTGTCCATGTGTCCTTTAAATTTGTTCCCATAAACCCTTCCCATTGTCCCCTGAAATTCCCTCTTCTCTCCCCTCTGGTCACTGTCAGCCTGTCCTCTATTTCAGTGTCTTTGATTATATTTTGCTTGTTTCTTTGTTTTGTTGTTTAGGTTCGTGTTAAAGGTGAGATCATATGGTATTTGTCTTTCACTGCCTGGCTTGTTTCACTTAGCATAATGCATTCCAGCTCCATTCAAGCTGTTGTAAAGGGTAGGAGCTCCTTCTTTCTTTCTGCTGCATAGAATTCCATTGTGTAAATGTACCATAGTTTTTTGATCCAGTCACTTACTGATGGGCATCTAGGTTGCTTCCAGCACCTAGCCTAGCTATTGTAAATGGCACTGCTATGAAAATCGGGGTGTATAGGTTCTTTTGTATTGGTGTTTTAGTGTTCTTAGGATAGAGTCCCAGCAGTGGAATTGCAGGGTCAAAAGGCAGATCCAGTTTTACTTTTCTGAGGAAGTTCTATACTGCTTTTCATAGTGGTTGTACAAGTCTGCTGTCCCACCAACAGTGCACCAGGGTCCCTTTTTGTCCACAACCTCTCCAACACTTGTTGTTTGTTGCTTTGTTTATGATGGGCATTCTGACTGGTGTGAAGTGGTATCTCATTTTGGTTTTATTTTGCATCTCTCTGATAGCTAGCGATATTGAACATCGTTTCATGTGTCTTTGGATTTTCTGTATGTCCTCCTTGGATAACTGTCTGTTCAAGTCCTTTGCCCATTTTTTAATTGGATTCCTTGTCTTCTTAGAGTGGAGTCGTGTAAGTTCTTTATATATTTTGGAGATTAAACCCTTGTCTGAGGTATCATTGTCAAATATGTTTTCCCATACAATTGGTTCTCTTTTAATTTTGGTACTGTTTTCTTTAGCTGTGCAGAAGGTTTTAATTTTGACGAGGTCCCATTTGTTTATTCTTTCCTTTATGTCCCTTGCTCTAGGGGACATGTCAGTAAAAAAGTTTCTGCATGAAATATCTGAGATTTTCCTACCTATGTTCTCCTCTAGGACTTTAATGGTGTCACGTTTTATATTTAAGTCTTTTATCCACCTTGAATTTATTTTTGTATAAGGTGTAAGCCGGTGCTTGAGTTTCATTTTTTGCACGTAGTTGTCCAGTTCTCCCAACACCATTTGTTGAAGAGGCTATTTTTACTCCATTTTATGTTGCTGCCTCCTTTGTTAATTGACCATAGAGACTTGGGTTTATTTCTGGGCTCTCTGTTCTGTTCCACTGGCCCATGTGCCTGTTTTTATGCCAGTACCAGGCTGTTTTGATTACAGAGGCCTTGTAATATAGTTTAGTGTCAGGTATTGTGATCCCTCCTACTTTACTCTTCTTTCTCAAAATTGCAGTAGCTTTTCAGGGTCGTTTATAATTCCATATAAATTTTGGAAGTGTTTGTTCTATGTCTGTGAAATAAGCCATTGGTACTTTAATAGGAATTGCCTTGAATGTGTAAATTGCTTTGGGTAGTATGGACATTTTCATAATACTAATTCTTCCAATCCATGAACACGGTATATGTTTCCATTTGTTTGTGTTTTCCTTGATTTCTTTCCTGAGTGTTATGTAGTTTTCTAAACATAGGTCTTTTACCTCTTTGGTTAGGTTTATTCCTAGATATTTTATTTTTCTTTTTGCTATATCGAATGGGATTTTTTCCTTGATACCTGCCTCTGCTGTGTCATTGTTGGTGTACAGAAATGCCTTTGATTTCTGGTTATTGACTTTGTATCCTGCTGTTTTGCCAGATTCATTTATTAGGTAAAGCAGATTTTTGGTGGAGTCTATAGGATTTTCTATGTACACTATCATGTCATCTGCAAACAGTGACAGTTTTGTTTCCTCCTTTCCTATTTGGACGCCTTTTATTTCTTTTTCTTGTCTGATCGCTGTGGCTAAAGCTTCCGCTACTATATTGAATAGAAGTGGTGAAAGTGGACAGCCTTGTCTTGTTCCTGATCTTAGTGGAAAAGATTTTAATTTTTGCCCATTGAGTATGATGTCGGCTTCAGGTCTCTTATATATGGCCTTTATTATGTTGAGGAATGCTCCCTCTATTCCCACCTTGCCGAGTGTTTTTATCATAAATGGGTGCTGTACCTTATGAAATGCTTTTTTTTTGCATCTATTGATATGATCATGTGGTTTTTGTCTTTGCTTTTGTTTATGCGATGTATTACATTTACTGATTTGTGAATATTGTACCATCCTTGCATCTCTGGAATGAATCCCACTTGGTCATAGTGTATGATCTTTTTAATGTATTGTTGGATACAGTTTGCCAGTATTTTGTTGAGGATTTTAACATCAATGTTCATCAGTGATGTTGGCCTGAAGTTTTCTTTCTTTGTTGTGTCTTTATCTGGTTTTGGGATTAGGATGATGTTGGCCTCATAAAAAGAGTTTGGGAGTCTCTTACCTTTTTGGATTTTTTGGAATAATCTGTGAAGGATAGAGGTTAGCTCTTCCTTAAATGCTTTGTAGAATTCTCCTGTGAAACCATCTGGTCCAGGGCTTTTGTGTGTTGGGAGTTTTCTGATTACTGCTTCAATTTCTTTTTTTTAAGATTTTATTTATTTATTTTTAGAGAGGGAAGGGAGGGAAAGAGAGAGAGAGAGAGAGAGAGAGAGAGAAACATCAATGTGTGGTTGCTGGGGGTCATGGCCTGTAACCCAGGCCTGTACCCTGACTGGGAATCGAATCTGTGACACTTCGGTTCGCAGCCCACGCTCAATCCACTGAGCCACGCCAGCCAGGGCTAACTTCAATTTCTTTTGCTGTTATTGGTTTGTTCAGGCTTTCTGTGAAAAATACTCTTATACTGAGCATTCACTGTTTCTCACACTTCAAGATACATGAAGGCTGCTCTCCAGATAAGTCACCTGCCCTGCTCAGACTAACAACTGCTTTCCAAATCTGTTCCACTGTGCATTTTCCCCTTAATGTTTTCATTTTTTACCTACCATTTTCTCTTTGACTTTCTTGAGTATGTAGCTAGAGTCTGCAGACCTTACCATTCCCAGTGATATATAATAAAGCCCAAGAGGCTAATGATCAACAGAGAAATATATTTGGTTAAGTAGAAGTGATGGAACTAAGCTGGCAAAGGCAACTTTTTCTTTAGCAGATGAAGGAGGAAGAGGTCTGTGAATATTCCCATGTAAATGTTTTCCATAGCTTATTCACTAAAAATCCAGACAGTTCACAACAGCCACTATTTTATAAACTCAATCATAGCCAGGCAGGGTTGGACAAAGCATGTGGCATAGACCATGTTTTCGTGAGATGTTACATCAGTCTTTGTAATTAAATAAATTTAGGAAATGTTTTATATTATATTCCTCCATTTAACATTTATAATGTTCTGTAGTAAAAAAAAAAAATGTGTTTAATGTGTTTTACTTGGTATTTCAAAACTACTTTATTGATAAAAATCTTTAAGGTAATACCTATCAACAATCTTTGGAATATAATTTGAGAATATAACACCATGATATTTGTGATAATAACACCATCTGTGGAAGTATTTCCATTTTTTGAAAGGTTCACCCCAACAACAAAGCTCTGATTGTGGAGACACTGGGAGTTCAGCTGGTCAGGGTAGTGACAGGAAAACAGGACCCTCTGAGAGCTAGTCTTCCACTGACTGTGTTTGGCTTAGAATTGTTTTCCATACAAAACTGCTGAGTTACTGGGTACCATGGGTAAGGGAAGAATAATTTTGGTTCCATTAGAAGGCCTTCCCCCCATCAAACCAATTTAATGCTTTTACAGCTCCTATTGTGCCTTGTGATAGTTAGCAGTTTCCTACAAAAAGGACCAGATGCTGGTATCATTATTTTAGGAAACTTCTCCAGACTTCTTCCACATTGCAGCTTTGGAATGCACTTCCTCTATCTTCCTATTTCTGCTTGAAAATCTTTGGTTTCAGACTGGGTTTCCATCTCTCTGTCCAACTCCATTTGATTTGTTATTTTGTTCCAGAGGTTTAGCTCCAACTCCAAATTACTCTCATACTGTTACAGGGTGCAGCCAAGAGCGGGGGGGTGGGGAGGGGCCCAAATGGGCATTTGAAATGGGGTCCAGAACTCAAGGTGTCTAGGAGATTTTAGGATGTCTTCACCCCCGCCCCCCCACACCAAGGGTGTGGGTTGGGGGAGGGGACAAATGGAGCAGGGCCATTGAGAGCTGTTTTGCATAGCAACAGCCTTGCAGCTAACCTCTGGTGAGGTCATTTAACATATCTATAGCCTTTGGCTGGTTGCTTAGATATGTTAAATAGCTGTGGCCTTGCTCTGAGCCAGGGGAATGGAAGTAACTTCCCCACCAAGATGTACCTGGGGGGCAGGTCCCCTGAGTTACGGCGCCTGTGTGGAAGCTTGGAGAAGATTGGCTCCAGGACATGGGGCCACACCTGCCCAGACTCATGATGGCAGTCCAGTAAAGCTGGAAGAATATGAGTTCTGGCATATGTGCCCAAGTGTAGGAGGAGTTGGAAATGGGGCTGCAGAGGAAGATTGGGGCAGAGTGGAGACTTGGCTGGCATCCATTGAGAGGAGAGAACCATGTGGTTGTGGAGGTGCAGAGAGGATCATGGCCATTGGAGCCACACAGCTTTAGCAGAGTAAAGACTCCTGCATCCCTGAGAGGGAGAACCACACAGCCTGGACAGAGTGGGGACTCTCCCTTCCCACAGCCCTGAGAGAGGGAGAACCACGCGGTCTGACAGAGTGGGGACCCCCACAGCTTTAGAAGGGGAACCACCACCTGGTTTTAGCAGAGATCCCGGTGACTCAGCTGAGGGTGCCGGGAACCCAGGGAGGTCTCCCAGTCGAGATGGAGGACTAACTGGGAAGAACCAGAGGACTGCCTGAGCCATGGACTTCTATTTCCTTTCCTGAGATATGGTACTCTGTACTGGGCAAAGGGGGAGGGAAGGAAGGAAGGACTGTGTGTTTGTGGGTGTTTTTAGGGACTTCAGGATTTTTGATAAAGACTTTAGGTCACTACTTGAAGTTTGTATAGCATTAAATAAACATTTCCTTTCCTTTTCACAAATCTCTGGCATTGAGAGACGTCTTTCCTCTGGCGGCGGACATAACAGACCCAGGGCCTTCTTTCAATAATAGTATATCATCCCAGGCCCCCCTTGTTGTGTTCTGTAACAATACCCCAAACTATCAGTCAGCCTTACCTTACTGAAGTCAGATTTCAGAATCCCAGCTCAGGGATGAACTTATAACCTATAACTGGAGTTCCTCTCCTTTAAAGTATCCTCTAAAATTTTACTTCTTTCTTTCATCATACTTAGTGCTCCCTACTTGCATCATAGGTATGTGTGTACATGACCTAAATCCCTACCCCCACCTCAGACCTCACGTTTCTTAAGGACAAAAATCTGTATCATTTTTTGGTATCTTTCATAATGCATGGATAAAGTTCATTGCATGCAGTAGGCACTAAATGAATGTTTATTAGCTCATTAAATAAGAGAATGAATGATATCTTATATAGCAAATGAAACTGCTTTTCTGGACCAAGAGGAAAGACAACATATTTATTAATGCAGTGTATAAAAGTAAGATTCCCTAATCTGAAACCTGTGTTAATTCCGATAGTGCAGTGATTTACGTGTCTCATTCCCCTACCCCCAGGTACATCTGGCAATGTTTGGAAGAATATTTTATTGTCACACTGGGGTGGGGAGAGCAGAGCTACTGACATCTAGTGAGCAGAAGCCAGGAATGCTACTAAACATCTTACAATGCACAGCCCTCTACAACAAAGAATTATGTGACTCAATATATCAATAGTGCCACTAGTAAGGAACCCTGCAACAGCAGTCAGGCAAAAACCCTCCTTTTTTACTGTCCAATAACAAAAGCTTCCTAAGAAATCAATAGCCAGAGTGACATCAGAGGAATGGCATGCAAGAGATCCTTTGGTCTCTCCCCTTGAAGTTTCAACAATTTAAATAACTATAATTCAAAAAAGGATTCTCTATTCAATGCACAAACACATTTGAGAGATCCATGCACTGAGACAGCTAAAAGTGAGCAAGTGGAAGGAAACCAGGGAGGTAAGGGAGAAAAGCTGAGATCTCACTGCAGGGCTCAGCTGGGAGAGGAGGAGGAGGAATCCAAAGGCCAGTGGAGGTGCAAGGGGGACACCACAGAAGTCCACTAGTTGCCATTGCTGGCAAGGCAAAGCCCACAGCTGTGTTCCCCTAGCTTGCCCTGCCCCTAAAAATCAAGGCTGCTCTGTCAGCAGCATCTGGCTGCAGGGGACAGCACTAGGATTTCATGAATTTGGAGGCCCATCACCTACCATGTTCCCCTGCAAGGATAGTCCCTGGGACTTGGAATGATTGAAACACTGGGGAGACACCCACCTTCCCAGGGAACACAGGCCACATTCCACCATACTGCAAAGATTTGAAAAGCCAGAGAAGTACCACAGAGCTTAAAAAAACAAAACAAAACAAAACAACCTTGTGATTTAGTGCCATCTACTGGAAAGCAACAGAAAGGCTTCTTTTCAATCTACTAGTGAAGTATCAGTTATACAGAGATGCCTAGACAGAGAAGGAATCCCCAAAATAGCATGAATTACCAAGACAATAAGATATTCAGAAAGAAAATTAAAAATATCCAGAAAATAAAATTAAAGAGATGGAAATATGTGACTTAATAAAAGAGAATTCAAGATTGCAGTTCTGAAAAAAACTCAACAAGATGCAAGAAAACACAAATGGGCAGTTTGATGAACTCAGAAACAAAATCAATGAACAAAACAAATACTTTACCAAGAGTTTGAAACTTTAAAAAAGAACCAAATAGAAATTCTGGAGATGAAGAACTCAGTAAAAAAATGAAGACTGAAGTAAAGAGTATAAGAAATAGAGCTGAACAAATAGAGGAAAGAATTAGTGATGTTAAATATAGAACTCTAGAAATAAGGCCAAGGGAGAGACTTGAACATAAAAAATTGAAATATGGATACAGGAATTACTTGACTCCATCAGAAAGAATAATACAAGAATGATGGTTGGTCCAGAAGAAGAAGAAAGGGAGAAAGAAATGAAGAGCTTATTCAAACAAATAGTTGATGATAAATTTCCAAACCTATGGAAACAGCTAGGTCCTCAAGTCCAAGAAGCAAACAGAATACCTGGTTACCTCAACTCAAAAAGGCCTTCTCCAAGGTATATGTATTAAAACTGTCAAAAAAATAATGACAAAGAAAGAATTCTCAAGGCAACCAGGGAAAAGAAGGAAATAACCTACAAAGGATGTCCAGTAGGTTATCATTGGACTTCTTGGCAGAAACTCTACAAGCTGGAAGAGGGTAGAATCAAATATTCAAACTTCTGAAACAGAGAAACTACTGCCAAGAATAATATAGCTATCAAAGTTATCTTTTAGATATAAAGGAGAAATAAAGACTTTTCCAGACATACAAAAGCTGAGGGAATTTATCACTAAAAGAATCTCCATTTCAGGAAATGTTCAAGATGGGAATTCTACCTGAAACAAAGAACAAAAGGTCACAAAACTATGAGTAAGATCACCAGCAAACTTACAGCATAAACAGGGATAATTTGTGACAATGGAAACCTAAAAGGGAAGGGGTAAAGGTCTGAATTTGCAAAGGAGGATGGAGATCAGAGGCATTTAAAAGAAAAAGGATTACTGTATATGTGGAATTTTTTTTATAAACCTAATGGTAACTGCACACAAAAACCCAGAACTGAGACACACAACTTTAAAAATAAAAGGAAACAGAGGGGGGAAAGTATGAAATGCCACCAAACAAAAACGACAGACAGAAACACAAAGGAAAAACACTAATGAAGGGGAGGCACTGAGTTTCCAGAAAACAAAAGATAAAGTAGCTATAGGAAATCCTCATACATCAATAATCACTCTAAATATAAATGGATTGAATTCACCAATACAGAGGCACAGAGTAGAAATTGGATCTCATGTATAGAAAATCAAAACTGAAAGGAAAAGTTACCACAGACATCACAGAAATGCAAAGAATCATACTAGAATGTTATGGAAGACAATATGCCACCAATTCAATAACCTAAAAGAAATAGATAAATTTCTAGAAATATCTAACCTTCCCAGACTTGAATCATGAAGAATTGGAAAATCTAAATAGACTGATTGACAGTTAGGAAATTGAAACAACCATCAAAAACCTCCCCCCAAATGAAAGTCTATTTTGAAAGTCAACATGGTTTCATTAGTGAATTCTACCAAACATTCAAAGAAGATGTGATACCTATCCTTTTCAAACTCTTTCCAAAAAATTAAGAAGAGTCAGCAAACACTTCCTAACACATTTTATAAGGCCAAAATACCCCTGATACCAAAACATGACAATAATAACACAAAAAAGGAAAACTACAGGCCAATATCTCTGATGAATATGGAGACAAAATTCCTAAACAAAATACTAGCAAATTGAACACAACAATACATTTAAAAAATAATTATACATCATGATCAAAACCTCATTCCAGAGGCGCAAGGATGGTTCAATATATGCAAATTGATCAATGTAATACACCACATTAACAAAACAAAGAATAAAATTATACGATCTTACCAATAGATGCAGAAAAAGCATATGATAAGATACAACATCCAAAGCATTAACCAAAGAATGTATTCATATATGCATAACCCATAGACACAGACAACAGTGAGGTGATGGCCAGAGGGAATTGGGAAATGGGAGCTGGGTGGAAGCAGGTGAGGTTGGGGGGAAGAATGAGGACATATATAATAATGTGAACAATAAAAATAAAGAAAAAAGATACAACACCCGCCTATAACTAAAATACTCAACAAAATAGGCATAAAAGGAAATTACCTCAACATAATAAAGGCTACCTATAACAAACCCTCAGCTAATATCATACTCAGTGGTGAAAGACTGAAAGCTTCTCCACTAAAATTAAGGACAAGACAAGGATGTCCACTCTCTTCATTCTTATTCAACATAGCACTGGAAGTCCACTGGAAGTCCTAGCCAGATCAATCAGGCATCCACATTGGGAGTGAAACAGTAAAAGTGTCACTTTTTGCAGATGATGTGATTCTTCATACAGAAAACCCTAAAGATGCCACCCAAAAAACCCCAGAACCTATTAGAAAGAATAAACAAATACACTAAAGTTGTATGACACAAAATCAGTATACACAAATTCAATGTATTCCTATATACTACCAATGAAATTTCAGAAAAAGAAATAAAAAAAATTATTTTGCAATTGCAAAAAAAAGAATTAAATAACTAGGAATAAACTTAACAAAGGACGTATAAAGGACCTATACACTGAAAACTACAAAGCATTATTAAAAGATATTGAAAAAGATTCATTCACTGAAGTGGAAAGATATTTTGTGTTCATGGATCAGAAGAATCATGTTCATATTATACAATGTAGTATACAAATTTAGTGCAATCCCCATCGAAATCTCAATGACTTTTTTAAAGAAATAGAACAAAAAATCATCAGATTTGTATGGAATTACAAAAAAAAAATAGCCAAAGCAATTCTCAGAAAAAAAAAGAAGTATCACACTACCTGATTTCAAATTATGCTACAGAGCTACAATAATCAAAACAGCAGGATATTGGCAGAAAAACAGACACACAAACCAATGAAACAGAATTGAGAGATCAGAAATAAAATCACATGTATACAGGCAAATAATTTTTGACAAAGGACTCAAAACATACAATGAAGAAAAGAAAAGCTCTTCAATAAATGGTGCTGGGAAAATTGAAAAGTCACATTCAAAAGAATGAAAGTAGACTACATTTTGTCTCCATATACAAAAATTAATTCAAAATGGATCAAAGACCTAAACTAAGACCTGAAGCAATAAATTGCACAGAAGAAAACATAGGTACTAAACTTATGGACCTTGATTTTAGGGAAGATTTTATAAATGTGACCCCAAAGGCAAGGGAAGTAAAGGACAATAAATGAATGGGACAATATCAAACTAAAAAGTTTCTGTACCAAAAAAGAAACTACCAACAAGACAAAAAGGCAACCAACTGAACAAGATAAGGTATTTGCAAATAGCTCTGACAAAGGTATCATATCTAAAATATATAAAGAATTCATATAACTCAACACCAAACAAACAAATAATCCAACTAAAAAATAAACAGAGGCTCTGTCTAGTGTGGGTTAGTGGATTGAGCACTGAACTGTGAAGCAAAGGGTTGCTGGTTCAATTCCCAGTCTAAGGTACATGCCTGAGTTGCAGGGGCCAGGTCTCTAGTGGGGATCACATGAGAGGCAACTGCACATTGATGTTTCCCTTTCTTTCTCCCTCCCTTCTCCTCTCTAAAAATAAATAAATAAAATCTTTTAAAAAAAAATGAGCAGAGGACCTGAACAGATATTTCTCCCAAGAAGATATACAAATGGCCAACAGATATATGAAAAGCTGCTTGACTTCACTAGCTATTAGGGAAATGTAAAGCAAAATTGCAATGAGATACCACCTCATGCCTGTTAGAATAGCCATTATCAATAAGACAGGTAATAACAAGTGTTGGAGAGGTTGTAGAAAAGAAGCCCTCATTCACTGCTGATGGGAATGTAAACTAGTACGGCCACTATGGAAAACACTATGGAGACTCCTAAAAAATTTCAGACTAGACTTACTATATGACCCAGCAAGAGGGTAGTGGGTAGGTAACCAAAAAATTTGAAAACACTTATTCACAAAGATATATGCACTTCTATGTTCAGTGAAGCATTATTCACTGTGACAAAGACATGGAAACAACCAGTGTCCTTTGATGGATAATTGGATAAAAAGATGTGGTACACACATATTATGGAACACTACTCAGCCATGAGAAAGATGAAATACTGCCATTTGTGACAACTTGAATGGACCTTGAGAATATTATGCTAAGGGAATTAAATCAGTCAGAAAAGGCTAAGAACCATATAATTTCACTCATATGTGGAATATAAAACTGAAACCCATAGCCACAGACTACAGTATGGTGGTTACCAGAGGGAAGGGTGTGGGGAGGTAGTAAAGGGCAAAGGTGGCCAAATATATGGTTACAAAAGATAATATGATTTTAGGGGGGACACACAATGCAATATATAGATCATGTATCATAAAATTGTACAGCTGAAACCTATATAATTTTATTTAGCAATGTCATCATAATAAATTTAATTTAAAAATATAAAATAAAATAAAAAATATGTCAGTAGCCTTAAAATATTGCAAATAGAATTCAATCTTCTTCAAGTGCGTTAGGCACTTGAAAGCAACAGGTTTGTTGCTTTCATCAAAGAGTGGTCTTCAGGCCTTCCAAAGATGGCGGCTTTACTCTAGGCAGCATGATTCTCGGCTTCCGTGAAGAGGAGGGAAACTCGAGGATCAGTGGAGGAACAGAGCAAGTGGCCTAGGTTACAGAAACATTTTTGAAAACAGGACATCAAAAATTATAGCAATCATTGAAAAACCAGAGGATAAGGAGACTGCTTCAGGACAAACGGGACCCAGGAATCAGCGTGGGGACCAGGGGGGTTGCAGTCCCCAGGCCCAGTACTCCCGGGTCTGGCCCAGGGGAGTCGCTGCTCCCTCCCCGGAATACGGGGGTTGAGCAAAACCAAGGGAGACCTTGTTGCTTGAAGGCACAGAGAGGGCAGTTGGACTGGGAAAAAATTGCCCAGGGACTGTGAACAGCCACCCATAGCCCTGGGAGAAGTGAGTGCCACCAGCTGGCATGACCAGGGGTGGCCTAGAAGTGTACCTGCACCCCTAGCCTGGTGGGAGTGTGGATCAGTGGAAAGGGCGACCTTCCCTACAACATCCATCCAGGAAAGGGCGAGGGTGTTCTCGGGTTTCTGGAGCCTGCGGTGCTGAACTGTGGAAGCGCACACCCTGTCGGGAATCCTGACTCTCGCGCTGTGAACCCGGAAGGAACGCGGCACTTAGTGCCTTCCTAGAGCCCAAAACTCAAAAATTTGGTGGATGGGCGTGCCCTTTTATGATCCCCAGCGATGGCACCATGAATCCCAAAACGTCACAGGTGCTCCCTGAGATCATAGAGCTCGCCATGGTGTAATTCAGGGGAAGAGCAAGTCTCCTTGTAATCCCTGGAGCTTGCATCCAGAAACCGAAAAGTCACAGGAGCCCTGCGGGACCCAGAGCCTGGGAGACCACGGCAGTGAGCTCCAGAGACTGTGCTCGGGAGCACCCAGGGTCCTGTAGGGGAAAGTCAGATTGGCTCTGGGGATAGTACCTGAGACACTTACTGAGATTTGGCTGGGAAGAGTGATAAGCATTTCAAATGTCCCTCAGCCAGCTGAAGCCAGCAAGATCAGAAAAACTGGTCTGGCCAGTTAGAAACCAACAAGAGGTTGTTTTGTTTTGTTTTGTTTTGTTTCTGTGGCTGTTGTTGGTTGATTGATTTTATCTTGTGTTTTAAGTGACTTTTCATTTTTCAATTCTTATTATTTTTATATCTCTCAATCCCTTATGTTTCTCTTCCATTCATCCTAGTATTATTCCTTCCACTCCAAATTTATCTCTCCTGAACTCCATCTTCTGCTTTTTTTTCTTTTTTTTTTGATCTTACAAGTTACTGTAAATTTGTATTATCTTTTTCTCACTTTTCCGACACTTTTTATTTTAATAGTATTTTGGTATTCTTTTTCTTTCTGTATAATCTTCTTTGCTTGGCTGGTTATACTGTCATTTGATAGGTTCCCCCTGGTATCTCAGCCACAGGGTGTTGATAAGTTACTATCCTTCATCTGTGTTCCATTAATACACCTCTCACGGTTCTATACTCCTTATTCTTGATATATAGATCTCATCGATTCTGCCACAAGACTGTTCCTTTACTATCACTGTTAATAAGACTTAGTTCATACAATTGTAAGTACTACTCAACACCCCTACCTGATCTCACTCCACTTTGCAACTTCCTGGGCTATACTATTCTGGGGGTTGTCTCTATTCTTTTACACACTACTCCTATTTACTCATCTTTATTCCAATGTTACCTTAGAATCTGACCTCCCACAGCCTCACAGCTTGCTAGATCCAACTAACAATCCTTTTGTCCCCAATAAGAGTCTTACCTTCTTTCCATCCTTTCTAAAACGTGGGTAGTGGGGTGGAGGATCACGGTTAACACTATAAGGAGCCAAAGGATAACCCATCTCTTCTCTACTGGCTGCTAATGTAAATATCATAGTATACCGTCTTGCTGTCTTAAACCATTCTGCCTTACTCCTCCAACTGATCACAAAAAAGAGTAGGAGGAAGTTGTGAACACCAGGGTATACGAAGGAGACTGCACCACTGAATCTCACAAGTATTCTACCACAGAAGTTCACACCATAATTACAGGGAACCAGAACAGATCAATTTAAGAAACAGAGGCTAACAAGGAGAAGCCCACGAACAATGAGAAAACAAAGAAACAATCCCCAATTCAAGGGAAAGGAGGAAGCCTCAGGAAAAATGCTAAGTGAAATAGAGGCAACTCAACTATCAGATATTGAGTTCAAAACAATGATTATCAGGAAGTTCAATGAACTCACAATAAGCTATCAGAAACTAGAGGGAAGCTACAACAATCTCACTGCAAACTATATAAACATGAAAAAAGGAAATAGAAACTCTCAACAAGGGCCAAGAGGAAATGAAGAATGCCATTTCTGAACTGAGGAACACAGTAGAAGGAATGAAAAATGGGATTGATGAAGCAGAAGACCAGATTAGCGAGCTAGAGGACAAAGTGGAAAACAACACCCAGAAAGAGCAAGAAAAGGAAAAGAGGCTCAGAAAAAATGAAGAGGGATTAAGAGAAATGAAAGACAATATGAAACGTAATAATATCCGTATAATAGGGATACTAGAAGGAGAAGGAGAAGAACAAGGGATAGAAAACCTATTTGAAAAAGTAATGATGGGAAACTTCCCTAATTTGATGAGAGAAAAAGTCACACAAATCCAGGAAACACAGAGAGCCCCAATCAAGAGGAACCCAAAGAGGGTCACTTCAAGACATATCATAATTAAAATGGCAAAATTTCGAGACTAAGAGAGAATCTTAAAGGCAGCAAGGGAGAAACAGGAAGTAACATACAAGGGAGCCCCAATAAGGCTAACAGCTGATCGCTCAATGGAAACACTCCAAGCCAGAAGAGAATGGCAAGAAATGCTCCAAGTAATGAGAACCAGAGGTCTGTAACCAAGGTCTGCAACCAAAGCTGCACCCAGAGGTCTGTAATCTTAAATGTAAATGGATTAAATGCTCCAATCAAAAGACATAGAATAGCTGAATGGATAAGAAAAAATGACCCACATATATGCTGCCTACAAGAGACCCACCTCAGGGTAAAAAAACCTGCACAGGCTGAAAGTGAAGGGCTGGAAACAAATCATCCAAGCAAATGGACAGGAAAAAAAGCCAGGGTAGCAATACTCATATCAGACAAAATAGACTTCCAAAAAAGGTCCATAAAGAGAGACCCAGAAGGTCACTTCATAATACTCAAGGGAAGAATCCACCAAGAAGACATAAATATTGTAAATATATATGCACCCAACATAGGAGCACTCAAATACATAAAGAAAATCTTAGAGGACTTCAAGAAAGATATGGACAGCAACACAATTATTGTGGGGGATTTTAACACCCTACTATCAAAAATGGACAGATCTTCCAAACTAAATATCAACAAAGATATTGTGGCATTGAACAATATCCTTGATGAAATGGACTTTACTGATATATACAAAGCCCTTCATCCCAAAGAGGCTAAATACACATTCTTTTCAAATGTACATGGAACATTTTCAAAGATTGACCACATGATAGGACACAAAACAAGCCTCAAGAATTTCAAGAAAACTGAAATCATACCAAGTATTTTCTTGGACCACGAGGGACTGAAGCTAGAAATCAACCCCAAGGAAAAAAACCCAAACCACTCAAAATCATGGAGATTAAATAGCATGCTATTAAACAATGAATGGGTCAAGAATGATATTAGGAAAGAAATCAAAATGTTTCTGGAAACAAATGAAAATGAACTCACAACAACCGAAAACTTATGGGACACAGCCAAGGCAGTCCTGAGATGGAAGTTCATAGTGATACAGGCTGACTTACAACAGTTAGAAACATTCCAAACAAACAACCTAACCCTATGTCTACAAGAACTCGGGGAACAACAACAAAGACAGCCCAGAGCAAGCAGAAGGAAGGAAATAACCAAGATCAGAGCAGAATTAAATGACATAGAGACTAAAAGCACAATTCTAAGGATCAATGAATCCAGGATCTGGTTCTTTGAAATGATAAACAAAATCAACAAACGTTTAAGCAGACTCATCAAGAAAAAAATGAGAGAAGACCCAGATAAACACAGTCAGAAATGAAAGAGGAGAGGTTACAAAAGATACTACAGAAATGCAAAGGATTGTAAGAAATTACTACAAAGAATTGTATGCCAAAATTTTGAAAACCTAGGTGAAATGGACAAATTTCTAGAAAAATATAGTCTTCCAAAACTCAATGAAAAAGAAGCAGAAAGCCTGAACAGACCAATAACAGCAAAAGAAATTGAAGCAGTAATCAAAAACTCCCAACACACAAAAGCCCTGGACCAGATGGTTTCACAGGAGAATTCTACAAAGCATTTAAGGAAGAGCTAACCCCTATCCTTCACAGACTATTCCAAAAAATCTAAAAAGATAAAAGACTTCCAAACTCTTTTTATGAGGCCAACATCATCCTAATTCCAAAACCAGATAAAGACACAACAAAGAAAGAAAACTTCAGGCCAACATCACTGATGAACATTGATGTTAAAATCCTCAACAAAATACTGGCAAACTGTATCCAACAATACATTAAAAAGATCATACACTATGACCAAGTGGGATTCATTCCAGAGATGCAAAGATGGTACAATATTCACAAATCAGTAAATGTAATACGTCGCATAAACAAAAGCAAAAAACAAAAACCACATGATCATATCAATAGACGCAAAAAAAAAGCATTTCATAAGGTACAGCACCCATTTATGATAAAAACACTCGGCAAGGTGGGAATAGAGGGAGCATTCCTCAACATAATAAAGGCCATATATGAGAGACCTGCAGCCGACATCATACTCAATGGGCAAAAATTAAAATCTTTTCCATTAAGATCAAGAAGAAGACAAGGCTGTCCACTTTCACCACTTCTATTCAATATAGTAGCGGAAGCTTTAGCCACAGTGATCAAACAAGAAAAAGAAATAAAAGGCATCCAAATAAGAAAGGAGGAAACAAAACTGTCACTGTTTGCAGATGACATGATAGTGTACATAGAAAATCCTATAGACTCCACCAAAAATCTGCTTTACCTAATAAATGAATCTGGCAAAACAGCAGGATACAAAGTCAATAACCAGAAATCAAAGGCATTTCTGTACACCAACAATGACACAGCAGAAGCAGATATCAAGGAAAAAATCCCATTCGATATAGCAAAAAGAAAAATAAAATATCTAGGAATAAACCTAACCAAAGAGGTAAAAGACCTATGTTTAGAAAACTACATAACACTCAGGAAAGAAATCAAGGAAAACACAAACAAATGGAAACATATACCGTGTTCATGGATTGGAAGAATTAGTATTACGAAAATGTCCATACTACCCAAAGCAATTTACACATTCAAGGCAATTCCTATTAAAGTACCAATGGCTTATTTCACAGACATAGAACAAACACTTCCAAAATTTATATGGAATTATAAACGACTACCCAAAGCAATTTACACATTCAAGGCAATTCCTATTAAAGTACCAATGGCTTATTTCACAGACATAGAACAAACACTTCCAAAATTTATATGGAATTATAAACGACCCTGAAAAGCTACTGCAATTTTGAGAAAGAAGAGTAAAGTAGGAGGGATCACAATACCTGACACTAAACTATATTACAAGGCCTCTGTAATCAAAACAGCCTGGTACTGGCATAAAAACAGGCACATGGGCCAGTGGAACAGAACAGAGAGCCCAGAAATAAACCCAAGTCTCTATGGTCAATTAACAAAGGAGGCAGCAACATAAAATGGAGTAAAAATAGCCTCTTCAACAAATGGTGTTGGGAGAACTGGACAACTACGTGCAAAAAATGAAACTCAAGCACCGGCTTACACCTTATACAAAAATAAATTCAAGGTGGATAAAAGACTTAAATATAAAACGTGACACCATTAAAGTCCTAGAGGAGAACATAGGTAGGAAAATCTCAGATATTTCATGCAGAAACTTTTTTACTGACATGTCCCCTAGAGCAAGGGACATAAAGGAAAGAATAAACAAATGGGACCTCGTCAAAATTAAAACCTTCTGCACAGCTAAAGAAAACAGTACCAAAATTAAAAGAGAACCAATTGTATGGGAAAACATATTTGACAATGATACCTCAGACAAGGGTTTAATCTCCAAAATATATAAAGAACTTACACGACTCCACTCTAAGAAGACAAGGAATCCAATTAAAAAATGGGCAAAGGACTTGAACAGACACTTTTCCAAGGAGGACATACAGAAGATCCAAAGACACATGAAACGATGTTCAATATCGCTAGCTATCAGAGAGATGCAAAACAAAATCACAGTGAGATACCACTTCACACCAGTCAGAATGCCCAAAGCAACAAACAACCAGTGTTAGAGAGGTTGTGGAGAAAAGGGAACACTAGTGCACTGTTGGTGGGACAGCAGACTGGTATAACCACTATGGAAAGCAGTATAGAACTTCCTCAGAAAAGTAAAAATGGATCTGCCTTTTGACCCTGCAATTCCACTGCTGGGACTCTATCCTAAGAACACTAAAACACCAATACAAAAGAACCTTTGCACCCCGATGTTCATAGCAGCACAATTTACAATAGCTAGGTGCTGGAAGCAACCTAGATGCCCATCAGTAAGTGACTGGATCAAAAAACTATGGTACATTTACACAATGGAATTCTATGCAGCAGAAAGAAAGAAGGAGCTCCTACCCTTTACAACAGCTTGAATGGAGCTGGAATGCATTATGCTAAGTGAAACAAGCCAGGCAATGAAAGACAAATACCATATGATCTCACCTTTAACAGGAACCTAAACAACAAAACAAAGAAACAAGCAAAATATAACCAAAGACACTGAAATAGAGGACAGGCTGACAGTTACCAGAGGGGAGAGAAGAGGGAATTCAGGGGACAATGGGAAGGGTTTATGGGAACAAATTTAAAGGACACATGGACAAAAACTAGGGGATGGGTGGTAATGGGAGGGAAGTGGGGATGTTTGGAGGGTAGGCTGGATTGGGAGTAAAAGGGAGAAAACTGTACTTGAACAATGATTAAAATAAAATTTTTTAAAAAAGGAGTGGTCTTCATTATTGTTAGTATTATTCTACCTTGTAATCATCCAGAATTCTTTGCTCATACTATGTGTTTCACCAATTAACTGGTGAGTTGAATTGCTTAAATGTTTTCTCTTCTTAGTGAAGCTTTTGTCTATGTTACAGGGTAGGAACCAAATTTAACTCCCTAATCATAAGACAAATATTTACCACAAATAATAGCATTCTGACAATTTGAATTTCTAACTGCCAGCAGAGCTGTTACAAAGAAAATTATAAGCACAAATGCTCCATATTGAAAGACCCAACTGCTCCTAAGCCAGGCAGCACATGCCCAAATTGTCATTTTCTTCAATTGAGAACTGCTGTTTATGTCTTGACACCTCCACTTAAAAATTATTTCTGACAAGAATCTTAACAGCTTTAAATCAGTCTAATTAAAGATAATACATTTTTGCTAGAAAAGTGTTTGAAATTATACAGTATTGCAGAGTTCACTTTTTAAATGAAGTTACTGAGTGCATTAGCAAATGACAAAAACACCTCCATTGATGTATGACCTTCTGTCAAAGGGAAACATTTCTATTATTCTTAAGGAAGTTCCTAACTGCAAAGTAATTAATTAAAAAATGCTTAGAAAGTTTATATATATTTTATCAGCACCATTTCCTCAGATATTGCTTTGTATCGATGTAGCAGGAAGCGTCTGACAGGATTCTCAGTGATGCCTGGGATTCTTGTCCTTGCATAACCCACTTCCCATCAGTGTGTTTGGGACCTAGAGACTCACTTCTAGCATACAGAATATAGCACTCGTAATGGGATGTCATTTTCATATGAGGTTATAAAGGAGTCTAGCTTCTATCTTGCTAGTTTTCTCTTGGTTGCTCTCTTACCTTCTTGATTCTTGCTACCATGTTGTCAGTTTCCCAAGGAGAGGTTCCCATGGAAAACAACTAAGGGTGCTCAACAGCTTATGAGGAACTAAAACTCAGTTAAAAAATGTGCAAGGAACTGAATCCAGGCAACAAACACATGAGTGAGCTTGGAAACTTATCCTTCTCAGTTAAGCCTTGAGATGACTGTGGTTCCATGAGAGACCCAAAACCAGAAGACCCAGCGAAGTTGAATCTGGATTCCTGACACACAGAATCTGTGAAATAATAAATATGTTTTCATTTTCAGCTGCTACATTTTGGGGAAATCTGTTGTGCAGCAATAATGAAAAAAACATATGATATGAACTTTGATTCATTCTCTTTCTAAAAATCTATTCTTATATGAAAGTCTCATTTATCCTATTCCTTGATACATTTTTGTTATGGTTTCACCATGCTCTTAAATTGAATTCCGTGTCTTCTTACCTCCACACACACCACACATGTGTCATCTGATGTCTATGTTTTTCAAAAGCATGCTCCTTTATACCCTTTTTTCCTCTTCTCCAAAATCCAAATGAATGCGATGAGAAATGTAACCCCAGTCATTTGGGTTCTGAGCATTGATGTCATCATTAATGTCTCCATTTTCTGCCTTGACAGTCCTACACAGTCATAATGCCCTCACGTGTGCACCCTTTCTTAACAAAGGCAGCCACATCTCTCTTCCCTTCTTATTGTTTCTTTTTTGTGTCAGAACTATTGTAATTGTTCAAAACAGATTTCAATTCATTCTGTATATACAAAGCCTGGTTACACCTTCTAAAATAGCTCTCATTTTACATGAAGCTTTTGCCTAAAAACCTAGAGAATGCTCATTTGTGTTTAGAAAATTACCTTTGACCATGACATCCAATCTGACAGTGCACCTGGCATGCCAATTTTATCTCTTTTGTGACCAGAGCCTTATGAAAATGCCTTCTAAGGTTTAGTTTTTCCAAGTCTTAGGGCAAAATAAAACAGCACAGCCAATTTGATATAATATCCATCTAGGATGTTGTGACAAGTCAGGTTCCCAAGAAGCAGACTGTGAGATGGAAATTATTACCATGAGAGAAGATTGTTAGGGAGTCCTTTTAGGCTGATTGTTTGGAGTGTGGGGAGTGGAACTGGGAAGAGGGAGAAATTGGGAGACAATGCAATCATTAAGAAAGCATTAGCCTTATTCAGAACAGCATCTTTACTCATAGAAGCATAAAACTGGGAACAACACAAAACTGTCCATCAACAAAATCAATTGTGGAGTATCAGACAAGAAATATATGCAGTATTTTTTAAAATACAAACTACTATTAATTCAACAACATAGATAATTTTCATAGACATAAGAGTGATCAAAAGAAATCAGTCACCCAAGGGTAATAACTATATGATTCCATGAATATGAAGTTGAAGAAGTGACAAAACTAAGCTGTAGTGATAGAGATCAGAATAGTGGTTTCATCTTAAGGGAGAGGGGTTATTGTCTGAGAAGAGCCATGAGGGAAATTTCAGGGACATGAGGACTGACAACCTTGTCTTGATCTGGGTGGTTGTCATATACCTATGTAAGAATTTCTCCAGCTATAGACCGAATATCTGTGCAGTATGATGTATGCATGTTATAACTTCTTTTAGAAGGAAAAAATTAGCGTTAGTGTAAATAAAATAACAATTATATCAAACAAATATGTTCATCTTCCTTGACCAATGAGCTAAAGTTGCAGCCAATTTATAACTTTCCGAAGCTGTAGGACTATGTGTATACTTCTGTTCATAAAGTATAAGATATATGCATCAAAACAGGAGGAAGACACTTGAATAACAAAATAGTAATCTCTGGCACACACTTTGATTGTGTGTAAATTTTATTTTCTCTTTTTTACCTCTTTGATTTTTAAAAGGCAAACATTGATTATTCTTTAAAAACAGATTGTAATTCATTGGAAATGGGCTCAAATAAAAAAGCAATGCCAGAAGTGAGGTTATAAACACTGTAATTACTTAGACTCTAAGTAATTTAGTCTTAGAGTATGTGATAAACAGCAAAGTGAAATAATATGATTTATTTTTTCCAGTACAAGAGAGTGAAGATTAGTATAGAATGCTAGTTAAAAAAAAAAACAAGCTGAAAATGACCCACACTGAAATGACAGTGCATTCAGATGGGACCATCTAGTTTAAAGGACCACAGCATAACTACTGACATCAGTGAGGGGTTTCTGGCAAGCAGCAGGCAGAGACAGAGGGGCTGTCCCAGCAGCATGTCTCTGATTTCCCAGGAGGCCAAGAGAAAGCCCCATCCTCTGACAATGAAGGCTCTCTCCACAGTGGCAGCTTCCAATGCTGCACAGAGGACAGGCTACACCGACAAAAAGCATAAAACCCTTTCAGTCATTTTCAGATGCCAGGGCAACCAGGATGTCAGCCCTGCTGCCTAGGAATACCCAGAGTAAGCCACAGTGACAGGTAAATATAGAAGTGTGTGAATTTGTCAGACTCCCAAGGCTTCCAGCCACACAGACTCAGTGCCTACTAAAATCATTTCATGATGATCAGACTCTTCCCAGGGCCCCTGTGGTAAAGTATTGCATTCTCTGCCAGCACAACTCAG
This sequence comes from Phyllostomus discolor, assembly GCF_004126475.2. Lineage (NCBI taxonomy): Eukaryota > Metazoa > Chordata > Mammalia > Chiroptera > Phyllostomidae > Phyllostomus > Phyllostomus discolor. The sequence goes on from NC_040909.2 coordinate 58,446,532, forward strand.
GATCATGAATCCCCAGGGATGGTTGAAGGAACACAGACATTTTCATGCAGAGGTTTTATAATAACAGGGAAAAGAGTCTCTTTCCCACAAAGAATGCTGAAAGCTCACAAAAAGAAAAGGTTTCTTTATCATCTAATAAAAATAAAACAATAATAAAAATAATTTAAGAATTTATATTTGAGGAAGGAACAGGGAGATAGAGTGGCAGTTTTGAAAAATGCCATTTGTCTTTGTGGAAGCCTTGAGATTAAAAGCATTAGTGTCAGCTGCATGGCCTCAGACAGTTTACTTCTCTGTGCATCAACTTCCTCCTGTATGGAGTAGGAGAATGATCACATCCATCTCACAGATGGTTGTTGAGCCAAGAGTAATGGGTTGATGTATACCCTGTACACTTAATACAATGCCTGACACATATCAAGCATGTATTAACAATACATGTTACATAACACATGCTATTATTGATTCCCACTATATATTGGCAGCTCTCATTATAGTCTCTTTTGACACTTCCCAGTTTCATTCCTGGTGTAAAGTCTTCTTTCATACCTCTTGTGTGTTCTTATTTCTAAAATAGAATCCAGCCTTGTAAAAAGGTATGACAAATGCTAACCCAAGCCAACTGGCACAAGGTCACAGTAAATGGATTCAATGCAACACATTGCAAATCCAGATAAACAGAAGCCTAGTTAAGACAAATAGGCAAAGTCAGCTTACCTGGTTTTTCCCATTGGAAAGACATCAGAATCTTGACTCATAAAGTCTGGTGTGATCCATCTATGTACCTACACATGAAAATACCAAGATGCACCCTTTAATCACAAAACCTGAGGGGCTCATAGGTAGATAGAATCCATATTCTGTAAAGAAATCTGCATTCTGTGAAATTGATAATAAAAGATAAATAATCTCTAGCTACTTCTTATTAAGGAATTGGTGATAATCTCTGAACAATGAAGTCGAGGAAAGAGTTCTCATACCATGTCTGGTAACAGAGAACCTTATTATTACTTTTGGCTTAGATTTGCTAGAAGCATAGTATCATAATAAAAAGAGCAGACTTTGGCATCACACTGCCTAGGATTCTAACCCAGTACCAACATCTGCTAGATGTGTGGTTTGGGTATGTTAGCATCTCTGTGCCTCAATTTTGTCAACAATAATTGGCATTAACAATAGTACCTATCTCAAAAGATGACTATAAGTATTAAACTTATTTATGATAAGGTAAAGAAAGCACTTTAGCCCCTGCACACAGCAGTTAAATCTTTAACTATTTTTATTAATACATTTTTGATCAATGGATGTCTATTATTAACTTTTTAATCATGTTCACTTCAGAAATTTGAGAAAATAAAAAGGAGAAAAATAAATTAAAAGGAAGAAAAAATCTTATTATCTAACCTCTCAGAGTTAACCACTATTAATGTTTTAGAAGTTTCCTTTTTAAATATAACTCAGAACAAGACAAAAGTATACTAGAAAAGTTATAACCTAATATGTTTCAACTTAACCACCAATTATGGTGGAGGGAATGTCATATTTTTCATTTAACCATGCTTTATGGGGAAAAATTCTTGTCATTAAATATTCTTCTACAACAATATTTTGCCCAATGCAGAGTATTACATTGCTTAGGGATATTCATTTAACCATTCCTTCATTACTAGGTATTTTAAAAGTATCCAAATTTGTATTATTTTTAAAAAATGAAAGACCATCTTCCCTGGCTGGTGTAGCTCAGTGGATTGAGCTTGGGTTGTGAACCAAAGTGTCACAGGTTCTATTCCCAGTCAGGGTACATGCCTGGGTTGCAGGCCATGACCCCCAGCAACCGCATATTGATGTTTCTCTCTCTCTCTCTCTCTCTTTCTCCCTCCCTTCCCTCTCTAAAAATAAATAAATAAATAAAATCTTTTAAAAAATTAAAGCAGATGGCAAAACATATACCCCCATTCATCAGAATAGGCATTGTTTTGTCTAAAAAAAAAAAAAAAAAAAGAAAGTAAGACCATCCTTGGAGCTGAATGTGCAGATCTAAATTTTTTTTCTTCAGAAAAATCCTAAGAGTGCAATTTTCAATATCTGAAAAGAAAAACATTATTAAAGCTTTTGGTATATTTAATGGATTTCTAATGTAATATATTATTTCTTCTAAAATGCTCTTTAAGTCTCAGCTGGTATAGCTCTGTGGATTAGCACAGGCCTGTGAACCAAAGGGTTGCTGGTTCAATTCTTAGTCAGGGCAAATGCCTGGGTTGCAGGCTAGGTCCCCTATACCGGGCACACGAAAGGCAACCACACATTGACGTCTCTCATCCTCTCTCTTTCCCTTCCCCTCTCTCTAAAGATAAATAAATAAAATCTTTTTAAAAGATAAAATAAAATTCTCTCTAATGTTCTTGTCTGGAACATGTGATGCTACAGCTCTTTGTCTCACTAATCAACAGGTTCTTTCTTCATTTCTGTTATGAGATCCACATTTTCCTCTGTGGCAGTAGAAGAACTTTCAAAACTCTGATAGGAAAGAATCCTTCTCTCTTGCCTGCAATTGGATTATGAAAAAATATGAACCATGATACTTATTGTGCAGCCTCTGGCAATAGCATCCCTGGATCTTACCTTTTCATCACTTGAAGCTCAGTGTTTTGTGTTTCATTTTTCACCTATTTGATGCTTTGCTATAGTGAAGAGCTTCAACACCTCTTGACCATCTCTCCACTTTCCCTTTTCACTTTCTGAACTTGTGATATTATATTTTACAGGACAAAGTAAAAGTTAAAAACATGAAATCCCCGAACTTCAACTATTTTACAAGCTGATGTTTGCATCAAATTTCCTCTAGTGGCACCTCCTTGGAATTAGAATAAATATCAAACACACTGACTCTCGGCACTGCCACCAGGTAGAAACAAGGTGCCAGGCTGGATAAAACAAGGTAGAGGGCCAGATTCGAGCCATGGGCCTTGTGTTGGCCACCTGTGTCCTAGAGGTACAAGCCAATGTAATGATTCACAGAAAGCAAGAATGATATATTATAGGGCCAACCAACCAAAGAGAGCTTCAAAAAGGAATTTGAACTGAGCTTGAAGAATTAGTGATTTTTTAATAGGAAGAAATGAATAACAAAAACATAGCAGATCCTGAACTAGCCCCTGGCTATTCTCCAACTGTTCTGCTCCCATCTCCCCTTTGCCTACCAAACTCTAGTCACACAAAATATTCTTCAGGTCCTTTAACATGCCAAACAATTTTGACCCTGGAACCTGGGCCTGAGCTGACCCTCTGCCTGGAATTATGTTTTGCTCTTACTTGTTATTCAAATCACCGCTGAAATGACATCTGCTCACAGACCTCCCCGGCCAATCAATCTTAAGATACCTCTCACTTACTTTCTGACATCACCCAATTTAAATCTGCATTGCACTTGTCATTTTCTGATCTTGAAAAACAGAGAGGACTTCAATGTCTTGTTCCCTGATATAGCCATTGGTACTAGTGCCTGCCACATGGTAGGTGCTTAACAAATATGTACTGGAAAATTTTGTTGAACAAGGTATGAAAAAAATTTCTTGTTATGCCGTGCTCAAAATGGCCATCAAACTTGAGTTCTGAAAGGAGGGGAATGTTATAATGAGAATAAGGTGAACCTCTGCAAGAATAAATCTGTTATATAACTAGTTTTAGGAGACCAATTGTGAGCAGATCTATAGATATTGGATAGGATATGACAGGTTTAGGGACTTTTAAGTGACAGAGAAACTTCTTCCTGATTGTCAAAAAGTGATGAAATGAGAAAATGAACAGGATTTGGAGAAGAGAGAAATGGAGGGCTAAGGAAAGAATGGAAAGGGAGAGGTAATGAGCAAGGAAAAGAAAGAGTGAATTCAAAGTTGGTGTTTTAAGTGCTATGTGGTTGAGATCTCCTAGGCAGGGGTGTCAAACTCATTTTCACTGGGAGCCACATTAGCCTCATGGTTGCCTTCAACAGGTCAAATGTGATTTTAGGACTGTATAAATGTAACTACTCCATAACTGCTCCATAAATGAGAGCTCGGCACTGCCACCAGGTAGAAACAAGGTGCCAGGCTGGATAAAACAAGGTAGAGGGCCAGATTCGAGCCATGGGCCTTGTGTTGGCCACCTGTGTCCTAGAGGTACAAGCCAATGTAATGATTCACAGAAAGCAAGAATGATATATTATAGGGCCAACCAACCAAAGAGAGCTTCAAAAAGGAATTTGAACTGAGCTTGAAGAATTAGTGATTTTTTAATAGGAAGAAATGAATAACAAAAACATAGCAGATCCTGAGCAAAGACAACTAAAAATAAAGTGCATGGTTCACAGGAACAGAGGTCATTTTGTGGGATTGATGTATGAGGAACAGAGGTGATGGGAGGAAATTATGACTGCTAGTACCTCTATATTAGGCACACATATTCCCCAGGAGAAATAGCAAGGCCTGGCTGGTTCTGACCTGTAACAAGAAGAGAAGTCAGTCATGAAATCCATGTTCTTAATGATTTTCCTCAATTTTCTTTTTCCATTTTTCTCTTTCTTGGTATCTTTATTGAGATATAGTACACACACCTTCCAATTTACCCACATAAGTGCACAATTCAATGGAGTGGGGTTTTTTTTACATTTTTAATTTTAATTGTTGTTCAAGTACAATTTTCTGTCTTTTACTCCCATCCCAGCCCAGCCCCCAGTGCTCCCCACCTCCCTCCCATTTCCACCCCACTTAGTTTTTGTCCATGTGTCCTTTATACTTGTTCCTGTAAACCCTTCCCCTTTTCCCCTGAAATTCCCTCCCCTCTCCCCTCTGGACACTGTCAGCCTGTTCTCTATTTCACTGTCTTTGGTTATATTTTGCTTGTTTCTTTGTCTTGTTGTTTAAGTTCCTGTTAAAAGTGAGATCATATGGTATTTGTCTTTCACTGCCTGGCTTATTTCACTCAGCATAATGCTTTCCAGTTCCATCCATACTGTTGCAAAGTGTAGGAGCTCCTTCTTTCTTTCTGCTGCATAGAATTCCATTGTGTAAATGTACCATAGTTTTTTGATCCATTGATTTACTGATGGGCACCTAGGTTGCTTCCAACACTTGGCTCTTGTAAATTGTGCTGCTATGAACATCAGGGTGCAAAGGTTCTTTTGGATTGGTGTTTCAGGGTTCTTAGGATAGAGTCCCAGCAGTGGAATTGCTAGGTCAAAAGGCAGATCCATTTTTAGTTTTCTGAGAAAATTCCATTCTGTTTTCCATAGTGGTTGTACCAGTCTGCAATCCCACCAGCATTGCACTAGGGTCTCCTTTTCTCCACAACCTCTCCAACACTTGTTTTTTGTTCATTTGTTTAGATGGGCATTCTGACTGGTGTAAAGTGGTATCTCATTGTGGTTTTAATTTGCATCTCTCTGATAGCTAGCGATATTGAACATGGTTTCATGTGTCTTTGGATTTTCTGTATGTCCTCCCTGGAGAAGTGTCTGTTCAAGTCCCTTGCCCATTTTTTAATGGGGTTGCTTGTCTTCTTGGAGTGGAGTCGTGTAAGTTCTTTATATATTTTGGAGACTAAACCCTTGTCTGAGGTATCATTGGCAAATATGTTTTTCCATAGTTAGTTCTCTTTTTATTTTAATACTGTTTTCTTTAGCCATGCAGAGGTTTTTTATTTTGATGAGATCACAATTCAATGTTTTTTAGTACATGCATTAAGTTGTGCAACCAACATCACAATCTAATTCGAGAATATTTTCATCATCCCCCAAAAGAAAGCCCATTCTATTAACAGTCAGCCCTCATCACTTCCCTCTTTCCCCAGGCAAACATTAATCAACTTTTTATCTCTATGGATTTGTCTATTCCAAACATTTTATATAAAGGACTCCCACAATATGTGGTCTTTTCTGACTGACTTCTTTTACTGAGCATAATGCTTTCAAAATTCATCCTTGTTGTAGCACCCATCATTATTTCAATTCTTTTCATGGCTGAATAATATTCCACCTTGTGGATAGACCACAATTACAGCTATTCATCATTTGACATATAGTTGGACTATTTCCATTTTTGGCTATTGACTTTAATGTACAAGTATTTCTGTGAACATATATTTTCATTTGTCCTGGGAATATAGCTAGAAGTAGAATTGTTGGGTCATAGTGTTTATGTTTAATATTTTTAGGAATTGCATAGCTGTTTTCCAAAGTGGCTGTAGCATTTTATGTTCTCACCAGCACTGTATGAAGTACCAGTTCTTCTACATTCTTGCCAACACTTATGACATCTATTATTTTGGTTACAGTCTTCCTAGCAGATGTGAACTTATATCTTACTGTGGTATCTCATTACAGTTTTAATTTGCATTTCTGTAATGACTACATGTTGAGCATATTTTATTGTGCTTTTGGCCATTCTATTCTGCTCAATCTATTCTTCACACTGTAGCAAAATTATAGTCTTTATCCTACACCAGGTCTGAATACTACCTTACCTAAAACTTTGAAAGGCTACCCATTATACTTAAACTAAAATTCAAATCCCTACTACAATATACTAAGCCCTGCATGATATTACAAGTTGCAAATATTTTACTAATTTGCACATTTCGTTTGGGGGTATGTTTCAGTCTTTCCTACTGAGAAGAGCAGAAATAATGTCTGCCTGTCCTCCATGAATCCCCATGCCTAGAACAATGGCCAATAAATGGTAAAACAAGCACTCACCAAATGCATGAACAATTAGGAAATTACAAAGTAAATGATTCCCCAAAATATAGCTAAATAATACACAATACTATATGAATAAAAAATGACAAAAAGTTGTGTCCCTTATTTATTTATATGGAATATAAATAGTTTGTTAACTTTTGTCATAAAAACATATATACTAGTTGAGCTAGAAGTAGAGGGTGTAATTAAAGTAGTCATACCTATTGTAGTTAATTCAATTCAATCACAGTCCCTAAAGAGTGTGTCAGCTATTATGACATTCCCAACCAGCACAACTCATATCCATGTGCTGTATATTTGCCACTCTGAACTATAAAAAAGGAGAATAAATTAGGCAAACAACAGGCCTATTACCATTATGCAGATATATAATGCAGGCTTATTTGTATAGATTGATACTGATGTGATTATTCTGATTGTGTTAACAATGAATGTGTAACAGCCAAATGAAAGTGTCAGCTGTTCCATTGTGAGTCTGTGTCTTAACACATTCCAAAGTCAGCCTTTGTTCAATAAAACATAAAAGTCATTTTTGAACTATGCTGTAGATGTAAGTGTCCTTGGGGTTTTGAGGTTGCTCTTGCCACACCCTTAGTAATTTAAAGTAATTGGAAGTTAATTGAGAAATAAATTATTCATGTCATGTGTTACTTAAAATATAAAATCATCATTATGATGGCTTGTAATCTTTTACATGGAAAGCATCATTTGCACTGGCTGGTGTGGCTCAGTGGGTTGAGTGCAAGCCTGCAACCAAAGGTTCACCAGTTGGATTCCCAGTCAGCGCACATGCCTGGGGTGTGGGCCAGGTGTCCCCAGGGCAGGGGAGGGGCTGGCACACAAGAGGCAACCACACAATGATGTTTCTCTCCCTCTCTTTCTCCCTCCCTTTTTCCTCTGTCCAAAAATAAATGCATAAAATCTTTAAAATAATTTTAAAAATTAAAAATAAAAAAGAAAGCAACTTTTATCCTTAGTCTTTCTAAATATATGACTTCGAAGATTCTGAACAAAACAAGAAATAGTTCCTACCTAAGCCTCACTGACTTCTCATACTTATTTGCCCCCCAAGAACTCATCTTGTTTAATTATGTAAACTTAGGTAAGTTTAGCTCCCACATAAGGATTCTAATGAGTCCACTCTGTCTTATCTCAAATCATCCACTTCTTTCCACCATGTCAGTCACCACCATGGTCTGAGACACTCATTTCTTTTCAGGACGACTGCAGCCACTGCCCTTGTGTCTTCTGCTCCACTTGTGCTTCCCACCAGCTAACCCTCCACCAAGCAGGTCAGATCCTGCCACTCCCATCATTACTGAATGAATGAATCAGTGAATGAATGTCTAACTCATATGAGGAGGAGCAGCAATTCTAATGATAATCTTCTCGTATGTGCAAAGCACTTGTTCATATCCTCAAACCAGCATTTTGATGAGAATATGTAAGAAGTATTATTATTATTTCCAATTTGCAAGTGAAGAAACTGAGACTGGAACAATGGGATGATTTTCTCAGAATTCTACAGCTAGTTTGGGGGCAGACAGAGCCAAGATTCTAACTTGAAATTCCAAATTCCCTGCCCTGTGCTCTTTCCATGATGTGTCCTCTGCCTTCCCTACCTAAACACACACACACACACACACACCAATTCAAGTAGAATCTAGGGTGCCCAATCTGCCTCAAAACAAATCTAAAAGCTATTTATGTTTTCTGTCTTTACATCAAAAGAAACTATTCCTTGAACATCTGCAATAGCAGAAGTATACCAGTGGGAGACTACTGCATTTCCAGGGCAGAACCAATCATGCTGTCCTCAGAACTGCCCAAGAAGAAACTCCCACTCTCAGAACATGAACACAGTTCAAATTATCAAGAAAGTCACTGAGATAAGAAAGCCTTCATTTCCTTTGTAAAGAGCTGCCTCAAATTAATGTTCTGTTGAGCATATCTAGAAAACTTTTGAGCCAGTTATTAACTGAGACAGAACTCTTTGTGAGGCCCCTTTTTCTTGTAGCTCACAAAAGGAATTTACAAGATAATGCTGGATGCTCTGATTAGGCAGGGCAAAGGAGAATGAAGAAAATATAATAAAAATAAAGAATCATAGGGTATCTTCATACTGAAATACATCTTAGAACAGAACTCATGCAGGGTACAGAGTGTCACAAAACTATTTCACTGTGCCATCTTCTTTCTTATAAACCATCTTAATCTCCTTTCTCATCCAGGACAAGAATGACACCCTCATTTTCTGGAAAAGGTGGTCAGGTAAGTACAAGGGAGAAAATGCTTCCATAGGTAACATGAAGAAGCTGGTTTCCATATGGTACATTTTCATTCTTTTTTAAAAGATTTTATTTATTTAGGGAGAGGGGAAGGGAGGGAGAAAGAGAGGGAGAGAAACATCAATGCGTGGTTACCTCTCATGTGCCCCACTACTGGAGACCTGGCCAGCAACCCAGGATGTGCCCTGATTAGGAATCAAACCAGTGACCCTTTGGTTTGCTGGCCTGCACTCAGCCCACTGAGCCACACCAGCCAGGGCCCATATGGTACATTTTCTATAACTAGTCAAAAAGGTAACTGAGAACTAAAGGGAACTAAGGGTAATCAAAATTAGCCTAGACCAAGGAATCTAGAAGAAAAAAAGAAAAGGTGTGAATCAGAGCTTGAGTCAGGAATACATATAAAGTCAAAAATTCTTCTTCAAGACCAATCTCCTCATTTCCACATGTAGGTAGTCCCTCTTACCTGTCTCTTTACAATTTTTGCTTAGTTAGTTAGTACCACCCCCCACCTAGATCGCTTCTTCTTCTTTCTCTTGAGTTCTAAGTATGGAAAGTTTTAAGAACAAGTATAAATGACCTATGGACATGGACAACAGGGTGGGGATTGACTGTGGAAGCAGGAGGTGGGAGAGGCAGGGGAGAACAGCAAGGGGAAATTGGGGCAACTGTAATAGAACAATATAAACTAAACAAAACAAAAACTTTCAGATGCCTAGGTAAGTTAAAGCAGAGCAGTCATGAGCTGCCAAGACCCTTCTCCTGCTCCACCCCATGTCTGCCAAACAACCCTGTGACACTGTATCCACATTTCTACCACATAGAAAGCGCTCTCTCTCTCTCTCTCTCTCTCTATTCTTTAACCACTCCACATGTTTGATTCCTGGGGACCTTCAAAAAATGTTTCTTTCCTCCTCTTGGAATGCTTTCTTTTACTCCTCATTTTTCTTTGGGTGACTGCCTTGAACCTGCCCCCTTTCCCTATCCTAACCAGACCTGATTAGTTCACTTTGTCTCACTCTCATGGTACTTATCACAGAAACAAACTAATTAATGAAACAATTATAATTTTTTATTGTGTGTCATCCAATTAGACTGGGCAATACAAGAGGAACATGATCTAATTCTTCTATTGGAATCCCAATGTTTAACTCATTGCCTAGCACATAAAGGGTGCTCAATAAAAATTTGTTGTTCCTTTGGCTACCTCACCTTTAAAAATCTTTCTACTCCATCATCTTTCTCAAGTTGTAATTCAGTATATACTGACCTGGAGATAAAACACAGGTGACCAGAGGGTGGCTATTAGGCCCTAATGACCAAGAAGCAGTAGGGTTGTTCCTCTCCTAGAATAATCTATCTTGTTGACATGGTTCACCATCCTTCTTGCTGCATCACCAGAAATCTAGACATCATTCTTGATACCTGTCTCTCTTTATTTTCACATCCCACATATTACCTAGGACTGCCTATTTTATCTCCTATCTAATGCTGTACAACCCACTCCCCAAGTCTCCTTCACAACACAAGTCCAAGCCACCACTCTCCCTGCAACAGCTTTCTTCTCACTGGTCTCACTACATCCATCTCTGTTGCCCCTTTCCCCTTTATTCTTCACTTAGCAGCCAAAGTGTCTCTTTTGAAACATCTACCATGCTGTAGCTCTGGCTTCAATGACTTCCCATGATTCTTAGGACAAAGAGTAAAAGACTTAGTTAGTCTATAAGGCCCTTGTAGAGAAGACCACTGTGCACCTCACACACCAATTCCTTGTGTGCTCAGCCATCTTACTGCCTTTTGGCCTCCTAAGCCCTTGGCATCACATGTCTTTGCACAAGTTTCCCTCAGTTCACAGTTCTCTTTTCACCCCCTCCCCCATGAACTCCTGATCATTTTTCAGATTCCAGCTCAATTGTCTTGCTCAGGAGAGCATTCATTTACCACATTCCCTTCCTAACTCTAAAGTCAATTCCTTCCCTTTCCAGGTTTAGATATGCTTCCAAATGTTTTTAACTGTGCATTCCTTCAGTAATAGTATATGAGTAATTCCTGTCTTTTATACTAGACTCTAAGTTCCTGGTCAGCAGAGACTTGATATTTTAATCCATCCTCAACATGTAACACAGTGCTTAGTGTATATAAAAGGCACTAAATAAACTTTTGTGGATGGATGACTAGTTTAAGATGCCATTTATCTGTCATGGAAAGCATTACAAAATCCTCACTGGGGCCGACCAAAGGCCATAAATGTGTGAATTATGCTGGGGGTTAGTAAAAAGAGTGGTAGAGAGTGCACTGAAATTTAAAATTTTCTTGAAACCTTACGTTGGGTCAACAAAATGTTTGCTGGCTCTTCTGTAGCTTTTAGTTTAGCCCTCTGAAGAGATTGTTCCAGGAAGCTCAAGTCCCACCTACTTGGCCCTTAGAGAGGAAGGAAGGCTTTGCTGCTGACAGGTCATGACCACAGTCTCTCCCCCAAGACCTCTGATTTCAGAAGGCAAGTTCTGTTCACAGGAAACAAAGAGTCTCCATATAAGCCCAAATCCAGTGAAGAAGTCTATCACATAACCAAGAAGCCAGAGACTGCAGTTTCACTTATACTAATACATATCATGGAGCTTAAGAGACTAAAAGAGGTTTAAAACTTAAACATGTGATATAACCCCAACAATTCATTTGTTTAGTATTTTTTTCAAAAAAAAAAGAAAGGAAAAAGTTAAACTTAGTAACAATAGCATGAAAACAAAAACATTTCCTGGGAGCAAAAGGAGTATTGTGTCTTTGAAATTTTGCTTTTATCTTCATGAGAAAAGCAAGAGCTTACAAGCGGAAGAAAATAAGTTTCCTTTTGATCAACTCACAGGCTATTGGTTCCCAATGACCTCAACTGATCTTTTTCTGATCCAAATGAAAACCACTGTCATTTTCATTTATCAGTCTTATTCTTTTCTATAATAAGAGCTAAATATATTCTAAGTTTACATATGATTTTACAAGATTTTTGCTATTGGAAATCTGTTTTCCCTTAATTACAAACTATCTGATTCTGATTTTCCCTTTCCATAAATCTGAAAATTTACTACATTTTATCTGGGAATACAACAGATGGGCTATGAACCAAGAAAAATGCAAGGGGAGGAAACAGAAGATAAAATTATTGGGAAAACCATACAGAATATGAAACAACTCTCAGATAGAATGTGATGGGGATGAAAGATGTAATCCCAACAAAACAAAAAATGATTTTACCACTAACTTCAAATGAAAAAAAAACATATTTTCTTTATTAAGAAAATTAAGAAACAGCTGGATTCACCTTTAGTGTTGTTGCAAACCACAAAGAAAGAAGCAGCTTTAGCATTTTATCAACAATATTTGTATGTGCTGCCATCAAAAATTTCTTTCCACTGTTTTCTGCATACTCTCTGGTTATAAAAGAGGGCAGCCATTTTCATTAATGTTAAATCCACAAGCTCCTATACTCCTGCCCCAAAACTGCATGTTTCCCTGAAACCAAACTCACTAGACAATTTTCACCAGACTTACAAAAAGATATTATATTTATTATGGGTCCATCAAATATTCTAGAGAACACACAGGTAAGAGCAGAGCCAATTGACTAAAGTCAATTGTCAATTATCAATTGACAATTTATACTTGCTACAAAATATTTAAATAGGAAAAGTTAAATTCTACCTAAATTCTACATCATATATGTACTATGTACTATGCCTACATGATGCCAAACAGATTACTTGATAGTTGCACATTAAAATAGCTGTCTTCATGTTAGCAACTTGTATCTAATTTCTATATGGTTCTGGTCCTGCAAAACTTCTCTGTTGTACACTGCTATCCTATTTTCTAAAATCCCTTAGCAAAAAATTCAAGATAAAAGAACCTTTATCTGATAGAAGAATCCCATCTCTCGTTAAAAAAAAGTCACTGATTAAACTTGACTTTCAATCAAAACCAAACATTCAGTTTTAAAAATCTCTACAACACTGCTTTCAGCAATTTAGAAAAACATACAGGTTAGAGTTTTTATTATTGTTGTCGCTTTTTACAAGGATTTATCCCCTTTGTGTTAAAGGCTCATTTTGTCCCAAGTAGCAGAAATTTACTGAATCTTGCTTTGGGATGGGGGATGAACAAGAATACATTTTGGAACTCAGGGGCAGGAAACAGCTCAGGAAGCACAAGACCCAAAAGCTGGACAGCCAGTCCCTGGATCCTTTGATTTCTCTGCATGAAGTCCATCACCACCACATCTCTGCATAGTCAGTGCTGGTCTTCTGTCTGTAAAAAAGCCTTCTCTACCACTAGGCCTGCTTGACAGAAATGCCATTCCCTCAGCTTGAAGATGGTGGGTTCCCAACTCAAATGACTAGACAAGTTACCTTTTCTTTTAAATTTCCAGATGGACTTCAACTCCCAATCAGCTTTTAGCAGAGGGGCACATTTCCATTGTAGAGTAATCCAGAACTACTCAGGCAGATTATGTCTCTGCCTTTCCTAGAATTTTTACTCCAAAGAGCATTTCACAGAGGTTTGTAAAGGGACATGAAAAATGCTGTCCTTTGCATGCTGTTTATTGTAGTGCCAAGTTAGGGGCTCATACCTGGGAGAAGAGATTAGGCAAAATTCAGTGGATGCCTATCTCAGAGTATTAAACATAATTTAGAAGCAAAGGACTACATATAGCTACACGAGAAATCTTTGTTGAGTTCAGGGTTTAGTCGCACACTATGTAAGCTTCACATGGACAGACTAGAAGTCCCAGAAAAAAAGGGCAGCTGCAGGAAATTGGCCACATAGTTGCCTTCACAACCACATCTCATGAAAAGATGTTCTGAGGACAGAGTGCAGCCAAATACATCATGGGCCATGTGCTCCTGGTGGGAGGACCACCCCTCCTTCTAAGGCTTGTGAGAGCTGCCTTGTAGAGCCACAATAGGCCATGTGGGAGTGTTGGCTCTTCAGGGGAGTTGTATGTCTGTGCTAATTCCACCTGGAGAAACTTTTGGGAAATTGAGACTAGGAGCAGCCCACCTGGCTGGAGAGAGAGGAGGAGCTTTCCAAATCCCAGCCAGCTTCCAGTTAATGGGAAGAGAAGACTATATTCAGCAGTTGACATTTTCATGGTCATTGCAAATCTTAAATAGAAAAAAGAAATATAGAATCAGAATGAGTACCATTCACATAACAGTGGGGTGTGTGCTAATAAAATGGGGTGGATGATGAACAAATAGAACAAAGGAGGATTTTTCACAAAACAATGATGATAATGTGGCAGCAACTGACCAGAACTCATCTGGACCCTTTCTTTCTATTGGAGATCCATCAACAACAACAACAGAAAAAAAATTTAAATAAGTAAATAAAAGACTTATATACCTATAATTTCAGAAAGGCTGGGGGTGTCAGGCTGAAAAGATTGCCTCAAAGCTATTTATGAAAACCTATCCCTAATCAATTGTACAGACATTAGATTCTGATTCTGAACCAGAAATGAATGTTGTTTTACAATGGAGCTAGAATGACCTTTAAATCGCAGCCTCTCTGCTAGCAGAGTATTTTTTACTGAACAGTAGACTGCTAAGAAATAAGATGAACTCTTTTTCTTCTGAAGGTGGTAGTGATGGTGAGATCAAATACCCTCTTGACCTCAAAAATCACATAAATAGCAGCCCAGCAATGTAATGCTTTATTTTTGTCAAGGAAAATCTTATCAACGAGCACTTAAACATTTGTAGAGAAAGAGGAAAAAGAAAGTATCTGGCAAACATTTTAATAAATCACTACAACTTAGAAATATGTCTGAAGTGCATGGCATAATATCTTATGCATGGCATAAACTGATTTCTAGATTTCTTACCTTAAAGTCTTGAAGACATTCAATACCTGTATGAACATATCTATTTAATGCTCATCACCTTTCAAATCAACTTAAAATGAGTCTAATGTGGTCCATGTAATGTCCAAAAACATCTTTGACTAATGAGAAACAGGCAGATTTCCTATATCAGAGGACAATTAAACACTGGGTTTTTAACTATAAACTTTCAATTATATGCCAACTTATGTTTCCAACTTTTGCCTTGTATCAACAAACCAGGATTGCCAGAGGGCAGATTTCAGAGTGTGAAATGCTGATTAAAGCCAAGCCAGGGTTGGATGGGGAGTTGAAAAGAAGCTTGCTCTTTTCCCTGGAACTTCTGGGGCTCACAGAGAACACAGATGATTGGGTCTGCAAGGAGAGAGGCCTCTGGCCACCAACAGGCAAGCAGAAGATCACTAGTTTAACGATGTACATAATGTCATAGTGACCCTTCACTTGGGTCTCAGGCTCCACAATTTCTAGTTTAGCATTATGTGACCTCTGGGAGTTTATTGAGAACCATTACTTTTCATTAGTAGTTTTTTTTTTAGCTCCAAGTTTTTTTATAGCTCACCTCCAGTATTCTTACAAAGGGCACTATATTTATAAAACCACTCAACACCCAAGAACTTGGCTGAATCAAGGCAACCCTGGGAAATGGTAACATCTGCTTTTGTATTCCAAACTTATCAGCCTTTTGTCCACTGCTCTTCTATTACTAAACCCTCCCCTTCCCAAATAGATGGCCAGCTTTGCATCCTTGGTCCCTACACATACTTTACTTCTCCTCCCCTGGCTGCCCCTACCCTGGCTTGGGTTTTGCTAAGAGACTGCTGATATTAAAATGAATTCACAATGTACAAGAATCAGCAGGTGCCACTGTTTTAATACCCAGATTCTCAAAGTTCAGCATGTATCAATGACCATACGTGGTATTAAGTAGCATCTGTTCTGATAGCTCAGCGCCCATGACACATTGGTTGTTAAATACTTTAACATCATTCTGCATGTGGAACTTCTGCAAGCTGCATATGCCATTCCTTCCCTTCCCTCCAATTTCTCTGTTCCTTTACCCAAATACAGATTCTGTGTTATGCCCAAATGAGTCACTGTGACTGATGAAGATGTATGGTAATCTGTAGGTGTTTTGATTCAGAAAAAAATATATATCCAAGGACCAGAGCTTAACTTCTTATTGCAATCATTTACAAGCCTGGTTGTAAGTTAGAAAATTATATGGGAGGGATTTTTATTTTTTAAATACTAATGCCCATTTCTACCTTATGCCAATTAAATTATATTTCCTTTTAGATGTTGAATAGCATCAATATTTTTAAAAGACTTTTCCAGTGATTCTACTTTGCAGTCATGGTTGATGACCACTGGCTTTGATGTTTATCTGTGCTTTAGGACATACAATGCTTTAAACTCAAAGGAAAATTTTACAGAGAAATTTCAGCTATTGTAGGTGAGTAGAAGAAATATTTTTGATCAGTTTGGACATCACATTATGTAGACAGTTTTTCTTCCCTCTATGCATGGGATGCCAGCATTTTGTCTTCATTCTCATCTTATTTAACCAACAGAGAAATCAGACTGGCTAAAGACTGGTAAGAGGTGCTCTGGTACCCACTGGGGTGTGTCTGATGAAAGCTTTCTCTTGGTAGTATATCCGTGTATGGTAAAGCAAACTCTGTGGTACTGTGCTGTTGAACATTGAAATTTTTTTAAAAAAGAGCAAAAACTTAAGACACTCTACTTCATACTTGATTTACACTACTTAAGTTTACTTCATGCTGGCATTTCTATATTAAATTATTTTTCCTGCTGTCTTGTATTTTAAAGCCCTTTGAAAAGTCCAACATTAAATTGGCCACACAATAGAAAATTGGAAGAAGCAGACTTCCTCCCACCCTCTTTTGTTACCATGATTGTTTTTATTAAGTAAGGTCCAAAATGAAAACCACAGGGGCCTTCCATTACAGACATCCATTTTAAGTCATGTTGAAGGCATTCTCAGAATCCTTATTAGAAGCCCTACTCATGGAAACACAGAGAAACTTGCTTGAAAATTCTGATATCTCAGAATCATTTCTGAAGAGTCAGGTTGTGGATAGAGGTACAGGCAAGGATCATTAAGCTAAACTACTTAAGATTAAAGAAATGTCTCCTTAAATTAACATTTTTATTAGAGTTTTTCCAAAATGTTATCACCATAAAAATCCAAGTGATTATTTAATTTTTTATGGCTTTGGCATTTCTTCTCCTCTCAGTTGCTTTTGTTTGTAATTGTGAATATTTTCTATCTTAATTCTGATGCCTCCATACAAAACTTTGTATACCATACATAGTAAAAGTTTTTCCCAAGAGAGGATGGTGGCCAGGGGATATTTATTTGACACCGAAACTGCTACCTATTTTTCCGAACCACAGATAACAAATACAATAAGTGCATCAATGACTTACTCTGCTTACAACAGATGCTTAAGGGTAGTGACTGTTAAAGGTTCCTTTAGGAGGGCTAGCCATAGCTTTATCATACAACTATCACTTATTAAGCCTTACTATGGGCCGTTTTCATTTTAAATCCAATTTCTTGTTTAACCCTCACCGTCGATATTATTCTCCTAATTTTACAAATAGAGGAACTCTCTTCATAGTAGTTAAGTTACTTGATCAAGGACACACAGCTAAAGAATGGAAA
The DNA here is from genome assembly GCF_004126475.2 of Phyllostomus discolor. Taxonomy (NCBI): domain Eukaryota; kingdom Metazoa; phylum Chordata; class Mammalia; order Chiroptera; family Phyllostomidae; genus Phyllostomus; species Phyllostomus discolor. Next base: position 58,464,141 of record NC_040909.2, read on the forward strand.
TCCAGTTTGTCTCAGCCCAAAGCTCTCCATAACAACTCTCTTCCCTTGTGTGACAGAGACTATTAAACAAATTCTGAAAGGGAAAGCAAATGCACACATATCTTCTGGCCTGAATCCTCCTGGGTCATCTTGAAGGACACTGGATGGAGGAGGTGGGAAGTGCACGGATCAGGTCATTCTAGTAGGGCAGTGTTTCTCCGTCTCTCACTACAAACATGTGGGGCCAGATGATTCTTTGTTGTGGGGCTATCCTGTACAGTGTGGCATGTTTAACACCCTTGGCCTCTACCCAGTATGTACCAGGAGCAACCTCTCCCAGTTGTGGCAATGTAAAATGACTCAAGACATTGTACAATGTCTTCTAGGAGCAAAATCCCCCAGATAATCCCCAGATAAGTACCAGTGACACAGACTAAAATGAGAATGGGGAGCCCTGGCATTGTGCAAGGGCAGCAGTCCTGCTGCATTCTATTCATGACCAAAAGGCTTCAAATGAAATTTGAGATCCAAATGAAGTAAGTCAAACCAAAATGAATGGATGTTACTAGAGCAGAGTGGTTTGAGACTCCTCTAAACTATCAATTTTCTACTGGCATCCAAGAAATTTCAAAACATACCCTATTTATTCAGGGCACCAACCTCTTTTCCCTTAAATTGTCAAATAAAAAAAAATGACAACAGGCAGCACAACAATAGCCATCTGGCATGAGCGAATCAAAATTATACCTATTTCTTTTGTCAGATTGGCAAAAAATACAACATATTTTTTTTGGTGTGCTGCAGAATTTTAGTAATTACTTTATGTGTTCCATGACATGAGAAAGGTTGAAAATTACTGGTCTAAAACATATGTGTACCACCAGATTGACTGGATTGGAGTCTGCACCATTCCCCAAGTCAGCGAATCATTACTTTACAGACATCTCTTATTCACATTCTTCTAGGATCAATGCAGTTGGTGTCACACTGCCATGTCTGGTTTATGTCACACCCTAAGACATCTATTTTATGCTCTGTGCTGGAGTCTGCATTTTGCATCTTTCAAAAGCAGAACAGAAAATGGAGGCAGTAATGAAGTTGGCAGGGATGAAGTCTAGAGGTCAATGTGCAAAGTCTTGCTACTAGTCTGGTTTCCTTCACAGCATACACATTATTCCTGTTCTACAGAATGTCCATCTCATATATTCTAAAGACTTCTGGCCTAACATTATTCAAATTGCTGACATCATCTTTCACCCTATCACTGGCAAAAAAACTAGGCAAACTGAGCCACAAAAGGCAGTTCTTTAAATCTTGGGATGTTAGGCTTACATTAGAATTAAGACCTTGACAGGCTCATGTAATGAATTTTAATCTAAATGCCAGACCATTAGCAAAACAGAGTAACCATGACACAGATTGAATATATTTGTTGGTCTTAGCATTTTATCTTCTTATCTCCCCAGTGTTGATCCTAGTAGAGTCGCAGATACTTTCAACTCCAATTCAAGGCAAAACCTAGGATGAATGCAAGCCTTTTCATTAATGGCTGATAACAAGTAAAGAGGGAGGGTAGACAGGAATGTTCTAAGATTCTAAAGGCATTTTCTCTAGACCAACTTGCTCACAAGTCAGTCTGCAATTCATTTTCTTTTTTCCAGCGGGCTCAAGACAGGGGATTCTACACATAACATTAAAAAGCTTTTATAGCTTGGTCTTCATAGGGCCTGTTGCCTGCTGTCATCTCTGGGTGTCAAAGGAGGTGTTATCCCCTTGGTATCATGGCAACAGATGCTCCTAGGTTGGCTGCCAGACACTGGGGCCTGGAAATGATATTCAGGTCACATGGACACTTCTCCCTTGGCACACTGGCGTCCCAAACTGAACCAATGGTATTGTCTCCCTGCTAGAAATAACTCCAGGGATTTCCCTCAAGTGAATTGGAGCCTAGACCCACACTTGGCCTTGAAAGTTCTTCCTCTCAGCCACTTAACAGAGCCCACAGAATGAGTTATTTTAGGCAAAAGAGACTCCTTTGAACCTAGGACTTCTCTGTTCCCACCAGATGACTCTAACAATAAATCCAATTTCTCCTCCTTGTCGCTAATTTTCAAGCCATGTGCATGTCTCACAAACATTTTTACAAGTGGGAGAGTAAGGAAAGAATAAACAAAACAGCTCAGTCTCTTACCTACCCTTAAATTATTTTTCTAGTACATAAGCCTCAGGGAACTAAAAAATCATTGGCTGAAATAAGCACATCTGAAAACTTGTGACTTTTTTTAGTCAGGATTATGCCATGCTTTGGTTTTATCAATACCTGTGAGTTGGCAAGGTCTTACCCTGGTGCTTGGCATTGAGGTTGGTATGTTGGGAACATGACACACATATAAAGCAGATAAACTCACTCAAATAAACTCAGAGTTTGGAGAATGGTAGTCAACAAAACACAGTCCAGAAATCAAAAGGGAATTCAAATACATGAATTCTTTACACACAGAGAAGCACCAGATAAGGAGCCCCTACCTGGTTTCTCTGCCTCCTCTCCTAATCTCCAGCAGTTTATCTTCCATAAAGCAACCAGGATGACCAAATGGAAATGAGGCTATGTTACCCTCCACTTAAGACCATAAAATCCAAGGTTGTATCAGGTCCTCCATGTTCTGACCCATGATCAGCTACCTCTCTGATCTCATCTCCTACCTGTGCCCTCTTAATGCCTCAGTCCTTTGGTCATTAAGTCCTTGCTCTGTCTTTTTTCTTTTGTCTTATGAAGTAAAAAGGACTATGCAATAAATCTGACAGGGTACAAGGAAGCCCTGACAAACTCAGTGACTGAAAGTAATCCTACAGGGTTGTCTGATCACAAATTCCTAACTGAGCAGGTCATAGAAAGTAGTCACGTCCCCGGCCTCTTGCTTCCTTAACAAAGGTCAAACTTCACCTTACATGAGGTCCATTGTTCTTATACATCTAGGATTACATACCTTTGAAATGTCACAGTAATTTTTTTTCCAGACCCCCTCAAAGACATAACTGCAGACACAAGAGCACAAGACACCAGAGCAAGAGGCCACAAAGCCCCTTGTTGTTACCTTTTTGCCTGAATTATACCTGTATTTACTGTAAATGTTGTGTTAACTATTCTATACCCACCAATGTAAAAAAATGTTTCTTTATATTTTGTCTTTTATCCAATCCTAGAGATTTCCCCACCTTGCTTTCTCCTTCCTCCTTAATCTACCACCAGTGGATTTCATACACCTTTCTTATATTTTCTAACTTTGATTCTAATGTATAAAATAAGCCTAAAAACTTATTCTCTGGAGCATTTGAGATCTTGCTCCCTGGTAAATGTCATCAGTTTCACTCAAATAAATTCATAAAAATTCTGTACACTTTTGGATGTTTCTTAGGTTGACACTTTGAAAGTATAGACCTGTCCTTACCTGGTTCAAATGTCCACCAATCAGGACTTTGCTGACTGGTCAGTACAGCCTTGTCACAGCATCTCACCCAGATTTTTCTATTTTTTTCCTTACCCTTACTTGGTTTCTTATCATATTAAACACTAATTAATCTTTAATCAATTTACTTGTCATCTCTCCCAAAAAGGTCAGCTTTATGAAAACAGAAAGTTTTCCAGGAGAATGGTCAAAGAAGGTTTCTCTGAGGAGGTAATATTTGAACAGAGACCTCAGTGACCCCAGATAACCAGAAGGATCAAACTTGTGGAGGAGAGTTCCTGCCAGGACATAAACACAAAGACTCTGAGACAGGGCTGGGCCTAGCAATTACAAAAAACAACAGGAAAAAAATCATAATTTCTTAATGTTGGTTTCCTCACTTTCTGGGGAAAAAACACCTCTTTCCAATGCAGTTCATTATATTTGATAGAATTAGATTAAATCTTTGTGTTTGTATAGACTTACAAATTCTCTTGTCTGAGATTGAGTATTCTCTGTAGTAAGACAAGTGGAGCCCAATAGGTGTTCTGTAAAAGACAGCATGCCTGGGGAAAAGAAAGTGTAGACTGCCAATTCATTTCTCTTCTAGTCACAGGAAGATTTGCCTCTGGGAATTTTAAATGTTTTCTCCCAGTCTGAGTCCATCTCTAACCTCTTTAGGAAATAGAGACTAACTAAGCAAATGAACTGTCACCTTGACTACTCAATCCCCCCAAAACACTAGTTTACAGAGTAAACAGGCTAAGTCCTAATTTTTTAAAAGAATTTTAAAAAGACATCCCAGAGGCCTGTCTTCAGAGAGGCTAAGTTCCAATTCATGGTCTGTTACTCTGTCTTGCACCCCTGTGTGTATTTTCTTTTCTTAAGGAGAGATGGTGTTACAGGATTTGTGAATCTGTGAAATGCATGAGATACACATACCAAAGCTTAGTTTAGAGCAAGGAATTACCTGCCAGCTAATACTTGTGGGTAGATGAGAGAATTTAGGCCAGGCGTCTATAATTCAATTACGGCAAAAGAGCTGAGCTGGTCATGTTTTTTAACAAGCTTTGACTACTTTACATACTTCTGAATACGGAGCCATAGGGGATACCCGCCCATCTATCACCCAGCATTCAGGAAAAGATCTTTTAAGCTATTTCACCCCAAGGTGATAGAAACTTAATCTACTACTTCTCCCACAGTTGTTTGTATTATAATTTCACTTTGCTAAAACATTTATTAAGCACTTGCTATGAACAAGGCTTTCTGTTCACTGATTAAACCTGTCTTATCTCAGTGATTCTTAATAGAATGGGGCCATCAGAATTAAGTTGGGGGTGGGTATAAGTAGTTTTAAAAATATGTATATTAACTATTTTTTTCATGATATAAACTATAGAAACTACAGCTCAACCAATTTCCTCTTGGATAGTTGCCTTGCACCAGTTGACTCTCGACCTTGAATGTGTCCCCCTCCTCTCTTTGTCCCTCAACCCCTCAGAGTACACATCCTGCTCCTGCTATCTGCTTGCCAACTCCTACTGGCTTCTCAGTCTCTCTTCCATCACCCATGTGACCAATTCAGTGCAACATATCCTTCAATTTTAAATACAGAGAGTTCTCTATTTTTATGGTTGGATCCTAAATGACACAGAGACCATATGTAACATGTCCAAGGTCGTACATAAAAGAGGTAGAACTGGGAATGAAACTCAAGTCTGCCTGTATCCAATAGCCACACTCTTTCCACTGCTTCTTGCTACTTGGACAGATTAAATATTTCAACAAATATTGATTGAGCTCCCACTGTCTGCAGGCACTGGATGAGGAAGTGGATAAATAAGATTCTGAAAGCAAAGGCTTATAACTGACTCTAAGGTGGTCCTAGCTTAGACCCTGTGGTAAGAGGGTTCCATTCCCAAACATGAGCTCTCCCCGCACTTAAGGCCACATACTCCAGCTCAAACACTGAGGGAATGCTTGCCAGACCTCAATATATAAGAAATAAATCTAATTTTAGGAAATTATTTTGTCCATTTATGCTAACATCAGGCATCGCAATTGTGCTCAGAGATGGTCAGAAGGGTTATCTGAACTTCACAACTTTCACCACTCCCACTTCCTAGATACACTCTGTCTGCACTCATGGGTGTCATCTCCTGATTTGTTGAATCCTCAGAACCATCCTCCCCTTGTCACATACAGAGACAAGCTGGCAGGGAGTCTGGTCTCAGCACACAGCTTGTCATAAATTACTATTTCAATGTCTCCTGCTCCCACAGCAGGTTACCCCAAATAATATCATGAAATCCATCGTGCTTTTCCTTCTTTTCTTCTTGTGTGATGTGTGTGTGTGTTTCTTTTCACTTTCTCTTCCTAGTGCTTAATACTATAACTTTTAATTTCTTTTGGTAGGTGGTAGATTTTTATAAGTTTTTAAAGGTATTTCTAATTCTTTTTATTCAAATCACTGATGGCAGGAAACAAAGCTCTAATTCAACTGTAAATTCTATAGTAGACACAGGTTTCAGTTCCTTGAATAGAAGTTAATGGAACTACTTATTATTAAAAGAATAATTAAAATCATGTAGTAATATAAATGTCACAGCTAACACTGTTCACTCTTCTGTTTATTCACATAACTTTTTTTGTTTTATTAAAAATTTTCTTCACCATCAAGATTTTATTTTAACTTGCAAATGATTGTAATAAAATCTTTGGTTTATATCATATGTTGCTTCTTAAACAAAGAACAATCTGATCTTTGGCTGTAAAATTATCTCTTCCTGTATCTTATCAGCAGGGAAAAATGGAAGCATGTGACAGTGACACAGAGACCGTGGGATTTATTGAAAGGCCAAGCATATTCATTTTAAGATTTATGAGTTTAGGCATCTAGAAGAATTAGGTAAAACACATGTATAGGAGGGCTTTTTGTGTGTGTGTGTGTGTGTGGCTGAGCACCTCAGGCTGTAAGGTTTGTGGGGTTTAGACATGAGCTCCTGAATGCATGAAACCCCATGCCCAATGCAGCCTGACAGAGAATCCAAGGCACATAAAGATGGCATGATTTTCCCAATGTCATAATCTGAGTTTGTTGCAAATAGGTTTGACAAAGTCAGCCATCAAAGTTTTTCTCAGGCAGGAAAGAATGGCTGCTTACTTGTTTTGGCTAATAAAACATTTTAAACTATTTATATACACACACAGAGACAAATACATGCAATTATAAGTTTAGAAACCCTTAGGAAATATTCTATACATAAGGCATGAAAAGAGATTAGACAAATCTAGAGAGCAAAAAGCCATTCTACTATTTGGCATATCTTTCCTCAATAAAAATAATTATTTACACAAGAAAATAACCCCCTAACTATATCCAAGATCTTCTGTACACACAGGAAATACAATGGCTGATGAAAGGGTGAGTATGCTGTCTTCCCTTCACCAGGAACATTGCTCAGGTCAACAAATAAAAATGTCTCAGCCCTGTCTGGCATAGCTCAGTGGATTGAGCGCGGGCTGGGAACCAAAGTGTCCCAGGTTCAATTCCCAGCCAGGGAACATTCCTGGGTTGCAGGCCATAACCCTCAGCAACCGCACATTGATGTTTCTCTCTCTCTCTCTCTCTATCTCCATCTCCCTCCCTTCCCTCTCTAAAAAATAAATAAATAAATAAATAAAATCTTAAAAAATACATATCTCAGTGCATACATAAATTCTTAGCATGAAATTGAATTTCTTTGGGATTTGGAGTACTCATTAAGAAAATACATGTGATTTTTTCTGGTCTAGAAATTAAAGACCTTAATTCTTAAACTTAGTAAACTTATAACCTTCCTCTGTTAAACACATATATATCTCAGTCAAACTTGCACTGACATAGGAATAAATGTCAAGTGCTAGCTCAGAAAGACAAAAAAGATATTTTAATTTTCATGTTATGGTTTAAAAATGCATCCACAAATTCTTCGAAGCTCCTCTCATTAAGAGTGGATTCTCACCCTCACTGGTGTGGCTCAGTGGTTGTCATCCAACTTAGTGTAAGGTTACCTGTTCGATTCCCGGTCAGGGCACATGACTGGGTCACTGGCCTGGTCCCCGGTTGGGGCGTGTGCATGAGGCAAATGGATATTGATGTTTCTTTCACACATTGATGTTTCTCTCTCCCTCTTTTTCCCTCCCTTCCCCCTCTTTAAAAAACTAAACACAAAATATTTATTTAAAAAATGTAGGCTTCGGTTCCACTCCCATTAAATATGACTCCCTTCTAAGGAATAGAAGGCTACAGAAATGATACAGTGTAACTTCTGAGGCCAGATTCCTCCAAGGTACCTGGCTGCCTCTCCTCTTGGGACACAGACCTCTGGAGCCCCAAGACATGACGTAATAAGTCTGGCCACCTCCCACACTGGGGAAACCACAGAAAAAGAGATGAACAAGCGATTCCAGCTCTTCAAGTCTTCCTAGGCCAGGCACCAACTCTGTGAGTGGCAATGATAACTCCAGGTCTGCTACCATCTGGATGCAACAGCTTCAATGACCTAAGTGAAAAACATCTAACTGAGTGCTGTCAGCCCACAAGACTGCAAGACATGTTAATAATAAATGATTATTATTGTCTAATGCCATGAAGTTGGGATGACTTCTTATATAGTCACATACCAAATAACAATGTTTTGATTAACAACAGACTGCATATATAACAGTGGTGCCAGAAGATTATAATGGAGCTGATTTTCCAATAAGAAATGGAAGAATATGTGGTTCAGGAGGATTCTTTTCCTATGACAGGAGCCATATCTGTGAGATATGACAATAGAGTCCCCTCTCACTCAGCACCTCAATTTTGAGTTCACAGATGACATCCCAGTTAGTCAGCCAGCAACAAATTTCAGCACAGAGGAGCCAGACCCCCAGATCTAGCTTGATGGTCTTCAAAGTGTGTTGCTGTAAATTCCTTGTTGGGGACCTAAGATTCTGTATAAGGACACAGGTCCACAGGAGCTACTTTAACAAGTACTAAGTGCCGCTGCCACTTGAGTAAAAGCTTTCTGTGGTTGTGTGGGGCCAGCCTAGACTTTGGGAATATTTCCAGGTTGTAATGATGGAAAGCATAGGTAAGTTTTATTTCTTCCAACAATTCAATGCCAGAGAGAGTCTTCTCTGCTAGATAGGGTTATTGAAGCCAAAAATAAGTATCCAAAGTCAAAATATGGAGTCCTCAGTTCTACACCATCTCCATATTAAACCTCCTCTTTTTTCTATGAACACCACAAAGTTCCTTAATCTTGCCACCACTCCAACATGCAATAGCCAAAAACACATTGCCATGTCAGTTCCCTGTGCTCCTTTATCTCTCTATGTTGATTTCTTATTTCTACTGATCCTCAGGCCACCTTTCACTCCCTCCTGATAGTCACTGTTGTGGTAATTTACGCCTTACCCAGCCTGTTCCTCCTCTATATTTCTAATTAGTCTAGCCCACATCCTTATTCATGGAGCTGTGTTGACCTTTTTTTCTGACCCTGTTGGAGGACACAAGGCTTGTGGGACAGAATTTATAAAGTCCACAGTAATGTCCAGTCATATGTTCGGCCTTCACATTCACTGACAACTCACTCATGGACTCACATAGAACAACTTCCAATTCTGCAAGCTCCATTCATAGTACTTTTTACAGGTGTATCATTTTCTATCTTTTATAGAAATACTTTTACTATATGTTTTCTATATTTAGATATGTTTAGATACACAAGTACTTAGCATTGTTTTACAACTGCCTACGGTGTTCAGTATAGTAACATGTTTTTATAGGTCTATTGCCTAGGAGCAATAGGCTGTACCATATAGCCTAGGGGTGTAGTAGACTAGACTATCTATGTATATGGAAGTGCACTCTGTGAAGTTTGCACAATGACAATTCTAAAAGTGTATACCTTATGTTAAGCTATGCATGGCTTTACAGCAATACATAATCACAACATCCTAAGAAATAAATTATTACCTTTCTACTCAGTGCACCTCTGGTAATTTTTAGCTGCCTAGGCTTTCTCTTTTAGGAATTCTTCTTCTTCCCAATTCCATATGATTTTTCTGGAATTTTCTACCTGATAATTTGGAGTCCTCTGACTCAGGGACAGATGTGTGGCCCAACCTAGCCAATCATAGTATCATATCTCAGGTAGTGATTGGTTCAAGACAGGGAACACATGACTTAGAAAGTTCTACCAGAGACCCACCACTTCGGGAATCAATGCAGACTTTAGAAAGAGGGGATGTTGCCTTTTTCTCTGCGTTTTCTAACTTTGGGATGGCATCTTTGAGGAAAGGAAGAAATAGTTAACATGGAAACACGGATGGGACAAGAGAATGCACAGTGTGGACACAGAGCTGTGGAAAGCAGAGGTGAGGAAGTGGATAGACAGAGAAAGCGTTTGAGTCCCAGTGCCTGATTTGAACCCTTGGCATCTGGTAATTCTGAAGGCAGGATTCACCTACTTGGATTTTTCACACACATGAGTAAATAAAGCTTCATTTTTGCTTAAGCTACTTTGACTTTTACTTCTGACACTTGCAAAATGAGTTCTATCTAATTCAATTTTTTTAAAAGAAGCGTTCAGGAAAGAAGCAAAACAAAATTATAATTATTCATATAAATCCTATATGCCAATGATGGAAAACAAAACATGCAATTCATTATTTTTAGCCTCATTTGAAGACATTTTTTCATTGTTTTTAGAGTGAGATAAAGGGAGACAGAGAACCATTGACTGGTTGCCTCCCATATGCTCCAGGATGGAAGATCAGAGGAGGCATCAAACCCACAACCTAGGTGTGTGCCCTGACCAGGAATCAAACCCACAATGCTTCAGTTACAACACGATGCTCCAACAAACTGAGCCACACTGGCCAGGCCACAATTCATTTTTAAATACACATAACATAATCTAACTGAAAACAAATGAATAAAAGTACAAAACAGAGGGTTAGGATAAAGACTGGTATTAGGCTTATAAATGATTTTATTTAAGATGTAAATATTACTTTAAAACTTAAACTTAGTGGTTTAGAACTTTATTATCTCACAGTTCCATGGGTCAGTGATACAGAAGTGGCTTAGCTGGGTTATCTAAGGATCTCTCAGGCTGAAAACAAAGTGTTGGCCAGAGCTGGGGTCTCATCTGAATGCTCAACTGGGAAAGGATCCACTTCCAAGCTCACTTCTGTAATCATTGGCAGGATTTTTATCCCTGTGCCTGTGGACTGAGAGTCTACATTCTCCACTGGGTGTTGGCAAGTAGACACCCTCATCCTCAAGGCCAATCCACAACATGGTAGTCCACTCCCATCAGAACAAGCAAATGAGAAAGTGTGAGAGAGTGATAGCAAGACAGAAGTCACAGTCTTTTATAACACAATCCTAGAAGTCACATCCCATCACTTTGCCCTATTCCATTCCTTAGAAGTATGTCATTAGGTCTGGCCCACTCTTAAACAAGGATATGAATACTGGAAGACAGGTGTCACTGAGAGCACTTTTAGAAGTGAAATGTCTTTACAGAGGTATTCTCACTTCACAGAGGGCCTTTGTGTGCTCTAAGGCCAGACTTCAAGCCTTAAGAGTCTTATGATAGAGTTCTCAGAACAGAAAGGAATGATGGCAGAACAATCCTTTTAGGAAACTGAAGGAAGGGATTTTCCCAAACCTAGGCTGCTCAGAATTTCTATATATTGGAGGATTATATTCTATAGTCTTTTTAGAAGATAAAAACTAGATTTGTTTCATTTTCTTTTAGTTTGTCTGTGAGCAGTTGAGGAGTAGGGATAGTGGATGGAGGTTATGATGGTACTCGACCTTCTCTATGCCTCAGGTGTACCAGCATCAGAACTTTTTGAGACACAACACAAAAGCCACAACTTTTTAGTCTAAAAGAAAACTGGCCTTGGACCAAAGCCTTCCCATTCAAGTCACCAAGGTCACTCACACTTTTCATCCTTGCTGAGGAACATAGGTGTATTAGGATCTGTAGGAATGGGGGCTAGAGTCCAGAGCAGATGAACTGGTGGAATTGGAGGAACATCACAAGCTATCTGTTTATCAGAAGCACTTGGGTCCCCTGTTGTTTTTTAAAAAATGTTTGTTCCTCTTTCTTTCTTACCACTGATTATTCCATACAATCTTGTTGGCTATTGTAAACATGTTCCTACAGCTAAATGAGTCTGTAAAACAAAACTGACACCATTGGAACAGCTCTTTGTTGAGCTTTAGATAATGATTATCATTGTTCTTATGTGGCACAAAGAAAAGAATAAAATTATTTGCATAAAAATTATTGGATATAGAATTTTAAAAGAAGCTTCAAGCTTCAGAGTACTTTATTCAAAAATAGTTTCACTTTTTTTAAAAAAGCATCTATAGAAGGAGTTGTTTATCATTTTTAGTTACTTTTTCCCCACATATAGAGGTACATTCTATATTTTGTATGTTTTGTACTGATTCTTGAGTAAGTGCTTCCATTTTCCCATCTTTGTGGGAGTCAGTGTTAGATTGTCTCTGGAGAACAATGGACACAAATCAGGAGGTGGAAGATATCTTGTGAGTGTGTTTCCTGTGTGGAAAGGCCAAAGCTGAGGCAGAGGCTAAAGCAGAAATAGAGAATTTTCACAGCTTGATTCAAATTGTGTATGTGTCAAGTTCACTCAAGAATCAAAAAAATGACCTGCCATCTGGCTATTATTAATATAAGGCATGTGATCTACAGAAGAAACTACATGTCAGCAGAGATCTCTGCTACTTCCCATCACCAAAATACCAATATAATAATTGATACTTGATAGTTGGTTGTGACCTTTAAAATTGTAAACAAGCTTCCTAGTGTTCCTTTCCAAACTAGTTATGAACACTACAGGCACAAAGTTTAAGACTTGGATGTTTCCATGAGAAGCAGCATGAGTTCTCCTCTCCCTTCCTGTAGCCTTTAACCCAAGGAATACAAACTAGGTCAGAAATGACATAAGTCTCCACTCTGTGTTCTCACTCAGTGTTGTCCATGAAAGGCATCTCACATAAATGGGACACAGTGCTGGTTAGAATAGTTTTCAAGTCTTGTGGCTAAAAGGGTGACACCATACATATATCCAAGAACTCCAAGGTGGAAGTTGTCCTTGAAGTCGTTTTGAAGTGGCTTGCTTCAATACATAATTCCATTGGATGCAAACATGGCAGGGGACATGATAATAAAAAATGTGACCTTATTGCTCTTCATTCTTAGATCCTCCAATGCCAATGGGAGAGTCCTATTTTCCCCACCTGCACAAGGGAACACTACAAGGGAACACTACAAGGGAACACTACACCTGTCTTTTCTCTATCCTAGCCCCACTGCCTTTATAGCTGGTTCTCAGTTATGAACTATTGAAAACTTTTTACCTGGACTTAAATTCTTGTTAGGAATTTCATCTAAAGCCCCATATTAGACATTGTGATTATCTCCAAATATTTATTTCACTTTTCCCCACTGGGAAGATGACATAGATTTTTGGGAAAATGGACTTCATGCCCAGGACCCCCACTCCAGATGAGTTGTGTTGAGGTTTCCCAGTTTTCGTTTCTCATGGGAGACAGCCTGGGGGCTAGGAGCACAGATTTTGGTGTCAGAGAACCTAAGCTCTAATCTTATTCCTGACTCTTACTCTCTCTGGGCTTAATTTTCATCATATCACATTGGGGATGATAATGGTATCCACTTTATAGAGATGTTGCATGGGTTAAATGAGACAATCTCATGCTTTTAATAGTGCATATAGTAGATGTTCAAAACATAGCATAAAATTGGAATATAGTAGGGTTCAGTACAAGGAAGCAATGCCATCATTATATTGGTGGCACCAAGTTTGTGGAAATAGTGAGTTCTTGCATTCAAAAACAAACAAACAAAAAAACACGCAAAGAGTGACAATGCACAAGTTTCAAATGGAGGTGTAAAAGGTGTGTGAGAAAGAGAGAGCTTGGATGGACCAGTAGCTGGACAATTGGTTTGCATGTCCTGTGTCTGGAATGATGATGAGATGAGGAAAACGCAAGCTCCTATGCTTTTTCAGTTATTCTTCTCCCAACCACTAGGGGCCTGATGAGGTCATGACAAAGTCTTAGTCCTAGTCATAGAAATTTAGAAGTATCAAGTACAATCCTCTAATTTTATGGATAAAGAAATGGCAGTCCAACAAGGTGAAATGACTTCCCCAAGGTTATGCAATGCAACTGCTTTGTGGTGGAAGTAATAATGCAATACAATTTCATGACATCCAGGACTATTTTTGTATCCACCAGCCAGAATCTAATTAGCTTTTGCTCTTTATTAATTAAAGTTATTGGGATGACATTGGTTTGCAAAGCCATACAGGTTTCAAGTGCATAACTCAATAAAACATCATCTGCACACTGCCTTGTGCACCCATTGCCCCAAGTCTCTTTCCATCCCCATTTCCCACCTGCTTTGCTCATCTCCACATAGCCCCACACCCCTTTCTCACTAGTTTATCACCACTCTATTGTCTGTATCTATGTGTTATGTATATATGTTTTTTTGTTAATCCCTTCATCTTTTTTCATCCAGTTCCCCCACATCCCACTCCTCTGACAACTGTTTTCTCATCAGTTTATTTTGTTTATTAGATTCTACATATAATTGGGATCATGTGGTATTTGTCTTTCTGTGACTGGTTTACTTTACTTAGCATAATAGTTTCCAGGTCCATCCATGATGTTGCAAAAGGCAAGATTTCCTTCTTTTTATGGTCAAATAGTATTCCATTGGGTCTATGTACCACAGCTTTTTTATCCATTCATCTACTGGTGGGCACTTGGGCTGGTTCCAGATATTTGGCTATTTGCATATATTCTTTCGAGTTAGTGTTCTGGGATTAGGATATATTTCCAGAAGTAGGATCACTGGATCAAAAGGCAGTTTCATTTTTAATTCTTTTGAGGAAACTCCATACTGTTTTGCACAGTGGCTGTACCAGTTGCATTCGCACCAACAGTGCACTAAGGTTCCATTTTCTCCACATCCTCACCAACACTTGTTTGTGGATTTATTGATGATAGCCATTCTGGCAGGATAGCTGATTGTGATTTTAATTTGCATCTGTTGATAATTAGTGGCATTGAGCATTTTCTCAGATGTTTATTGGCCATCTCTAGGTCCTCTTCAGAGAGGTGTCTTCAGGTACTTTGCCCATTTTTTATTGGATTGTTTGTCTTCCTGGTGTTGAGTTGTATAAGTTTTTTGTATATTTTGAAGACGAACGCCTTATCAAATGTATCATTGGCAAATATGTTCTCCCGTTCAGTGGGTTCCCTTTTCATTTTATTGATGGTTTCTCTTTCTGTGCAAAATCTTTTAGTTTGATGTAGTCCCATTTCTTTTTTTTTTTCCTTTGTTTCCCTTGTCTGTGGACATACATAGGCAAAAATATTGCTATGAGAGGTATTTGAAATTTTTTGTCTATGCTTTCTTTTAAGATTTTTATGGTTTCAGGATTTACATTTAAGTCTTTTATCCATTTTGAATTTTTTCTTGTGTGTGTGTTAAGTTGGTGATCTTGTTTCTTTCTTCTTTTTTTTTTTTGCACATGCCTGTCCAATTTTCCCAACACCTTTTATTGAAGAGATAGTCTTTATTCCATTGTTGACTACTTTGTCAAATATTAATTGAATATAAAAGCATGTGTTTATTTATGGGCTCTCTGTTCTGTTTCATTGATCTATATGCCTATTCTTATGCCAGTAGTACCAGACTGTTTTTATTACAATGGCCTTATAATATAATTTGATAACAGATAGCATTCTTCCAACTTGTTCTTCTTTCTCAAGATTACTGAAGCTATCTGAGGTCTTTTTGTTTTCTGTATAAATTTTCGAAATATTTTTACATCTGTGAAATATGCCACTAGTATTTTAATAGGAATTGCATTGAATCTATAAACTATTTTGGGTAGTATGGACATTTTATTGGTGGTGATTCTTTCCACCCATGAACATGGTATATGCTTATACTTATTTGTATCTTCCTCCATTTCTTTCTTCAAAGTCCTATAACTATCTGAGTATAGATCTTTTACCTCCTTGGTTAAATTTATTCCTAGGTACCTTTTTTATTGCAATAGTAAATGAGATTGTTCCCTTAGTTTTTGTTTCTGATAGTACATTATTTGTGTATATAAAAATACCACTGATTTCTGAATAATATCAATTTTGTATCCTGCTACTTTGCCAAATTTATTTATTTAAGTCTTTGGACTTCTTTAACATACAGTATCATGTCATATGCATGTAATGAGTTTTACTTCTTCCTTTCCAATTTGGATACCTTTTATTTCTTCCTCTTGTTCAATTGTTGTGCTAAGACTTCCGGTACTATGTTAAATAAAAATGGTGAAAGAGGTACTTGTTCTTTGTCTTGTTCTTGATCTTTAAGAAAATGCTGTTAGTTTTTGCCCATTGAGTATGTGTTGGCAGTTGGTTTTTCATATATGGCCTTTATAATGTTGTGGTGTGATCTCTCTATTCCAGCTTTGCTGAGAGTTTTCATCAAAAATGGGTGCTGGATTTTACAAAATGCTTTCCTTTGTATCTATTGATACAATTATGTGGGTTTTATTCTTCATTTTGTTTGTGTGATATATCACATTTATTGATTTGCTAATAATATAGCAATCTTGCATCCCAGAAATAAATGCCACTTGATCACGGTGTATGATCTTTTAAATGTATTGCTGGATCTAGTTTGCTAATATGTTGTTGAAGATTTAGCTTCTATGTTCATCAAGGGTATTGGCATATAATTTTCTTTCTTTGCAGTGATTTTATCTGCTTTTGGAATTAGGATAATGCTGGCCTTGCAAAAATGGCTTGGAGGTCTTCCCTCCCCTTGTTATTATTTGAAATAATTTGAGAAGGATAGGTGTTGGCTTTTCTTTGACTGTTTTGTAAAATTTACCTGTGAAAACATCCAGTTTAGGACTCTTGTTTTCTGGAAGTTTTGATCACTACTCTAATTTCATTAGTTGTTACTGGTCAATTCAGGTTTTCTACTTCTTCCTGAATCAGCTTTGGAAGATTGTATATTTCTAAAAATATATCCACTTAACCCAGGTTGTCCAATTTGTTGGCATATAGTTGTTCATAGTATTTCTTACAATCCTTTGTATTTTTGTGATATCAGTTGTTATTGCTTTCTTATTTCCGATTTTATTTATTTGGGTCCTTTCCCTCTCTCTCTCTCTCTTGAGGAGTTTGGTTGAAGGTAACTCAATTTTATTTATCTTTTCAGAGAACCAACTTCTGGATTTATTGATGTTTTGAATTTCTTTTTAGTTTCTGTCATTCATTTCTTCTCTGATCTTAATTATTTCCTTCCTTCTACTCCCTCTAGTATTTGTTGTTGTTCTAGTTCTTTTAGGTTAGTGTTAGATTGTTTATTTGAGATTTTTCTTGCTTCTTGAGGTAGGCTTGATTGTTTATTTGAGATTTTTCTTGCTTCTTGAGGTAGGCTTGTAATGCTCTGAACTTCCCTCTCAGGACTGCCTTCACTGTGTCTCATTGATTTTGTGTTGCTGTGTGTTCATTTTCATTCATTTCTAGGTAATTTTTTATTTCTTCTTTGATATCATTGATAACCTATTAATTATTTAATAACATGCTATTTAGCCTCCATGTATTTGAATGTTTTTGAGTTTTTTAATTGAGGTTGATTTACAGTGTCATGCCATTGAGATCAAAGAAAATGTATGATATGATTTCAATTTTCTTGAATTTTTTAAAAATATATTTTATTGATTATGCTACTACAGTTGTCCCATTTTCCCCTCTTTGTTCTCCTCTGCCCTGCACAGCCCCTCCCACATGCATTCTCCACTTTTAGTTCATGTGTATGGGTTGTACATATAAGTTCTTTGACTTTTATATTTCCTACGCTATTCTTAACCTCCCCCTGTCTATTTTCCACCTACCATTTATGCTACTTACTCCCTGTACCTTTCCCCCCTCTCTCATCCTTCCACTTCTCTGCTGATAACCCTCCATTTGATCTCCATTTCTGTGATTCTGTTCCTGTTCTAGTTGTTTGCATAGTTTTTGTTTTTATTTTAAGTTCAGTTGTTAATAGTCATGAACTGTTTGTCATTTTACTGTTCATATTTTTTATCTTCTTTTTCTTAGATAAGTCCCTTTAACATTTCATATAATAAGGGCTTGGTGATGATGAACTCCTTTAACTTGACCTTACTGAAAAGCACTTTCTCTGTCTTTCCATTCTGAATGAAAGCTTTGCTGGATAGAGTAATCTTGGATGTAGACCTTACCTTTCATAACTTTGAATATTTCTTTCCAGTTCCTTCTTGGCTATAAGGTTTCTTTTGAGAAATCAGCTGATAGTCTAATGGAAACCCCTTTATAGGTAACTCTCTCCTTTTCTCTTGCTGCTTTTAAGATTCTGTTCTTATCTTTAATCTTGGCTAATGTAATCATGATGTGCCTTGGTGTGTTCCTCCTTGGGTCCAACTTCTTTGGGACTCCCTGAGCTTCCTGGACTTCCTGGAAGTCTATTTCTTTTTCCAGATTGGGGAAGTTCTCCTTCATTATTTTTTCAAATAAGTTTTCAATTTCTTGCTTTTCCTCTTCTCCTTCTGGCACCTCTGATTCGGATGTCAGAATGTTTAAAGTTGTCCCAGAGGTTACTAAGCCTTTTCTCACTTTTTTTAATTCCTGTTTCTTCATTCTGTTCTGGCTGAATGCTTCTTTCTTCCTTCTGCTTCAAACCACTGACTTGAGCTCCAGTTTCCTTCCCATCACTGTTGGTTCCCTGTACATTTTCCTTTATTTCACTTTTCATAGCCTTCACTTTTTCCTTTATTTTGCAACCATACTCAACCATTTCTGTGAGCATCCCAATTTCCAGTGTTTTGAACTGTGCATCTGCTAGGTTGGTTATCCCTTTGTCACTTAGCTGTATTTTTTCTGAAACTTTGATCTTTTCTTTAATTTTGGCTTTTTTTTTTGTCTCAGCACTCCTGTTACGTATAAGGGGTGGAACCTTAGGTGTACAGCAGGGCAGGGCAACCCATGTCACTGCTTTGTGACACTGTATGTGGGGTGGGGGTCTGAGAGGGAACAGTGTCACTTGCTCCACTCTCTGCTGCTTTTTCTAGATAATTTTCTAGTTACTTCCCTTGCTATGCACAATCAATTTGGGCCCTTCTGGTGCTGATTCCCTGGTGGTTGGGTTTGTGTATGTTCTAGGAACCTGTGGATCTCTCCAATGAACTCTCCTGTGAGGCTGGGAGTTTCTCCCATTGCCTCAACACCCACAGATATTTTCAGTCAAAGGCTTTGGGGCTTTATTTCCCTGTACTGGAACATTGGGTTGCGTGGTCTATCTCGCTCCCATTTTTCCTCCCATTTTATCTGCACAAGAATGTGGAACTGCCCAGTCTGCAAGCTGCCACCTCGCCCAGTCGACCAGCCACCACCTTACCAAGAGTCCATCTCCACCTAGCTGCCCATCTCTGCCCCTCCTACTGGTCTGGATGAATGTTTCTTCTTTAACTTCTTGGTTGTCGGACTTCCATACAGTTCGATTATCTGTCAGTCCTATTTTATTTTGTTTCTAAATTTGTCATTGTTCTTCTTTTGGTTGTGTGCTTCCATCTTGGCTGGGAATCCAATTTTTTTGAATTTGTTAAGACTTATTTTGTGTCCTAACATGTGGTCTATCTTTGAAAATGATGCATGTGTACTTGAGAAGAATGTGTATTCTGCTGCTTCGGGACGAAATGTTCTGTAAATATCAATTAAGTCCATTCAATATAGTGTGTCATTTAAGGTCACTGTCTCCTGGTTGATTTTTCGTCTCTGGAATATTTATCCACTGATGACAGTGGGATGTTAAAATCCCCTGCTGTGACTGTATTGCATCAATCTCTTCCTTTAAGTCCACCGAGATTTTCTTTATATATTTAAGTGTTCCTATCTTGGGTGTATACATGTTTACCAGGATTGTGTCCTTTTGTTGGATCAATTTTTTTAGTATTTATATACTGACCTTTTTTTGTCTTTTGTTATGGCCTTTGTTTTGAAGTCTATTTTGTCAGATATAAGTATTGCTACACCAGCTTTTTTTTCATTTCCACTTGCATGGAATATTTTTTCCATCTCTTCATTTTCAGTCTCTGTGTATCTTTTCTTCTGAGGTGTGTCTCTGGTAGACGGTATATATGCAGGTCATGTTTTCACATATATTCAGCTACCCTATGTCTTTTGATTGGAGCATTTAATCCATTTACATTTAAGGTTATTATTTATAAGTACTTATTTATTGCCATTTTATTCTTTTTACCTATATGTCTTTCTCTCTTGACTTTTTAAATTTCCTCTTCTTGAAGCAGGCTTTTTACATTTCTTACAATACTATTTTGGTGATAATGGACTCGTTTAGCTTTTTGGGGAGGACTGGGTGTCTAGAAGTTCTTTATTTTGCCCTCAATTTTAAATGAGACTCTTGCTGGATAAAGTAGTCTGGTTGTAGATCCTTGATTTTCATCATTTTCATGATTTCATGACAATATCTTCTGGCCTGAAGAGTTTCTGTTGAGCCCTGGCTGGCATAGCTCAGTGGATTGAGTGTGGGCTGCGAACCAAAGCATCGCAGGTTCAATTCCCTGTCAGGACACATGCCTGGGGTGCAGGCCACGGCCCCCAGCAACTGCAAAATGATGTTTCTCTCTCTCTCTTTTTTCCTCCCTTCCCTCTCTAAAAATAAATAAATAAAATCTTTAAAAACAAACAAACAAAAACAAAACAAACACACACACAAAAAACCCCTCCCTCTCCATTCCCCAAATATATTTTAAAGAAAGAGTTTCTGTTGAAAATCAGCTAACAGCCTTATGAGAGCTCTCTGTACATAACTAATTGCTTTCTTCTTGCTGCTTTTAAGATTCTTTCTTTGTATTTAATCTTTGACATTTTAATTATGTGTCTTGGTATGGACCTTTTTAAATTCATCTTGACTGGTACTCTCTGAGCTTCCTAAACTTGTATTACTTTTTCCTTCACCAGGCAAAGGAAGTTTTCAGCCATCAATTCGTTAAACATCTTCTTGATCCCTTGTTCTCTTTTCTCCTTCTAGTATCCCAATGCACATGTTGTTATGCTTGATGTTGTTTTAGTGGTCCCTTAGACTTTTCTCATTCTTTAAAATTTCTCTTTTCTTTTTGATGTTCTGCTTAGGTTCTTACTGTTATCCTCTAAATAACTGGTTTGCTCCTCTGCTTCATTAAACCTGCTGTTGTTTCTTTGCAGTGTATTCTTCATTTTAGATATTGTATTTCTCATTTATGAATGGTTCATTTTCATGGTTCCTATGTCCTTTTTAGTGCTCTCTTTATTTAAATTCTTAGTAAGATCATTCATCCCCCTAAGGTACTTGAGCATTCATAACCATTGTTTTAAACTCTGTATCTGGTATCTTGGTTGCTTTCATTTCATTTTATTCTTTTTCTGGAGTTTTCTTTTGTTCTTTCATTTGGGGATATTTTTTGTCTCCCAATTTTCTTTCTGTGCATTATGTATATCTGCTATGACTCCCAAACTTGTTATGATGACTTTATGATGAAAGTGTCATGTTGGGCTCAGTGGCACAATCACCCAAATCACCTGAGGTCCGTGCTCCAAGAATGTTTATTTTGGGTTATGTACACCCTTCTGCTGTATTTGAGTCTTGAATGTAGTTGGCCCTTTCATGGGTGTAGTTCCCTTCAAGTTGGCTGACAATAAGGGTAAACTACAATCACCACGTAAAAGACGGTGTGCAAAGTCTGCCCCCTGAGGCAGAGAGGTTCCCAGAAGTGTCTGGTGCCTACTGGAACCCCCTTTTGGTTGTGCTGCTTGGGTATCTAGTTGTGTTCAACTCTGGTGTGGTCTGAAGCCCACCACTGGTTGTGTTGGTTCTGGGTCCACTTGGGTGGGATTCAGGTACATGTCGATGTCCGATGTTATGTGTAACTGGCCTGTGCAGAGTTACCATGCTGTTCACTGTTTGTGGTTGTGTCAACTGAGCCTGTATGTGCATAGGAGGGGTCAATGTGTGTATAAGGGTCAGCTTCCTCCAGCTTACATTTAGGAGCAGATCTATAAAAGGACCAAGGCTCCCTGAGGTCCACCTCTACCTGTTAGCTACTCCACCTCTTCCTGAGGTTGCCTGGTTTTCCTACAAGGTCTTCCAAAAAACCACTGTAGAGTAGACCCAGACTGGCCACACTCCACAGACCCTTCCACAGGTGGCAAGCTCAATAGGGCTGGGCAACTGGGGTTTGGAGGACAGGACTAGTGGTTCCCCTGCTTGGGTGTCAGAGAGTCAGGCACTCAATGAGGGGACAGTAGCTCCTACACCAGAGCCAAAACACTCTGTTTCTGCCATAGTCTTCAACTCTAGTTCCCCCAAGAGGGTACACAGCAAGTTCAGGTTGGGTGCAGCCAGGTATCCCCTCTGCAGGAGCAATCTCAGCTGGACAGTCACCAGACACAGGGAGACAAATTAAGAGTCTTCATTGGGGGTGATGCCAGCCTAGCCCACAGGAGGGGATTAAGCACTTTGTCCCAGTCTCAAACAGTAGCCTCTGAAGGACTCACATTATGAATGTCTCAGTTCTGAGCAGCTCTCCTTTCCCCTGCAGAACTGAGGCCAGTGTAGCAGGGTATCCAGGACTTGGCAGGGCTGTTCCAAAGGTCTCCTATTATAGATGATGCCTACAAGCCTGTAGGAGCAGGGTGGGAACTTCTTCCTTTTCCAGGGTAGCATGAGGTGAGCTTGCTAGGGAGGTGAGAGTTGCCCTGCCCCTATAATATAGACACACACCCCAGAACCTGCCCATCTTGTTCCCAGACAAAAGTTTTCCCAAGAGACACACTCCAAAAGTCCCCACTCTGTGCAGCACTCTGGTCCCCCTGCACAGTTGAAATCAGCAAGTGATTCAATGTGTGAGGGGAGTGGTGCCAGCTGTGTACTCAAGGTTGGGGGAACCTGCCTTCCTTCCAAAGCCATGCAGTTTAGTTATTGTCTGAGTCTCCATCAAGAGCTTCCTCATAAGAAGAGAGTCCCAAAAGTCACTGCTGGGTACATCCCAGCAGAACCTTCCACAGGACCAAGAACAGCAAAGTGGCCTTGCAAGCATTTTAGGACTGAGTAGTACACTCCTGAGGCTGGTGGTTGTCTGTGGGAAGGTGAGTTTTCCAGGAGGATTGAATCCTTACTGATTTTCACCACCAGATCTTATGCGGGCTTCTCTTTCCTTCTCTGTTTCTCTGGGTTAGGGGTCGCTGAGTGGGGTTGAGAACTTGTGTTCCAGGGGAAGGGAGTTTTGCAGCCATAATATCTTTCTGGCTTCTCAGCCCTCACACCTGGGTGTGGGGGGTACATCTTTTCATGTCTCTGCTTTTCTTACTAGTTTCTATGCTGCTTCTACTGTAAATCCTTGATTATAATATTTCAATCCAGGTAGCCTTCCATTGGTTATTCAGGCTGGTTGGTCTGTGATTTAGCTGTAAATCTTGTTTGGGGCCAGAAGCAGGTGAGTGTAGCTTCCTTTGCAGCCATCTCGGAATCATCTACTGATTAGCTTGATTATAATATTATCATGAAAGTGTTTCAGGTGTCATGACCTACAAATCAACTTTGCATAATAAAAAGTTTTTAAAAACGGTTTAAGTTTTTGTTATTGAGGATGTGAACGTGGCAATCCAAACTACTGTTCGTCAGTAAGAAATACACAAAACAAATATTATTATTGTAAAATTCCCAAACCATTGGATTATTGAATAGAATGTACTTACATTTAGAACATCAATCTATACATAAAACAAAGCAAACCACCAAACACAAACTGGATACAGGCAGAATGGGGAAGGCTGAGATGTTAACTAACAAAACTGGTCCAAGATAAACCTGATGTAAAAGTCCTCTCACCAACCCAATTCACCATTTTATTCCTTATAACTGTCACGAGACCCAGGACACAAAGACCTATATTTCAACTCTCCTCTTCTTACTAGTTATGTGACTGGAGCCAGTTACTTAAACTCTCAGGTCTCCATATTCTACTTCTATAAACAGGAGATAATAACATATGACTCACAGTGCTGTCTTCATGAGGCATTAGAGAGAAATTGCTGATGATATCCAGAGTAGTGCCTGGCCCATGAAGTTTGGCACTGCCTCTCCCAGTCCAGGTATGGTCAAAGATTCATGTTCTAAAAAAGCAGTAATTATCTGTTGCATAGAAAGTCTTTCCTAATTGGGCTTTTGTTTTGTTTTGTATAATGATTTTTCCAAATTTAACAGAGAACAAAGAGCTGGTTTAGATTACAGAGTCACCACAAAATAGCTGAAGCTGTAGATATGACCTATTTTTAAGCTGCCACAGCATAATTGGGATTTTTTTTTCTTGGGAAGGAGCCAGAGTTGGAAGCCTTCTCTCCTCTGCTGTGTAGGTCATATCAACAAGGCAGCCACTTTAACAACTCCAAGGCCCTGGCCCATGCCTGGTTGCTTCCTTTGAACCTTCCTGAGGTTCCTCCCTTGAAGGCTTGCTTAGTACATTTCTCAGAATTATTGAAATTCCCTCTACTTGCAATTAAACTCCCATCAAGGCAATCATAAATGCATTTATGATGCTATTGATGAAACATCTACTGCCTCTAAGTCCAGTCGTGGCTTTGCTGAATTCTACAACAATTTGTGGTGGATTATCTCCAAAGACGGTCACAAACGCATCTTACAATAAATACTAAATGAAGTTTGTTAGGCTGAAAGAGAGGATTCTCAAATAGTAATCTGACTCCACATACACACACACACACACACACAAACAAAGTACACACCAGTTAAGGTGATAAAAGATATCATAAATGCTTATTGCTTTTACTTTCTTCTCTTAATTAATTTAAGTAGCAACTATACAAAAATATGTATGTCATTGTATTATTAGGGTTATAATATATGGAAATATGGAATATTTGACAATAATAGCACAAAGGTAGTGGGTAAGAGCAAAACTGCATTGAAATAAGAAAAGGACACCAGATGGTAACTTAAATCCAAAGAAATGGAAAAAAAAGAAATGGCAAATAGGAAGGTTAATATAATAAACTCTATAAATATATACTTGCCTTCTTTTTCTGTTTACTTTACTTATACATATAAATTATACAATGTGATAATTATAACAATGAATATTGGGTCTGTAGCATATATACATGTAATATTGTGACAACAGCACAGAAAGGAGCAAAAGTAATAGAGACATATAAGAGCAATGTTTCTGTATCTCACTGGAACGTCATTTGTACAAATCTGAAGTAAATTCTGACAAGATCACATGTATGTAGTTTAGCCCTAAAGCAACCACTAAAAAATAACTCAAGCCCTGGCTGGCGTAGCTCAGTGGATTGAGCATGGGCAGTGAATCAAAGTATCGCAGGTTCAATTCCCAGTCAGAGCACATGCCTGGGTTGCAGGCCATGGTCCCCAGCAACCGTACATTGATGTTTCTCTCTCTCTCTTTCTCTCTCCCTTCCCTCTCTAAAAAATAAATAAATAAATAAATAAATAAATAAATCTTTTAAAAAATAACTCAAAATATATAGTAAAAAATCACTAAGGAAATTGAAATGTTTCACTAGGAAATATATACTTAAAAATTTGCAAAAGAATATTTGCAAAATATTTTGCTATAATTTTTTACTACAAAAGAAGCAGTAAAGGAATAATAAAGGAGCAAAAAAAATGCACCATATAGAAAACAAAATGCAAAATGTCACACTTAAATTCAATTATAGTAATAACATTAAATGGGAGTGAATCAAGCAATTCAAAGGCAGAGACTGTCCGAGTACGTAAAAGAACAATATACAACTATTAACTTTCTACAAGAAACACACTTTAAATTCAAAGATACAAACATATAGAAAGTAAGAGGATGGGGAAAAGATGTCATGCAAACAGCAATAATAAAAAAGCTATCTTAATATTAGACAAAATATATTTTAACCACAAAATGTTACTAGAGACCAAAAAGGACATTTTATAATGGCAAGTTATACAACTTTTTGTCACTCAATCAGGAATATATAATAGTTATAAATAACTATAGTTTAAAATAAGCCTCAAAATACATGAAGCAAAGCTAGGAATTGGAAGGAGAATTAGACAATTCAACAATAGTTCACTTTCAGTAATGGATATAACCAGGGTATCAACAAGAAGACAGTAAACTTGAATAACATGATAAACAGACATTTATAAAACACTGCAACCAACAACAGACAGGATACAATGTTCCCAAGGACACATAGACCATTATTGAAAATATACCATATGTTGGGGACTTCCGGCAAGATGGAGGAATAGGTGGACGCACCGTACCTCCTCGCACAACCAAGATTAGAACAACAATAATTTACAGACAGAATAACACCCAGAACTGACAGAGGATTTATCTGAATGGAAGTCGGACAGCCAAGAAGTTGAAGTAGACCCGTACATCCAGACTGGTAGGAGATGACGAGCTGGGCGGGTGCGGGGCTGGCGCAGAGGTGGGGGAAAATTTGGTGCAAAATCAGCGCGACAGCCATTGGGGCGCAAGAACGCAGCGGTGATCCCTGAGTACGCAAGCTGCAGCTGGCGGACCCAGTGAGGCAGTGATTGTGGACCAGGGCAGAGCTCGCAGCCCAGGATCCCAGAGAAGGGTCTGAGCCCAGAAGAACAGAACTACTGCCATTGTTCCCTCCCGTCCCCACTCCCGCCCCCGCCCCCACATATAACATCACAATCTAGTGACTGGGGTGCCCAGCCCCGGTGGACACCTAAGGCTCCGCCCCCCACCATAACAAGAGCGACCAGACTGGAAAAAAAAAAAAAAGGAGAGATAGGGAAAGACATAAGGCATGTTTCTAACAGAACAGATCAGTCCCCCAGGACTCATCCTTTTGAGCGACTAAGAAATAGCCAATCTATCAGATGCACTGTTCAAAACACTGGTGATCAGAAAGCTCACCAGTTGAATTGATTGATTTTGGGCGCAAATTAGATGAAAGGATGCAGGTTACCATAAAAGAGATGCAGGAAGATATGCGGAGGAGAGCCAATAGTGAAAGGAAGGAATCTGAGCCTCAAAACAATACAGTGGACCAGAAGGAAGATAGAATCAACCAAGTAGAAAAGCATGATGAAATAAGAATTGAAAAAAAAAAAAACACAGAAAAGCTTAAGAGCATCCAGGACACCTTTAAACGTTCCAACATCCGAATTATAGGGGTACCAGAATGGGAAGGGGAAAAGCAACAAATTGAGCACGTATTTGAACAAATAATAAAGGAGAACTTCCCCAATCTGGCAAAGGGAACAGTCTTCCAAGAAATCCAAGAAGCTCAGAGAGCCCCAAAGAAATTGGACCCAAGAAGAAACACACCAAGGCACATCATAATTACATTAGCCAAGGTAAAAACGAAGGAGAGAATCCTAGAAGCAGCAAGAGATAAGGGGACAGTAACCTACAAAGGAGTTCCCATCAGACTGTCAGCTGATTTCTCCAAAGAGACCTTACAGGCAAGAAGGGGCTGGAAAGAAATATTCCAAGTCATGAAAGACAAGGACCTACATCCCAGATTGCTCTATCCAGCAAAGCTCTCATTGAGAATGGAAGGGCAGATAAAGTGCTTCTCAGATAAGGTCAAGTTAAAGGAGTTCATCATCACCAAGCCCTTATTTTATGAAATGCTAAAGGGACTTATCTAAGAAAAGAAGATAAAGAAAAGACATGTATAGTAAAAGGACAGCAAACTCACAATTATTAACAACCACACCTAAAGCAAAACCAAAAGAAACTAGGTAAACAACTAGAACAGGAACAGAACCACAGAAATGGAGGGCACATGGAGGGCTAGCAGTAGGGGGGTGGGAGGAGGAGGGAGGGGGAAAAGGTATAGAGAATAAGTAGCATAGAATGTAGGTTGAAAATAGATAGGGGGAGGGCAAGAATAGTACGGGAAATGTAGAAGCTAAAGAACTCATAAGTATGACACATGGACATGAACTAAAGGGGGGGAACGTGTGTGGGAGAGGGGGTACAGGGTGGAGGGGAGAGAAGGGGGAAATGGGACAACTGTAATAGCATAATCAATAAAATATATTAAAAATATTGTATAATGAAGTACATCAACATTTGGGTAATTTGCATAATCTGGTGAGCCAATGTTTTTCGAATAACTAATGTGTGTTATAAAATAAAGCAGGGGTAGGAAGAGGGAAGAGAAGATGGCTGAGGAATAGAGGAAAGTTATACTCACCTACTCCCAGGCCCAAACTGGAATTACAACAAAATTATGGCACAATCAACCTAAATAACCAACTGAAGACTAGGTGAACAGAAGTCTTATAACCAAAGATTTATAGAAGAAGCCACATCAAGGCTAGACTATGTGACATAAGAGCCACACAATGGAAGAAGCCTCAATCCCTGAGTGATTGTCTAAAAGAGAGCTACTCAGAAATGTGGCACTTACAATGGACTTTGCACAATTAAAATTAAACCTTTATTTCATTAAAAAATTACACAGGGGTAAAAGATTAATTCAAAGTGAAAAACAGATCAATGAGTTTTAAGGTAACAGAGTATAAATATTTCACTGATACAGTTTCAGATTTCTCACTGCAACTAACTTTTAAGAAAGTACCACTTGTTATACCTGAAACTAATACAAAATAATATTAAATGTAAACTAAAATTGAAAAATAAATTTTTAAAAAAGAAAAAAAAGAAAATATACCATACGCTAAGCCATAAAATAAGCCTCAGTAAATTTAGAATGATTGAAATAATATACAACATATTTTCTGATGCCAATAGAATGAAATTAGAAATCAAAGCAGGAAAAAAAATTTATATTAACAAACATAAAAAATTAAACAACCCACTCCTAAAAAAATCAATGTTTCAAAAAAATCACAAATAAAATTAGAAAATACTTTGTAATAAATTAAAATACAGACACAATGCCACCGGAACTCATGGGATGCAGCTAAAGCAGTGTTAAGAGGGAAATTTATAGCTATAAATGACTACATTAAAAAATAAGATATGAATCCCTTGCTGGCGTAGCTCAGTTGATTGAGTGCGGGCTGCAAACCAAAGTGTCGTGGGTTCAATTCCCAGTCAGGGTACATGCCTGGGTTGCAGGCCATGACCCCCAGCAACTGCACATTGATGTTTCTCTCTCTCTCTCTCTCCCTCCCTTCCCTCTCTAAAAATAAATAAATAAAATCTTTTTAAAAAAAGATATGAAATCAATAACTTCTACTTTAAGATACTTGAAAAAAAGGAGTACACTAATCCCAAAGTAAACAAAATTAGAAAATAATAAATATTAGAGCAGAACTTAATGACTTAGGGAATAGAAAAACAATAAAGAAAATCAATAAAATTAAACATAAGACACCAATAACCCATTTGTTTTTGGACACACATGCAGCTTTTCCTATGAAGAAATGGGAGTCTATTTCTTTTCCATATGAATCTTTAGTGTCATTGTAATTTGCACTAACTAGTCAAATAAGACAGAAATGAGAGTTAAAAGAGACCAACCACCATGTTATATAAGTCCAGGCTTGCATGCTGTGAGAGAGGCCTCATGAAGAGTCCTAGGAGGATGAGAGAACATGAGGGGAAGGTCCAAAGTTTCCTAACCACCAACCAGCACTGTAACGGGATTTCTGGAGACAGGATTTCTAGAGCCTTTGAGTCCTGCCCAGCCACCAGCTAAATGTGATTTCGTGTAGTCTTGCCAACACCATGTGGGGCAAAAGAACCACTCAGCCAACTGAAAAAAGTATAAGAAATAGCACGTGGTTATGTTAAGCCACTGAGCAAGATATAACTGAAAATAGTCTTTAGTATTAAACCTCAAAAGTAGAGGAATTTCCAGTAAAAGTTAGCTGAATCTCAATCTTATGTCTCCATAATGTTGAAGATAAGAGGTCTTTAGCCTCCCCTAGAAGAAACTGGATGAAAGTTAAGTTTCTCTGGTTGAAGTAAACATGGTGGCAGGGAGACACTCAGAAACCTACCTGTTTGGCCTCTCTCATTACCCCTCAGAGGTTTCTCATAGCCAGAACCTTTGAAAAACCAAATATTGTTAACATTATTTGAAAATCCATGATTTAAGTTGATAGTGTGGTTTTACAAACCAGGCAGCTCTGTAAAGGAGAGAAAGGAAGTTGCCCAAGTCATATAAAAAGTTACTGGCTTACTTGTAATCAAAGTCAGGTTTCCTGAGTGTCATTCAGTACTTTACTTTTAACACCAGAATTTTTCTGAAAACTACCTCTCCATGCTCACTTTTTAGGGCCTTTCTCACTGTTAATGGGCCATAGACTTTGGAGTCACATTCCCTTAGTAGTTGTGTGAACTTAACCTCTCCCAGGAGCAGAGACCAACACTGAGTCCCCGATATGACACCATTCTCCATGGTGGTCACCCAATTACATGGCAGCAGATTGATTATATTGGACCACTTCTATCATGAAAGGGACAGCAGTATGTTCTTACTGGAACAGACACTTATTCTGGATATGGACTTGCCTTCCATTCATGCTACCTACATAGCATTGCTCCTGATCCAGGAACTCACTTCACAACAAATGAAGTACAGCAATGGGCTGATGCTAATGAAATTTCTGGTCTTGTATACTCCCTACCATCCTGAAATGGTTGGCTTGATAAATTGGTGCAATGACCTTTTCAAGACTCAGTTACAGTGCCAGCTAGATGGCAATGCCTTGCAGGGTTAGAACAAGGTTCTCCAAGAGGCTATAATATATTCTGAATCAGCATCCAATATATGGGGTGCTTTTCTTTCATAGGCAAGATTAATGGGTCCAGGAATCAAGGGGTGATCTACTAGCTAAAATCCCTACTAATCCACTAGCACATTTTGTGCTTTCTGTCCTGGGAACCTTTCTTCTGTTGAACTAGAATTCTTACTTCCAGAAGGGGAAATGCTTTCACCAGGAGAAAAAATAACAATTCCATCAAATGGGAAATTACGAATGGCACCAACTAACTCTGGGTTCTGCATACCTCTAAATCAATAGGCAAAGAAATGGGTTTCTTTGCTGACTGGGATAACTGATCCTGATCACCCAGGGGAAATTGCACTGCTACTCCACAATGTAGGTAAAGATGAGTAGGTATGGGTTACAGATCTCTTATTATCTCTTAGAACTCTTTTGCTTTGTGATTAAAGTCAATGAAAAACTATAGCAACTCAGTTCAGACAGGATGACTAATGAATGGCCCAGACCCCTCAGGAGTAAAAGTTTGTTTGGGTCACCCCACTAGGTAAAGACTCACAGCCAGCTAAAGTGCTTCCTGAGGACAAAGGGAATATAAAAAGGATAGTGGAGGAAGGTAGTTATAAATACCAGCTATGACCACATGACTGGTTATAAATATGGGGACCCTAGTTATTATGGATACTTCCACATTTGTTTATAAATGTGTATATTAAGCTAATATTTTTCTTCTCTTTCTTATCCCTTTATCACATTAGATAATATATATTAACTCTACATTATGGTACTTAAGTGTTGTTAATTTTACATCATATATTTAAATAAAAAGATACCAAAAAGTGTATATCACTGAAAATTTTTTTACCTTTTCAGGGAAAAATATTAGTAAATTTTTTGTTTACAACAAAAAAATGGACTATTTGTATCATATTAAGCAGAAGTATGACCTAGTTATTGTTTTTATTAACATATAGAGATTAAGTATAGTTTAAGGGGATGTATATAGGTTTCAAGTTGACAAGGGATAGACTGTAATGGTTAATTTTATGTGTCAACTTGGCCAACTAACCAGAACTCTGACGGTTAATTTTACGGTGCCCAGCTTCTGCTCAAACATCAGCCTAGTCCTTGTTGTGAAGGTATCTTTTAGATGTAACTAACATTTAACTTAGTAGAATTTGAACAATACAGGTTATCTTCCTTACTGGGGGCAGAGGGCTGATCCAATCCATTGAAGGACCTAAGAGAAAAGCCCTCTAAGGAAGAAGGAATTCTGCCACCACACTGCCTTTGGACTTCACCACACTGCCTTTGGACTTGAGCTGCAATATCAACTCTTCCACAGTTTCCAGCCTGCCAGCCTGCCCTGTGGTTTTTAGACTTGTCAGCCTCCAAAATTGTGTAAGCCAATTCCTTAAAATAAATCCTTTTCTCTCTTCTCTCTCTTCCCTTCTCCCTCTCTTTCTTTTATCTCACCATACAAGGAGATAGATAGATAGATAGATAGATAGATAGATAGATAGATGATAGATAGATAGATAGATATTCTCTTATTGCTTGTTTTTCTAAAGAACCCTTACCAATAGAAACACTACATAAACATGTGCTATTATTATAATATACTTCATTATTTTAGGTATCTTTATATGCCATCTCAATTTTCCTTTGAACTATTAGATCAATTTCTATCCATGCAACACTTCAAAGCAGAGTGTGGATATCATTCTCCCTTTACTAAAATCTAAAACCTTGAGAACAAAAGCTAGTTTATTCATCTTTATATTCCTATAGCAAATAGCAGGTGATTGATAACTACTTTTGAATGGATAAATGAATGAATGGCTGAAAAATTCTGCCTTATAGCAGACACAAAAGTTCACTTGCTCTTAGTTCATGTCACATTAGTCTGATCAACTTTTGTCAGTGTAACTGATGGCTAAACTGTGGTTATGTTAAAGGAAAAAAATGTTTGATGACAACTATTTCAGAGATGAAACACTTATTATAGGATCCATAATGCCCTGTCATTCTTTAGATAACATCTATTAACTAAAATTTTCCCAGAGTTCTTAATCATAACACAGGAAAGAATCTACTCAGGTTTCCAAAGTTAATTACTACAGTATAAGTTGTCTTCAGGCTGAAGGTGCTTAAGAACTATGAAGATATGAAGACACACTTTGAAAAAAACATGAGCAGTTCCCAATACTTCATGATTTCTCAAAACCAAACACTCAGAAAAGCAAACCAACCAAGCCAGAGCCCAATAATCCTCAGTCCATCATCCTTTACTTGATGGTGTGGAATTAGTGTAATGAGCATTTAACTTACTATTTCTTGGTCACCTATTCTTGGCAGCTTGCTCTGTCTTCCATTTTAGCATAGCTGTTGAATTGGTGCAAACCAGAAGACAAGTAGTATATTCAGAACAATCAGTACCTACTTCTGTGGGCTAATGAGAATCAATTGCTAGAATTTCATCAGACACAGTCTTGTAATTATCATTATAATTAATAATAATTATAATAAGTAATCTAATTAGCAAAGGTGAAATTACTCAACACAAAATTGACAGATAATCTCAGTCATGATTATAGGCTCATCTTTTTAGCTGCTTGGGAATATAACCATTCTCTTGTCAGTTTAAGGAGGTGAGCATTTGGGAAATTTGGTTTATAATAAGTCATAGAATCCCAGAATCTCAGAAGGTCAGAGCTAAGAAAATGATCTATATTCAATCTCTTTAGAAGAGATTAATATATACTGGTGTGAGAAAATGTCCAAGCTTTATTGTCAAGTTGGACACAATAAATTGTTAAGACAATACATATAGTACCAATTTTTCATAAACATAACAACTACAAAAATAAAAATAAATAAAATGTTTTCTGAAAAATATGTATTCTCCAAAATAAAAATAAATATAAGTAATTTGGATAAACCCAGAAGACTATACATCAAAATAGTAATAGTGATTATTTCTGAGGGAATAAAGTTATGTAGTGATTACAAAAATAGCACCAATTATTTCCGCTTCCTATATGTATGCTGCTTTTGTGATATTACAACTCCCCCAACCAAAATGTGGAGTCAGTTTCTCCTTCCCTTGAATCTTGGCTGGTCTTATGACTTGTGTTGGCCAATATAAGTAGTAGAAGTAAGTGTGTCAGTTACAAACCCAGGTATCAGCGGGCTTCCACTTGCTCTTGTAAGGCCCTGCTCAGCCACCATGAACAAGCCCCAGTCTAGTCTGCTGTGTGATGAAAGATGCAACCCTCTCACCCCATTGTCATTGCCCTGACAGCCAGCACCACCAGATTTGGAAATTAGGCCATCCTAGACCAGTGGTTCCCTAGCCAAAATACCAGCTGACCATAGACACATAAGTAACCTCAAGTATGATCTTCTAATTTTGGATCAGGTCAGCAGAAATACCCAACTAACATTTATAGTTCTAAGCAGTAATTAACATTTATTTCAAACCACTGGATTTGAGTGTGATTTGTTATGCAGCAATCATTAACTGATGCAACCAAACAACAGTGATGTGGACACAACCAAGTGATCCATTTCTATAATGTTGTAATTTTAAAATAAGCATAGATTGGTTTTTAAATCAGACAGCAAAATATTTTTAAAATACCTAACTCTTTAAAGAGAAGCAACCTGAAAGCCTGAAGAAGAAT
The DNA here is from genome assembly GCF_004126475.2 of Phyllostomus discolor. Classification (NCBI taxonomy): domain Eukaryota; kingdom Metazoa; phylum Chordata; class Mammalia; order Chiroptera; family Phyllostomidae; genus Phyllostomus; species Phyllostomus discolor. The sequence continues at coordinate 58,498,164 of NC_040909.2, forward strand.
TGCCCTACTTGTTACAACTCTGGCTGCAAATAACAAAATCTTCATTCAAAGTTTAAGCAAATCAGCTAACTTACTGATTCACAGGAACTTCAAGTCTGAGTGAACATTTCCAGTTTTGGTAATGGGTGAATTTAGGTGATCAAATCATATTTGCATGGAATATCTTTCTCTTCTTTTGCACTGCTTTTCTTCTGATTTGACTTCATTCTTAGGCAGGCACTTCTAACAATGAGAAGATGGCCATCTACAGGTTTAACACAAGAATTCTCCTTTTCTAAAAATTCTAGCAAAGTCTCAAGATTCATTGTAATTGACCCAGTTTAGGTCACATTCCCATCTATCATTCAATCACTCTTGTTCTTATTGGCCAGGCCTTTTCACACCTATCCTTCAATCAGGGATGTGCCCAGAATGAAGAAGGAGCAGCTACTCAAATGAAAATTGGGGTACTGTTTTCCTAAGAAGAAACAAGTGAGAGTTTGACAGAAAAATAAAAGGTTCACAACACCCAAGGACAAATAACTAGTAAGTAACCAAGTCGGGATTAACCCCCAGATCTCTGACTTCCAGCACCAGCCTAGAAAAAATGCCATTCCACATCTTAGCATAATATGGTATAATCATTTCTGCCCTTGCACTCTTCCTCTAACTGGAAAGCAGGCTTACCAATTATGAAATGTTTTCCTGCTATGATACCTTGTGACAAAATGCTGTGCTTTCACAAATTAAAATGAAGTAGCTGTAGCCCATTATTGGGAAGCAACAAAACTTGCATTCATTCATTCAGTAACTATTTTGTGGCCACCACAGTCTATTACATACCTAGGCTGTTCAATGATTCAATTGGCACATAAATGAAAAGCAATACAGATGCCCTAAAAGGGAGTTAAGTTTAATTATCATCTCGCAACTCCTCTGTTTCTCAAACTTTCTGGAATAGAGTAGAAAAGATGCCTTACCACAACAGAGGCACAGGCAGGCCCTCACTTGATATGTGAAATGAACTGACTCTGTAAAAATAGAACCTTGATATTTTAAAAGATATTATTTATTATTAGAGAGAGGGGAAGGGAAGGGGAGAGGGAAACATCAATGTATGGTTGCCTCTAGCACATCCCTTACTGAGGACCTGGTCTGCATCCCAGACATGTGCCTTGATTGGGAATCAAATCAGCGACCCTTTGGTTCACAGGCTGGCACTCAATCCACTGAGCCACACCAGCCAGGGCTAAAAATAGAAACTTTAAATGAACTTTTACTAGAGTTAAGTAACTTTCATGCTTTTCTCCTAAAGTTTCAGAATATGTACATATTGTCACATTTACCACAAACTCTCATAGCAAGCCTCCTTTTCACTGTAAAATAAAAGAATATTAAGCCCAGAGAGAGAAACCACTATGCTCAGTTTCACTGTTTGACTAGATGTGTGTCAGCTCTGATTATCCAGGAGTGGAAGGATCTAATCCAGTGGGAGGCAGAGACATTTTCTTCCATATATTTTGATATCACACCAACAAAGCTGGTACATACAGAAAGTATTTGAGGTCTTCCTCCTCTGATTCATTTGGTAATTAATCATGGACTGCCTTGTAGTATTCCTCCTTTCTTCAGTTATTTTGAGCTGAAAGTTTAATCTTTCTACTTTCCTATTTTCATGTTTGTCTTGGGAACAGAGACTCTATATCAAGCCAGCAAAGACCAGTAGGGTGTTCCCTGGTGTACCCTCTCCAATCAACTGCTGATAATTGATGGGGTGTTGGAAAGTTTGATGCCAGGGCTCTGTGGGAAAGAGGGCTGAAGTCACTGTTAATCCCTGCCATGACCTCAGACAGGGATTTGATTTGACTCCACAACTTTTTGTCTTTCATGAAACATTGATTAGTATCCTTTATCTAGGATTTAAACCTTTGTATGGGTATGGATAAATAAATGTTAGATATGCCCATATTCTTTTAAAAAACAATTTGTTCTATTTTCCAGTTAGAAAATGATCACATGCTCTGTGTAGTAAATTTAGGAAAAATTATAATAAACATAATGTGATAAGTAAAAATAACTGTAATTAAGTCATCCAAAGACAACCACTAATATTTTTGGAGCATTCCTTGATAGTCTATTTGTTTTTCTATTTGGGTTCCCCCAAATTTGGTTCATGCTAGTATATAATTGTAGATTATTTTTATAACTTTGCACTTATCTTAAACATTTTAAGTATAATTATTCTTCAAAAAAAAGTGTTCATTCCAATAATATTCCTGTACATGGATTTCCATGTGTTGATTTTTTATTTATTTGAGGATTTACCATTATTAAGTTATATCAGTTTTGATTATTTAGATAACTATTTATGACTTTCCTTAAAACAGTAGGACTTCTCACTGCATTATTACAATACATAAAACATTTTCACTGGTTATGCTTCCAAACTGGAAAAAACATCCTGAATTCAAGCCTCAAACATCCTAAATTCAAACCCTACCAGGATAACAATCTGCCTCGGCTATACTGTTGGAAAAACAATATTATAAAGAAAGGAGAATAGTAGCTAGGTTATGTGTCTATTGGAATATGATATGGAAGAAAATTATACTTTTTTATTTTTCTTACTGAATTTAGAATTTACAGTAAAGCCATCTAGTTAACTTTTTCCCTTAATTGCCCTTAGAGCCTCCATGGCCTTGAATCCAGGGGAAATAGTTATATTACCAACAGAGAATTTTCCTCTAACCTTCTGGCAGGTAATACAGTCTTCACAATTTATTCAGGAACATTCTGCAGAAGCTGTCCTTGGGATAAGATTGGAGGGAAAAAAAGCCAGCAAGAGCTAGAATTCAAGATAGATCACCCATAAGTATTTTTTATTTTTTCATTGACTCAAAAAGAAACTTTAAGCCTAACTATGATCAGTGTTTTTCAAGTTACTTAATGTTGATATACATTAGCATTTCCTAAATTCAGTTGTACATAATAATTACCTTAGAGCTTGTTAAAGTTTCAGATTCCCAGACTTGACCCTAGACCTACTAAATGAGAATGGTAGAGTAGAGGAGAGGAAAGCCATAGACTGTGTGTTGTAAAAAGTTCCCAAGGGGTTTTGATGAAACTCATGGAAAACCGCTCTCTGGAAACAAAGAAGTAGAATTTGAAATCACAGTCAATAATCTGCTATGTCATCTGCATGATTTGATACCAAACATTGAATAATGTATTTTGGTGAAACAGAGTCCCTGATCCAAGTCAACTAATAATATATTAAACATTAATGTGTTTATCTATGTCCTCTGCCAATGGTTTACAATTTTTTCTCTGTCACATTATACAGATCTGATAACTGGTCCACACACATCCCAGAAATTTCTTTATTGGCCTCGGCAACCAACTGATACCTCTGGCAAACAATGATAAAACATATATTACCACCCTGTTCATATAGTTCCAGCCAAGAACAAGAAAACTGACATCTTGGTTGGCCTAGCTGTCTTTAGGATGGGAAAATGTCTGGTTACATTTTGAAATACTAAAAATAAGTCCAAAATCCTCATAAGCTAGTTTTTACTCATAAATCTCTAGAGGTGTGGATTTACCAGGAGAGCAAAGTATAAGGCATATCCTTACTTAAGAAAATCAAAGGGGGATGAGAACAGAATTTATTCCAAACAGCAAAAAGGGAAAAATATAAGATACTGATTAAACAAATGAAGGAAGGACCTAAGTACTAGAAGAAGTTGGTGACCAATAAAACTATATGAGATTTGTTTTCTCTAATTATTTTAGCCTTGCTGATAGAAGCTTGCCTACAATTGAATGGTTTAGCACGATTTTTATTTTTAAATATATTTTATTGATTATGCTCTTCCAGTTGTCTCAATTTCTCCCCTTTGTCTTCCTCTATCTGGTACCCCCATTCCCTCCAGCCATCCCCTCTTTAGTTCATATCCATGGGTCATACATATCAGTCCTTTGGCTATTCCATTTCCTATACTGTTCTTAACACCACCCTGACTATTTTGTGCCTACCAATCTATACTCCTTAACCCCTGCACCTTTTCCACCATTCTTCCCCTTCCGCCTCCCAATTGATAACCCTCCAAATGATGTCCATGTCTATGATTCTGTTCTTGTTCCTCTTCTTTGCTCAGTTTGTTAATTAGATTCAATTATTGATAGTTATGAATTTTTGCCATTTTAATATTCATTATTTTTATCTTTTTCTTATATAATTCCCTTTAGTATTTCATATAATAATAACTTGATGATTATGAGCTCCTTTAGTTTTACCTTATCTAGGAAGTACTTTATCTGCCTGTCCATTCTACAGGTTAGCTTTTCTGGATAGAGTAATCTAGGTTGTAAGTCCTTGCTTTTCATCACACTGAATACTTCTTGCCAGTCCCATCTAGCCTGCAAAGGTTCTTTTGAGAAATCAGCTGACGGTATTATGGGAACTCCTTTGTAGGTAACTTATCTGCTTTTCTCTTGCTGCTTTTAAGATTCTCTCTTTAACATTTGGCATTTTAATTATGATATGCCTTGGTGTGGTCCTGTTTGGGTCCATCTTCTTTCAGATTCCCTGTGGTTCCTGGACTTGCATGTCTATTCCCTTCACCAAATTAGGGAAATTTCTTTCACTACTTTTCCAAATAAATCTTCAATTTCTTGCTCTTCCTCTTCTCCTTCTTGCATTCATATGATTCGGATATTGGTATGTTTAAAGATGTCCTAGAGACTCCTTAACCTATTCTCATTTTTTTAATTCTTTTTTCTTCTTGCTGTTCTTATTGAATGTTTTTTTCTTCCTTGCATTCCAAATCATTTATTTGATTCTCAACTTCATCCTCTCCACTGTTGGTTCCCTGTAGATTTTTCTTTATTTCACTTAATGTAATTCATTTTTGGCTGCATATTTTTTATGCTCTTGAAGTATCCATTGCATTCCTGGAACATCCTGATAACCAATGTTTTGAACTCTACATCCGATAGGGTGCTCATCTCCATTTTGTTTAGTGCTTTTTCTGGTGTTTTATTCTATTCTTTCATTTAGGCCATGTTTCTTGTCTCCTCAGTTTGTCATCCTCCCTTCATTTGTTTGTATTAGGTAGAGCTTCTTTGACTCTCTGTCCTAGTAGCATGACTTACTGTAGAAAAGCACACCTGTGAGTTGTAAGGGGAAAAGCCTTAGGTACTCACCAAGGTGGGGCAACCAGTGTCATTGCTCTGTGGCTCTGTGTGGGAGAGGGCTCAGAGAGCAGACAATGCCATTGCCTGGCCTCTAACGTTATGTCTAGGAGGAAGCTGTCTGTTGGCATTTGCCCTGTTGCCAGTCAGTTCACCTTCTCCCTGTATGCCAATGGTGCCCTTCCAAGTGTTGCCCTGTTGCTGAATCCCAGAGAGGATGGACCTACATGAGTCCTAAGTCCATTGTGGGCCCTTTAAAAGGAGTCTGTTGAGAATCCCGCAGTTTCTTCTGCCTGAACCTCATCCCTGACCCTAGTTTTTACTATCAGAAGTTATGGGGATTTATCTTCTTGGTTCTGAAACACTGGGTCAGGTGGTCTGGTCTACGGCTGGGATCTCTCACTCTTGGAGTATCCCTCCTGATTTTTACCCACCATGTATGGATTTGGGACTACCTGTTCCACATCTCCATGCCTCTCCACCTTTCTGCACCTCTCACACATCTCTGCATCTCTACCCCTCCTACCCATCTAGATGAGTGTGGCTTCATTACATCCTTGGTTGTCAGACTTATATACAGCTCAATTTTTTTGACATTTGTGGGCAATATTTGTTTTATAGCCTAGCTGTAATCTTCACTATAGTTGTATAAGGAGGCAAGGTGTGCTTTCCTACACCTCCATCTTGACTGGATATCTTTGTGATCTTTATTTTAAATGTGTTGGTATCATATCATCTCTGGATCCTGGATGGGTCAACCATTTTTGTTTGCTAATATATTTCAGGAACTTTTTTGAAAGCCTGATTTCAACCAGAAATTAGTCAGTTAAGACTTTAAACATACAATCCATTTAAAGAAGCAACTATAATTCATCCTGTCCTTCTTCTTGTACTAAAATATTTTTTGCCACAGCAATCCAATTTTGAATCATCAACAAAATAAAAAGACAATCCACATAATGGAAGAACATATTCACTGATACATCTGATAAGGAGATAATATCCAAAATTTACAAAGAACTTCCAAAACTCAACACACACATAAAAAAACCCAACAATTACAAAATAGGTAAAGGACCTGAATAGACACTTCTCCAAAAAGGACTTACAGATGGCTAATAGACATATAAAATGATTCTCAATGTCATTAATCGTCAGGAAAATGCAAATTAAAATCACAATGAGATATCATCTCACACCTGCCAGATTGGCTACCATCAATAAATCAACAAACAAGTGCTGGTGAAGATGTGGAGAAAGGGGAACTCTTTTGAACTATTGGTGGGAATGCAGATTGGTGCAGCCACTGTGGATCTGCCTTTCCACCCAGCTATCCCACTTCTGGGAATATATCTGAAGGAACTCAAAACACTAATTCAACAGTACATAAGCACCTCTATGTTCATTACAGTGTTATTTGCAAGTGACAAGATATGGAGGCAGCCCAGGTGTCCATCAGTAGATGAGTGGATAAAACAACTATGGGATATTTACACAATGGAATTCTGTGTGGCCATAAAATAGAAGGAAATTTTACCCTTTGTGACAGTATGGATGGACCTGGAGAACATTATGCTAAGTGAATAAGCCAGTCAGAGAAAGACACGTATCATATGATTTCACTCATATGTGGAATCTGATGAACAAACTGAACTGACAAGGAACATGAGGACAGAATCATAGATGGAGAGCAGGATGACAGCTGGGGGTGTGTGGTTAGGGGGTGGAGGGATAGAGCAAAAAGGAAAAAGGACTCATGGACATGGACAACAGTGTATAAAATAATAGTAATAATTTTCATTCAAGCAATCCAGTTGTGAATTGCCCAAAAGATGTCACTTACAGAATGGTTTGTCATGTAAAATAAAGAGGGGATTGATTAGTTGTAGTCAGCATCATTTCCCTATCTCATTTTGAAAGAAAATTTTTCTTTAAATATAATGGAAACTAACATTTAGAAAGCAAATGCTACTGAATATTGCTATGGATATAAATGTATTTTAATATTAAATACATTTGTATTTCAAAAAACTTTATACTATAATTCTACCAACCAGAAAGGAGCAATGTTAACACCTTGGTATATAACCTTCCAAATCTATACTTAAATGTATCACATGTACACACATGCACACACATGGATATATTTGTACAATACATAGGATAAAAATTAAAAATGTGAAGTTACACATAATATATTTTTATAAATAAGGGATCATGTTTAAAACACATGTGTAATCTGCTTTTTAACTCTATATGCATATATATTTTTCCCATATCAAAGTGTTCATCTTCAATGTTATTTGAATGGATAATTTGAATTCTATTACACAGATTTGCCAAAAAATGTATTCAACAAGTTCCACATTGTGAGATATTTAGATTTTGTCATAAATTGTTTTCTATTTTATTGATATAAAACATAATGATGAACATTGAAAAGATAACATATTTTCTCCAGTATTAATTATATTCTGAGGATAAATTTCTTGACGTGGAATATGGCAGCCAAGTGTAAGCTTGTGGTACACATAATGCCAAGTGTTCCTTGGCCCCTGCCCAGGCCAGAACCATGTGCCGGTGTTCTTTGCATCAGAGGGGAGTAACTGCCTGGCAAGCCCATCTTTCTAAATAATGTAGGTCTCCTGTTCTAACACACATTATAGTGCTAACACATTAAAGGAGCAAAAAGACATCCTCCCTACTACAAGTGAGGTTGAGGAAGGTCAATAAGGTGAAGAGGGAGAAATTTCACCAGGCACATTTCATTCATTCATTTCATGAGCAGGGATTAAGCATACACTTTGTGCAAGGCACTGTGTTTTGTGTTGGCAGTTCAAAGTTTACTGAGAAGTATTTTGTATAGAGATAATCACAGATTCTCATAGATAATCCTAGAAGGTTATGATGTGTGCCATGTGAAGGTCTTGTGCAGGGTGCCTTGAAAGCACAAAGAATAATGTCAGACTCTACAAAAGAAGTCAGAGTCATAGGTCATGGAGAAGGTCACCTATACATGGGAGGACATTCAGCCAGAGGGAACAGGTGTGCAAAGGCCCAGCAGCCTGTGTAAGAATGGAACATTCTGGGAAATTATAATATAACTGTGGCTATTAGGGAGCACAGAATCCAAGGTATACACAGGAGATAAAGATGGAAATGTGAACTGGGCCAGACTTCAAAGGCCCCTAAATATCAGGTTAAGGAGCCAGGACAACAAAATATTTTTGAGAAATATTTTTCTGAGAAAAATATTTAAGAGAGAGATTTTTTATTTTTAAAGACATGATCTCATTTGACCAGACTGAAAGTGATTAAATATAATGCTTTGAAGTCACCTTAAGCTGGAGATATCTATCTTAATTATTTGTCATTAAATAAGTTGACATTCATAAAGATCTTAGCAACTGCCTGAGTTATAATCTATACTCAATAAATAGTAGATGATGCAATAACAGGCATAATAGTTTATTATTAATCCTCACAGCAACCATTCAAAGAAAGCATTAGGGGAAAGGAAAGTTCAAAAGTTGAACATCTTGCCTAAGTTCCAACAGGTAGGTAGTTGCAAACTTGACTTCAGCATCAAGTTTTGTGGCTTTAGGTTCAGTGTTCCCTTTTTTACATCGTAATGTGTTTCACACAATGTGTGATGTTTCACATCACAATGTTTTAACTGACTGGAATGATTTCCTTTGATATTCAGCCAAGATTGAGCAAATTGGAACCCCTCTAAAAGACCATCTCTCCAGCCTCTCCAGGAAAGTAAGGATAAGAAAAATAACAAATTTGGGCTAACCACTAGCTTGGTTGAAAATAACAACATCAGTGATAAGGCTAACATAGCAGTTAACAGTATGAACAATCATGAGCTTTTATTGAACATTTGCTAGGTCCTGGGTACCACATTTTACATGCCTTACAATGTAACAACCTCCAGCTCCAACCAAAAATTAAGCAGGATTCTACAGGTGAACAAATTGAGGATTGAAGAGTTTAAACTTGCCCAAAGTTTCAAAAATATAAGATTCAAACATGAGCCACATCATTCCTAAGCCAGTATTTTTAACTTCTGTCAACATTGTATCCAAATAAACCAGACATCCCACCTTTCAGGAAAAAAAGGAAGGAAGGGAGAAAGGGCGGAGGGAGGGGGGAGAGAGAAAGAAAGAGAGAGAGAGAGAAGGGAAGGAGGGAAGGAGGAAGGAAGGGAAAGAGAGAGAGAGAGGGGAGAGAGAGAGAAAGAGAGAGAGTCTTGACAAATGTCATCATCAGCTTGGACATAGTCATTTTCCAGAGCTGATGCTCCTGTCTTGAACGCCAGAATCACCAGCTTATAAGGCCACTGAGTGACCCCTAGCATGCTGCAATTCTATCTCTTGCAGAAGGACAATCTCCCATTTGAAAGGTTACACTGGGGAAAGGCTCTTTGCTACTTTAATGAGCTGATAGGATCATTTGTAACTGGGTATCACTGCCTTGCACCAAAGGTCAGTGATGAATGGAAGTCGAGAGTGAAATTTATTAAATCAGATAGCACCCTCCATGCAGAGGAATGAGGAGCATGAGTCAGCAAGAGTGATTCACTGAACCTGCTTTGGCAGTCAGTGAAGACTTTACTCCAGACCCACAGCAAGGAAAAATATCCTTAAATTATATTGCCCACACAGCTCTCTGGGAATGAAATCTATCATGTTACTATAGGGGGAGAAAGAGAAATAAGCCCTGCAATTGTGTGCTGTGTCCAGTGACTGGTCACTGTTGTAAATATTCAAACATCCTCCAGATGTGCAATGAGAGGACACCAGCAACACTTAGCCAATGGGCTGGGAGGCTCCACTGGGCTGTGAGCAGCTTTGAGGTGATAGGAAACAGCCTCATTGCATAGAGGATGAGAAGAGAGCTTGCTTGGAAGGCTATAAACTGTCAGGAAGATAAAAGCAGAATTCTAAAAGGGAGAACACACTGCATCCATCTGCCCTCATGGTCAGTCATTGTCTTCCTTAACCAGGGATGTCAAACTCATTTTGACAGGGACCACACCAGTCTTGCAGTTGCCTTCAAAGGGCTGAATGTAATTTTAGGGCTGTATAAATGTAACTACTCCTTAACAAAGGTCAAGGAGCTCAGTGCTGCCGCCAGGTAGAAATAAGGTGCCGGGCTGGATAAAACAAGGTAGAGGGTAGGATTTGGCCTGTGGGCCTTGTGTTTGCCACCTGTGCCCTAATCTGAGTGTGAGCTTGATATGAGGTCCTGCCTGTGTGCAGGAGAGGTGGGTCAAATGCTTAGTGGTATTCATAGGTAGGGGGAGGCAGAAAAGCTTTAGCAACTACTTACCACCTCACCTCCTTCTCTAACCATATTGTCTATATCATGAGTCCTAATCTTTGTTGAGCCCTCACTATATGCTGGGTACTGTGCCATGTTAAGTCCATTTGTAAAACAAACCTCCAAAATGGGGATTACTATTATCCCTATTTTATAGATGAGCTTTCAGTGACTTGCCTGGGGTCACCCAAGTCATGAGTAGCTTTGCCAGGATTTAGATAGAGCCTTACAATCTAACCACTAGGCTCCCCCACCTCAAGTGCCTACACTAGGTTCTGCTCTTGAAGGTCATGGCTACATTACTACTTGTAATGGGGGTGATACTGAGCCTTTATTGATTCCCCAGTTCATTTCCTGTATGAACCAGAGGTGGGAAAAGTAGGTTTACAGTTGTTTTTATGGGGAAAAAGGCAAGTTTTTATTATTACTATAGTTTTATCAACTGTGTGTTTTGCATACTCACAAATGTAAACCTACATTTGTAGTCTCCTCTCCTAAATTCATGTCCACCCAGAACCTCAGCGGTGATCTTTTTGGAAATAGTCTTTGCAGATGTCATTAGTCAAAGATATCAAGATTTAAAAAACAATCCTGGATATAACGTACACCTTCTTCCTTCTCAGAGGAGATATTACAGAGCAACACAGAGAGCAAGTCCACGTGAAGACACTGAGACAGAGACTAGAGGTATGCTGCCACAAGCCAAGGAATGCCTGGAGCCACCAGAAGCTAGATGGGTCAAGATTTCTCCTCCAGAGCCCTCAGAAGGGAGCATAGCCCCACTAACGCCTTGATTTCAGACTCTGACCGCCAGAACTATGATAGAATACATTTCTGTCATTTTAAACTATCCAGTTTATAGTAATTTGTTATGGCAGACCTAGGAAACCAATACAGTAGTGAATGTATTTGAGAATACAGCTAAACTTAAATACATCATTCATATATACGTACGTATAGAACAACAGCAAATAACCCAAATTTGAAGCAGTTCAGGTTCTCTCTGGGAATAAGCTTAATGAATAAAAGTCTTAATTCATAGACAAGATAAATTACAGAGACAAGATCTTCTCAAAATTATTCATCACAGGATCTCCTCAGAGCAAGATTCAATTTAGCAAAATGTTTACTCACGAATTCTCATCCAACACTTTGTGAGCAAAATAAGATAAAATTGTAAAGACCATTGTCTTTGAATCAATAACATTCTTTTTTCTTTGCCTGATAAAATGAGATAGACTGCTTATTTATCAGACTTCTCCCTTTATGACTTTTTATAGTAAATAATTTCATTAAAGTATAACATAGATATGCAAAAGTACCCAGCATATATATGTGCAACTCAATAAATTTTTACAAATTGTTCACACCCATGTAATCAGGCAAGAAATAGAATGAGACTCGAGTTCTAGAAACTTCTCTCCTGCCCCCTCCCAGCCACTATTTTAACCTCTAACACCTTTGGTCAGTGTAGCCTGTTTCGAATATGTGTAACAGATTCACACAGCATGAACTCTCTGTCTGCTTGTTTGCCCAACATCACATCTCTGAGATTCATTCATGTTATGCATACACAGTATTTTGTTCTTCTGTATTTCCGTGTAAATGAAACATTATTTATTTATCCTTTCTACTGCAAATAAAATTTGGGTTGATTCCAATTTTGTAGCTATTAAAAATAGCACTTGTATGAACATTCTTGTATCATCCTCTTGATGCACATGAGATATTCAACATATTAGTGTTGAATTAAAGTGTTATAAAAATACATATACGCATTCACCTTTCCAATATAGTCAATTTTAGTCAATTTAATGGATTGCTAGTGGTATTTCATTGTGGTTTTAACTTGTATCTCTGTGATAATTAATGATGTTGGGCACCTTTAAAATACTTTCAAATATTGGTTGTCCATTTCATTATCCTGTTGTGTAAAGTGCCTGTACAAGTCTTCCCATGTTACAAAAAATTAAGGTGCCATCTAACATATCTTTAATTTCAAGTTTCCACAAAATTATTTTACCAAGTTTATGTGAGAAACATTTTAGCTGACCAACTACTGTAAACAAAAGGCTGACTATAGGAGATCTATTTTGCAATGTGGTTAGAGTGCTTCCCTCTTTTGTTGGATAGGCAAGAGCCTTAGAAAACACTAGGCTTTGGAGTCTTGAGGCTAGAGTTCTATTTTGGGCCACAAAATCAGAGTTACTATTGCAAACAGGCTGTGGAATTCCCCTGGGAGCCACTTGGAGAATGTCAATCCCTGAAGAAGAAAAAGGAAAAAAAGAAATCCTTTTTTTTTTTTAATTTTATTTAATTGTTGTTCAAGTACAATTTTCTATCTTTTACTCCCATTCCAGCCCACCCACCCAGCCCTCCCCACCTCCCTCCCATTTCCAACCACCCCTAGTTTTTGTCCACATATCCTTTATACTTGTTCTTGTAAACCCTTCCCCTTTTCCCCTGAAATTCCCTCCCCTCTCCCCTCTGAGCACTGTCAGCCTGTTCTCTATTTCAGTGTCTTTGCTTATATTTTGCTTATTTCTTTGTTTTGTTGATTAGGTTCCTGTTAAAGGTGAGATCATGTGGTATTTGTCTTTCACCACCTGGCTTATTTCACTTAGCATAATGCTTTTTTTAATAAAAAGAATTGATTGTCTTTCTAATTTTCACTTTGCTTTTAGAGAAAATACTTTTTATAATAAGTACAATTGGTTGGCCTAGATCTTATTTCTGTCCATACTGTGCTTTTTCTACTAATTACTGACATGACCAATTTGGACTAATTTGTCCTCCTCATTGATGGTAAAATGATATACTTTTCCAGGATTCAAGCTGTGAAGAAGTTACCTAAAATAGAGTGAAGAAACTTTTATATTCAATGGAGAAATCACGGTTCCTACTGGTGTTTTAGACTTTGGGTCTAGAGGCAGCTGTGCAGAAAAACCCTGGGGAAAAAGTCTGCAGAATTGAATATGCAGTCCTCAGGCCTTTTTATTAGGTGAATTTTCCAAATACCATTCTGCAATGTTACCACTGAGACACCTGACAGCAGTTGTAGCCTTGGGGGATGCTGGATGTAAGTCAGGGGGCAAAAATTTCATCACTCAGACAGTCTTTCCCTCCATGACAGACCCAAGTTTCTACCTGGAGTTCACATGCTGAACCTAGTGGTAGAGCTCTCAACCAACACTGGTGATATATAGCTTTGTTGGTTCTGTTTGCAAATTATCCTATGAAATAATTAAGGTATGCACAAAGAGTTGCAGATTAGGATGATCATGTCAGCATTATTTATAATGGTAACATATTGCCAATTACCTAAATATTAAACAGTAAAAAATTGGAGTTATGTGTTATGTTTTCCTTATTTTTGCTTATATGTTTTCTTTCCATTTTCCCACAAAATTTCTTATTTAATTAAAAAATATTTTTTAAAATTAAATGATATTAAAATCAGGTTAGATTGAAAAGAAGAATACAGGAGACTAGTTGCAAAGAACTATTTCACAATCTTTGAACTAGAGCTTCAGGATGGGGTGGGCAGGGCTGGGCTTCTAGTTGAAGGAACTTCCTTTAGAAAAGGAAGATAATGGAACAGTAACACGAGGCAGCTGGATCCTGTAGAGACTCTTGTTTGTAGAAAACAGTAACAGTGGATTTATCCTTGGGTCTAGTGATAGTTACCATCTGAGCACCATGCCAGACCATGTGCCGGACATAATTACATGATCCCTCAATTTGGGCAAAGATGTGATGCAGGCTTTATGATCTACACCTCCACCTCTTCTGCAACCCCATCCTTCCTATCTACACTACTTCCCTGACCCCCTACTCCCAATTCCTACTCCATGCCTCACTCACTACCCTCTGTGTGAGGAGTTGTGCTGTGTTCCTCTCTGCTAGTCATCCAGAGCATTCTGGACCTTCTCCGCACCCCACAGTCATGTTATGTATAGCTAAGTCATTCAGTCATTCATTCTTCCACTGAACATTGAGTACAGACCCAAACTCAGATAGACAAACTCTGAAATCAAGCACTCTCACCACTCTGTTCTAATAGTGGAGGGTAAATGGAGGCAGTCTGGCTTCCTCACCCAAGTGTCTGGGTAACTAAGGGAAGCAGTCTTCCCATAACCTTGAATAGGCATGATGAGTGCTGTTCACAGCCTTGAGACTGGGTCTGATAAACAGTTCCCATAACATGAAGTGGGCTCGAATGCACAGAATCATGCTGTTATATAATTTTTTGGCTTTTTCCAGTTTTGTTTGTCTTGTAATTAAGCAGGTAGGGGCTTCTCACTATAGGGACACACAACTTTCAGCATGTGTGTCTTGCCCACCCCTGAATAAAGGCATGTCAGACATCCCAATATTCTTCCATCTGCCCAAATCCTGTGAACCTGTCCCACCTTGAATGGTCACAACACAACTAGCCTTGGTATATATACAAGCTTTGATCTACATAGAGAGGGTTCAAATCCCTATGCTGCCAGTTTCTAGCTGTTTAAAACCTTGGGTAAAAGCTCCCTAAGCCACACTGTCTTTATTTGTAAAAATGGGTTTACCAATGGTAACTATTTCATAGGCTTAATGTGAGGTTTTATTTAAATAAGACAATGTAGCAGAAAGTCTTGCTCAAAGACTGACATATAGACAACTTAGTTTGATTGATTATAATTGAACTGAAAAACTGGCTCATCAAATCAAGCTTCTGAAAGAAAAATTTATAAGTGTTTATTGTAACACTTGGGAAGTGGTAGGAAATGAACCATGTCAATGAAGCTTTTTGGTCAGTATAAATACTGAGTTTCTGTTGAGGTCAATTTGTTTCCAGCCATCCCAAATTATCATTTTATAAAGGGCTAATTGAGGGCCTTCTGTTCTAAGAAGTAAACATCTCCTCTAGCAAAGTTTTCTCTAATTTTCTGCTCTCTCTGTCTCAGATATAACCTTCTGATCTCTTTGATTCACCTCAGTAAGATTTAAAATAGGATATTATGTTATAACACACTACAAAATTTGCACAGTATTTGAAGAAAGGAAAGACCCTCCAAGATTATCCCCCTTGCTGCTTCTCAATTTTTAATGTGTACACAAACCACCTGTAGTCCTTCTTAAATACAACTTCTGATTCAGCAGATCTGGAGTTGGGCCCAAGAAGCTGCATTTCTAAGAAACTCCCACATGATATCATGCTGCTTATCTAAGGATCATACCTTGAATAGCACAGCAACAGAGCCCTAGTTTTCAAATGTCCCCATATATTTGAGTTACCTCAGAGCTGTTAAAATACTGATGCCTGGTTCTCATGCCCAGAAATCCTGATTTCACCAATGTAGGGTGCAGCCTGGATGGTGGGTGCGCTATAGCTACTAAGAACAATAGTTAGTAGCTATACATACAAGATTTTGAAGAAATGGTAGCGTGTTTTTCTTGAAGTATTCACATATTGTAAGTACACAGAATGTACTGTGATCCCTAGGAACAAGAAGATAGATGCTTATACACATAGCCCAGATTGCTTTCTGTCAGATAAAATCCTCATTAAAGGACAGCTGGGGTCTCACTGTGTCTCACTATGTACCAGAAACTTTGTAATTACTATGTAATTACTGGGTCTCACTATGTACCAGGAACTTTGCTAGAAGGCACATGTATTTCACCTGACTCTAAGACAATTTCTGGGTTAGATATCATTAGACCCATTTCACGTTTGACACTCAAAAAAATTAAGTGATTTCCCAAGGTAACATTGTCAATGAGAGGCATAGTTGGGACTTAAAATCAAATCTGTCTGATGGCAAAGTGTGTGTGTATGTGTGTGTGTGTGTGTGTGTGTGTGTGTGTGTAACAGCTTTGAGGCATAATTGACATACAATAAATTATGTATATTTAAAGGGTATGACTTGATGAGTTGTAAAATATGTCTACATTTGTGAAGTTCTTACCACAATCAAAAAAAGGCCTCTATCCAAATAGCTTTTTTTCTGACCTTTTGTCATTCCTCTGTCCTTGTCCCCACCCCACACCCAGGCAACCACTACCTTTCTGTCACTATAACTTGGTTTCCATTTTCTGGAGTTTTATATAAATGGTATCAGAATGTGTGCCATTGTGAGTTGCTTTCCATGTTGTTGGGTGTATCAATGGCACTCCTTTTTATTTCTGAGTAATATTCCATTGTACAGATGTATCACAACTTGTTTATCTATTCACCTGCTGATGAACACTAGAATTGTTTCCAGTTTGAGACTATTACACATAACACTGCTAAAAGCATTCAAGTATAATAAGCAAATATTATATTTGGGTAGATATGTGCTTTCATTTCTCTTGGGTAGATAACTAAGAGTGGAATGTCTGGGTAACATGTTATCCATATTTAACTTTTTAAGGAACTTCCAAAGTGGCTGCACCATTTTACATTCTCACCAGAAGAGTAGAAGAGCTCCAGTTGCAGCAAATTTTTGCCAGCATTTGGTATGACTAAGTTTTTTTTTAATTTTAACAATACTGATGGATTTGTAGTGATTGATACCTTGTTGTGGTTTTAATTTGCATTTCCCCAGTGACTACTAATGGTGCTGAGCATCTTTTCATATTCTTATTTCAAGTGCAAGATTTTACATTCAACATTAGTGTTTCTCAAACAAATAAAATATGATTATTTTAAGTGAAAAAATATAATCAGACGTATCTTTGAACTTTATTTAAATAACAGTTATAGTGACATTTTCTTCATTATAATATTAATAAAATGTCAATATAAAACCAGGCAAACATTTGTTTTACTTATAAATTTGATATCACTATAAAAGTTAAATCCAAACAAATCAAATATTCCCTCTAATATAAATAACAATGAGACATGATGATGTTTGCTGACCCTAAGTCATGACTTGCAAATTTTTTTTCTTTTTTTTTAATTTTATTTTAATCATTGTTCAAGTACAGTTTTCTCCCTTTTACTCCCATTCCAGCCCATCCACCCAACCCTCCCCACTTCCCTCCCATTACCACCCTCTCCCTAGGTTTTGTCCATGTGTCCTTTAAATTTGCAAATTAAAACCACAATGAGATACCACTTCACACCAGTCAGAATGGCCATCATAAACAAAGCAACAAACAACAAGTGTTGGAGAGGCTGTGGAGAAAGGGGGTCCCTAGTGTACTGTTGGTGGGACTGCAGACTGGTACAACCACTATGGAAAGCATCATGGAACTTCCTCAGAAAACTAAAAATGGATCTGCCTTTTGACCCTGCAATTCCACTGCTGGGACTCTATCCTAAGAACACTAAAACACCAATACAAAAGAACCTTTGCACCCCGATGTTCATAGCAGCACAATTTACAATAGCTAGGTGCTGGAAGCAACCTAGATGCCCATCAGTAAATGAATGGATCAAAAAACTATGGTACATTTACACAATGGAATTCTATGCAGCAGAAAGAAAGAAGGAGCTCCTACCCTTTGCAACAGCATGGATGGAGCTGGAAAGCATTATGCTAAGCGAAACAACCCAGGCAATGAAAGACAAATACCATATGATCTCACCTTTAACAGGAACCTAATCCACAAAACAAAGAAACAAGCAAAATATAACCAAAGACACTGAAATAGAGGACAGACTGACAGTGACCAGAGGGGAGAGAAGAGGGAATTTCAGGGGAGAATGGGAAGGGTTTATGGGAACAAATTTAAAGGACACATGGGCAAATTTTCTTGAGTCATTGACATAGCACCCCATTATATTATATGGCCTTCCTTTGGCAGGAATTCATAATTTATGTACAAGGTCTGCCTTCACTCTTTAGCTGGTGTCAATCAAAGAAGATCTTCCTTGCTCCAACACTGTCATAAACACCAAAGCAAATGTGGGCACTGGCATTGCATGGCAATACTGGGTTATAAGGAGAACCAGATGATTCAAAATATGTTTATATTGTTTTTGTTAGATTTTCATCCAAATGGAAAACACAATATTGAAATGCCTTCACAGTAGTCATCCCCTGAAGACAGGGCTATGATACCCAGTCAGTTTGGGATGCCCTATAGTTAGAAAGGGCGTCTTCTAACTGGGCTGGGCTGTGCCCTGGGCTGGGCACAGGTCTTAACCTGACCACACATTCTGCTTGCACCCAGCGTCCAAATCTCCTTGCATTATCCATGTGCTAATGACACTTCCAACAGTTTATATGTCATTGTGTCACTGATTCCCCTTCCCTGCCACAGATTTCTGGATGAGGAAACTGAGGCTGAGAACTTTAGGTAAACCCTTCCGCATTCATATAAAAGAAACTCATGGAGTCAACACTAAAGCCAGTTCATCCAAGTTCAGATTGCATTTTTTCCCTATATTACAACCTCCCTGGCCATAGTACTAGAAGAAACATTCTGGAGAACATAAAAGCCTGGATCTTTTTAACTAGCTCTTCTTATGATCAAACAACAAATGTTTCCACCCATCTCATTTCCACTAATCCAAAACAGACTCAGTGTCTTTTGCCTGTAATTCATGTCTATTCTTTTAGTCATCTTTTTATCCTCCTCTATAGGATGCCCAAAGTCCTGGGCACACAACTGGGTATGACACAATCCAGATGCCACCCACGTGCAGCTACTGCCCATCATGTAAAAACAGGGACACTTTTCTCCCTCATTTCTTCAGACAACGCCCTTGTGTTTTTATAATCACACCAGCTTTCAGTTTTCTCCACACACTCATATATGTCATTAAACATGCCACATTTTTTTCCAGGTGGATATTTTCAAATAAAGCTCTAAAAACAATTACAACAGAACCACAACACCTGCCATTCATTGAGCTTTTGTTTCAGGTCAGGCTTTATGCTAAAAACTCACACATGCCTCATCACTATGCCATATCTCTGCAAGGCAAATGCACCTATTCTCACTTGGGAAATACTGCAATGAGTTCAGAGTGACAGTTTTACACAGCTAATAACTAGTGGAGCCAAGAATCAAACCTTTTAAGTGCCAGTAATGCATACTGCTATTACCTCAGAGAGGTCATTCCCAATTTCTGCTAGCTGTAGGGAATAGTTCCTTCCTCTAAAAAGTCATAGCCCTTCAATTATATCTCTTACTCTACTTAGCACTTCTGACCTTACACATTCTTAAACTGTGAGTCTCATACAGTGGTGAGCACACTGCTGCATCTATAATGGGCATTTAGTAAAGGTCTATCTATTTTGGGGTGGGGGGCTGGCTAAATGGCTGGATAGGTAGGCACATGGATGGAGGGGACCCAGTTGCTTTCCTCTGCCCAGCATCTTTATTTCTGGAACTAGTACCCACTACCTTTACCACCTATTTCATGAGTGGACAATCATCTTGTTCACTCCCTCCTCTGGTCACATAAATAAAATGATTCCTGAATTTCCCTGCAATAGAAATTGATCCAGAAGGGTCAGTTTATCCAAGCAAACTCAATTCTTGAAGTCTTACATGGACAATGGCAGAGAGAAGTACCTGATCCTTCTGGAATGGCTTAACTAGGACAAGGTGACTCTGAAATAAATGGAGCTTATTTTTCCACACCCTGAGGAGAGAACCTGCATGTCAGATGAGGGAAATATCATTTGAATCCTGAATTCAGCTAGCCATGCCTGAAACATGAAATCCCACCAGGCTTACTAGTTAAGTGAACCACATTTGGCCTATACTCATTTGAGTACTGGCCACTACCAATTTCAAGTGTCCTGAAAAACACAAGAAACAAGGGTCTCTATAAGGACAGTTTTATTTACATAAATTATAACTCTGTGTTATTATTATAAAATTGGTGATGGTAGATGAGGAAGGTAGACATGACACATGAGTTTTATGGAATCTGTCATAATTCCAAATACTACTTCACACAGCTAAGATACCATGGTCTTCACATGGATTTTCTCCTCTAGTCTTTTATTTATATTTTTTGTGCATTAAAAAGAGCAATTGATTTCCCCCCTTAAATGCAAAGTCCAGACATAAAGCTGATTTCAGGGTAGAATCAAACAATACCATCAAGGACCTGGTTTCTCCCTTTCTCTTCAACTTGATTCCTACCTTGTTGCCTCTACCTTCAGGCTTTTACATCATGGGTGCTTGGTGGCTCCAACCTCTCTCTTCATGGCCTCAAATGGCTGCAGTATTTCCAGCATGACCTCCTTATATTGCACCATACCAAGAAAAAAGAAGACTCTCTTGTTTTATTTATATATATATATTCTTTTTTTCTAATTGTCACCTGAGGATATGTTTTTCTTAATTTTAGAGAAAAAGATAGAGACAGAGAGAGAGATCCAGCAGTTGCCTCCCATATGTGCCCTGACCATGGACTGAACTCACAACCTAATTATGTGCCCTGACCAGGAATTGAACCTGCAACCGTTGGTGTATAGGGTAATCCTCCAACCAGCAGAGTCACCTGGCCAGGGAAAAAAATCTCTTCTGGCATCTCTGACAAGAGAGCTTGGTATAACTGAGGTTGTCAGTTTCCAATAATAACATGATTAAAAAGGGTGAAAGAACAGAGCATGTATATACAGAGAGAGAGAGAGAGCAAATAGAGCACAAGTATGGTAAAAAAATTAAATCTGGGTGTGGAAGGTATTTAGGTTTTCAGTTCAGTGCATGATTTTTTCAACAGTTCTACACATCTATAATTTTTATGATAAAAAGTTGATAGAAAAAGAAGGTATGGAGGACATTACTGGCTCCCACCAAGTATTCAGTTCTCAGCCTTTCAGACACATTATGAGTTTATTCTTCCCCCCGTATCTGAATTTTGATGTGGACAAGTGAGATGCCCACATCAAAGTGAGGCTTTGGCCTGTGAGAGGTGACTAGTGTCACTTCTGGAAGAAGCTCTATAGGCCCATTTATTACAGTGATCAAGGAAACATATATTGAGATGAAGCACCCCTCAACCTGGATCTCTGAGAATTTGTACAGAAACAACCCCAGGCAAACTACAGTGGGTATACATCTAAGCAGGAAATAAAACTTTCTTGTTACCCATCTCTAAGATTTGAGGGTTGTTTGTTATAGCAGCAACACTTATATCATCCTGACCAATATAAAATTGATGCTATGCAAGAAAAACAATACCACTCATAAAGTTTTAACTCCTAGATCATTTCTAAATAGGAGATTTCAAGCACACACTCTGAGTGGGTTTAAAATATTTATTTTTTTTATTTAAAATGATCAGTTAGATCACAGCCCAACACTAAACACAATGTGTTCAATCTTTTAAGATATCTGTGCTGTTAAATAATGTGGGGAAGATAACCCCAATTGCTGTATTTCCTTTCTTTTTCTGTCCTCCAAGAATGCATTCCAAATGGTGTCAGAGCGGTAGGGAAGAACTTTTGTACAGTGCTAGAGTCTGTCCCATTAGCCGATTGCTTGTGGATATGAACATCCAGCAGCACATTGTAAGGCAGATCACTGTCCATCATGTCTAACTGCAAAACAAAGAAAAGCAGCAAATGTACCTGGCCCTTGGAAAGTTTCCAATAAGTTGTAATAGTGAAGTGGAATGAGAATGAATTAACCAACAATATCAACAAAAGAAGTAAATGATTTCTCTTCACTACTTAGAGGAAGTCTTTCTAAACTACTCAAAATCCATTTCACCTACTCCACAAGCATTGCCTTGTCTGGCAAGAGGCACTTGGTAGGTCAGTATTGGATTTTTAAAAGTAACTGAAGTGACCTCTCCAAAGAGAAATCATTTAAAAGTGAAGAAGTCACCTGGAGTCCAAATTCAATATGGAAAAGATTCTCTGAGACCAGAGGAAAATAGGTAAATGGCCTGATGGATAGGCCTGTATTTTTTGTCAGGAAAGGACCACAGCATTTCTGGTGAATGATGGGTCCATGTTGACTGCAGCATGGGAGTGACTCACACCAACCTTTGAGGTCCCACCCACTATGTTACCTCTCAACAATTCCTTCAGCAGGTGTCTGAAACTGTTGTATTTTTCTCTATTGACTTAGCAGCCACAGGGTCTTGGGTAAGTTACCTAAAATCTCTGAACTTCAGTTTCCCCAACTATAAATGGGAATAAGGCTATTGTAAAGATTAAGCAAAATCAAAATATAAAGTGCTTGGCACATAGTGAAAGGTCAGTAAATGTTTAGGGGCTGTAATTATAACCTTTGTGTCTTTCTTGGATATTGTGTGTGTGTTTCTGTGTGTTGGCTAGCCTTTTCCTTTCTAACTCTTCCAGGTTTCAAGTCATTCTTTTCTTTACTCTTCAATTCAAGGATAGTGAACTATGTGCCAGGCACTTTTCTCTAGGTTGGTGACAATGATGGATGAGGCAGATTTCCTTGTCCTCAGTAGACAAAACACAGAATATAATGTGGTCAGATTGTAGGGGGTGACACCATGGAAGAGGGACAAAAGAGCTGGTCTTGTGTTCTGGCTCTCCTACCCTATGGAGCTGATATTTGAATGGAATTCTCCCCACAAGCCCAGCTCTACTCCTAGCAGGACCTGCAAACACCACTCTACCTGCACTTGTTAGGAAACTAAAGCAAAACTCCTCACCCAGCTTTCAGGGTTTTGGAAACTGTCCTGAAGAAAAAGCTTTGGGAGGCACAGGTAAACCCTAGACTCCAAGCCATTGGGCTTGGGGCTTGAGGTACCAGCAGGCATGGTTCTCTGGCTTGTGTATTGGACATATTCATAATAAACAACATAAAGATAGAACTTCTATTAAAAATATTAAGAAAACAAATCAAATTGCTGTCTATCCTTCTTTCTGCAGTTTCTGCAATAGACATTTCTCATTGCATACTTGTGTAAAAAGCTTCACTGGACAGTCTCCCTGAATCTCCACGTGAATTTATTGCTTCAGCAAAACCTCAGCATAATATTAGTGTGAACATACATCTTGATTAGGTTGAGATAGTCCTGCTTTATGCCTACTGTCCAAGTGTAATTGTCAATACTATTACCTTTCACTTTCAAAAGTGCTTCCACTTCAATAGTAAATTATAATTATACAGTGAACCCAATTTTAGTAAACCTCTCTAAAATTAAAAAAAAAAGCTTAAGCTAAAAAACAGTTCATTTTGATGCTGAAAATTCCTTAAAATTATAAGAGACATTGAACTCATTTTCAATATTATTTATATCATTGATTGATAGAATCATAGTAGAAATAAAATTATATACCATGTATTAAAAAGCAAATATGCTAGTCATTATGCTAAGGACTTTTCTTTCTCATTTTATTTTCTATATAAACTTCATAGTTCCATTTTGACTACTTTCTACAGATGGGAAAATGAAGCAGAAGACAGGGAAATAGCTTGTTGAGGAATCATCAAAGGGTAGGTAGAAGTATGTAGTGGGGGGAGACAAAGGCATGGTATCTGGAGGGAATATGGAAGATGCTATAAGAAGAGACTGGAAAATAGGGAGAAAGCAGAGATAAAGAAGTCTGCTTGGTTCAAGGCCAATCATACTCCTTGGCTAGCACCTTGCAAAAGTTGAAACACTAATGCTTCTTGACTTTGGAGCTTGAGTCAAACATTCAGCTGCCCAGATGCTTAAGTAAAGCCCTGAAGTCCACTGATCCTAGAACACTGTGATGCAAATCTTTGCAATAATGAAGTTTTTCTCATCTCAACTATCCATCTCCCCAGCTTCCACCCTAAGCTTTGTGACATCTCTCAAGAGCTCTCTAGAGAAATATCAAGTTATAAAGAGAAGTATGACTCAAAATCCAAGGATTATCAAATATGAATTTGAGAGTTGTCATGGCCTGCAAAATCCTTATGTGGCTCAGTGGCTGAGGACAAATTTTATACCCCTTCTCAGATTAGTCTACCCTAAAATGAAGCATGGTCAGTGAATCTGAGCACTGGGAGGTTGGTTCCAATCTCCCTTCTCACATTATTCACATTCTCACTGCTGCTAGCATAGGAGTCTCATTTCTGACATCATGATTAATCTAATCTTTCCAGGTTTTCACTACTAATCACATCTTCATAAAGTTTAATTTAATGTAATTTAAAGTAATACTGCCCTCTTGTGCCTCATTGCACAAGGGGCCTTTTGGAGGAAAGATTTATTTTTAATTAAAAATAAAATTTATAATTGCAGCACCTTATTGAACATTAGATGGGGAAGAGAGAACATATTTCTTGTTTATTTCCCTTCATCATTTATCCCAGTCTTTTGCCACATTGGTTTATATCATTGATAACTGCTGGCCATGGGAATCAACTCTAAGGGTAGATTTCAATGTAAATCCACGTGTGATTATTTTAAAGTAGCATATGGACGGAAATAGCAAACAATGAATCCAGGCTGCTGGGCAATGAGGAATGCAGGAGAAACTGAGTAAGAAATCAGGAAATGAAAGAAAGTTATTAAGTAGACTTGCCACAGATGGCTTAGTGATTTCAATAGACTTGGTTAATGGAAAAAACAATCATAGAGAGCCCTTTAATTGCTTTTCAGCTGAGCTCCTTTCCACCTCTTTATGTTTGCAGAGATTAATTAAGAGTCCCAATCACAACCTAAAGCTAAAGTCAAAAAGACAGATCAGAGAAATTTTTTTAATGGTGGCATGCTCCAGAGACTTCTGAGCAGCATGGCTCATAAAAGCAATGATCAGTGGCTCTGGTTTGCAGAAAATTACTTGCAAGGAACAAGTAATGTAAGTGCAGAACCTAACATCAGATAATACACAAATCACCACTTTTTGAGTCTTGTTTCTAGCCCCAAAATTGGGTCTTATATTTTTCTCTTAACTAGCCACTACTCTGCACTCAGGTGGAAAGAATAATGGGAAGGAAAATTATCTAGAAAAACTTAGATACTCCATAAATCACCTAAGAAGAAAGGATACAGCCAAGCTGATCTCTAAGATAAGGTGGAACACAGGGGCTGCGTACACACCTCTGGAAGTGTGCTCTTCACTCTTTCAGGGAAAGACCTTCCAAGATTGTTCCATTTTCCATTTGGTTTTCTGACTCCAGCCACCATCTCTATGATTATCTCAAAAGATGGGCATGTTGGCCAATGATAGATATCTGAGGACTGGGTACATAGGAGGGGTGCCTACTTTTCCCTTCCCTTACTCATCCCCTGTTAGGCCATACTTTGCTTTCTGAGGATCTCTTTTCACCAAGTCCAGAAGGTTTGGCTTTGCTTTAGGCTCTAGACATTCCTAATGTCTTAAGCTACCAAGAAGCTTCCTTTTGCTTTATCTTCTATTCTCTATTTTGTTTGTTTTGTTTTGTTTTCAAAATTGTGCCCCTTGCTGGTCTGTGTAACCCAGAACACTATCAGGGTTCCATGACAGACAAGCAAAAACGGGGCTCTGAGAGGGTCAACTTACCTAGTTTGGCAGGCTTCCCTCAGGAACTTTCACTCTCCTTGAAGATGAGAGCCTTGAGGGTGTGTAGGGGAAAAGGAGGGGGAAAGGAGAGGAGGATTATTCCCAATGGGAAGCATAGCAAAGGTGAAAATCAGAATCAAATAAGGAGCTCAGTGTGTTGGGGGAATTTACAAAATTACAGTTAAAAGCAAATAACTATAGAAGGGGACAGTGTGATGAGATGAGTCTGGAAAGGTACATTTTATGGCATTTTTTAGGAGACAGTAAGAACTCTTATGATCATTATACTATGGCTCCCCTTTCTTGATCCTTAGTACCCCATTTCTCAGGGCACACAAAGTTCTGCACATGGCAATTCTCTCCATCCACCACAATTACATCTCAACCATGCAGATGATGAAAACACATGCAGAAGTGACTACAAAGTCTTCATGAGTCACACCATTCCTGAAGTCTTGGTAGACTACAGAGCCTATAGAATCTGTAGATAGCTTGAATTCAAATCCAATGCTTCACTCTCACCTTCAGTTTCCTCATTGGTAAAGTAAAAATATTAATAGCACCTTCCTCATAAAGCTTTTGTGAGGATTTAATAAGATAGTAAAGAATTTAGTATGGGATCTAAGATGGCGTCAGAGTAGGAAGGAGCAGATTCGGCTTTCCTCTGCTCAGGGGAGAAAATCCTGACCGATCTATGGAGTAGAAAGGCAAGCAACCAACATATTTCAGCATTTTTGAAAACAGAGGACCAAGGATTGTGGCAGAACCGAAAGAACAAAGAACGGGTCCTAAGGGGAGTGCTGCAACAAGGTAGGGTCCCAGGACAGGCGTGTGGTCCCAGGGCTGCAGCCCCAGGCCCAGGCCGCTGCTGGGTTTACCATAGGGTCCTTGGGAGAGAGCCAGGTCAACTGCTCCCTCCCCAGCCGAGCAAGGTCTGAGCGGCTCTGGGAGGAATCCAGGTGCTGGCAAACACACGGGGGCTGTGAGCACCTTTGGAGGCAGTGGGCACCAGAGGGGCTGAGTGGCGCAGAGGACCTGGACTCCCATGGTCACCTGTCTGGCTGGAGCCTTTGGGGGTGAGAGAAGCCAGGCCACTGTGGGGAGCATCGGGCCTCAACAGGAGGAATTTCTCAAGAGGAAGGAGTGAATAGACACAGACACTGTTTGGGGAATTCTCCTAAAGTGATCAGTGGCCCCAGCCTCCCTGCAGCTGTGGGCGCGCTGGCCCGGGCGCACCGGGTCACCGGCACACTGGCACACCGGCACACCAGCACACCGGCACACCGGCAGACCGGAGCAATGGTGCATGGGCGCACCGGCACACGGATGCACCTGCAAGGAGAGCATCCCCACACACCAGCCCACAGCAGTAACCCTGGGGAAAGACCTGATTCCCACACCCAGGGCGCAAGGCTGAGGAGCCAGTGCGAACTCCACTGGCCAAGGAAGAAAAGCCAAACAAATCATCCTTCAGCCTGCCTCAACCAGCAAGAGCAGAAAAACCGGTTTGGCCACTTTGAAATCAAGAGACTTTTTAATTTGATTCTATTTTTTTAACAATTTTTAATTTTTTAAGTTTTATTGTTTTTATTCTCTTTTGATTTCTTTTTCCTCTCTTACCTGATCTCTTGTTTTATTCCTTCCTCCTTCCTGTCCTCCAATTTTATCGCTTCTTCCTTCCTTCGTCTGCCTTTTCTATTTTTTACTTTTTTAAATTTTTTCCTAAATACCTACAAGTGAGACAAAATCCTGGATCTGTGAAAAGACCAAAGTTGAACCCAAAGAAGGGACATCACAACAGCTGGGACAGTGAGATAAATGTCATTCTGCTATTACAGAGAACCTGCAAGTTATTGCATATTTGTATTATTATTATTTTTCCAGTGTTCCTACATCTTTTTTAAATAGTATTTTTATATCCCTCTTCTTTTTGTATAGCCTGCTTTGCTAGGCTGGATATATTGTATGACCTGACAGCTTTCCCCTGATATCTCTTTCTATACTGTATTACTAATCTGCTGTCCTTTAACTCACCTGTGTCCCATCAGCACACTACTCAATGTTCTGTACTTCCTATTCTTGTTACCTAGATCTCATAGACTCTGTCATATGAATATTGCCATAATATTACTGTAAATAACTGCTATTCCATGCAATTGTAATTACTTCACAACACCCCCCCCCCCCGCCCCGCACAGATCTTAGCCCATTTCAAAGTTTCCTGAACTCTATTACTGTAGTGGTTAACTCTATTCTCTCACACACTATACCTATTTACTAACCTTTCCTCTCACCTTACCCCAGAATCTGACCGCCCACAACCTCCCTGCTTTATAGATCCAACTCACAATCCTTCCTCCCCCAACAAGAGTCTTATCTTCTTTCCATCCTTTCTAAAAATCAGCTAGCTGGGTGGAAGACCACGGTTAACACTATACATAGTGAAAGGATCTCCTACATCTTCCCTACTTGCTACTACTGTAAATAGCATAGAATTCTCTGTTGCTGTCTTAAACCATTTTGCCTTCCCCCTCCAACTGATGACAAAAAAGAATAGGTGGAGGAGGTGAACACCAGGATACCCAATGGAAGAGGAAACCCAACAACAAAGGAACCACTAACAGATAACAGCAGAAGAAGGTGAAGGAGGGAGTAGTAACCACACAAACCTCAATCCAGGACTTATCTGGAAATAAAACTAAACAGTAGAGACAGTACGCAATACAAACAACTGAACAAGATTTCTTTAAACCTTGTACACACAGAAGAACCAGCTTCAACAAAACCTGCCCTCACCAGCACAACAAAATACAGAAGGTAGTGGAAAGAGTGACCCATATTTAACCAGCTGGTGGGAAGGAACCACCAAAGAAGGACTCAACAACAACCAAAACCCAAAGGCAAACACAAAGCCAAATTAAACGACAGCCCAAGACCAGTGAGCTTGTGAGATCCAGGAAACAGCACCACTGAAACCCACTGCTATTCTACTAAAGAAGTTCACAACATAAACCCAGGGAGCCAGGACAGATCAATTTAAGAAGCTGTGGCTAACAAGAAGAGTCTCACAAACAATGTGAAGACAAAGAAATAATCCCCAAACGAAAGGAAAGGAGGAAGCCTCAGAAAGAATGCTAAATGAAATACAGGCAATTCAACTATCAGATATTGAGTTCAAAGCAGTGATTGTCAGGAAGCTCAATGAGCTCACAATGAGCTACGAGAAACTACAGGGAAGCTACAATGAACTCAATGAAAACTACGCCAGCATAAAAAAGGAAATAGAAACTCTCAACAAGGGCCAAAAGAAAATGAAGAATACAATTTCTGAACTGAAGAACACAGTAGAAGGAATGAAAAGCAGGATCGATGAAGCAGAAGATCGGATCAGCTAGCTAGAGGACAAAGTAGAAGAAAACACCCAAAAAGAGCAAGAAAAGGAAAAGAGGCTCAGAAAAAATGAAGAGGGATTAAGAGAAATGAAAAACAATATGAAACGTAATAATATCCGTATAATAGGGATACTAGAAGGAGAAGAAGAAGAACAAGGGATAGAAAACCTATTTGAAAAAGTAATGATGGGAAACTTCCCTAATTTGATGAGACAAAAAGTCACACAAATCCAGGAAACACAGAGAGCCCCAATCAAGAGGAACCCAAAGAGGGTCACTTCAAGACATATCATAATTAAAATGGCAAAATTTCAAGACAAAGAGAGAATCTTAAAGGCAGCAAGGGAGAAACAGGAAGTAACATACAAGGGAGTCCCAATAAGGCTAACAGCTGACTTCTCAATGGAAACACTCCAAGCCAGAAGAGAATGGCAAGAAATAATCCAAATAATGAGAACCAGAGGCCTGCAACCACGACTACTTTACCCAGCAAGGCTCTCAATCAAGATAGAAGGCCAAATAAGAAGCCTCTCAGACAAAAGAAGTCTAAAAGAATACACCTCCACTAAACCAGCTCTGCAAGAGTTGCTAAAGGGACTGCTTTAAGGAAAGAAAGGAAAAGAGAGAGTGAGAGAGGATCACACGTACATAAAAGGCAATGAATAAGTACCTATCAATAATAACCTTAAACGTAAATGGATTAAATGCTCCAATCAAAAGACATAGAATAGCTGAATGGATAAGAAAACATAACCCACACATATGCTGTCTACAAGAGACCCACCTCAGGATAAAAGATCTGCACAGGTTGAAAGTGAAGGGCTGGAAACAAATTTTCCAAGCAAATGGACAGGAAAAAAAAGCCGGGGTAGCAATACTCATATCTGACAAAATAGACTTCCAAAGAAGAACGATAAAGAGAGACCCAGAAGGTCATTTCATAATACTCAAGGGAAGAATTCACCAAGAAGACATAAATATTGTAAATATATATGGACCCAACATAGGAGCACCCAAATACATAAAGAAAATCTTAGAGGACTTCAAGAAAGATATGGACAGCAACACAATTATTGTGGGGGATTTTAACACCCCACTATCAAAAATGGACAGAACTTCCAAACAAAATATCAACAAAGATATTGTGGCATTGAACAATACCCTTGATGAAATGGGCTTTACTGATATTTACAGAACCCTCCATCCCAAAGAAGCTAAATGCACATTTTTTTCAAATGTACATGGAACATTTTCAAAGATTGACCACATGATAGGACACAAAACAAGCCTCAAGAATTTCAAAAAAAATTGAAATCATACCAAGCAATTTCTCAGATCACAAGGGACTGAAACTAGAAACCAACCCCAGGGAAAAAAACCCAAAACACTCAAATTCATGGAGATTAAACAGCATGCTATTAAACAATGAATGGGTCAAGAATGATATTAGGGAAGAAATCAAACAATTTTTGGCAACAGATGAAAATGAACTCACAACAACCCAAAATTTATGGGACACAGCCAAGGCAGTCCTGAGAGGAAAGTTCATAGCGACACAGGCCCACCTAAAACAGTTAGAAACATTTCAAACAAACAACCTAACCCTACGTCTACAAGATCTCGAGGAACAACAACAAAGACAGCCCAGAGCAAGCAGAAGGAAGGAAATAACCAAGATCAGAACAGAATTAAATGACATAGAGACTAAAAGCACAATTCTAAAGATCAATGAATCCAAGAGTTGGTTATTTGAAAAGAGAAACAAAATCCACAAGCCTTTAAGCAGACACATGAAGAAAAAAAGAGAGAAAACCCAAATAAACACAATCAGAAATGAAAGAGGAGAGATTACAACAGATACCACAGAAATACAAAGGATTGTAAGAAATTACTACAAAGAACTGTATGCCAAACAATTTAAAAACCTAGATGAAATGGACAAATTTCTAGAAAAATATAGTCTTCCAAAACTCAATAAAATGAAAGCAGAAAGCCTGAAGAGACCAATAACAGTAAAAGAAATTGAAGCAGTAATCAAAAACTCCCAACACACAAAAGCCCTGGACCTGATGGTTTCACAGGAGAATTCTACAAAGCATTTAAGGAAGAACCAACACCTATCCTTCACAGACTATTTCAAAAAATCCAAAAAGATGGAAGACTCCCAAACTCTTTTTATGAGGCCAACATCATCCTAATTCCAAAACCAGATAAAGACACAACAAAGAAAGAAAACTACAGGCCAATATCACTGATGAACATTGACGCTAAAATCCTCAACAAGATACTGGCAAACCGCATCCAACAGTACATTAAGAAGATCATACACCATGACCAAGTGGGATTCATTCCAGGGATGCAAGGATGGTACAATATTCGCAAATCAGTAAATGTAATACATCACATAAACAAAAGCAAAGACAAAAACCACATGATCATATCAACAGATGCAGAAAAAGCATTTGATAAGGTATAGCACCCATTTATGATAAAAACACTCAGTAAAGTAGGAATAGAGGGAGCGTTCCTCAACATAATAAAGGCCATATATGAGAAACCTACAGCCAACATTATACTCAATGGGCAAAAATTAAAATCTTTTCCACTAAGAACAGAAACAAGACAAGGCTGTCCACTTTCACCACTTCTATTCAATATAGTACTGGAAGTTCTAGCCACAGCAATCAGACAAGAGAAAGAAATAAAAGGAATCCAAATCGGAAAGGAGGAAACAAAACTGTTACTGTTTGCAGATGACTTGATAGTGTACATAGAAAATCCTATAGACTCCACCAAAAAACTGCTTGACCTAATAAATGAATTCGGCAAAACAGTGGGATACAAAGTCAATATCCAGAAATCAAAGGCATTTCTGTACACCAACAATGAAACAGCAGAAGCAGAAATCAAGAAAAAAATCCCATTTGAAATAGCAAAAAGAAAAACAAAATATCTAGGAATAAACCTAACCAAAGAGGTAAAAGACCTGTATTCAGAAAACTACATAACACTGAGGGGAGAAATCAAGGAAGACACAAACAAATGGAAACATACACTGTGTTCATGGATTGGAAGAATTAATATCATCAAAATGTCCATACTACCAAAAGCAATTTACACATTCAATGCAATACCTATTGAAGTACCAATGGCTTATTTCACAGACATAGAACAAACACTTCAACAATTTATATGGAACCATAAACGACCCCAAATAGCTGCTGCAATTTGAGAAAGAAGAGTAAAGTAGGAGGGATCACAATACCTGACACTAAACTATACTACAAGGCCTCTGTAATCAAAACAGCCTGGTACTGGCATAAAAACGGGCACATGGACCAGTGGAACAGAACAGAGAGCCCAGAAATAAACCCAAGCCTCTACGGTCAATTAATATTTGAAAAAGGAAGCGGCAACATAAAATGGAATAAAAATAGCCTCTTCAACAAATGGTGTTGGGAGAACTGGACAGCTACGTGCAAAAAAATGAAACTCGAGCACCAACTTACACCTTATACAAAAATAGATTCAAGGTGGATAAAAGACTTAAATATAAAACGTGACACCATTAAAGTCCTAGAAGAGAACGTAGGTAGGAAAATCTCAGATATTTCATGCAGAAACTTTTTTACTGACTTGTCCCCTAGAGCAAGGGACATAAAGGAAAGAATAAACAAATGGACCTCATCAAAATTAAAAGCTTTTGCACAGCTAAAGAAAACAGTACCAAAATAAAAAGATAACCAACTGTATGGGAAAACATATTTGCCAATGATACCTCAGACAAGGGTTTAATCTCCAAAATATATAAAGAACTTACATGACTCCACTCTAAGAAGACAAGTAACCCAATTAAAAAATGGGCAAAGGACTTGAACAGACACTTCTCCAAGGAGGACATACAGAAAATCCAAAGACACATGAAACAATGCTCAATATCACTAGCCATCAGAGAGATGCAGAATAAAAAACCACAATGAGATACCACTTCACACCAGTCAGAATGGCCATCATAAACAAAGCAACAAACAAGTGCTGGAGAGGCTGTGGAGAAAGGGGGTCCCTAGTGCACTGTTGGTGGGACTGCAGACTGGTACAACCACTATGGAAAGCATCATGGAACTTCCTCAGAAAAGTAAAAATGGATCTGCCTTTTGACCCTGCAATTCCACTGCTGGGACTCTATCCTAAGAACACTAAAACACCAATACAAAAGAACCTTTGCACCCCGATGTTCATAGCAGCACAATTTACAATAGCTAGGTGCTGGAAGCAACCTAGATGCCCATCAGTAAATGAATGGATCAAAAAACTATGGTACATTTACACAATGGAATTCTATGCAGCAAAAAGAAAGAAGGAGCTCCTACCCTTTGCAACAGCATGGATGGAGCTGGAAAGCATTATGCTAAGTGAAACAAGCCAGGCAGTGAAAGACAAATACCACATGATATCACCTTTAACAGGAATCTAAACAACAAAACAAAAAAACTGGCAAAATATAACCAAAGACACTGAAATAGGGGATAGGCTGACAGTGACCAGAGGGGAGAGAAGAGGGAATTTCAGTGGGGAATGGGTAGGGTTTACAGGAACAAATTTGGAGGACACATGGACAAAAACTAGGGGTGGGGGGTAATGGGGGGGAAGGGGGGAGGGTTGGGTGTGTGAGCTGGAATGGGAGTAGGGGGGAGAAAACTGTACTTGAACAATGATTAAAATAAAATTAAAAAAAAAAAGAATTTAGTATAATGCTTAGAGTATCATAGCAGGATAGTCCTAGCATTCTGATCATGGGAACAAAGCTTTAGGCAGAAGGAATAAATCCTGGTAGAATTTTGGGTGAGAGTGAGGTGGAAAGGGATTTATGATATGCCTTTTGTTCATCCTGGAGTTATGTGCAGATCTCCAACTTGGCACATCGAAAAGCAACATTTACTGTCTCATGAAGCAAAGTGGAACACACTTTATAAACCACTTCATTGTGCCTTGGACCACAGGGACAGTACAGTATTTATCTTGGAGGGGGAACTGGAAATGTTTCTTCTTTTTTTTTCTGACTGGTTTATATTTACCTATCTATTAGTAATAAACATGAAAGACTTTTGCAACTTAAAAATACATTTTTTTAATTTAAATTTAAAAACATCCTTCAAAGAATTTTTATAGGCTTGGATACTGGCAAGCCTATAAAATTTTTCTTTAAAAATTTTTACCAGCCCTGGCTGGCATAGCTCAGTGGATTGAGCGAGGGCTGGGAACCAAAGTGTCCCAGGTTCAATTCCCAGCCAGGGTACATTACTGAGTTGCAGGCCAGAACCCCCAGCAACCGCACATTGATGTCTCTCTCTCTCTCTCTCTTTCTCTATCTCCCTCCCTTCCCTCTCTAAAAATAAATAAATAAAATCTTAAAAATATTTGTTTACCAAATTTGGATGTTGAAATTATTTCACTCCCTTTTTCATACACTATGTACATTTTTCCTTTGCAGCAGTATCTATTACTATTTAATGTAAAGTAATAATCATATTTTCCCTGTAAATCATCACCTTTTGTATATGGAGCTTTGATGTATACAGTGTACATGTGTTGAGGTGGGAGAAGATATAGGAAAGGGGGCAGAGACTGATGAGGTTTTAAATCCAGAGACTGATGAGTTTTGAATTCAGAAGAGAAGAGTCATACACACACAATTAACTGCTCCACAATGTGGGAAAAAATCAGTGCCTTCAGAGGTAGATATCAGTGGCCCTTAGCCTTCAGTACATATCAGAGCCACTTGGGCAATGTTACTCTCAGTCTTTCAGTTGAGGAGAGAGAAAGGGGCAGATGGACACTGTGAACATGGCAGCGGTACTGACCACATGTGCACTGCCTTCCTTGAGTATCCCAAAGTGAAAGGAAGAGCTCTGATTGCTTCTCTCAGGCTTCTGCCTTGATGAGAAGGCAAGGAAGCAGAGGAGACAGCTCAAACTCTAAAACCACTCTGTATTTCTTCTCTTTCCTTTCCATCTCCATCACACTTCTACTTTTGTTTGAAGGGATTGGAATGGCCATGGACATCTTTGGTATTAGGCTAAAGTTGGGGATATGTTTTGTTTGAATTTACATGTTTACAGTCATTTTCATGTAGTGACATGAAGATAAAGGACAAGCGGTCATATCCCACTGTAACTTGTCCTACAGTACCCTGCACCACAAACATGTAGAAAAGAAATATAAGGAAATTGTATAGAGCCAGAGGCTCATATGTAGATAATTTTTTCAATTCTTACAGGCTTCCTTAATTTGACAATTCTAAAAATGTTTAATACTGCCAAAAATATGTGTGAAGCTGAAATTAACTTTTGTAAGTCACAAATAATAAAAATTAAATGATAATAAAGTATGCTAAAAACAAGACTAATATAAATTTAAACAAAGAGGAAGTCATCTACAGAGATGTATCAAGCAGTTAACTAATAAAAGTATATTATTATTTTCTGGATTTTGTGTGATGTTTGTGATATTTGTCAGCCTTTTGAAATCTATAATTTGTTATGATTTATTTTCTCATTCTAAAAAAATAAAACACACTATGTTTGCATTAGTATAATTTTTTGCCTCTCCTGAAATCTGGAAGAAAAGCGTCAAGGTGAATACTTTAAATGTTGCAAGAATGTGTCTAGTCTTTAATCTCAGGAGAAAACAAAATGTTATATTTATTTATATATTTAAATTGAATTATCTGACTTCCGTTTTGCCATGGGATCAGGGAATTGTCAGTCATTATTGGTGTTTCTGCACCCCAGGACTGTGGGAAGGTCCTAGGTACCTTGGGATTGTACCCAACCAGAAGCATGGGGCGATGGTAAGGAAGCAACACTGCTCATTTGCTAGGCATCTGTGGCACACTGCTCCCAAGGACAGGCTCTATGGCTCCCATGCTATGCTGAGCAAATGAGAATCTTGGACTAGTGCTGAAGCCCTTGAGATTGCTTATATTCCTGTCCCTGCGCTCCCTGGGTAGGCCTGACCCCTCCCCAACTCAGGAACACAGCCTTGGACAGATCTGCTAAGCTTCCCACTGAGCTTCACTATGTTTAGGCTCTTCCCAATTCCTAGAAATACTCCCTTATCCTCTATCCTTGACCCAATAAGCTTGGATTCTTATTCTCATATCTTCTAAAAGCTTAGGCTTTTCAAAAGGCAAGAACGGTGTTATCTTTGGGCAACTTTGGCTACCAATATGGAACAGGGGGAAGACATGACTTAGAGGAAATATCCAGGGTCTGACCACTTCTTGGAACAGAGAGAAGGGGGAACTACAGGAAGAATACTGGCCAAAAATATTTAAATAATATCTCAAATTAAAAAACAAATCTGCCCTGGCTGGTGTAGCTCAGTGGATTGAGCTTGGGCTGCGAACCAAAGTGTCTCAGGTTCGATTCCCAGCCAGGGCACATGCCTGGGTTGTAGGCCACGGCCCCCAGCAACCGCACATTGATGTTTCTCTCTCTCTTTCTCTCTCCCTTCCCTCTCTAAAAATAAATAAGTAAAATCTTTAAAAAATAAATAAAAAATAAATAAATCTGACCATACCACCCCCTTAACTACATCTTTTCAGTGGCTTGCCATCACTTACTAGGTAGAGCATGTATCCATTACTGAAAAGACCATTTATGATATTGCTCCCATACAATAAACTCCATACAAGTTCTTTCTAAGATTTAATGTGCATCAAATTGTTTGGGTTTTCTCAAAATGCAGATTCTGATTTAGGAGGTCTGGAGTGGGGTCCAGGCTTCTACATTTCTAACAAGTTCCCAGGTAATGATGCCAAGGCTTCTGCTTCAAAAGCCACACATGGAGTGGCAAGGGACCACAGCTTTCTCCTCTGAGCATTCCAAGCCTTCTGGGCCCACTGCCAATCTGGAATGACTACCCTTCTGTGTGGCTTTCAAGCATCCATGAATACATACTTTAATCCTTATAGTCTGTCTGCTTGGATGTCTTTCTCATAGCTTGTGAACTACTTGAGAATAAGACATTCTTTATCATTTATGCACTATGGACATTACCCAGTGCCAGGGATGAATAAATGGATGGATAGATGAATAGATGGATGGACAGACAGATAGATAAAGAATGAATAAATCATGTGCAGATCAGTCTTTTAATCTAGACACATATAGAAGTTTTACTTGAATGAAATTCATGGGAGTCATTTAAAATACATTTAGTTAAATACATAGTGACAAAGTCACAGAGTGTGGTCATTAAAAGCTCAATAAAATATGTCAAAAATCTCAAAAGCAGGGCTTTTCTTCCCAAGAGGACTATGCCCTCTATTTTGGCCTGCAACCATGCCAGAGAGATGACAATAAAATTTGCTTTTAAGAAGTCATTTGAGAATGTCTTCTGCAGTCCTCTGTGTGCAGTTCTACTCACCCTTATGTCACCCCTACGTCACCCCTAGAGCATATCGCAGTTTCTAGCGCTATAGCTACTGTGTTACAAACTAAATTACAGCATCAAGATCAGCTGAACTATATGAAGCACTTTTTACCACCCAGGAACTCTGTTGATTCCTTTTATTCTAAACATCTCTTGTAAACTGCACAATGAGGCCAATGCATGTTACAGATGAAGAAAATGAGATTAAAGTGCCTAAGTTAGCTACCCAAAATCAATAGCTGGCAGGAGAATGGAACTGGGAACCCAGGACTCTCTGACCCCAGAGGCCACACTTGTAACCTCTACATAACAGTGCCTCCCAGGGAAAATGCTTTGGTCACCCATGCACATATCATTCAAAGCCTGTGGCACATTTATTTGGGTAGAACTTTGGATTTGTCACCATTACACTGGACGACCACTGGGAATTTTTGTCTTTGAAAACTCCTTGACAAAGAAATCTTTATGTTACTTCCTAGGGGATAAATCATACTCACGTTAGCCCCAGCTCCCATCCAGACCTCTGGGACCCTCACCTTCTGGACAGTCTTGCCTTTCTTCACCTCCATGTCTTATTATTAAAGCAGAGGGAGAGAGTCAATATGTGGTTAGTAAGTGGTATGTTAAATTACCCAAAGAATTCCACAAAGCTCAGTCTTGCCTAGACTCAAGGTGTTGTTTCTAATGTTACTTACAATTTCTGGAAGGATGGTGGTTTCAGGTAAAAATCCATCAAGGCTGAAGCTTTCCTCCAGTTATCCACCTGGCTGCTGAGACCTCTCTGCATCTGAGATTTAGATTAACTGGGTTTCAGTCAACGATTATGATACCCTCTCAGAGGCTTCTGCCACTTTAAATTTCTCCTATATGCCCACCTCCTGCATATGTTTTGTTTCCCTATTTTTCCTCCCAGATGAGAAATTCAGTCCTTTTCAGTTTCTACAAAAGCATTCCAAGAGTGAGGAAGAATGTATTAGCAAACAGGAAATAAGAAAGCAGTCACATCAGGCCTCCTGCTACATCCCCAATCCTCCTCCTATCTGTCTTCCTCACTCACTGCAGAGAAGCCAACTTAGTCCCTCCTGAATATGCAGAATAAATACACTAGACACTGATGCTTGGAGAATCAGAAACATTTCTCTCCTTTGCACCCTAATAGAACCCTGAGATTTTTAGCAATTCCCCTGTATAAGCCTCTGTGTGCTTCAGAGGATGTCCCCCTCCCAGCTACAGACATAACCTGAACACAGGTCTGGCTGCCCACTGCTCCAAAAGCCAATACTCTCTAGAGGCATGTGCTAATATAAAGGAAAGTGGTTTTATTCAAGTGCCAGCCACTTGGAAGATGGGGTACTCTCATCTCAAAGCCTATCTTTAACATCTCAGTGCAGGCAGGGTGGTTTGTAAGGAGAGAGAAGAGCAAGAATAACAAAGAGAGCAGGGAGAGGGGCTGCAGACACACAGGCGATGTCCTTGTTGGTCCTGATATGGATCTTTATGTCAGTGTCCTAGAGCTGGTCAGTGCCAGCCACATTCCTGCAGTTGGGCAATCTGCGTCACCTGAAGTCATGGACATGGCCATTTCTTGTACAAGCAGGAGCTAGAACTGCTGGCACTTGCAATATGCTTAAAAAGAATCTGTCAGTATGCGAGTTCTTTTCCAGTTTGTTAGTACATTTTCTTCTAATTCCATTCCATGGTAAGTCAGAGTAGTATAAAGCTTATAGTCTCTGCTATACATTGACAGGCTTGACTTGTCAAGGAGAAATTCCATTTCCTGCCAGTGATCAGTGAAGATAGAAGCAGCAATCAATGACCAATAAGAAGTAAGGAAAGGTTTTCTAGGGGCTTCTGGGAAAAATATCCTTATTCATTGGAGATGACCCAAACCAGAAATAGCCTGTCTCTTTCCTCCTTCTTCCATGCTAGATGGAAATGACACCTAGCACTACTACCTTCTCCTGGTAGGTAACTTTGAGAATGACACAGCAGAAAAATGGAAAGAACTCATGAGAAAGAGATAATATAATAAGCTCACTAAACCCATTTTATTTTCCTCTTGGGCACATAGCAAACCAGTTAACAGAATCCCCGAAGGTAGGCAGTGACACAAAACTGAGTCCTGATCAGTGGATTATGGATGGAAGTGACTTTTACAGCTTCTAGGCCTGGTCTTTTTCCTCCTGCAGGCTGGATCATGCCAGGGTGACCCTAAAGCCATCTTCAAGATGGCACAACTACAGTGCAAAAGAAGCTGAAGTCTTTGGATATAATAGGAGCCTCCATTTCCACAGAAAGTTGGCATGAATGAGTAGTAATGTTGTATTGTGTGAAGTCCCTGATCTCAGGACTAGTTTGTTATAGTGTGTTATAGACTAAATGTCTGTGTCCTCCCCCCCCAAATTAATATGTTGAAATCTAATCCACAATGTGATGGTATTTGGAGGTGAGGCCTTTGCAAAGTAATTATGTCATGAGTGTGGAGCCCTCATGAATGGGATTAGTGACCCATATAAGAAGAATCTAGACAGCTAGTCTGCCACATGACTATACAATGAGAAATCTTAAGCCCTCAGAAAAGAGCCCTCAAGAAACCTTGACCATACTAGCACCTTCATCTGGAACTTTCATCAGAACTTTAAGAAATAAATTTATGCTGCTCAGTCTGTGGTATTTTGTTACAGCATCATACGTTGACTAAGACATAGCATGTGGCATTTCTTACACTGACAGATACAACCCAAATTTTTGAGTGTTGAATTAAACAACTCTAAAGTCATTCTACATCTAGACTTCCCCTTATGAACTAAGTTTTTCTTAATATTTAAGCCCATTTTGGGCAAGATATTTTGTTAGTTTCAGTGAAAAGTAACAGAAAATTTCATAGTTCTACAGCTCCTACTTTCATACTTGTGTAAATAAACTCATTAAGATGTTTGCAGAATGAAGGCCAGGATCCACTATGTTAAAGAAGATTACCAATCTATATAAGAATTTTTTTAAACACTCTGTGGGGGTTGTTTGCTTTCTGATCTTCATCATGTGATTTTTCTGCCCTTTATTGGCAAGAATCTATTTCTGTGGTTATTTCTGCTTGATGAGTCCAGTGAATTCTCCTAACCAGTACCCTCTTCCACCCAGATAGGACACCTACAGCTATGTGGAATTTAGCATTAAGCATTCTAAAATATCTCTCTTGATATACCCATTGATGAGAACTCCTTGAGCAGTTCCCTCAGATCTAGCAATAAATTAGATTTTTTCTCTCGAGTCTCATCTCTGCTTTTGGTTCATTTGGCCTCCTTTTAAGAGAAGGGTCTTTCAGTGATGCCACCCTCCTTCCTTTGTATGCGCACTTTTATCTGCCCCTAGACATGGGGCCACAACATTGGCCTTTCACCCACTACAGGTGTCCCATCTTTCTCAGCCTGGTAGCACCATTGTCCCACCCTAAATGGATGTATCAATGTATCCACCCATATTCCAAGGATTTCCAGACTACCTCAATTGGTCTTCCTGCAGTTCCCATGGATATACAGATATAGATCTAGAGAAGAAATAAAACATCCCAAAAATCAAATCAGGAGTCACAGCACTATTCTGTATGTATGGCAAGTGTCTATATAGTCTGCTTCCTTATAGTATTTTCTCTTATAAAATGAAGTAATTTGTCTGAGCTCCAAAGCCTTTCCTGAAACTCCTTATTCCCCACATTAGAATTCATCCCTTCCTCCTGTATGTATCCTGGTATGGTACCTACTGTCCTTTGACATGCTCTTTGAAGTAGCAGGGTATAGACTTTAGGAACTTGGACTCTAGAATCAGGAAGCTTTGGCTAGGTTCCTAGATCTCTTAATCACTTGGCAAAGTAACCTCCCTGGGCCTCAGTCTCTTCACCTGTAGAAAGGGATAATAATAATAATAATAATAATAATAATACTGACTTCATCAGGTAGTGGTGAACATTAATTGATGAAGTTTACTTTACCTAGCCAATTAAGTGCTTAATAAATATCAATTAAGTGCACAAAGCTATTTGTATAGTATCTGTCTACCTCTTCTTAGATTATGAACTTCTTGAAGACAAAATCTTACTCATCTTTGTAGCCCCTTGATAGACCCTAAGTAATTCTCTATATGTATTGTTTGAGTGAGTGAGTGAATGAATGAATGAATGAATGAGGAATAAGTAACTGAGTGAATTTCCAGGTGTGCCTATGGTTAATAAGCAGTTACTGA
Source organism: Phyllostomus discolor (assembly GCF_004126475.2). NCBI lineage: Eukaryota > Metazoa > Chordata > Mammalia > Chiroptera > Phyllostomidae > Phyllostomus > Phyllostomus discolor. Next base: position 58,540,111 of record NC_040909.2, read on the forward strand.
AAGACATTCCCACTAAAAAATAGGACTTTATACCCACATAATTCCAGTTTTTGTGTCATGTGTCATAAACAAAGCCAAGTTTGGTTTTATGTTCTCTGTACCACTGAGATTTCTGATGCCTTTCCTACTCCTACCCCACACTCTCAACTCCCCCAACTCCACACCTGGTCCAGGTGAAAATATTCTGCTTATCTAACCACACGGGAATGGTTAAGAAAGTTAAATCATAGTATGAGGCCTCTAAAAAGGGAGGTTAGATACGTCATCCTTCTGCAGAAAGATGTTTGTAATAAACTGTTAAGTGATAAAATTAGGTTATAACACTGTATTATTTACCATTTTGGTAAAATATACATTTTATATAGTAAACATCTATACCTGCAATTTTTACTGCACATTAGAATCTTTAAAAATGATGCAGCCCAGGCCCACACCAGGCCACTGGAGTCAGCATCTCCAGGGTAACGCACAGGCAATTGTACACTAGCCTGCCCCCATCTGCAGTTTTGCTTTCTGCAGTTTCAGTTACCTGCAGCCAACTATAGTCTGAAAACACTAAATAGAAAATTCCAGAAATACACAATTGGTAAGTTCTAAATTGTGTGCTGTTCTGAGTCATGTGATGAAATTTCACACAGTCTCACTCCCTTGCTCCCAGAATGTGAACCATTCCTTGGTCCAGCATCTCCCCACTGAACATGCTTCCCACCCAGAAGTCACTTAGCAGCTATCTTGGATATCAGATCTGTCGTGGTATTGCAGTACTTGTGTTTAAGTCACCCTTATTTTACTTAATAATATCATCAAAGCACAAGAGCAGTGATGCTGGGAATTTGAATATGACAAAAAGAAGCTGTAAAGTGCTTCCTATAAGTGAAAACATTAGTACAGTATAAGATTCTTTGAGAGAATGAAAGAGAAAGATGTCATTCACATAGCTTTTATAACAGTATACTGTTATAATTGTTCCATTTTATGATCAGATGTTATTGTTAATATCTTACTATGCCTAATTTTCAATTAAACTTTATTGTTGTTATATATGTATAGGAAAAGAGATAGCATATATAAAGTTTAGTATTATCTATGATTTCAGGCATCTGTCAGGGGTATTGTAAGGTATCCTCCATGGATAAGGAGGGACAATTATATTTCCTAAAAGGCACCCAAGTGACTCTAAAGACATAAACTGATATGTTTATCAGGGCTGTCTTTGTCTGGTGGGATTATTAGTGTTTTTGTTTTCTTCTTTTGGCTTATTTTTTTCCTCCAATGAAAATGTATTGCTTTTGTGATAAGGAAAAAACCCACATTCAATCAAAGCAGAGGTGGAGAGAACAGTAGAGTCCAGACAGTTTTTATCATCAGCCTTGTAAGAAGGGAGCATACTGCACTGTTTAAATTCAATTCCACAGCTCAGACTACATGCAGGTCAACACCAGCCACTTGGAAAATGATTAAACAATAGGCTGGGCAGCTCTAAACACTGGGCTCACTGTTCTTTTTCTTTTTTTATAATTGAATTTGTTAGATGACATTGGCCAATAAAACCATACAGATTTCAAGTGTACAACTCTATAACACATCGCCTGCATAGTGTATCATGAACTCACAACCCAAAGATCTCTTTCCATCACCATTTATTCCCTGTTTGCCCTCTTCCACCTCCCCCACCCTGCCCCTTCCCAATAACCACACTGCTGTCTGCATCTGGTTTTTGTTTTTGTTTTAGTTCTGGTTTGTTTTGGTTTTGCTTAATCTCTTCACTGTTTTCACCCAGCCCCCCAACCTTCCTCCCCTCTGGCAACTCTCAGTCTGTATCTCTCTTCTAGGTAACACTTGGCTCACTTTTCAAGTTTATTCACCTTTGTGTTTGTTGAAGTCCAGCTTTAACTGTACAGTGCCATTGGACTTTCACTAAGAGAAGATAGTGTTCACAGAAGCCCCCTAATAGTCCCTAAGACTGTCTGAGATGTCTGAGGTGCCATGTTTGTTTGTGCAAATAAATGCAATCCTCTGCACAACCCTCTGTAAAATCTACAGATAGAATGTACAGAATTTGAAAATAATGTCTGAGTTTTCTCTATATTTCAAGATGATCATAAATTTCAGTATTTACCTAAATAGTGGGCTCGGTAGGAAGATCTGAAACCACCCCGAACATCTGCAGGGTCTGGCTCAAGAGTACAAATGGAGGCCCACATATTAGATGTCTATCTTAAAGTCAACCTAACCTACATGCCCAGCAGTAAATGAGTGGATCAAAAACTATGGTACATTTACACAATGGAATACTATATAGCAGAAAGGAAGAAGTGGTTTCTACCCTTTGCAACAGCATGGATGGAAGTGGAGAGCATTATGCTAAGTGAAATAAGCCAGGCAATGAAAGACAAATACCATATGATCTCACCTTTAACAGGAACCTAAACATCAAAACAAACGAGCAAGCAAAATATAACCAGAGACATTGAAGTAAAGAACAAACTGACAGTAACAAAAGAGGAGAAGGGTGGGGGGTAATAAGAGAAAAAAGGGGAAAGGTCATCAAAGAACAAGTATAAAGGACCCATGGACAAAGCCAAAGGGGGGCATGATTGAGGGTGGGAGGTGGGGATGCGTGGTGTGGGGGGGCGTGGTGCGGAGAAATGGAGACAACTGTGCTTGAACTAAAATTAAAAAAATCCCCCCCCACCAAAATAAAGCCAATCCAACACACTGTTAAATAAAAAGAGACTAAAGATACATGATAACCAAATGTAACATCGGATCCAGGATTAGATCCTCTTGCTACAAAGGACATTAATGAAACAATTGATAAAACTTGGGACATGTTGGTTAAATGGTTGTCATTTATCAATGTTAATTTTCTCATGTGTTGGTCATTGTTTAGTTATATAAGATAATGTCTTTGTTAAAGTCAAGTGTGCTCTAACATATTAGGGGATGACTGGGCACTATGTTTGCAACTTTCAAGTAGTTTGGGGAGGAAAACAAATTCATTGTACTGTTTCTTCAACTTTTCTGTAAGATAGAAATTTAAACACTGTTTTTATTTTTTATTTTTTATTAAATTTATTGGGGTAACATTAGTTAATAAAATGATATCAGTTTAAGTGTACAATTCTATGATACATCATCTGTATGTTGCAATATGTGCCTACCACCCAAAGTCAAATCTTTTTCTGTAACCATATAATTGACCCCTTTTACCCTTTACTATCTCCCACCCCCATTCTTTATGGTAACCTCCATATTGTTGTCTGTCTCTATAAGAATTGTATCTTTGTTTTTCTGGTTTGTTCATTTGTTACTTTCAATTTTATATCCCAACATGAGTGAAATCAAATGGTTCTTAATTTTTTCTCTCTGACTCCATTTAGCATGATATTCTCAAGATCTATCCACATTGTTACAAATGCCAGTATTTCATCTTTTCTTTTTTTAATTACATATTTTTAATTTTATTTTAATTGTTGTTAAAGTACAATTTTATACCTTTACTCCCATCCCAGCCCACCCACCCAGGCCTCCCCTCCTCCCTCCCATTTCCACCCACCCCTAGTTTTTTATCAATGTATCTTTATACTTGTTCCTATAAACCCTTCCTCCCTTCCCCTGAAATTCCCATGATATTCCCTCCCCTCTACCCTCTGGACACTGTCAGCCTGTTCTCTATTTCACTGTCTTTAGTTATATTTTGCTTGTTTCTTTGTTTTGTGGATTAGGTTCCTATTAAAGGTGATATCATATGGTATTTGTCTTTCACTGCCTGTCTTGTTTCACTTAGCATAATGCTTTCAGGTTGCATCCATGCTGTCACAAAAGGTAGGAGCTCCTTCTTTCCTTCTGCTGCACAGAATTCCATTGTGTAAATGTACCATAGTTTTTTGATCCATTCATTTACTGATGGACACCTAGGTTGCTTCCAACACTTGGCTATTGTAAATTGTGCTGCTACGAACATTGGGGTGCATAGGTTCTTCTGGATTGGTGTTTCAGGGTTCGTAGGATATAATCTCAGCACTGGAATTGCTGGGTCAAAAGGCAGATCCATTTTTAGTTTTCTGAGGAATTTCCATACTGTTTTCCATAGTGATTGTACGAGTCTGCAGGTCCACCAACAGTGCACCAGGGTCCCTTTTTGTCCACAACCTCTCCAACACTTGTTGTTTGTTGCTTTGTTTATGATGGCCATTCTGACTGGTGTGAAGTGGTATCTCATTGTGGTTTTAATTTGCATCTCTCTGATAACTAGCGATATTGAGCATCTTTTCATGTGTCTCTGAATCCTCTGTATGTCCTCCTTGGAGAAATGTCTGTTGAAGTCCTTTGCCCATGTTTTAATTGGGTTGCTTGTCTTCTTAGAGTAAAGTCATAGAAGTTCTTTATATATTTTGGAGATTAAACCCTTGTCTGAGGTATCATTGGCAAATATGTTTTCCCATACATTTGGTTATCTTTTTATTTTAATACTGTTTTCTCTAGCCATGCAGAAGTATTTTTTTTTATTTTGATGAGATCCCATTTGTTCACTCTTTCCTTTATGTCCCTTGCTCTAGGGGACATGTCAGTAAAAATGTTTCTGCATGAAATATCTGATATTTTCCTGCCTATGTTCTCTTCTAGGACTTAATGGTGTCACGGTTTATATTTAGATCTTTTACACACCTTGAATTTATTTTTGTGTATGGTCTAAGTTGGTGCTCGAGTTTCATTTTTTTGCACGTAGTTGTCCAGTTCTCCCAACACCATTTGTTGAAGAGGCTGTTTTTTACTCTATTTTATGTTGCTGCCCCCTTTGTCAAATATTTTTGACCATAGAGGCTTGGGTTTATTTCCTGGGCTCTCTGTTCTGTTCCACTGGTCCATGTGCCTGTTTTTATGCCAGTACTGAGTTGTTTTGATTACAGTGGCCTTGTAGTACAATTTAGTACCAGGTTGTGCGATCCCTCCTACTTTGCTCTTCTTTCTCAAAATTGCAGCAGCTATTCAGGTCATTTATGGCTCCATATACATTTTTGAAGTGTTTGTTCTATGTCTGTGAAATATGCCATTGGTACTTTAATAGGAATTGCATGGAATGTGTAAATTGCTTTGGGTAGTATGGACATTTTGAGGATGTTAATTCTTCCAATCCATGAACACGGTATATGTTTCCATTTGTTTGTGTCTTCCTTGATTTCTTTCTTCAGTATTGTGTAGTTTTCTGCATACACGTGTTTTACCTCCTTGGTTAGGTTTATTCTTAGATATTTCATTTTCCTTTTTGCTATATTGAATGGGATTTTTTTTCTTGATTTCTGCTTCTGCTGTTTCATTGTTGGTGTACCAAAATGCCTTTGATTTCCAGGAAAAAAATGCCTGGATAATGACTTTGTATCCTGCTGTTTTGCCAAATTCATTTATTAGGTTGAGCAGTTTTTTGGCAGAATGTATAGGATTTTCTATGTACACTACCATGTCATCTGCAAACAATGACAGTTTTGTTTCCTCCTTTCTGATTTGGATGCCTTTTATTTCCTTTTCTTGTCTGATCGCTGTGACTAAAACTTCCAATACTATGTTGAATAAAAGTGGTGAAAGTGGACAGCCTTGTCTTGTTCCTGATCTTAGTGGAAAAGATTTTAGTTTTTGCCCATTGAGTATGATGTTGGTTGTAGGTCTCTCATATATGGCCTTTATTATATTGAGGAATGCTATTTCTAGTCCCACTTTGCTGAGTGTTTTTGTCATAAATGAGTGTTGTACCTTATCAAATGCTTTTTCCGCATCTATTGATATGATCACGTGAATTTGTCTTTCCTTTTGTTTATGTGATGTATCCCATTTACTAATTTGCGAATATTGAACCATCCTTGCATCCCTGGGATGAATCCCACTTGGTCATGGTGTATGGTCTTTTTAATGTATTGTTGGATGTGGTTTGCAAATATTTTGTTGAGGATTTTAGCATCTATGTTCATCAGCAATATTGGCCTGAACTTTTGTTTCTTTGTTGTGTCTTTATCTGGTTTTGGGATTAGAATGATGATGGCTTCATAAAAAGAGTTTGAGAGCCTTCCATCTTTTTGGATTTTTTGGAATACTCTGTCCAGGAGCTAGCTCTTCTTAAACGGTTTGTAGAATTCTCCTGTGAAACCATCTGGTCCAGGGCTTTTGTGTGTTGGGAGTTTTTTTATTACTGCTTCAATTTCATCTGCTGTTACTGGCCTCTTCAGGCTTTCTGCTTCTTTTTCATTGAGTTTTGGAAGACTATATTTTTCTAGAAATTTGTCCATTTCACCTAGGTTTTCAAATTTCTTGGCATACAGTTCTTCATATTAATTTTTATAATCCTTTATATTTCTGTGGTATCTGTTGTAATCTCTCCTCTTTCATTTCTGATTGTGTTTATTTGGGTTTTCTCTCTTTTTTCTTCATGTGTCTGCTTAAAGGCTTGTCAATTTTGTTTATCTTTTCAAAGAACCAGCTCCTGGATTCATTGATCCTTAGAATTGTGCTTTTAGTCTCTATGTCATTTAATTCTGCTCTGATCTTGGTTATTTTCTTCCTTCTGCTTGCTCTGGGCTGTCTTTGTTGTTGTTCCTGGAGTTCTTGTAGACCTAGGGTTAGGTTGTTTGTTTGAAATGTTTTCATCTTTTTTAGGTAGGCCTGTATCGCTATAAACTTCCCTCTCAGGAATGCTCTCACTGTGTCCCACAAGTTTTGGTTTGTTGTGAGTTCATTTTCATTTGTTTCCAGAAACTTTTTTATTTCTCCCCTAATTTAATTCTTGACCAGTTCCTTGTTTAATAGCATGCTATTCAATCTCCATGATTTTGTGTGTTTTGTTTTTTTTTCCTTAGGGTTGGTTTCTAGGTTCAGCCCCTTGTGGTTGGAGAAAATGCTTGGTATGATTTCAATTTTCTTGAATTTGTTGAGGCTTGTGTTGTGTCCTATCATGTGGTCTATATTTGAAAATGTTCCATGTGCATTTGAAAAGAGTGTGTATTTTGCTTCTTTGGGATAAAGGGCCCTATATATCAGTTAAGTCCATTTCATCTAGGGCATTGTTCAATGACACAATATCTTTGTTGATATTTAGTTTGGAAGATCTGTTCGTTTTTGACAGTGGGGTTTTAAAATCCCCCATTATAACTGTGTTGCTGTCCATATCTTTCTTGAAGTCCTCTAAGATTTTTTTTATATATTTGGGTGCTCCTATGTTGGGTGCATATATATTTATAATGTTTATGTCTTCTTGGTGGATTCTTCCCTTGAGTATTATGAAATGACCTTCTGGGTCTCTCTTTATGGCCCTTTTCTGGAAGTCTATTTTTTCTGATATGAGTATTGCTACCCCAGCTTTTTTTTCCTGTCCGTTTGCTTGGAATATTTCTTTCCAGTCCTTCACTTTCAGCTTGTGTAGGTATTTTGTTCTGAGGTGGGTCTCTTGAAGGAAGCATATGTGTGGTTCATGCTTTCTCATCCATTCAGCTGTTCTGTGTCTTTTGATTGGAGCATTTAATTCATTTATGTTTAAGGTTATTATTGATAGGTATGTATTCATTGCCATTTTTGTACTTGTGTTCCTCTCTCTCTCTCTTTTCCTTTCTTTCCTTAAAGCAGTCCCTTTAGCATCTCATACAGAGCTGGTTTGGTGGAGGAGTATTCTTTTAGACTTCTTTTGTCTGAGAAGCTTCTTATTTGGCCTTCTATGTTAATTGAGACCCTTGCTGGGTAAAGTAGTCTTGGTTGCAGGCCTCTGGTTCTCATTACTTGGAATATTTCTTGCTATTCTCTTCTGGCTTGGAGCATTTCCATTGAGGTGTCAGCTGCTAGCCTTTGGGGACTCCCTTGTATGTTACTTCCTGTTTCTCCCTTGCTGCCTTTAAGATTCTCTCTTTGTCTTGAAATTTTGCCATTTTAATTATGATATGTCTTGAAGTGACCCTCTTTGGGTTCCTCTTGATTGGGGCTCTCTGTGTTTCCTGGATTTGTGTGACTTTTTCTCTCATCAAATTAGGGAAGTTTTCCATCATTACTTTTTCAAATAGGTTTTCTATCCCTTGCTCTTCTCCTTCTCCTTCTGGTATCCCTATTATATGGATATTATTACATTTCATATTGTCTTTCATTATTCTTAATCCCTCTTCATTCTTCCTGAGCCTCTTTTCCTTTTCTTGCTCTTTCTGGGTTTTTTTTCTACTTTGTCCTCCAGTTTGCTCATCTGATCTTCTGCTTCATTGATCCTGCTTTTCATTCCTTCTACTGTGTTCTTCAGTTCAGAAATTGTATTCTTCATTTTCTCTTGGCCCTTGTTGAGAGTTTCTATTTCCTTTTTTATGCTGGCGTAGTTTTCATTGAGTTCATTGTAGCTTCCCTGTAGTTTCTCGTAGCTCATTGTGAGCTCATTGAGCTTCCTGATAATCATTTCTTTGAACTCAATATCTGATAGTTGAGTTGCCTGTATTTCATTCACCATTCTTTCTGAGGCTTCCTCCTTTCCTTTCATTTTGGGACTGTTTCTTTGTCTGCCCATGTTTGTGGAACTCTTCTTATTAGCCTCAGCTTCTTAAATTGATCTGTTCTGGCTCCCTGGGTTTGTGGTGTGAACTTCTGTGGTAGAATACCTGTGATTTTCAGTGGGACAGTCTCCTTGATCTCCGGAGCTCACTGGTCTTGGGCTGTCATTTAAGTTGACTCTGTGTTTGTCTTTGGGTTTTGATTGTTGTGAGGTCTACCTTTTGGGGGGTTCTTCCCACCAGCTGGTTAAATGAGGGTCACTCTGTCCAGCACCTCTTATATTTTGTTGTGCTGGTGAGGGCAGGTTTTGTTGAAGCTTGTTCTTCTGTGTGTATAAGGTTTTGAAGATTCTCTCTTATTCTTCTTCAGTTGTTTGTACTGGGTAGTGTCTCCACTATTTAGTTGTATTTCCAGATAGGTCCTGGGTCGAAGATTGTGTGGTTTCTACTCCCTCCTTCACCTTCTTCTGTTGTTATCTGTTAGTGGTTCCTTTATTGTTGGGTTTCCTCTTCCAGTGGGTATCCTGGTGTTCAGTGCTTCCATCTACTCTTTTTTTGTGATCAGCTGGAGGGGGAAGGCAAAATGGTTTAAGACAACAAGACAGTATTCTATGATATTTATAGTAGCAGCCAGTAGAGAATAGATAGGCGATCCTTTGGCTATGTATAGTATTAACTGTGATCTTCTACCCAACTAGCTGATTTTTAGAAAGGATGGAAAGAAGATAAAACTCTTGTTGGGGAATGAAGGATTGTGAGTTGGATCTAGAAAGCAATGAAGTTGTGGAAGGTCAGATTCTGAGGTAAGGTTAGAGTAAAAGACAGTAAATAAGTATAGTGTGTGAGAGAATAGAGTTAACCACTACAGTAATAGAGTTCAGGAAATTGTGAAGTGGGCTAAGATCTGGGAGGAGTGTTGTGAACTATTTACAATTGCATGGAACAGCAATTATTTACAATGATATTAGAGCAACAATCATATGACAGAATTTATATGACCTAGGTAACAAGAAAGGGAGTATAGAACCTTGAGTAGTGTGCTAATGGGACATAAGTGAAGTGAAGGACAGTAAATTAGCAATACGCTATAAAAGAGATATCAGGGGAAACCTGTCAAGTGATACAATATAACCAGCTAAGCAAAGTAGACTATACAGAAAGAAGAGGAATACAAAAATACTATTAAAATAAAAGATGTAAAATAATGGAAAAAATAATAATACAAATATACAATAACTTGCAGGTTTTCTGTAATAGCAGAGTGAAATTTGTCTCACTGTCACAGCTGTTGTGATGCCCCTTCTTTGGGTTCAACTCTGGTCTTTTCACAGTTCCAGGTTTTTTTGGTTTTTGTTGTTTTTTTTTTTTGTCTCACTTGTAGGTAATTAAAAAAAGAAAAAGGCAGATGAAGGAAGGAAGAAGAGATAAAATTGGAGGAAAGAAAGGAAGAATGAGTAAAACAAGAAAAAAAAGAAAGAGAGGGGAAAGAAATTGAAAGAAAAATTAAAAATTGTTTAAAAAATAGAATAAAATTAACCCTGGCTGGTGTAGCTCAGTGGATTGAGTGCGGGCTGGGAACCAAAGTGTCCCAGGTTCGATTCCCAGCCAGGGTACATTCCTGGGTTGCAGGCCATAACCCCCAGCAACCGCACATGGATGTTTCTCTCTCTATCTCCCTCCCTTCCCTCTCTAAAAAATAAATAAATAAAATATTTAAAAAAAAATAGAATCAAATTAAAAAGCCTCTTGATTTCAAAGTGGCCAAACTGCTTTTTCTGGTCTTGCTGGTTGCAGCCAGCTGAGGGGTTATTAGTATGGCTTTTTTTCCTTCCCGATCTGCACTCAGTCAGCCTCGCACATCATCTGGGGAACTATTGCGGCACCTCTCCCGGGCGCCTTTGGCATGGGAACCAGGTCTTTCCCCGGGGTTACTGCTATGGACTGGGGTGTGACAGTGCACTCCTGCACACGCCCTCAGCCAGGCTGCCTCACCATTCCCAGTGCTATAGGGGTGCACAGGGTCTTCCGCACAAGCAAAGCCTTCCACACAACCTCAGGATCGCTGCCCGGCTGGGTAGCAGGGAGGCTAGAGCAATTGCTATAGGATAATTCCTGAAACAGAGTCTGTCTTTTCACTTTTTCTTTTTGAGAAATTCCTCCTACTCAAGCCTGCCACTCCATACAGTGGCCTGGCTTCTACCTCAGCCCAATTCTCCAGCCAGGCCAGTGACTATGGGGGTCAGGGCCCATTGCGTGACTCTCAATTCTGCAAGTGTCCACAGACTCCAAGGGTGCTCACAGCCCCTGTGTGTTTGCTAGCAACTGGGTTTCTCCCAGTGCTACTCAGACCTTGTTTGGCTGGGGAGGAAGCAGTTGCCCCAGCTCTCTCCTAAGGACTCTGTGGCAAACCAGCAGTGGGCACAGGGCCTGGGGCTGCAGCCCCCCTGGACCCTGCGCTGGTCCCTAGGACCTTATTGTCCTGAAGCACTCTTCTTACCATCTGGTGTTTCGGTTCTGCTACAATTTTTGGTCCTTTATTTTCATATATGTTGAGTTATGTTGGCTGTTTGCTCTTTTACTCTGTAGATTGGCTAGGATTTTCTCCCATGTGTAGGAGGAAGTGGATTTCACTTTCCTTCTACCCCAACGCCATCTTCCTCCCCCCCCCCATCAATTACCTCATCTCTTCTTATGGCTGAGTAATATTCCATTGTATATATGTATTACATCTTCTTTATTATCAACAAGTAATAACAAGTGTTGGAAAGAATGCAGAGAAAAAAGGAACCTTCATTCACTGCTAGTGGGGAATGTAAACTGGTATAACCACTATGGAAAACAGTATGGAGATTCCTCAAAAAGTTAAGAATAGAGTTACCATACAACCTAGAAAACCTTTTTCTGGATATCTACCTAAACAATTTTCAAAGATGTGTAGGAGACCATTCTGCGTGGCATGGACCCAGCTCTCACTTGGAGATGCACAGGGCCTATGCCCATGGATAAGTTCTCCCATGGGGAATCAGGCCTACAATGTGCCTAGGCCACTTTGAGTCTTGCTCTTGCTAAAAGACTCCCTCACCCTGAATTGAGGACATTTACTGCAAAGTAACCTCCTAAAATCCATGCTAAACCTTCCAAGGATGAGTGTAACTGGTTCAACCACTTTTCCCTTTCCATTTGCAAATATCTCTCTTCTGTAATGTGTAAAAGATAACCACCTAAAGTGAACCTGTACATAGTAAATGAGAGCCATCATGTAATGGGCGGAGAAACCCTATAAAGGCCGGTCACAGGAAGGGCCAAGGCTTTTTCTCCCCATGAGAGAAAAGCCATGCTGTCCCTTTTCCTCCACCAGACTTGGTAGTCCATGTGAATGTCTCATTTCATCCATAATTATGCGGACACTGCAGGCCAGTGTCTGCATCAAAGACATATGCACACATATGTTTACTGCAGCATTGTTCACGGTGTCCAAGATATGAAAATAACCACAGTGTCCTTTGATAGGTGGTTGGATAAAGAAAAGAACAAATTGACAGTAACCAGGGAGGAAGATAGTATGGTGGGGTGGTAACAGGGGAAAGTAGAGGAAGGGTCATCTGTTGGGGGGGTGGGGAGGGTCTGCTTGCAGGCCCCCCCACCATCCACTACAAATGAGAATAAGTGTACCAAGACACTTATCTACTTGAGGAGGAAAGAAGATCAGTCTCTCAAAGGAGAAGGGCCAGGAGCCTGTTCCTCAATGGGCTTTTATTGGGTTTAATTTGCATAGTAATACAGGTAAAGTTCGTCAATCACTGTCAGGCAGTGAGGATCAAAGAATAGATAACATTCAAAGAACTATGAGGGCTTACTCTGAGTCAGGGTCAGTTAGCTAAAGGGCTATAAAATTTTGGGGAACAAACGTATTTTATGCTTGGACCCTTATCAAAAAAAAATGAGGGCATTCTAAGCAAAGCAGTTTTCACAGGATTTTATGCATTCTTTCTTAGGCGTGATTGCCCCCGGGGAATCTACCCATTCCTGCCCAGGGCTGCACCACCCTCCAGCATTGTTTCAGGCTTAAGTCATACAGGGGAAGAAAGGCAACCAAGAGATTAGGAGACTTCTTACAGATAGAATGAGGACTCAGGCTATATCAAAGTGAAGGGGTGAGGCTCCATCACCCCCTTTTTTATAACCCCCGATGTCCTTTCCTGAGGGCAACTTCATGACCATGTAACAGGGTGGATCCAAAGGGGGGACCCAAATAGGGATTTGGAATGGGCCCCAGAACTCAGGGTGTCCAGGAAATATTAGAAAGATATATAAGGTGTCCTCACCCCTTCCCCCTTCAGGTGTGAGTTGGGGGAAGGGACACATGGAGCAGGGCCATTGAGAGCTGTTTTGCATAGCAACAGCCTTACAACTAACCTCTGGCATAGTCATTTAACATATCTATAACCTTTAACTGGTTGCATAGATATGTTAAATAGTTGTGGCCATGCTCTGAGCAAGGGGGATGGAAGTAACTTCCCCCTCAAGATGTAACTGGGAGGCAACTCCCCCAAGTTACAGTGCCTGCATGAGAGCTTGGAGATGATTGGCTCCATGACATGGGGCCACACCTGCCCAGACTCAGGATGGCAGCCCCGTAAAGCTGGAAGGATATGAGACTGCTGGCATGTGTAGCCAATTGTGGAAGGAGTTGGAAATGGGGCTGCAGGGGAAGATTGGTGCAGGGATTTAAATGGGGATGCGGCAGCCACTGGAAGGAGAATCACGTGACTTTGCCAGAGTGGGGATTCCCAAGGCCATTGTGCAGAGAGGACCACAAGGCTGTGGCAGCGAAGGAGAGCCACTCGGCTTTGCCAGAGTGGGGACCTCTGTAGCTTTAGAAGGGGGAACCACCACCCAGCTTTAGCAGAGATCCCGCCAACACAGCTGATGGTGCTGGGAACTGAGGGAGGCCTACCAGCGGAGACAGATTACTGGGATGAACTGGGGCCTGCCTGAGCCACAGACTTCTATTTCCTTTCCTGAGATACGGTACCCCAGACTGGGAAAAGGGGAAAAGAAGGACTGTGCATGTTTGTGGGTGTTTTAAGGGACTTTGGGATTTTGATGAAGACATTAGGTTACTACTTTAAGTCTGTACAGCATTAAATAAACATTTTCTTTCCTTTTCATGAACCTCTGGCATTGAGAGATGTCTTTCCTATAAGGTGGAAGACATAACAAAACTGGGGGGTTCCTTTCAGTAATAGTATATTGCCTTTGCCCACACCGCCTTCTTCCCCTCCCCCATCCCCAGCTCTTCTGTAACAATCATGCACATCTTAGTCATCCCTCCCTTGAGGAATCTTACTCATCATTGGCTGACCAATCATCCACCCGGGGCCAATCAGGGTGAAGTAAAAGGGGGCAGAGGTGGCTCCCCTGCCAGGAAGATAAGCTTTGTCTCCTTAGTGGCTTTTGGTCCCAAAGTCTCTCTACTCAGCCTTAGCCATGGAGGGTTACAGCTTCTGAAACCAGGCAGGATGGTTCCCAACAGTCATCAAGGAATGTGTAGAAAGGACCCATGGACAAAGCCAAAGGGGGGAAAGATTGAGGGTGGGAGTGGGTGTGGTGGGAGAAAGTGGTGGCAGGAAAATGGAGACAACCATATTTGAACAACAATTTTTAAAAAGGACAGAAAAAATAAATAAATAAATAAAGATGTAGTCCATAAATATTGTTTTTAAATCACCCATCCTGAAATTTCACAATTATTGACATTACTAATTCTTCTACTATAAAAAAGTTTTATTTTCTCCTAACTCCTCTTTTTAAACTACTAATACCCCTAAAGGAAATTAACACTTTCTATGACCCATGATTGATTGATTCATTAAATAAAATTTTACCCATCTATTCAATAAATATTTTAGCACCTATTAGGTTTTGGGAACTATATTAAGCAGTAGGAATATGTTGGTGAGCAAAATTAGTCTTGATCCTAGCCCTATTAGGCTGATGATCTAGTAAGGAAGACACAAATTAATACAAAAGTCACATTAGCAGCTATAAAGTTCCAATTGTGACAAATATTGCAAAGAAATGTGAGGATATTACAGAGGAATTGACCTAGTAACTGTGGAGCACTGAAGATAACAAAGTCAATGGAATATACATTTTATCATAGTGTAATTAAGAAAAATATGAAATACTTTATTATGCTATGGTAAGTCAAATAACAGTAATGTGAAAAAATACACTGGTAGCTCAAGGGCAATATGGTCTTAATGTAAAAATCAGTTCATGGAATAAGTGCTGTCTGATCCAAATCTTGAAAAATGAGTAGGCAATGAAGTACATCTGAATTCAAGAGAGTTCATGGGAACAAATATGGTGGTGGTAGTAAGGAGAGGGGTACAAGTCTTGTTAAGAAAGAGGCAACTATCACAGTTTATCTGCTACACAAATTCTGAGAAAGAATGGTAGGAGCTGTGGTATCAAAGGCAGTTTAGGCTTGAATTGAGAAGGAACCAAAATTTGACCTTTTTCAAGGTAATGTGGAGCCATTAAAATTTTTAAACAGTAGAGCTATATAGCCACTTCTTTGTTTAAAATGTAACTGTACTTGTCCACTGTATTGAGATTCCAAAGTATTGCATGAATAAATGAATTAATAAAGTAATCTTATACCTAAAAGGGTGGCTGTTAGAAAGACTTCTGAGAAAAGTACAAGATATAATCTAATGCTTATTGCTAATGTGGTGTCACTCCAGATTTAAATAATACAACCACACTTACCCACTCTACTAGTTTGGCTCGATTGTCCAAACTCTCACCCACAAAGAGCTCCAATTCATGCCTAAAGTGAACCTCTCAGAATCGTTCCCACATAACTTTTATCAATGAAATGTGAATTTCTGCAATATATACAATGCTATAATCTTATACAACCTCTATGGTCATTTTTACAAAAATGGGTGGTTTCCATATATACAGGAGGGTACACATCAAAATATGTTGATTCACATAACTGTGAGGCAGAACTTTGTAATGTAAGTGACAGAAAGCTAACTGGAACTAGTATAAACAAAAGGGAAACTTTAGGATCATATAACTGAGAAATCAAAAGGTTGATAGATGGGCATAGTTTGATCCAGAGATTCAACTGAAGTCAAAGGAATCATGTATTTCTCTCCATTACTCAAATCTTCCTGAACCTGACTTCATTTTCAGATATGTCCTCTTTCCATGGTGGCAAATTACCAGTTAGCAGCACCTCATTCGTATCCTGAATGTTTAGGATTCTCAGTAGTAATAACAAGCTTTTTTTTATAGCACCAGCCACAGAACCTTGGAGAAGACTCTTACCATGTCCAGGGGACATGCTCATCTAACTGAATCAGTGTCTACCATTGAGTGAAGTGTTCCCTTACAGAAAAAATTAATAAGTAAATAAATTCTGTTTCCAGAAGAAATAAGATGATGTGGTACCAGGCAAAGAAGAACAAGAGATGTGGTAAATTGTGCAGGTTAGCTCATGGCTTTCCACTCCAACCCCCCCTTATAGTATGCCATCCTGGATGCTAGAGGCTGGAAAGCTAGAAACTATGCATCCCAGACTCCCTTCCAGCTCAGATGTGCACAAGACAGTCTCTGCAGAAGACATACTCATGCAAAATTTAACAACTTATGTTGTTTATTCTGGCAAGTACAGTCATAGAGGCATTTTGATGAGATAATTATAGATGGCCTCCAGCTTCATGGGCAACAAGAAAAATAGTTTAGGACATCTTTTTGCTGGAAAGGGTCATGGCTGAGACAATCTGGTCTTGGAGCCAATAGCTGTGGCAACAGCTTGCTCATCATTGCTCTGGTAGCAGCTCCTTTGGTAAACCACTTTTGTAATGTTATTTTGGAAACACTCCATGAGAGCCCAGCCTACAGCCTGCTCCTCCAGTCCCTCCAAGGACAGTGTAAGCCCCTAAATGCTCCATATTTAATCCCTTTCTATGTAAATCAGGTCAATTATTTTCTGTTATCTGTGATTGGACCCAGATCAGTGCAGTTATCTGCCATAATTTTTGAACAATGCTCAAAAAAACTTTCTTTTTTTAAATTTTTATTTTTTAAATACAGTTGATATTCAGTAGTATACTAGTTCAAGTATACAGCATAGTGGTTAGACATTTATACAGCTTACAAATTAATCCCTTGATCCAAAAACTTTCTTCTGAATTTTTTACATAAATGGAATCCACCTTAGTGGAGTAATCTGTACTTTCACTGATGGGCCTCAACAGTTTGAGATAATACTTTTTTATTCTGATATACTATACTTCATGGATTTGTTCTTCTTTATATTATTTGCTATTAAACTTGTCTCTTAAGATGTTAATCTTTATTATTGTACTTTTTAATTCCCATGTTTGTGTTTGGTTCTTTTAAAATCCATTGTATCATTTTTCCAGTTTCCTGACAAGATTTTTAATTTTTCAAGCATAGTGACTTTGAAACTCGTTTGATCTTTTCATTTGGGTTAAGACTTAACTCTACTTTCTGTTGTTCTATTTGAATTTAGTCATGTGTAGTGTCCTTGCGTACCTGGTTATCTGTGGATATAAATGTATTTGAAAAAGCATTCACAGAAATAATTTGAGAAATCATGTTATCTTCTTCCAAAGAAGAGTTTCCACTTAACTTTTGTCAGGCAACTAGAGGCATTGAGAATATAGAATCACTTCTATCCAATTTGTAGGAGTCACTTACATAATTTAAAGGTGCGCTCCAGATTCTATGTTTCCCACCTATTATATATACCTTTTACTAGCTCTCTACCCTTAGTGGGTGCTGAACTTCAACTTTTGTCCTCCGGGTCCCATCAGGTCATCAAAAGCAGTGCTGAGCCCTCTGATGCCTCTTCCAGAATCAGCAAGTGCACCTGGAGTTCAGGCAGCCAAAACTGCTGGTTTCCCCTCTCTAGAGTGCTTCTGTCTCCTGCATTTCAGCCCAATAATTTCTCATAACCTAGTTAACTCTTTTAAACCTTCAAACATAATTTTTACATATAATGTTTTGTCCAGATTCCTGGTTGCCACAAGTGAGAGGGTTGTTCCAAATTACAAAATCTGCAAAAATCCAGGGGAATTTTACATTCTGAAATCCTGAATAGCTTTTCAAACTCAGTCTATCTCAGACTGTACAAAGACTTAAAAGAAAATTATAAACTTATATAGAATGTTCCAACTATTTTTAGAAAATCAGCCTGGGTACACTTAAGGGATGAACCAACCATTTTAAGGAAGTTAATGGCCATGAACTTTTCTCTTCCCTCAAACACAACAGTAACTAGAAACTCTTGTGAAGCAGCACTCTTCATGGTAAGACAGGCATTTCTCACACAGGAGGCTGCTGCTCAGGGAATCACTTCATTACCGACAGCTACTCTGCACTCTCCTCACTCCTAGCAAGCTGAGAATGGTTCTCCCAGTAAACTTTTTTATTTTTTGGTCATATTTCATTTTTAGTTGGCAGGGCATAAAATATGCCCTGTTTTTGGGTGTAAACAATTTTCTCTCAGTGAATAAAAATAAAGAGGCTTGCCTCAAACATGTTTTACAAAGGATTTAAATTTTAAATATATTTGAGATTTCATCATATTTTGTATGTTTTGCTTTGGCATATTGCAAGAAATGCTCCTTTGATGAACTTTTGCCTACATTTAATCCTTATCTAAAATCTGACCTCGTCCAAGCCTGCTGTCTTCACAGTCTCTTAGCATTTGCTTCAGTCCTGATGCTGAAGAGTAACAATCACAGAGCTTAAAGCCATTGAGTGGAAACATGATGCACTAGCACCAGGAAGCCCCAGATGTCCTGGGTTTTCTTTATGAACAAATTTTTTCATTCCTTTCTATAAGAAAGAGAGTCCCTCCATGCTGCTCCTCTGGTAGACAGATTCATTATTGCTGAGAAATCTGGGAAAATTTCCTGTGAAATACTAAGGACTGCCATGTTGATTGAATTTATTAAGCAACCAAGGATAAAATATCACCTGCAGAATTCTGCAAAATGACCCATGAAAACCAGTAACTCTCAACAGGTGGGGGGAAGGCTAGAGAAGCTGGTCATCAGAGCTGCCCAGAAAAAAGTTACTTTTTGTTAATGAGCCGCCCTGTAAATTACTGACATGAAGATGATGTACGGAACAATGAGACACAGTCAAAAGACTAAGAAATTAAAAATCATATAAAATGAATGTCAGAAAACAAGAATATAGGTCTTTGAAGTTTAGTTTTTCTGTGTGGACCTATGCAATAGAAAAACAATTCTCATAAAAGTAGATTAAAAGTGAGCTCAGTGCTTCCTAGTTGAATGAGTTTGGACACACTTCATAGTCTTTCTACACATCAGTTTTCTCATGTCTAAAATGGGGTTAGTAACAGTTGCCATCCTCAAAGGTCAATTGTATATGAAGAGGTTAGAATAGTCTTTGGTATAAAGTAAGTGATCAATAGTGTGATTGTTGATGTTACCACATTATTATTAAATTATCTTCCATGAAAACCAAAATACAAATGACAAAATGAAGTGGTCCCCAGAAAAACTGATGTTAGCCAAGGAGGAAGAAAGTACAGTGTCTTTAAGACATCATAATAAAATGTCCTTAAATAAAAAATCCACTACTTCAGATCCAGTAGTGCTATAAAAAGTGCCTCACTGACTGTTTCCTTTGAACCACTGATTTTTTAAATATATTTTATTGATTATGCTATTACAGTTGTCCCATTTCCCCCCTTCTCTCCCCTCCACCCTGTACCCCCTCTCCCACCCATGTTCCCCCGCTTTAGTTCATGTCCATGTGTCATACTTATGAGTTCTTTAGCTTCTACATTTCCCGTACTATTCTTGCCCTCCCCCTATCTATTTTCAACCTACATTCTATGCCACTTATTCTCTATACCTTTTCCCCCTCTCTCCTCCTCCCACCCCCTGCTGCTAGCCCTCCATGTGCCCTCCATTTCTGTGTGAACCACTGATTTTTAAAAAATGTTTTTAAACAAATGAAATAATGGAAAGTAGATTATATGGATTGCATATTACCAGCTTCAACAAAAACAGGAATATATGTGCCAGGTCATTACTCAAAGGTGACTCTGCTTTCAGACTTGCTTAAAAGAATTAACCATATTCACCTTGGCAAAGAGCTCTTAGTACAAGCAACAAAGATTCTTTTCCCATTTCTATGATATTTCTGTCTTCACATTCTTGACAAAGTTCTGTACATCCACTTGCTTCTTAATTTGCATTAGCCACAAATCCTGGTGACTTGCTCTGCTGGAAGATGTACCAGCAGGTCTTTTCACTTGTGCATGCAGAACCTCACTTTGATTTGACCTCACCTGAAAGCCAAGGGTTGATGGGCATCAGCATGTGAAATCCTGATAATCAGATGAAATCCATTAGGAATCTGTTTTTGTCAGGTCTCAACTGTTTTCCAAAGTGGTGGCTGACTCCCCTCACAATCACAAACTGCCCACCAGACACTGATCTACTTAGAACACCAGCAGAAAAAAATGAAAACTCTTTCTCATACATTCATAATGTATCTTGGACCTGATTCTTAGTGAATTGGCTTGGGCCTCTTTCCTGTCACTGAACCAGTCATGGTGCCAAGGGGAAAGAGGGTACATTTAGCCAGACCTCTATTACATGTCCATTCTAAATAACATAAAGTGAGAGTCAATCACATCCAGCCTACCAGTCTGAGAGCAGGGGTACAGTAACCCAGAAGAAAGAGGTATGTTCAACTAACAGAAGAGAAGCTGTGTATACAGAATAATAATTATTGCATGCTTTAGATCTTTCCTGTCTGGCCCCACTGTCTTCTCCCAACCTTCTGGACACTCTCTGCCAGTGAAACAAAAGGACTACTGCTCCTCAACCCTCCCTCCCCATAAATGTAATCTTCACTCATCTTGTAAGACTCTACTCAGTCACTACTTTCTCCAAGAAGTCTTCCTGACTATTCATATCACCATAACCCTAGACAGAGTTAGGAGCCCTCGCTAATCCTGAAATTCTCTTTTCTTCTAACATGTACTTACACATTTATGTGTTACTCTCTACTCCTCCACTGAACTCCTTGAACATAAGGAATATCTAAGTCAATTTCATATACCTTGAATTTAGCATACTATTTAACATACAGTAGGCATTCAGTTAGTCTTTGATAAATGAATGAGTTGATAAAAAATTCAACATAACATAAGGTCAGATGCCAAATAATTATATACACATGCACAAAGAGATGATACTCAAAATTGTTAGCAATCTGTAAATTCACTGACCAATCAGAAAGAACATGCTGGCTGTAGGAATTGGACAGGGGTCTGGAGGTACCCTCCAAGAGTCAAATGTTGCCACTCAGTTGCTGGATCACAGGGAGACTGAGAGTTATGAAAGTGACAAGAGGAACATTCAAGGGCAGCAGCTATTCACCAAGTTCTATGGGGATATCTCAGTATTTCCTCAGCAGAAATAGTTGTCCTGATACATACTTAGTAATTATCAGCTATATAAGTGTTTGTATTTATATGGACATATAGTTAATATACATATGTATGTATGAAATATAAGATTTCCATCTGTTTCCATTTTATACATTCCCCTATCTAAAAACTTCCAACAGTATCTAGGCAAGTCTCAAGATTTCTGATAAATAGTGTGTGTGAGCGGGAGTAAGGGATGCTGTCTTGGGGTGTGTGCACCTGGAACACTCCAGAATCCAGGCTGCTTTCAGCAATATCTCCATGGATTCGCAGGTTAGTTCTTTCTGAGCCCCACATGTTCACCAGATGGTTGAGGCAGCTTTAGTTTCATCATCCTCTTCATTCAAGCCTAGCTAAGAGAAAGTTTATTTCCTAATAGTCAAGCAAACCCCCAGATTTGCTTCTCTTGGCATAATAGCCTTTTTTGAGCTTCATCAAACCTGTAACTGAGACACATGGAATGACGTTTTGATGGGTGCATCCTGGGTCATATACCCTACCCTTATACCCATTCTGAAGGTAGCTTCACTGGGTCCTCTAAAGCATAATAGAACTTTAGTGGCAAGGACAAGTGGTAGTATATAGATACCGAGTGATCAAACCACAAATATCCATCCACCAAGTTCATCATTTTATTCTCCAAATATTATAATCACTGGTAATGAGGTAAGGGATCATTTGATTTACAAAGTTATGCTGAATAGTGATTTGGTCTTTGGATTCATCTATGGTAAACGAAATTGAAGTCTTAAGACTACACCATTAATCCAGATTAGAGAGGGGATCCAGGATGGCAGAGGAATAAGTAGAAGCTACACTAACCTCCTCCAAGGACTAATCTGGAAGTACAACTAAATTGCAGAAAAATCATCCAGAATAAAGAACTGAAAAATAATAGGAGAGACTTATAATCATGGACAGACAAAAGAAACAACTGCACTACAATATGACTGGTACAGAGTGCAGAGGAGCGTGAGAGGGTTCACTGGGCTCCCACAGGTGTCAGCTGAAGTGTTGGAGGAATATTTCAGCAGCTGGGGGTATCCCCTGAGAAGTGTGGGGTCTAAACTCCAAGTTAGGCTCCCCAGCCTATAGCACCAGAGCCCAAAAAGAACCCAGATAATATCCAGCTGCGAAAAGCAGCAAAGTTTCTCTTCACCAGGGACAGATGTCTGGAATCACAGAGAGCCTTTTAAAGGGCCAATGCAAAAAATTTCATTTGCAGCCACTTACCCAGAGCTCCAGCAAAGGGGGGTCAGAATGGACTGGAGACACTTGAGGAGGGACTGGTGATGGTGGCTTTGGAGAGATAACTGAGAGAGTTGCCACTAGGACTTTGGTTCTGAATCATCCCCCATACTTCAGAAACCACCCTGGTCAGGCAGAGCACTCCCCTCCAAGTGGCACCACTCTGAGGGAAAGCAATAGCCCTGCCCACAGAAATAACTCTACACCATGCTATGGTGCTTAAGCCTAATTGCTGATTACAGAGTGACAACATTAACAACGAAGGAGTCAGCCACAGACTAGATCTCTGGTAGTCTTGAACAGGCTGCCTGAGGCCGGACTGGATCACCATCTGACATCACCAGAGGCAAATCCAGAAAGAAAAAATCAGTGCACCTACACAACAGCATACAAGACATGGTTGGCAGAGTGACTTGTAGTCAACAAGATGGAGGGAAGGATCCACCAAAGAATGACCCAACAGCAAGCCAAACCCAATTACAACTATAGAGTTAACATTAATGACATAAAGTGTATCCCAAGAACATCAAGTTCAGGAGATCAAGGAGGCTGCACTACTGAATCCCACAGGTCTCCTATCATAGGAGTTCATACCATGAAGACAGGGAGTAAAAGCAGAACAACCTAAAAAGCAGAAACACACAACAAGAGTACCTAAAATGGGTAAACAAAGAAACAACCCCCAATTGCAAGGAAAGGAGAAATCCCCAGAAAGAGTGCTAAATGAAATAGAGGCAAGTAAACTATCAGGAGTTGAGTTCAAAATAATGGTTGTAAGGAAGCTCAATGAACTCAGTGAGAACTACAGGGAAGCTACAAGGGACTTATTGTGAACTATATCAGCATGACAAAGGACATGGAAACTACAAATAAGAGCCAGGATGAAATGAAGAATACAATTTCTGAATTGGAGAACATAGTACAAGGAATGAAAAGCAGTCTAGATGAAGCAAAAGACTGAATCAGTGAGCTGGAGAACAAGGCAGAAAAAAAATTCCCAGACAGAGAAACAAAATGAAAAAGACTCAAAAAGAATGAAGAGGGTTTAAGGGAGCTGCAGGACAATATGAAGTGCAATAAAGTAATATTATAGGAATACCAGAAGGAGATGAGGAGCAAGGCAAATAAAAGCTGTTTGAAAAAGTAGTGACAGAAAACTTCCCTAATTTGATGAGAGAAAAAGTCACACAAGTCAAGGAAGCAGAGAGGGTCCCAATCAAAACAAATCCAAAGAGGCCCATGACAAGACACATCATGATTAAAATGGCACAATTTAAAGACAAAGAGATAATATTAAAGGCAACAAAGGAGAAACAGCTAGTAACATACAAGGGAGCCCAGATAAAAGTACACACTGATTACTCAACAGAAACACTACAAGCCAGAGGGAATGGCAAGAAATATTCCAAGTAATGAAGAGCAAAGGCCTGCAACCAATACTACTCTACCCAGCAAGACTCTCATTTAAATGGAAAGCAAAATAAAGAGCTTCCTATGCCAGAAAAAAAAAAGGCTAAAAGAACACATCTCCACCATACTAGCATAGCAAGAGATGTTAAAAGGACTGCTTTAAGAAGTTGAAGAAAAAGAGAAAGAGGAACATAAGAACAAAGGGAAAATGACAATGAATAAGTACCTATCGATAATAACCTTAAATGTAAATAAATTAAATGCTCCAATTAAAAGACATAAGGTAGTGGAATGGATAAGAAAACATGACCTACACACATGCTGCATACAAGAATAAAACATCTACACAGACTGAAAGTGAAGGGATAGAAAAAATATTCCAAGCAAACAGACCTGAAACAAAATCTGGAGTAGCAATACTTATATCAGACAAAATAGATTTCAAAACAAAGCCCATAAAAAGAAATAAAGGAGGAAACAATGTAATACTTAAGGGAACCATCCATCAAGAAAATATAACCCTTGTAAACATATATGCACCCAACATAGGAGCACCCACATATATAAGGAAAATCTTGTAGGACTTCAAGAAAGATATCAACAGCAACACACTCTTAGTAGGGGATTTTAACACCCCACTGTCAACAATGGATAGCTCTTCCAAACAAAGAATCAACAAGGATATTGTGGCACTGAACAACACTCTAGATCTAATGGATTTAACTGATGTATATAGAACTTTTCACCACAAGAAGCAAAATATACATTATTTTCAGATGCTTATGGAACATTTTCAGAAATAGACCACATGGCAGGTCACAAAAAAAGCCTCAACAAATGCAGGAAAAATAAAATCATATCTAGCATATTCTTGGATCACAATGGATTGAAACTAGGAACCAATCTCAAGGAAAAAACCTAAAAACATTCATAGTCATAGACATTGAATAATATGCTATTAAATTATGAATGGGTTAATAATGAGATCAAGGGAGAAACAAAAAAGTTCCTGGAAACAAAAGAAAATACACACACAACAACCCCAAACCTATGGGATACATTGATGGAAGTCCTGATAGAAAAGTACACAGCAATATATGCCTACCTAAAAAAGATAGCAAAATTTCAGATAAACAATCTAACTTTACATCTACAAGAACTAGAGAAACAAAAACAAACAAAGCCCAGAGTGGATAGAAGGAAGGAAATAATCAAGATCAGAGCAGAATTAAATTACATAGAGACTGAAAGAACAATTCAAAGGGTCAATAAATCCAGGAGCTGGTTCTTTGAAAAGATAAAAAAAAAATCAACAAGCCTTTAACCAGCTTCATTAAGATGGGGTGGGGGAGAGGACCCAAATAAACAAAATCAGAAACTTGGGGGGAGAAAACTGTACTTGAACAATGATTAAAAAAAAAACAACAACAAAAAAATCAGAAACAAAAGAGGAGAAATTACAACCAATACCACAAAAATACAAAGGAGTTTAAGAAATTACTACAAACAACTATATGCCAATAAATTTGACAACCTGGGTGAAATGGACAAATTTCTCAAAACATCCAAGAAGAGGGAAGACTCCCAAACTCTTCTTAGGAGGCTAGCATCATCCTAATCCCAAAACCAGGGGTGGGGTGGAGTGGTGAGGAGGAAATGAAGACAACTGTACTTGAAAAACATAAAAAAGTGTGAAAACAAATTTTTTAAAAATATTTTATTTATTTATTTTTAGAGAGGGAAGGGAGGGAGATAGAGAGAGAGAGAGAGAGAGAGACAGAAACATCAATGTGCAGTTGCTGGGGGTTATGGCCTGCAACCCAGGAATGTACCCTGGCTGGGAATCGAACCTGGGACACTTTGGTTCCCAGCCCGCGCTCAATCCACTGAGCTACGCCAGCCAGGGTTATGTGAAAACAAATTTTAAAAAAATTAAATTAAATTATATTACATTTTTAAAAGACACAACAAAGAAAAAACGACAGACCAATATTGCTGATGAACACAGACATTAAAATTATCAACAAAATATTGGCAAACCACATCCAGTAATACATGAAAAAGATCACACACCATGATCAAGTGGGATTCATCCCAGGGATGCAAGTATGGTTCAATATTTGCAAATTAATGAACATAATAGACCATGTAAACAAAATGAAATACAAAAATGACATGATCATATCAACAGATGCTAAAAAAGCATTTGATTAAGTATGGCACCTATTTATGATAAAAAAAACACTGAGAAGGGGGGAATAAACAAAGCATATCTCAACATATAAATGCCATATATTAGAAACCTACAGCCAACATCAGACTCAATGTGCAAAAACTAAAAGCTTTCCCCCTAAGATCAGGAATAAGACAAGGATGTTCACTTTCACCACTTTTATTCAATACAGTATTGGAAGATCTAGTCACAATGATCAGACAAGAAAAAGAAATAAAAGGCACCCAAATTGGCAAGGAGGGAGCAAAACTGTCATTATCTGCAGACAACATGGTAATGTACATTAAAAAAACAGAGGCTCCACCAAAAACTGCTCAATCTAATTAGTGAATTTGGTCAAAAAGCAGGACACAAAGTCAATATTCAGAAATTGAAGGCATTTTTGTACACCAACATTGAAATATCAGAAACAGAAACAAAAATCCCATTTACTAACAGAAAGAAAAATAAATTATGTAGGAATAAACTTAACCAAGGAGGTAAAAGAACTCGGAAAACTACAGAACACTAAAGGAAGAAATTAAGGAAGATACCAACAAAGGGAAACATGTACTGTGTTCATGGATTGGAAGAATCAGCATCATTAAAATTTTCATACTACCCAAAGCACACCATAAATTCAACACAATCCTTATTAAAATATTAATGACATATTTCACAGAACTAGAACAAATATTTAAAAAATGTATATGGAACCAAAAATGACCCCAAATAGCCATGGCAGTCTTGAGAAAGAATAGAATAGGAGGGATCACAATACCAGATATCAAACTATACTACAAGGCTACTGTAATCAAAACAGTCTGGTACTGGCATAAGAATAGACACATCAATCAATGGAACAAAATAGAGAGCCCAGAAATAAATTCATGTCTCTATGGTCAATTAATATTTGACAAAGGGGACAGGAACATAAAATGGAGTAAAAATAGCCTCTTCAACAAATGGTGCTGGGAGATCTGGAATGGAACACACACAAAAATGAAATTAGGTCACCAATTTACACCATATACCAGAGTAAACTCAAAATGGATAAAACATTTAAACATAAGCTATGATGCCATAAAAGTCCTAGAGGAAAACACACAGTAAAATTTCAGATATTGTTGCCCATGCAACAATATTTTTGCCAATACATCCTCTAAGGCAAGGGAAGTAAAGGAATGAATAAACAAGTGGAACTACATCAAATTAAAAACCTATGCAGCTAAAGAAAACATCAACAAACTGAAATGGGGGCCAACCACATGGGAAAACATATTTGCCAACATTACCTTGGACAAGGGTGTGATCTCCAAAATATATAAAGAACTCATATGACTCAATGCTAGGAAGACTAACAATCCAATTAAAAAATGGGCAAAGGACATGAACCGACACTTCTCCAAGGAGAACATGCAGGGGACCCATAGGTATTTGAAAGGATGCTCAACATCACTAGCTATCAGAGAAATGCAAATTAAAACCACAGTGAGATACCACCTCACACCTGTCAGAATGGCCATCATTAACAAATCAACAAACAAGTGCCAGCAAGGATGCACAGAAAAGGGAACCCGAGTGCACTGTTGGTGGAAATGCAAACAGGTGCAGCCACTGTGAAAACAGTATAGAATTTCCTCAGAAAACTAAAAATGGAACTTCCTTTTGACCTGACAATTGCACTGCTGGGATTGTACCCTAAGAATTGTGAAAACATCAATTCAAAAGAACCTATGCACCCCTATGTTCATAGCAGCATTATTTGCAATATCCAAGTGCTGGAAACAGACTAAGTGCCCATCAATAGATAAGTAGATGAAAAAGATGTGGTACATTTACACAATAGAATACTACACAGAAGAAAAAAAGAAAGAATTCCTACCTTTCATGACAGCATTGATGAAGCTGGAAAGTATTATGCTCAGTGAAATAAGCCAGACGGCAAAAGGCAAATACCATATGATCTCACCTACAACACAAACCTAATGAAAAGAACAACCAAATGAGCAAAATAGAACCAGAGGTGTGGAAACAAGGAACAAACTGACAGATAGGGACCAGAAGGAAGGGAGAAGGGGGATAAAGGAGGAAAGAAGGGGAAGGGCCTAGTTAAAGAACAAATATACATGACCCATGGACTTGAACAACAGGGTGGGGATTGACTGCAGGAGGAGGGGGAGGGCAGAGCAGGGAAGAGGAGCCAGGCAAAATTGAGACAACTGTAATAGAACAACAATAAAAACTTAATAAATTACAATGAAAAAAGATTTCTGAGAAGTATATCTTTGCCCAGAATGATAATATAGCTCTCTTCTCCATTATACTTTCCATCAAAGAATCATCTGCTCTGACTTCAGCTCCCAAAACAATTCCTGTAAGCTTCATGGAGATGACTCAAAGATGATGTTTGTCTCTGTGACTCTTGTTCCTACCATAGCAATGTAGGTATACTCATAGCCTTCCCTCAAGCTTGCATTCATTTCCCAAGTGGTTTCACAATCCTTCTCTAAAAAGATGAAACAAACATTAAGAGTCTTCAGTGATCTAAAGGCAACCTGGTTGGGGAAAACCTTGAAAAAAAGCTAATTTTGCATTCACAAAGGAAGTGGCAGTAGTCAGGTCCTGCCAGTGAGTGAATTTACAACATGTAATTCTTTCAGAAAGAAATATGCAAATTAAATCAATTAAATCCTGGCTGTGGTTGGCCATTCTAATGTGCGCACTCATCAACACATTAATTGAAATGGCACTGAAGGAGTCTTAAATTCAGAGAGATAAGTTGACTGAGATAATCAACAGGCAATGCATTCATATTGGGCTGAGTAGGAAGAGCTGATTCTAAATCATTCAAGAATTCAGCATTGCATGTGAGAGAGACTAGTCATGTGGAGCTGGTACCCCCCGCCCCACCACCAAAAAAAGCTGTTTTTTTATTATATTGATAAGAGGCACAACTTGCTCAAAATAATAGCTGTTTCCTCCCCTCACTCTGGATACTTAGCCAGAATGAGGGTGAGGAAAAGCAGTAACTAAGATCTTGACTTAGCAAGAACTCAAGAGAATAAAATTAGGCCAATTGCTAGAAGTCAAGCAAGACAATTCTCTACCACACAGCAGTGAGTAGCTTAAGACAGAAACCTGTTTGTTATCCTGGATTCGTACCCTTCTGATGACCCCTTTTCACCAGCCAATCAGTCAGCAGATCCTCCTTTTTCTGTCTTCTAATTATACTCTTAATCCATCAGCCTTTCTCAATTTCCATTGACACCACCATCCTAGACCAAGCCATCACCATATCTTCCCTGAACTTTTGTAACTGCTTCCTCATAGGTTTGCCTGATTCCACTTTTGTTTACTTTATCTGTTCTCCATGGTGGCTTTTATGAATAGAAATCTGATCATGTTACTTCTTGCTTTAAAAAATCTCAATGATTTTGATATAGGGTACAGCCACAAAGCCCCCAAATGCGGATTTGTAATGGAGTCCAGGACTCAGGGTGTCCAGGAAATATTAGAAAAAAAATATATATAGGATGTCCTCACCCCCACAAGTCTGAACTGGGGGATGGGACTCAGGGAGTCTGGCCATTGAGAGCTGTTTTGCATAGCAACAGTTTTTCAGCTAACCTCTGGTATGGTCAATTAACATACCTATAACTTTTAACTGGTTTCATGGATATGTTAAATAACTGTGGCCATGGTTTGAGCCAGGGAGATAGGAATGACTTCAACCCATGATGTAACTGGGAGGCAACTTTTGCTGGTTACAGTGCATGTGTGAGAGCTTGGAGATGATTGGCTCCATGCCATGGGGCCATGCCCGCAGACTTACTATGGCAGCCCAGTAATGCTGGAAAAATACAGGAACGCTGGCAAGTGTAACTGATTGTGGGAGGAGTTGGAAATGGGGCTGCAGAGAAAGATTGGCACTGGGATTAAACCCAGGTGCAGCAGCCATACCTGACGGGGACCATGTGACTTTGGGGTGCTTCCTTTTGCCACATGGCTTAGGAAGCGGGAGGAACCTGCTGGGAAGAAAAGGGGTGAAATGACTCCTGCTGGTGAGCTGTGAGAAGGTGCCACAAGGTTTTGGATTAACTGGAGATCATGGCGGCAACATAGTGGATGGTGCTGGGAATTGAGGGACTACCTGAACCGTGGACTTCTTTTATCCCAGACTGGGCAGAGGGAGAAGGAAGAACTGTGTGCATTTATGAGTATTATAAAGAACTTTAATATTTTTAAAAAGACATTAAGTCATTACTCTAAATCTGTATAATTTTTTGAATAAATAATTCCTTTCTTTTTTACCAATTTCTGGCATTGAAAGACGTCTTTCTCTGGTGGCAAGCAAGGTGAACCTAGTATGGGGGGTACCCCCAGAGCACAAGGGGGGATCCATTCGGTAATATTACATTGTTCACCCCCCAACCCTGGGTCTGTTCTGTAACAGTCTCCTATTGCACTTTCAGTAAAAGCCAAACTTTGCATCATGGTCTAATTGGCCAAGCATAATGGGCCCCTTCCCCAATTTCCCCACTCTCTTCTCCCCGACTCCCTAATTATATGGACCACCTTTCAGTTCCTCAAATATACCAAGTTCTTTCCTCCCTCAGAGTATTTGCTATGCTATTCTTTATATCTGGAACATTCTTCCCTACTTCCCCCAGCCTCATCCCTAACCCCTTTTTATTATTGGCTCCTTCTGATTTTACTGGTCCTACCCTTAATATGACCCCCTCAGTAAGCCCTTCTCTTACCACCCTACCCAGAGAACATTCCTTTCCCATTCCAAAGCCCAATTCCATGCAATACCACCTCCGTCAAAGGAAGTTTGATACTACCTTCTAGGGTAGTATTTTCACAGTATCCTCTGTAGCTTGTTTAAAGAGATTGAGAAACAGAAACCCCCGTTGTTACCCTGGTCATCTGAAGCCTGTCAATGCTGCTGCAGTAGCAGTGAGAGAGTAAGTACTCAGAGATCTGCTCCTGCTGGGATCCATTTCCTCTACCAGCAGGCATACTCCAAAGGCAATAGCATTTGGATGACTAGGACCCACTTGAGCTGATTTGCCTTCAATCCAGTCAACAGGCAAGGCAATTTAACCCCACATTTAATACCGCTTGCTTTGCTGAGTACATTCTAACAAGTTTTAGTGATGCAGGGATCCCTCTTTCTACACATGTATCAGTTGATTGGTTGAGAACTTTGATTTTTCTCACTGGACATCTCCTGTATTAATCCATCATTTATTAAGCCATTAGTCAAAGATTTCAGCACCCCAAACATGCTGTCATTAAGACTTTAGCTACTCCCCTATCTCTCACTCTTCTGTTCCACTTCTTGGAATGACTTCTGGGTGCTGCTGCCTGAAGGTATCTGCCTCTCAAATCAATGGCATCCTCACCCCACATCATGTTCTGCCCACACCCTTCAGCCTTAAACTATGAATTACCCAAAATTTTCAACAGAATTGTCACAGTAGTCTTAACCAACTTCTCTACTCCTTAATGTAACTTCGCTCATCTTGGCCCTGTAAGGACTTTTAATATGCCCAGTGAGAGCTTCCCATTTTTTCTCAATTGATTTGGCTAACCCACTTAATTAGATCCATCTTCTGAAAACTCATTTTTGCAAATATGCTGGAGACTATGACACCAAAGATATATATATATAATGGATACCAGTCCTCTATAAAACATAGTCCATCAAATTGCTAATTTAGGAGGAGGGAAGATGGTGGCATGGTAGGAGGGAGCAGATTTTACATGGGAGAAAAACCTAGCCGATCTACGGAGGAACAGAGCAAACCACCAACAGTATCACAACATATATGAAAATAGGAGATCAAAAATTGTAGTGGACATTGAAAAACCAGATGGTAAGGAGATTGTTTCAGGATAATAAGGGCCCAGGGATCAGCCCAGGGACCAGAGAGGTTGCAACACCAGGCTGGCCGCTCCCTGGTCTGCCTCAGGGCACTCAGGAGCAAGCTGGGTCAACCACTCCCTCCCCAGCCAAACAAGGATTGAGCAACACCAGGGGAGACCTGGTTGCTTGAAGGCACAGACAGGGGAGTGAGGACTGAGAGGCAATCAGTCCTGAGACTGATTGAACAGGGGCTGAGAGCACCCACCAATACCCCTGGGAAGAGTATGCACCCCAGCCTGTGCAACCTAGGGTGGCCTGGCCGCGGGCCCATGCCCGCAACCCGGAGAGAGTGTGCTTTTGTGGAAGACCGGGAGCCCACAGCCATGAACATGGAAAAGGCACGGCCATTCCACAAGATCCCCAGTGCCTACGGCCATGAACTTGGCCTAAGTGTACACCCCTCAAGAGCCCCAGAGCCCACACCCCTGAACCCAGAAAAGGAGTGGGCGCCCTGCAAGAACTCGGGAGCACATAGCTACGAACAAGGAAAAGGCGTGGGCTCTCCCTGGGATCCCCAGAGCACACAGCCCTGAACACAGGGAAGGCGAGCCGACTCCACAGGATTCTGGAAGCCCACTGCCATGAGCTCCAGAGAGCATGCTTAGGAGAGCCCAGATCCCACTCCCAGGGTTGGGCGGAGAGGCACCAGACTGGCTCTGGGGAGAACTGGAAAGGCTGACTGAGTGCTGAACGGGAAGGGAGAAAAGTGACACCAATCGCCCCTCAGCCTGCTGAAATCAGCAAGACCAGAAAAACCGGCTTGGCTAGTTTGAAACCAACAAGAAGTTTGTTTGTTTAATTGTTTGATTTTGTCTTTTTTTAAGTAACTTTTTATTTTTTTAATTCTTATTAATTTTAGATCTCTCAATTCCTTATGCTTCTCTTTTTTCTTTCTAGTGTTATTCCTTCTTCCTTTCTTTCCAAATGTATCTCTTCTTCCTTCCATCTTCTCCTTTTTCCCTCATTTTTTTCCTTTTTCTTTTTTTTAACCAGCAAGTTATTACATATTTGTATTATCATTTTTTCATTATTCTTACATTTTTTATTTTAATAGTATTTTGGTATTTCCCTTCTTTCTGTATAGTCTTCTTTGCTTGGCTGGTTATATTGTATCATTAGACAGGTTTCCCCTGTTATCTCATTCATAGTGTATTGCCAATTTACTGTCGTGCATTTGTGTTCCATTAGTACACTACTCAAGATTCTATATTCCCTATTCTTGTTATCTAGATCACATAGATTCTTTCATATGATTGTTGCTCTAATATTACTGTAAATAATAGCTGTTCCATACAATTGTAAATACTACACAACACCCCTCCCAGATTTTAGCCCACTTCACACTTTCCTGAACTCTATTACTGTAGTGATTAACTCTATTCTCTCACACACTACACATATCTACTATTCTTTACTCGCCCTACCTCAGAATCTGATGTCCCACAACCTCACTGCTTTCTAGATCCAACTCACAATCCTTCCCTCCCCAACAAGAGTCTTCTCTTCTTTCCATTCTTTCAAAAAGTGGCTAGTGGGG
The DNA here is from genome assembly GCF_004126475.2 of Phyllostomus discolor. NCBI lineage: Eukaryota > Metazoa > Chordata > Mammalia > Chiroptera > Phyllostomidae > Phyllostomus > Phyllostomus discolor. The sequence goes on from NC_040909.2 coordinate 58,573,486, forward strand.
TGAAAGATCACAGTTAACACTATATGTAGCCAAAGGATCTCCTATCTCTACTGGCTGCTACTGTAAATATCATAGAATACTGTCTTGTTGTCTTAAACCATTTTGCCTTACCCTTCCAACTGATCACAAAAAAAAAGAGTAGGGGGAAGCTGTGAACACCAGGATACCAGAAGGAGACTGGACCACTGACTCTCACAGGTATTCTACCACAGAAGTTCACACCATAAACCCAGGGAACCAGAACAGATCAATTTAAGAAACAGAGGCTAACAAGAAGAATCTCACAAACAATGGGAAGACAAAGAAACAATCCATAAATGAAGGGAAAGGAGGAAGCCTCAGAAAGAATGGTGAATGAAATACAGGCAACTCAACTATCAGATATTGAGTTCAAAGGAATGATTATCAGGAAGCTCAATTAGCTCACAATGAGCTACCAGAAACTACAAGGAAACTACAATGAACTCACTGCAAACTATATCAACATGAAAAAGGAAATAGAAACTATCAACAAGGATGAAAAGGAAATGAAGAATACAATTCCTGAACTGAAGAACACAGTGAAAGGAATGAAAAGCAGGATCAATGAAGCAGAAGATCAGATGAGCAAATTGGAGGACAAAGTAGAAAAAAAACCCAGAAAGAGTAAGAAAAGGAAAAGAGGCTCAGGAAGAATGAAGAGGGATTAAGAAAAATGAAAGACAATATGAAATGTAATAATATCCATATAATAGGGATACCAGAAGGAGAAGGAGAAGAGCAAGGGATAGAAAACCTATTTGAAAAAGTAATGATGGAAAACTTCCCTAATTTGATGAGAGAAAAAGTCACACAAATCCAATAAACACAGAGAGTCCCATTCAAGAGGAACCCAAAGAGGTCCACCTCAAGACACATCATCATTAAAATGGCAAAATTTCAAGACAAAGAGAGAATCTTAAAGGCAGCAAGGGAGAAACAGGAAGTAACATACAAGGTGTATTTTGTTTCTGTCCAACATTTCCATCTTCCAGCCCACCCCCACTCTACCCCAGGCTTCCTGGGGATCAGGGCCTCATCTTTACTCCTACCACAGTACACAGTAAAAATTCAGAGTCCTTGTCCTGGATTTAACTCTTCTTTGTTGTTGATCCTTAAACAAGTTGTTTAATTTTTCTGAGCCTTAGATTCTTCATCTATAAAATGATGAATGCCTACTTTGCAAAGTCATTGTGAAAATTAAATGAAGTAAGGCATTTGTAAAAAAAAAACTTACATTTCATTGGCTAAGCACCAAGAGAATGACTCACTTTATTCAGATGTCTATCCTCACCCATTCTGGAGTCAGGGAGGAGGATAGTTATGCAATATAATCATAACTGAAGGTTCTCACTTCTTTGTGTGTGGAGACAAACAATTTCTCAGAGAAACAGAAGCCCAAAAGCAGCTACTAGAATAACCTTGACTATTAAAATGACTGCCTAGTGTTCAATCATCTAGCTTCTCTCAAGCATCTCAACAATGGGCACCTCCATTTACACATTATGACAATTCACTCATAAAGAGATGTGAACTCTATAACAGTGCCGCAGTCACAGAGGTGCACGGCTCAGTTCTCCTTTCAAAAGACTCTGCCATCTCAAGGAAATATTTGCATACCCATGTTTATTGCAACATGTTTCACAATAGCCAAAGGTAGAATCAAGCCAAGTGTCCATCAACAGACAAATGGGTCCAAAAATGTGGGATAAATATATAATAGAATATTATTCAGCCTGAAAAAAAAAGGATGAAATTCTGAGAAATGTTAAAACTTGGATGAACCTTAAGGACAGTATGCTAAAGTGAAAGAAGCCAGTCACAAAAAAAGACAACTCACTGCATGATTTCACTTATAGGAGGTACCTGTGAAGGAGGTGAAGGAGGAAGTGAAGTGAAGGAGGAAGAGTCAAACTTTTAGAAACAGAAAATAAAATGGTTGATGCCAGAAGGTGTACTTGTTCAATAGATATCAAATTTCCATTTTGCAAGATGAGAAAACTATAGAGCTCCGAAGTAAAACAATATGAATACTTAAAATGGTTAAGATGGTAAATTTTATCTTATGTGTTTTTGAGAGAGAGACAAAGAGGAAAGACAGCTGTTAGTTTCCACCTGTGGGTATCATCTGACTGTTTAAATCTCCATCAAAGGCCCCTGTTCCCAAGCACACCCCAGCCAGTAACAGACACCATGATGGCACAGGGCTCACCAACACAAGATCCAATGTCCAAGCACAATGATGGCATAGGTAATCTTTTTACCAGTGCTCCCTTTGGGCTGGCCAAGACTTTCTCAGGGCTGTCCTGCACTCTGGGACTCTTCCATCTTCTCCTTACCTTTCACAGGTGTCACCCTGACTTCACGATTTGAAGCCTTTCCCAGCCTGTTCTTTCTCCCTTCCTCTTACCTTTCATAGGAAATATCCCCAATAAATCTCTTACCCTTCTACCTCTGTCTGTCATCTGTTTTCCAAAGAATCTACACTTCATAAGTCACTAAAGCTACACACACAAACAAGTTCTCCCATGCACCCCAAGAGAACACCATAGGAGAAAGCCCCACTGAAGGCTGACAGTGAATTCCCCCAACAGCCTCATCTTTCCTCTATTTCCATTGAATCTTAGCACACTTAGCACATCTATTTGCAGTTAACACTTGTTTAACAAGTTCATGATGCCACTGTGAATATGCTCCCTGAAGGCTAAGGACTTAGCCTTATTTATTTCTGTATTCTGAGCAACTGCCAGGATTCTGGCAGAAAGGACATTCTCAGAAAAAGTTTAAGGAAGGAAAGAAGAAAGGGCAGGAAGGAGAGAGTGAAGGAGGAAGAGTTAAAGGATAGGGACCATTCAATACTGCCCACCCACAGGTATGTATACAGTATTCTGCCCCTTCCTGTGATCTACTCAACAGTTAATAAATATGTATTGAGTGTCTACTAGTGCCATACGGAGAGAGACTGTCACCACATGACTTTTGCCTGTGGTTGCTGTCCTAAGCACTGAAACACATGGGGCATTTGATTGTACTGTAATCAGTTGGTGTCCATGTTTCCCACAGCACTATTCAGTCAACAAAGCATCCTGTGCACACTGTGGATTTTAAGAGGAAAAGTAAAGGTCAATGCTTGAGTCAGTGACATTGTCACTGATGGTTCTTCCAAGAAGGTGCATGGAAACATTTCACTTAAAATAAGCTATTAGTCATTTTCAGGTATAGCCTAAGGTTTCTCCTCACTAATTATGTTGACCTTTCTTGAGGCAAAGATTTATACTGTGAATATATTATTTGTTTCAAGAATCATTGGTTTAGAGGTGTAATGATGTTGTGGTGCCTGGGGAGGTTTGCAGACTCAGCGACATGAACATTCCTTCCATTTGAAAGATTTTACCACACTTAAGTCATTTAAGACCTTATAACAATTGTCCCAATGATTATAAAATCACGACTTTCTTCAAGAACAAATACTACTAAATATAGCTGAATTTTAGCTCAATCTTTAAAATTTGTATTGCTGACTTATCCTTGCTTTGGGTGGATTTCTAAGTTCCAGAGTGGAGTGACCAGTAAGTGATGGAGATTGGTTCAGTTCAGTGTCCCTTAGCAACCACAATTTCACTCTCCTGTTGCCATAACAACCATAGCACGAACATCAAGGTCATCAAATCCACTGAGCCTCTCTCAGGAAGCTCAGCCTCTCACACTCTCCAGGTTTCTCTTCTCCGTTAGCTCTCACAGGAAATGTATTATGGAAAATGACCTTTGCTTCTCCCTTCCTCCACTCTGTGTTACTTTAGAAAGCAATGTATTTAAATAAACAAAGTAATCCATAATAAAAGAGATGCAAAGGCCTCACCTCTAGATTGAAAGAGCCACTGTTACCAAGCATTATGATTGTGCTGTATTTCAATTTTTTGTTTTAAAAAAATAGATAGATAACGTGGCAGGAGGAAGGATTTTGAAACTCTGAGTCTTGGGTTCCAGTGACATTTGTCACAATCTTATGGCTCAGTTAGGTCCTCTAGCTTGTAGTTTCTGGAAAAGAGGGAGAGGCTTAACTTGATAGTCTCTAAGGTCCATTATATAGGTGTTACATTTTGTGAATCCACATTTCAATGCATTACATTTTTCAAAGGCTTGCTTGTAAGTGGTAAACTGAAGTTAGTCCCAGCAGGCTTGTCCAGCTCCGATGAAATAATCAGCTTCATGGAACAAAGGCAAAAGGCCCCTCTCAATATAAGCTTTTGTGCTTGTTCCTCTGTGCACAGGGTAGAGATGACACACCAGAATGTTGAATCACTATGAATAATTATGCAGTAGGGAGACTTTCCTTTCTCTGTGTTCTCTTAAGAATTATAAGTAGTCAACAATAAAAAGTAGCTTTTTACATCAGCTCTCACCCAAAATCAGAGGAATTAGCTAGATATTAGCCTTTGGAGATAGTGGTTTTATAGCTCTATTAAAGCAAACAAATCAATCTCCCAGCAAATTGATTCCACTTTGGGGGAAAGAAGGGTCTGTCTACTTAGGCTCCTACAAGAATAAGGGATCCTGAGCACATTCCTGGCAAGCCCCATTTGCCAAGCTTTCCAACCATTATTATCAACTGCAAACATCTTCTGAAAGTCTGCACTGCCATTCACACAATGTAGGTCTTAGGGTATGTTAGATAAATTTGATTTTAGGACATGTACACGAGCTCATTTAATGAACTGAAGACCTTATCTTTTTCCTCATGTTTTTCATTGATTTTTTGTTGGAAAGAAATATTTCATTAGTTCAAAATAGTTCTTATGGTATTTTGCCTTTTTCTATTTGCCAAAATGTTTACAACATTGTCATAACGATTTTCTTTTTTTTTTCCAAAATGCAGTGCTAGCAGGCATTGATGTTTGAAATTACCATCTGGCCCCTTTCTAGCCTTCCAATCCACACTGACATCAGAGTCTTACTGTTTATGGCCTTATCTCCCACCAGCATGCACACCTCCAGAAACTGCTAGGTGGAAATGGGACACCAAGAACACCACTGACATAGTTGAAAATTTTTTTTCTTTGGGGTAAGGAAGAACACTGTAATAAAGAAAGGCTGCTTCCTGGTTGCCCTGATTTTACCAGTGGTTCCTCAGGAAGAGAAATAATGTCTCTTGGCAAAGGAGGCAGGGCACCTAGAAAGTGGTCAATAACTTCCTCTCGAAGGTTGAGACCTGAGTAGTATGTTCCTTAGAACTGGAAGAAGATGACAGATACAAAACAAATGATAAATTCCTTATAACCAGCTAATTAGAAACCAGTGCCTGGCACACAGTGAACATTTAATAAATATCTACAGAATGAATGTATGAATCCAATGTCAGTAATTAGTGTGTGGTGAGTGCAGGTAAAATAAAGTTGAAACGCTGAAGAATTAAATCAAATTCATCCACTCATGGATGGAAGTTAAATAACTTCCTGGAAATCATATAGCTAAATAGCTACCCAACTGGGGCTTTAGTTTTTCCTGACTCCAGCCGAGTGGCTTTACCCTAAGGTGGAAATTTTTCTACAAGGTGGATGAATTTGGAATTAGAATACCTTGCCTATTAAACACAGTTAAAGCAAAAAAAAAAAATTTTAAGGTATCAGTTAGGATTCCTGGCTGCAAGCAAGAAAAACAACAGTGACCACCTTTAGCCAGAAGAATTAATTGGAAGGATGTTAATGGTTCCTACAACTGATGGCTGGAAATGGGGATTGAGAATGGCAAGGGCTCTTGGGCTGATTTGCTAGAAGCAGAAAGCACAGCAACTCTCTCTCTTCAGAACTAGTCTTGTTAGACATTGTACAGGACACAGCTCTTGTCACTGCCATCATTGCCATTGATAGCCATGAAAATTCATCCAAATATTTTCTTTATGCCTATTTCACTGCTTCAAGATTAAAGTCCCAGGAGAGGATGTCTGGTTGGCTGAACTTCTGACTCTTTCAGAGAGCAGATAGAGCAGGAATCTGCTTTCCTTGCCCCACCCATCAGTTTCTATAGCAGAAGATGAAGGATTACTGATCTGAATGAAGGTCAAGTATTTGCTATTCCCAGTTATAGATAAATGTATTGTCCGTAGAATTTTATGAGTAAGTTAAAGCTCCAAATGTAAAGAACTGGGCCACCACCCATCACTTGGACCCTTCTTAAGGTCCCGGGGAAACATAGTGAAAATAGAAGCTAGAAGGACTCATAGACTCTGAGAACACCTGGTTGACTTTGAGAGATGCTCTGACATCATGGAAGAAGATATCTTCAGTTCTGCTTAACAGAGAACATTTCTGCAAAGGCTGGTGCTAGTTAGCCTTGCTCTACACTGCACTGTATTTTTTCACTGGCCTCCTAGTTCCATGTACTCCTCCATAATAAGCTCACACCTACAGTGGGGTTCTTACTAGGAGAGAAGAAGAAAGTAAATCAACACATCATTTTGCCTTTAATTTGGAGTATGCCACTGTGGGTCTCATCTGTTGTCTACTGAATCCTTCAGGCCAATTAGTTCTCCTTCCTAAAGCTGTTTCTACCACTTAGCTTCATGGATGCTTATTAGTTTTAGAGGCATGTTGGCACCACAGTGAAGAGCTGCTAGTTTTGTCTATCCAGTACCCTTTCTTCTTTTTCCAGACATTGCCTTGGGATTCTGGCAGGAGGAACAATATCCCCTCTATCTCAGACTTCATGGTTCTGGTATCGCTGACTACACCCTCCCTTGACCTGGAATGAATATGACCAAAGCCTGGACAAATCCTTCCACATGGCAATAATGATTGGTTCAGGAAATGCATGTGCTATTCAAGTTGGACCAATGATATTCAAGTCTGGGACTTCTGATGAAAGAATAAAGAAAAAGAAGCTATTTTTAGTCTGAGATGACTAAATTGTGAGGATGTCATCTTTCAGCCAGCCAGTGGTGGTCTGCTCACCATAAGGTTGATTGGCTTATGCAGGAAGAGAGAAGCAGAGCTGAGAGATGGAGACAAGAGATTTGACCCTTACTGGGTACTTGGATGCAGTCATTCCTTCATCCATTCCTAAATCTATACCTGAATTTTCAATTACGTGAGTCAATAAATCCCTTTTCATGATTGAGTCCCTTTGAGTTGTAATTTTTCTCCATGTTTATTCTCCACAATATAAGAATGCTAAAGCTATTAATTTACTCAGCAAATACTTATTCAGTTCCAGGCACTCTAATAGGTAATGGGGATATGTAATGTGTAAAATAGACATGAACTTGACAGTCTGGGAGTGGAGAGAGACATTAGTCAAGGAAACACACAGGTAAATATGTTTTGAGAAATTGTGATGAATGCTAAGAAGGATGACACAGAGCACTATAGCACTGGACACAAAAGAGATTATGAAATGTCTATAGGTGAAGAACACTGTTGATGTTAGAGAACAATGAAGTGTCATCTTCAGGAAAGACCAAGTGAAATGAGGCAGATCAAGCCAGCTTGATAAGGCAGTTTTATCTTAAATTTGTTAGACTATCCCCCTTTTAAAAAACTGTGGTAAGAATATTTATCATGAGATCTATGCTCTAAACATATTTTTAGGTGCACAATATAGTATTGTTAACTGTAGGCACAATGCATGGCAACTCTCTAGAACTTAATCATCTTAACTGAAATTTTGTACCTGTTGAAAAAATAACTTCCCATTTCCCTTTCCCCCAAGCCCCTGGCAACCATCATTCTATTCTGAGTTTCTATGAATTTGATGATTTTAGATACCTCATATAAGTGGAATCATGAAATATTTGTCCTTTGTGATTGACTTATTTCATTTAGCATAATGTACTCCAGATTCACCTCTCATATATGACAGTGTTTCCGTTTTTTAAGGGTAGGCTCTAAAGAAGGCAAACAGAGAACTATAAAAACTCATTGTCCTTAAGGGGCTCACAGTGTTGGTATAGTTGAAACAGTAAGAGTAGTCAGTTTACCAAGGGCATAATTGTGTGAAACAGACAAACCATGTTCAAGGCCAGTAATTCTCAGTGGAGTAGGAGATGCTTGATATTTGAAAAAGCATTAAATATCACAAAAAAACATAAGTCATTACTAAACAATTTTATAGCTGGTACAGATACACAGAAAACAGTTAAAAGTGTTCAGGGAACATGAGTTTTTAAATGTGTAGAAATTCTTTTTCTAGAGGAGAGGTTCGGGACAGATGCAGCAGTGGTGGAAGGTAGCCCTTTTTTGGCAGGAGGGCTTGAACCAAATGGTCCAGGGTTCAAATCCTAGCACTGGCACACACTATCTGTAAGGACTGGGACTCAGGGCATGTGGCTTCACTTTTCTGACTGATACACCTCTTTTAAACAATAAAGATAATAATGTAGCCTACTTTACTTTTTAATTTTTTTATTATTGTTTATGCTGTTACAGTTGTCAGTTGTCCCAATCCTTCTTCCCCGCCTCCAGTCCTCTCTTCTCAGCCAGTCCCCCACCTCCATAGTCAATCCCCATGCCATTATCCATGTCCATGGGTCCCTTATATATATGCTTTTTGACTAACCCCTTCACCCTCTTTCAAACAGTGCCCACCTACCTCTTTCCCTCTTCCCATTATCAATCTATTCCATGATTTTATGCCTCTAGTTTCATTTTGCTCAATTAGTTTATTTTGTTCATTAGAGTCCTCTTATAAGTGAGAATATATGATATTTGCCTTTCACCAACAGTCTTATTTCACTTAGCATAATAGTCTCCAGTTCAATCCATGCTGTCACAAAAGGCAGGAATTCTTTCATTTTTCTGTTGTGTAGTATTCCATTTTCTGCTGTATAAATGTACTACATCTTCTTTATCTACTCATCTACTGATGGGAACTTAGGCTGTTTCCAACTCTTAGCTATTGCAAAGAGTGCTGCTATGAGCATCAAGATGCATACATTCTTTTGAATTAGTGTTTCAGGATTCATGGGGTATATCCCCAGCAGTGGAATCATTGTGTGAAAAGGTAGTTCCATTTTTAATTTTCTGAGGAAATTCCATACCATTTTCCACAGTGGCTGAACGAGTCTGCATTCTCACCAACAGTGCACTAGGGTTCCCTTTTCTCCATATACTCATCAGCACTTGTTTGTTGATTTATTAGTGATAACCATTATGGTAGGTGTGAAGTGATATCTCATTGTGGTTTTAAATTGCATCTCTCTGATGCCCAGTGATGTTGAGCATTTTTTTCATATGTCTATGGGCCATCAGTATGTCCTCCTTGGAGAAGTGTCTGTTCAGTTCCTTTGCCCATTTTTTCATTTTTTATATATTTTTATTTAATATTTATTGTATTTGTTCCATTACCATTCAGTCCCTTTACACTCCTCTCTCTCCTGTAATCACTACACTGTTGTCCATATCCATGAGTCCTTTTTCCTTTTTGCTCAATCCTTCCATCCCTTAACCTCCATTCTTCCAGCAGTCACATTGCTCTCTATCTATAAGTCTGTCCTCATTTTCCTTGTTAGTTCAGTTTATTCATTAGGTTCCACAAATGAGTGAAATCATATGGTATTTCTTTTTCTCTGACTGGCTTATTTCACTTAGCATAATGTTTTCCAGGTCCATCCATACTGTCACAAAGATAAAATTTCCTTCTTTTATGTGGCCAAAGAGTATTTCATGGTGTAAATGTCCCATAGTTGTTTTATCCACTCATCTAGTGATGGACACTGGGCTGCTACCATATGTTGACAATTCTAAATAACGCTGCAATAAACACAGGGGTACTTATGTACTTTTGAATTAGTGTTTTGGGTTCCTTCAGATATATTTCCAGAAGTGGAAGAGCTGGGAGGAAAGGCAGATCCACAGTGGCTGCACCAATCTGCATTCCCACCAATAGTTCAAAAGAGTTCCCCTTTCTCCACATCCTCACCTGCACTTATTTGTTGATTTACTGAGGGTAGCCATTCTGGCAGGTGTTAGATGATATCTCATTGTGATCTTAATTTGCATTTCTCTAGTGATTAATGACGTTGAGAATCATTTAATATTGGCCATCTATTGGCCATCTGTAAGTCCTCTTTGGAGAAGTGTCTATTCAGCTCCTTTGCCCATTTTTTCATTGGGTTATTTGTTGTTTTTTTTTTTGGTGTTGAGTTTTATAAGTTTTTTATAAATTTTGGATATTAATCTCTTGTCAGATGTATCAGTAAATATGTTCTTGCATTCTGAGGGTTTTTTTTTTATTTTCTTGATGATTTCCTTGCTGTGCAAAACTTTTTTAGTTTGATGTAATCCCATTTATTTAATTTTTCTTTTGCTTCCCTTGCCTGAGGAGATATATCTGAAAAATATTTCTATCAGCAATGTCCAAGATTTTGCTGCCTATGTTTTCTTTTATGATTTTTATGTTTTGGGGTCTAACTTTTAAGTCTCCAATCCATTTTGAATTTATTCTTGTGTGTGGCATAAGAAAATGGTCTAGTTTCATTTTTCTGCATGTATCTATCCAATTTTCCCAACACCACTTATGGAATAAACTGTCTTTGGCCCATTGTATGTGCTTGCTTCCTCTGTCAAATATTAATCAACTATAAAAGTATGGGTTTATTTCTGGGCTCTCCATTCTGTTCCATTGATCTGTATGTCTGTTTTTGTGCCAGTATCATGCTGTTTTGATTACTATGGCCTTAAAGAGTATAGTTTGATATTAAGTAGTGTGATTCCTCTTCTTTGTCAGGATTGCTGTTGCTATGCAGGGCATTTTGTGGTTCCATATAAATTTTTGAAATATTTGTTCTAGTTCTGTGAAATACATCATTAGAACCATGATAGGAATTGCATTGAATCTATAGATTGCTTTAGGTAGTATGGACATTTTAATGATGTTAATTCTTCCTATCCCTGAACATGGTATGTGCTTCCACTTATTTGTATCTTTTTTTATTTCTTTCTACAGTGTCTTAAAATTTTTTGAGTACAGGTTTACATCCTTAGGTTTACAAACCTAACCTAAACCTTGGTTAGGTTTATCCTAGGTATTTTATTCTCTTTGTAGCAATTGTGACTGGGATTATTTTCTTCATTTCCCTTTCTGTTAGTTCATTATTAGCATATAAAAATACAACCAACTTCTGGATATTAGTTTTGTATCCTACTACTTTGCTTAATTCATTTATCAGTTCTAATAGTTTCTTGGTGGAATCTTTTGGGTTCTCTATGTACAGTATCGTGTCATATGCATATAATGACAGTTTTACTTCTTTCTTTCCATTTTGGATGCCTTTTATTTCTTCTTCTTGTCTGATTGCTGTGGCTAGGACTTCCAGTACTGTTGTTGAATAAGAGAAGGGAAAGTGGACATCCCTGTCTTGTTCCTGCTCTTAAGAGGAATGTTTTTAATTTTTTCCCATTGAGTGTGATGCTGACAGTGGGTTTGTCATATATGGCCTTTATTATATTTAGGTATATTCCCTCTGTTCCCACTTTGCTGAGAGTTTTTAACATAAGTCGGTGCTGGATTTTATCAAATGCTTTTTCTGCATCTATTGATAATGATCATATGATTTTTATCCTTCATTTTATTTATGTGGTGAATCACATTTATTGATTTGTGAATGTTGTACCAATCTTGCATTCCCAGAATAAAACCCACTTGATCATTCTGTATGATCTTTTTGATGCATTGCTGTATTCAGTTTGCTAATATTTTGTTGAGGACTTTAGCATCTATGTTCGTCATGGATATTGGCCTATAATTTTCTTTTTTTTTGTAGTGTCTTTATCTGGTTTTGGAATTAGGATACTGCCGGCCTTATAAAATGAGTTTGGGATCCTTCCACCCTCCTGAATTTTATGAAATAACTTGAGAAGGAGAGGTGTTAGTTAGTTCTTCTCAGAATATTTGGTAAACTCTCCTGTGAAGACATCCAGTCCAGGGTTTTTGTTTGTTGGGAGTTTTTTGATTACTGCTTCAATTTCACTAGATGTAGTTGGCCTATTCAGATTCTCTGATGTTTCCTCATTTAGTTTTAGAAGACTGCATGTTTCTAGGAATTTATCCATTTCACCCAGGTTGTCCAGTTTGTTGGCATATAGTTGTTATTCATAACATTTTCTTACAATCTGTTGTATTTCTTTGGTGTAAGTTGTTATTTCTCCTCTTTTGTTTCTGATTTTATTTCTTTGTGTCCTCTTTCTTTTTTGTTGATGAGTGTGGCTTAAGGTTTGTCAATCTTGTTTATTGTTTCAAAGAATCAAGTCTTGGACTGATTGATCTTTTGTATCATTTTTTAGACTCTATATTTTTTTTCTGCTATAATTTTATTATATCTTTCTTTTTACTTACTTTGGGTTTCTTTGTTGTTCTTTATCAAGTTCTTTTAAGTGTAAAGTTAGTTTGTTTAATTGAGCTTTCTTGTTTCCTGAAATAGGCCTGGAATGCTATGAATACACCTCTTAGCATTGCTTTTCCTATGTCCCACAGATTTTGGACTTTTGTGACCTCATTTTCATTTTTTTCAAGGTGTCTTTTGATTTCTTCCTTGATCTCATTGTTGACCCATTGATTGTTTAATAATATATTACTTAGCTTCCATGTCTTTGAGTGTTTTTTTGGTGTTCTTCTCATGATTGATTTCTAGTTTCATAGGATTGTGCTCAGAGAAGATGGTTGATATGATTTCAATCTTCTTAAATTTATTAAGACTTCTTTTGTGTCCTAACACTGGTTTATCCTAGAAAACATTCCATGTGCACTTGAGAATTATGTTTATTCTGCTGCTTTAGGGTGAAGTGCTCGAACAAAGCAATTAAATCCATTTGATCTAGTGTGTTGTTTAAGGTCTCTATCTCCTTGTTGATTTTCTGTCTGGAAGATCTATCTATTGAAGTCAATGGGTGTTAAAATCCCCAAGAAAGACTGTATTTCTGTCAATCTCTCCCTTTATGTCCACCAAGATTTGCTTCGCATATTTAGGCACTCCTATGTGTGTAAATGTTTACTACAGTTATATTCTCTTGTTGCATTGTTTTCTTTATATTTATGTAGTGTCTTTTTTTGTCTCTTACTATAACCTTGGTTTTAAAGTCTGTTTTGTTGGGTATACGTACTGCTACCTCAGCTTTTTTTCCTTTCCATTTGCATGAAATATCTTTTTCCATTCCTTTACTTTTACTCTGTGTGTATCTTTCAGTCTGAGATGTGTCTCCTGGATGCATCCTATATACAAGTCTTGTTTTCTTATCCATTCAGCTGTCCTATGTATTTTGTTTGGAGCATTTAAGCCATTTATATTTAAGGTAATTATTTTTAGATACATATATAGTGACATTTTAATGTTAGACTATTTTCCTGTGTTGTTGTTGTTGTTGTTGTTCTTCTTCTTCTTCTTCTTCTTCTTCTTCTTTCTTCTTCTTCTTCTTCCTCTTCCTCTTCCTCTCATTCTTTTTCTTTAAGCAAGCCCTTTAATATTTGTTCAGTACTAGTTTGGTGTTAACAACTCCATTAGCTTTTTCTTATCTGAGAAGCTCTCGATTTCTCCTTCAATTTTAAATGATAGCCCTGCTGGGTAAAGTAGCCTTAGTTGTAGCTCCTTTCTTTTCATCACATTGAAAATTTCGCACCACTCTATTTTTGCCTGAAATGTTTTTGTTGAGAAATCAGATGACAGTCTAATTGGTGCTCCCTTATACATAACTACCTACTTTTCTCTTATGGCTTTTAGGATTCTTTCCTTCTCTTTAAACCTTGTCATTTTAATTATGATGTGTCTTGGTTTAGGCCTTTTTGGCTCTAACTTTCTTGGGACTTTCTAAGCTTTCTGCCCTTCTCTGTCTTTTTCCATCTCCAAATTGGGGAAGTTTTCAGACATTATTTTTTCAAATACATTCTTGATCCCTTGTTCACTCTTTTTTCCTTCTGGTGTTCCCAGGACGTAGATGTTGTTACACTTCATGTTGTCAAAAATGTTTCTTAAGCTCTCCTCATTTTTTTAAAATTATTTTTTCTTTTTGCTGCTCTTCCTGGGTGTTTTTTTCTACCTTGTTCCAAATCACAGATTCAATGCTCTGCTTCATCTAACCTACTGTTTATTCTTTCCAGTGTATTATTTATTTCAGATATTGCATTCTTTTTTTCTGACTGGTGCTTTTTTATGGTTTCTATGTCTTTTTTCATGCTGTTGAATATCTTTATAATCATTACTCTACGCTATCTGATACATTGCTTGCCTCGATTTCATCTAGCTCTTCTGGAAAATACTCATGTTCTTTCATTTGGGGGTCTGTTTCTCTGACTACCCATTTTGGCTGCTTCTTCGCATTTGTTTCTATGTAGTAGGTAGATCTGCACTCTGGTGCAGACCTTTGCCCAATGCTCCTTGTGACTGGCCCTGGTCAATTTGTTTGTAACTATTAGCAATCCACAGCATGTGACTCCCTCTTTTGGGCCTGTTTGTGTGCAGAAAGAACCAGGCTGTGCACCAAGGCTGGTTATTAGCACCAGGCCCTTGGTAGGGCCAGCTAAAGTTTCAGAGAGCTCCCAGAGATCTATCTTAGTTGTTATTTAGTGATATAACCTCAAGCTGTAATCAACAGCCCTGCTTAAATTCCACAGGGTGGGGCAGAGTAATCCCTGTGGGTGGGACTATTGCTTCCCCTAATGCTGATACCATTTGGAAAGGAGTGCTCTGCTTGAGAAAGGGCTGCTGCAGCATGGGGGTCCTGGCAGCTCTTCCTTCAGTTCTCTCCCCACAATCACCAAACCCAGGCTCTCCTTAATCATTTCTAGTCCACTCTCCTCTCCCTCTTCTGGAGCCCAGGATAAGTGGCTGCAAGAAAAATTTTGTGCATTGGCCCTTTAACAGGTTCTCAGAGTCTCCAGCCATTTTCTCCCTGGAAAAACAGAAACTTTGCTGCTTTTCACAGCTGGCTGTTATCTGGGTTCCTTTCTGGCTCCGGTGCTGTAGGTTAGAGAGTCCAGCTCAAGGTTTAGACCCCACACTTCTCAGGGGGTACCCCCTGGCCACTGACATATCCCTCCAGAACTGCAGCTGCCACCCTTGGGAGCCCAGCTAGCCCTCTTGCACTTCCTTCACACTCCCTACTAGTCTTATTGTGGTGAAGTGGTTTGTTCTGTCTGTCCTTGGTTATTAGGCTTCTCTCCAGCTAGTAGTGTTCAGTTGGTTATTCAGGATGATTTCTCTATGCGTAGTTGTAATTCCAGATTGGTCCTGGGAGGAGGTTAGTGTAGCTTCCACTTACTCCTCTGCCATCTTGGATCTCCCTTTGCCCATTTTTAATTGGATTGTTTGTCTTCCTGGTGTCAAGTCATACAAGTCCTTTATATACTTTGGAGATTAAACCTTTGTCTGATGTATCATTGGCAAATATGTTCTCCCATACAGTCAGTACCCTTTTCATTTTGATGATTTCTTTAGCTATGTGAAAGCTTTTTAATTTGATGTATTCCCATTTGTTTATTTTTCCTTTATTTCCCTTGCCCTAGGAGATATACCTGCCAAAATATTGCTTCATGAGATATCAAATCTGAAAGTTTACTGCCTATGTTTTCCACTAGGATTTTTATGGTATCACAACTTATATTTAAGTCTTTTATCCATTTTTAATTTTTTCTGGTGTATGGTGTAAGTTGGTGGTCTAATTTCATTTTAATACTGCCTATTTTAAAAAGTAGTTGTGATGCAGAGATGAGATATTTATCAAAAAGGACTTTATATTGTCTGGTACATAGTAAATACTAAATAACTCTTAGTTACTATCATTAGTATTATCGTTTTGGGTCTTGATGGATGTAGAAAGTGTAGATAGATTTGGCTCCTGAAAACTAACATTGCCCTAATAGCTAATAATAATAGTTAACTTATATAGAATATTGATTCCATTCCAGGCATTATTCTGCACTCATAACACAATGAGGAGTTACTATTACTACCCTCATCTTACAGGAAACAACACAGAAGTACAGAGAATTTAAGGTACCAGTCTAGCTTTACACACCTGAGAAGCAACAAAGCAGAGATTAACCCTATACAGTCTGACTCCTAGTCCACAAAGTTCACCTTTATGCAGTGCTGCTCAAGGCATGTTCACCAGACTGTTCAGTCTTCAGAACCACTGCAGAAATTTTTTTCAAGACTTTGTTTTATAGTCTCATACCCAAGTCCTCCTTTCAGTAAGTTGGGGTGGAGGAGCTAGTAATAAATATGCTTAAATCTCTCCAGGGGGTTCTGAAGATTAAAAGATTTTAGAAACCCCAGCCTTAAAGGACCATGACCCTGATGACTCTGGCAGGGAATTAACTGTAGCTGCCTTCCCCCCACCATACCTCCTATTCTGGCCTTCAGGTAGACAATGCTGAGTCTCTTTCCATTATCAAAGAATTGTTTTCCTGCAGTATTAACTGATTTGGAACCAGGTATAAGTCAGTAGGCAGGGGCTTACTCCATGTGTTGATTCCCTCCATCAATGTCAAGAGCTTTCTTTGCCCAAACTTAAAGACCACTCAAATATTAATTTTAGTTCTATTATAAATCATGGTTATACCATGTGCCTACACTCTTTTAAAGTATCTCAAGCTTTCTAGACTGATAAAGTCTGTAATGAAACTCCCTTTCAATTTATCCTGCTTCCTCCAAAATGTTTGGCTGTCTGTTATGACCTTCCCCAGCTCATGCCAGGCATGGCTTCTCAAACATTGCAAAGGAGACAGAGCACTCTCCACGTGGTCCAGAGCCAAAGCAGCTCCCATCACAACTCTCATGTAGGCTCAGAGCAGGAGTTACTTGCTTAAGTGGTCTCATTACATGTTTGGCACAGACTCACTGCATCAAGTAAAAGCTCTATTTGATTCTCTGAGAGCACTGAGAATAAACTTTGCTCTCAGAAGATCACCTAACCAAGACTGGAAGTTGTTCCCTATAGACTGTAAAACTTCCAGAGCTGAGGGCTTCAAGCAGGTGGCTTTCAGCTCAGTCCAAACAAAGCTATCACTTCATCATATGATGCCAGCAAGCCATTCAAGACATGTGGTACTGATACCCATATATTAATAATTCAGGCTAATATATCCACAGCATCCAAAGTCAAGGGTGCCCAGTAAATGTTTAATCCTGGCCCAGAATTTACATGCTGTGGAACTATTTAGCTGCTTAACTCTTTTCCACCTTTTCTGGCATGGTATCCGAGTAGTCATTGCTGCTGCCTGGAGCACCAATAAACCTTGTTTAGACAAGTGTTTGAAGCACATTGTTCACACAACAATGGAAAGAGAGACAGTGAGCAAAAGCTCTGTGCTTTGACTGATGTGTGGTATAGCCTAAGGTTGACATATTATAAAATATTTAGTTGAAACAATGCACATAGCTGGAGCTCTTATGCAAATATAAGCATCAGCACCTTCACAGCAACTTCCTCATTATCTGCCATGAGCTGTTCTGCATGGTTCCTTTGCTTTATCCTCTTGATACAGCACTTTTGGGGTCTTCTTCCACTAGCTTTCCTGTGTTTTTAATGTATTATTAAAATGTATTATTTTAAACATTGTTAAAGATACTTTTTAACTCTAGACAAGAAATCTAAGGACAATGTCCTTTGAAATCCGAAAAACCTTATTTTCTACACCAGGAAGGGCATGAAGGTAAGCAATGCTACTTGGTAACAATTGATGTCAATCTGTGAAATGGGTCTCCTTGGGATATGTGTGGAAAAGCAGGAAAATGACCTACCTTCCAGGTCATCCCCCATGACCTCCTGCCATGGAATATGTATTTTAAACAACTTCTCGGCATGTGAAATACCCTATTCCTGAATTCCAGATGAGCAAGCAAACCATGAAATTAAATGGAAGCAGGCAAACTTGGGGAATGTCAACTCTAAGATTTTTCTATCCCTATTTCTTGTTTCTCTCCACAAAAAATGTTAAATATAACTACGTCCTGTTATCCATGTGTCATAGAACCTATACTTTTGTGCCAATGGGGACATTTATTCTCTTTTAGTAACAGTGATTTCCATATTTTTACAATCTATTCCTTGCTCTCATTTTTCTTGGTTAATAGCACATTTAGGATTCACTTTGCAGAGCCTATTTAATTCTCAGTGCTGCAGTGATTGAACACATTCAAGTAACAAACACATATTGAGCATATCATTTATGATGAAGACATAGCCTCTACTCACAAAAATACTAAAATCAAAATAAGACATGCATCTTATTCTTTACCTCATCCTTCCAAAGGAGCAGCTATCTCTTCACAGCAGTCACCAAATCATCATTTGAAAGTAACCATTTTCTAAAATGTTGTGGCAACCTCCTAGTTTTTGTCATCTGTTTATCTGTTTGGGCTACCTAAACCAACAACAGTACCTGAGTTGTAGACATAGTTGGTCATGGGAGTTAAACCAGAATAATAGAAAAAGAAAATGAAAGCCTAGTGGACAACTAGTGGCAGTTTCCCATGCTCCCTCCCTCTTCTTCCTCAACAGCCTTCCATGTGCATTTGGAAATCCACATGGTTCTGGGAAGCTGACTCCACCCCAAATTTCAGTAGGGGAGCATGTGA
The DNA here is from genome assembly GCF_004126475.2 of Phyllostomus discolor. Taxonomy (NCBI): domain Eukaryota; kingdom Metazoa; phylum Chordata; class Mammalia; order Chiroptera; family Phyllostomidae; genus Phyllostomus; species Phyllostomus discolor. The sequence goes on from NC_040909.2 coordinate 58,592,066, forward strand.
CCTCAGCTGAACCAATGTACACATCCTCCTGGTTAGTAAATTGGCTTAGGAGTGCCTAGGTGTTTTTAAAAAGAGATGGCTATAAATGGGACAGAGACACAAAATTAACAGTGACTTAAGCAAAATCAAAGTTTATTTCTCTATCACATAAAACTTAAGCTGATATGATGACTCTTCTCTTTAGGGACATCAAGGGCTCAAACTGCTTCTGTCTTGTTGCTCTTCCATTCCTAGAGTTCTGCTCTTGTCTGCATGGTCCCAAGACTGCTTACAATTAGGAAATCCCCCATGTTTCCTCTTCTTTACTTTAGGGGCAAAACATTAAAATTGCCCAGAATAATTTCATCCACATCTCATTGGCTAGAACTCAATTAGATGGCCACACTAGCAGCAAAGAAGGTAGAAAATACAATCTTCGGTCAGACATATATGTGCCCAACTAAAATTCTATCACTAGGAAAGATGGGGGGACCAGATATTAGAGGTCAACTGGTAAGTAGCCTCTTCCTAGCATGACTTAAACTATTCCAAATCCTCATGTTTTCACTTGAAATCCAGAAAAGGCGGTGCATATTGTCCCTCTGGATATATGATTTGCTGAAGTGGGAACTTGAGTAACAATAGCAATTTTTGCATCCCTAAGAAACCAATATTAGGATGAAGCTGACATGCAGAAGGGGTCAGGGTCAAGCAAGTCCCAGAGAAAAGTACCTGGGTATTTAGTGGTATCATAAATTCTGGATTAAACTACATCTGAAGCTCTGTCTTCACACTTTTTACTTATGTCAGCCAATAAATTTTCTGAAAATATATTTTCTGAAGCAGCTTGAATTCTATATCCTAATATATAGAATAAAAAATTGACAGTGAGACAGGGAGAAAGACTGTGAGACAAAGACCAAAAGCTACCAGATAGCCATTAACATGAAATCTTGACAAAAGTCACTTTCAGAGTCTTGAAGGGTATAAGCTACTTAGAACAGGAGAGCTGAATAGTAACAAAAGTAGGAAATAGCTTAAATATTATGAAAGCTTCTTAAAACAAAGAACTGAGGACAAATAGCTGGTATCAAACAACCAAGAAGTATGTTTTAAACAATTCTTTCCAAAACTGTTAGCTTGGATTGAACTCTGCTGTTATATCACATTCAGTTCTACCACCTGACATAGAAAAAGGGTTTGTTGGCTCAGATAATGCCTTGAATATAAAACCTCATTAGATTGGCAGTTTTTCTAGATCAAAACTTTCAATAGATTCTTCAACAAATTCTACTGTGTTGTCAATGGGAGGCTGTGAAATCTAGCTTTGTAATATTTTAAATATTTAGTCTATGGTCCTTTAGCTTTTGGCCCTGAGAACAAGACCAAGTAATTATGCCCATTCTGGTCTGTATTTTTCCCTAATATCATCATAATAAGCAAAACTTAGAATATAAATGAAGAAGAAATATGCACAATTATTAAGGAAACTATTAAAGGAGTTTCTTTTTTCTATAGGGTAACTCAAAGCTGGATAACAAAACATGTTTGAATAAGAGATTAGAAAAAAATAAGATAGAAAATATTTTGTTCTTCAAAGTCACAAATAAATTAGAGATAGAATGGGCATTAGAATTCAGATCTCTTGTTATAATAGACATCATGCCAACAAGTTCTTCCATTTTATTGATTTCTAGACTGAGAAGACATATATAGTCGAGGTAAATATTGAGAGAAATATTGCTTAAAATTGACATTCTCCTAAATAAAGTGTCATTCAGATTCAAAAGAAAAGCCAGACATTTCAGTAGATATTATCATATATTATTTTTCATGTGAGAAAGGTAAGGGTAAGAGCTAGACTGTTAAGAATACGAATTACGCAGCAGAACTGTGGGGGTGCTCTGTCCTGCAGAGCCCTCCCAGCCACTGCAGATGAGAATAAGTCTGCCAAGACATGATCTGCTGAGGGAGGAAAGGCTGACCAGTCTCTCAGAGGAGAAAGGTCTTCAGCCTCTCTCTTAATGGGCTTTTACTGAGTTTAGCTTGCATAGTGATGGTTTCTGGGATTGTGGGGGTCCTTTTGAGTCAGGGTCTGGTAGACGGGATGATGCCAATCAGCTGTAAAACCTTGGGAAACAAACTCATTTTATGCTTGAATTCTTAACATTTAAATTGAGGACATTCTTAGCAAAGCAGGTTTCACAGGACTTTATGCATTCTTTCTTAGGCCTGATCACCGCCCTCCAGGAACCACCAGTTCCTGCACAGGGCTGCACCCCTCTTTGGTATTGTTTCAGGCTTGAACCAGGTGGGTGAAGCAAGGCAGCCAAGAGATTAGGGGACTTTTTACAGATAGAATGAGGACTCAGGCTATGATAAAGCCGAGAGGTGAGGGTCTTTTGTCCCTCCTCCACAATCCCCTAAATCCTTCCCTAATGGCCCCTTCATGACTATGCCTGTCTTAGGTTGTTCCTCCCTTGAGGAATTTTACCCATCCTTGACTATCCAGCCATCCTCCAGGGGCCAAACAGGGTGAAGCAAAGGGGGCAGAGGCTGTGCATCTGCTAGGAGGATAAGTTTTGTCTCCTTAGTGGCTTATGGTCCCAACGTCCCCTTGCCATGGGGCCTTTTTGCCTGACAGTGGGGTTACAGCTCCTGAAATCAGGCAGGACAGTTCCCAACAAGAAAAGAGCAAGACTGTTAAGAACACAGATTCTAGAACAGGACAGTCATTCATTCATTCCACAAATACTGATTACTCCAACTGCATGCCATGAACTAGTCCAGGTGCTAAGTATATAGGCAAGAAACCACTGTCCTCAAAACCCTCACCAGGTGGTGGTAAAAGCTAAGGAATTCTGTGATAAGATTGGGAAAGGAAGGACAGTCTTAAGTAGAGTAGTCAGGGAAAGATTTCCTAAGAAGGTGACAATATAGGTTGTCCATTACTCCATAGAAAATTACCTCTAAAACTTTGCATCTTAAAACAACAAACACTTATTATTTCACCATGTTTGTAGATTAGGAATTCAAGAGCAGCTTAGATGATTCTGACTCAGGGTCTCTCATGAAGTTGCAGGTGACCAGGACTGCAGGCGTCTGAGGCCTGCCTGGAGCTGAAGAACCTGCTTTCCAGGTGCAGGGGGTCACAGCTGTTGGCAGACCTTGGTGCCTCCATGGGCTTGCTGCATAGACTTGCTCTGTACACCTCTGTGAATGCACACAACGTGGCAGTCAGCTTCTGCTGCCACCCCAGCCCCAGCAAATGGTGACAGGAAGAGAAAGCCCAAAGTCAAAGCCACAGTTCTTATAACTTGATCATAGAATTGACAACAGCCCTTCTGCAGTGGGGTCTTGGTCATGGACTAAAGCTGGAACATTGTGGGAGGTCACTTCACAAAGGTGTCAGGAGGCCAGGAGCAGCAGAGGCCCTTTTGGAGACTGGCTAACTCTGGCATTGAGGAAATAACATAAAATAGGTAAGCTCGAGGTCACATAACTTTAGGCAAGTCACTTAAATTTTACAAATTTCAGTTTTCTTATCTACATACTAGAAATTTTTAAACTATGTTGTAGTTATATTGAGAAGACTTAGATAATGCAAATAAATTTCTTTATCTCAGTGCCTGGCATTCCACAAATGAGCATGACAAGTAGCTATAATTACTATTATCATTATTGTTGATGTGGTTATCATTATCATCCTCATTTTATAGATGAGAAAACTGAGGCTTCAAAATTTAAATACTCAGTGATGGTCACACCCCTGAAACAGATGATAATTACATTCAATCTTTCTGAATTCAATTGCTTCTTTATTTAATTGTGCTGCCACATATATACACCATGGGAAGGATGAATCAAAGTTTTAAAAATTAATCCAAAGCAAGAATTAGAAAATTAGCATGATATAAGGGGGTAAAGTCAAAGAAGATTTAAAAACTTCCCCACTGGTAATAACCAAACAGGGCTGTTAAGAGTGCTTTAGGCTTAAAGTAATAGAAACCCAACTTCTCCCTGGCTCAAACAACAAACATAAAAGTAGGTAATTGCTCACTTTGATCCCGATGGTAACCGTTTAGTTTTTTGTCTTCATGCTTGTTTGCTAATGCTTACAAGTTAGCTGCTGTAGTTTCTGACACCACAACCACTCTACAGGAGGAGTGAAGAGTGGTGTCCATGAGCTCTGCTTTCTAAGAGGCCTCAGCAGACTTTCATTTATACCTAATTGGCTAGAACTATGTCAAAGGTTATCTTAGTACAAGGGTAAGAGGTGAATGTATAGCTTAAATCAATCGTAATGCACCCTTCCCCCCAGGTCCAGACACATTACTGCCCAAATAAAATCTGGGTTCTGGTTTGGCAAAAAAGAAATGTCCATGTCTTTCTTAGGCAATCAATCAGTTCTGCCACAGTCAGTGAATTCCCCAACAGAAAAGCACCCATAAAACATGGTTATTTGTTTCACACTTACCAGGTTAAATCTATTCAAAGCAAAATAATTTCATGATAACTGAGAAGAGTTACCATAATTTACTAGAGGTCAGAGATAAAAATTGCAGACAAGCCCCTGGGCAAATGCACACATGCCCACTGGAAGCACTTATCCTTGTTTATGTGAGGTCTCAAAGCGGCAGATAAGAGAAACCTGGTTTCATCTTGATGGAGGCTCTCAAAGGGCACCAAAAAAAAAATAAAGTAAAATAAACTCCAAGAAGCCCACTTGGCAACTCAGCTGGAGTGGACTGTCATTGCTTCCCCATCTAACTTCACTTCCCTCCCCACGTGACTATACCTCGAAGTGTTTCCTTTCATGGTAATTCAGGATAGCAGTTCTTGCTCTCAGTAGGCAGTAACAAATGTTCTCATTATTCCAAACCACAGATATGCTCATCAACATATAGCATAGAATGAATCATTTTTCAACATTTTTCAAATGTGATGTTTTGTGACCATTTTGTACTCTTTGTGGGCCCAGAGAGAGTCCAGAGATACATTTTACAGAGGAAAGGCTTTCAAAGGCTAACAAGTATAAAATAGACTTTTTTGTTTGTTTTTTTTAAATGACCGTTAGTCTCAGATAATCAAACAAAAGCACAATTCAGAGGATTTTTAAAAATTAATTCAAAGAAAGCAGATGATTTTTTTAAAAAAAACCTCCTTTCCATTGGAGTTATGAGGTGGGGTGGTATATTAGAAAGAGCATCCAAATCCCCCAATTCTAAGCCCTATTTGTCCAACTATAAGTCCTGAGGCATAAAGTAATTCAGCTATGCTAAGGTGAAGCTATTTTCTGCCAATTCCATAAGGTTGAGAGGTGGGCATGGTGATGACCAAAAACATGATATTGTTGTGTGGGAATGCTTTCTAAGTAGCCACATTTTATTATGAGATAAGTTTGTGGAAAATGCTACAATGAGCAGTTGACACTCATCTCACTTGCACCTAATCTACATAATAGATACTGTTGTCACTGTTCTAAAGCTGTAGAAATTGTGGATCAGGAGAGCTAAAGTGATTTAGTGTTGATTACGTAGAGAGAAAATCAAGCTAGATTTGGACCTGTATGGCTCTTTCCACCACAAAATTATTTTCAGTTCAGTTCACACACACACACACACACACACACACACATGCAGAATCTGTATTTATATTCTCTAGACTTGTCTACTTTCCAAAACATCTCCTTGTCCTTCATATCTGACCATACAATCTTTAAACAAAATCCAGCCACTTCGGTATCTCTGTCCTTTACCAAGAAATCTATTATTCTAAAAACATATGCATATATATACAAACAAACTTCTGGATGTTTTAGCTTGGGGTGAATAATCAGAAGATGAATAAAGTGACTGAAACAAAGTAAATTGAAAAAATGAAAGGAATAATATTGCTGAAGCTACAAAACATTTAGAAGTCAATAATCTCAGGACAGAGAAGCTTATTGACATTTGAACAGAAATGAGAAATCAAAGAGATGAGAATGGGGAGAAGAAAATGATTCTGCCTTTTAAAAACACAAGGAAGGAGGGAAAAGAACAGCATAAGCTAGGGAAGTAATTATGCTAGAATACATTTAGTCTCAGAAAAAAGTTCTTTGATAACCAAAAACACCACTTTATAAACTTAGAGATTTAATAGTCATATAAGTTCATTACAGATATAATCTTTACCATGCTGGAAATAATTGAAAAACAGTCACACAATTGACCACTTTACGGCTTCTTTGATTTCTCCAGACTGTTTGAAGTGTTGAATTCTGGAAAGAATTTGAAAACTGGGCATACCAATCCTGACCAGCTAATTGTCAATGAAGAGAATGAATTACTTGGCAATAATATTAAAGCTGAAAGAGGTCCCAGGGAACAACTCTAACAAAAAAAATGGGCTGACATGGGATAAAAGCTTGACTAGTGACAGCCATGACTATTAAGATGTTGAGCCTGAGTTCAAAGGGAGGACAAGATCAACTTCATATCTGGCAATCTTTAGACAGGGTCACCACCCTGTACCAAGCATGTGCCAACTTATTCAGATGTGATATTTAATTTCATATATCCTTTCTTCACCCACCAAAGTTTTAAAATGCTATCAGATTTGTTTACCATGACTTGTACCTGAATTTGTTCAAAAAGTTTTCCATCCAGGTCATTAGTTGGCCATTATCAAGCTACAAACAAATGTAAGACAAAGCAGCATAGACAGATATTCTTCTAGAGCTATAGATACTCACCTTATGGGACTCATTAATCCCAAAAGCTGATAGAGCTTTAAAATAGAGATAGATTGCAAGCAGGTTTTGATAATTCTTGGATGACAGCTCATAATGGATTTTTTTTAAAGGGGTCCAACAATTATCTAGTGAACCTCTACTAGGGTTGCCACATAAAACACAGGACACCCTGTTAAATTTGAGTTTCATATTAAAAATGAACAATATTTTAGTATAAGCATATTTTATGCAGTATTTGAAACTTACTAATACTAAAAAAGGTATTGTTTATCTCAAATTGAAGTGTAACTAGTCATTCTGATTTGTTTGGATTTTTGTTTTGGGGTTTTTTTTCTTGATGGTTTCCTCACTTTCTTGCCTGCTTGTTGTTGCTAAATCTGGCAACTGCAATCTCTTTTGTTGTAGAGTACTATCTCCCATGGGTTAGTTTTTTAGTTGGTAAGGAAAAAATTTTCTGTCTTACAAATTATCATGAAAAATCTCCTAAGTCACTCAAAGTCAAGTCTACTTGATTTAATGTCATTGTAATATCTATCAATGATTCCAGAAGATACCATTTCCCCTATGTCGAAGAGTTCTCTAAGTACAAATTGTTAATATTTCCCAAATGCTATAACATCTCTGCCACACACCTATGAATAATATTTTCCATTTCCTTAAACACATCAGTTCCACATTTTTCTTCCCCAAACACCTTCTTCCCAGAACTTTCCACCCCTTTTCTCCATTCTGTATTTTCCAATCTAGGCCTGCTGATCAACTGACATTCTGGGTCTTTTCCTTTGCAGTTCTCCTGTGTTGGAGTTCTTGATACCGTGTTTGCTCTTGTTGTTGTTTACCCAAATGTTGATAAGAGTACACCGTCCAGAATTTTCCTAGGGGAGGCGACCCTTGGAAGTAAATATGTTGAGTCCTTGCAAGTTTGACAGTGTCATTTGTCTATTCTTATTTGAGAGACTGAGTAGAATTTTAGCTTGATAATTATTTTCACTCATAATTTCACTGGTCCATTGCTTTGAGTTCCCAGTGTTGCTGATGATGAGAAATCTGATATCATCCTGACTCCTGATTCTCTACATGTGACTTATTTTTTCCCCTTTTGAAGCTTTTAGAACTCATTCTTTAATTTGGAGTTTTAAAACATTGTGATCTTTAATTTTTAAGTGTGGGTCTAATTTCATACACAGGGTTGAGGACTTGTATTAGTTTCCTAGGATTGTGGTAACAAAATACCACAAGTTGGGTGGCTAAAGCAACAGATATTTAGTGTCTCACATTTCAGGAGGATGGAAGTCTGAAATCAAGATGTCAAAAACTTTGTTTGCTCTGGAGACTCTGAGGTAAAATCTGTTCCATGCCCCTCTTCCAGCATCTGGTGGTTGCTAGAAATCCTTGCCAGTCCTTGGCTTATAGCTCTATGACTAAAATTTCTGTCTATTGTCACATGGGCTTTTTCTGTGTGTCTCTTCTGTGTGTTGCTCTGTGGCCTTCTTATAAAACACCAGTCATTGGATTTAGGACCCACTCTAACTTAGCATGACTTTATCTTAGTTTAACCAATTATATCTTCAAAGACTGTGTTTCCAAATAAGGTTACATTCTGATGTTCCTTGAGAACACAAATTTGGGTGGTCATTATTTAAACCACAACACTGCTAAGGGGGGCCTGGCTGGTATGGCTCAGTGGATTGAGTGCCGACCTGCAGACCAAAGGTTTGTCAGTTCAATTCCCAGTCAGAGCACATGCCTGGATTGCAGGCCAAGTCCCTCGTTGGGGGCATATGAGAAACAACTGATCTATGTTTCTCTCCCTCTCTCTCTCCTTCCTTTTTCCTCTCTCTAAAATTAAATAAATAAAATATTTTTTAAAAAGCACTGCCTAAGGGTCCCTTTCATTCAGGAGCTTACTGCTTCCACTTTCAGATGTTTTTCTTAATTAATTCATGTTTTTCTTCCTTCTCCTTTTTCTAGTTTTGCTCTCTGAAATTCTTTTTTTTAAATATATTTTATTGATTATGCTATTACAGTTGTCCCATTTCCCCCCTTCTCTCCCCTCCACCCTGTATCCCTTCTCCCACCCACGTTTCTCCCCTTTAGTTCATGTCCATGTGTCATACTTATGAGTTCTTTAGCTTCTACATTTCCCATACTATTCTTGCCCTCCCCCTGTCTATTTTCAACCTACATTCTATGCTACTTATTCTCTGTACCTTTTCCCCCTCTCTCCTCCTCCCACCCCTCTGCTGCTAGCCCTCCATGTGCCCTCCTTTTCTGTGGTTCTGTTCCTGTTATAGTTGTTTACTTAGTTTCTTTTGGTTTTGCTTTAGGTGTGGTTGTTAATAATTGTGAGTTTGCTGTCCTTTTACTATACATGTCTTTTCTTTATCTTCTTTTCTTAGATAAGTCCCTTTAGCATTTCATAAAATAAGGGCTTGGTGATGATGAACTCCTTTAACTTGACCTTATCTGAGAAGCACTTTATCTGCCCTTCCATTCTCAATGAGAGCTTTGCTGGATAGAGCAATCTGGGATGTAGGTCCTTGTCTTTCATGACTTGGAATATTTCTTTCCAGCCCCTTCTTGCCTGTAAGGTCTCTTTGGAGAAATCAGCTGACAGTCTGATGGGAACTCCTTTGTAGGTTACTGTCCCCTTATCTCTTGCTGCTTCTAGGATTCTCTCCTTCGTTTTTACCTTGGCTAATGTAATTATGATGTGCCTTGGTGTGTTTCTTCTTGGGTCCAACTTCTTTGGGGCTCTCTGAGCTTCTTGGATTTCTTGGAAGACTGTTCCCTTTGCCAGACTGGGGAAGTTCTCCTTTATTATTTGTTCAAATACGTGCTCAATTTGTTGCTTTTCCCCTTCCCATTCTGGTACCTGTTGTGCGTGGGTCACCGGCCAGCAGTGACCACAGAACGCTGTGGATGGCTCGCCGAAAAACACGCGAGAAACAAACATACATAGAGACAAACTAGTTTCTGTGGGGAAGCAGGGACGAAATGGCCACCACCCCCCTAGTGGGGAGGGCCCTGATTTACCGTCCATACACGCTTTTATTGGGCTCATTTTGCATAATAATTCAGGTAAAGTAAAGTACTTATCAGGGGGAAGTAAGGAACTATAGAAAACAAGGAACTCTGCTGGTCTATTGAGTCGGGGTCAAAGAGCTGTAAGACTTTGAAGAACAAACTTCCTCCTTGGACCCCTCTCATTTAACTGAGAGCATTCTAAACAAAGAAGGTTTCACAGTAATTTACATGTTCTTTCTTAGGCCTGATCACCCAGGGAATCTGCCCTTTCAGCACAGAGCTGCACCACCCTGTCATTGTTTCAGGCTTAGCACGGGAACTAAGGCAATAAGGAGATTTTCTCCCAGACGATGAGAACTCAGGCTATGTCAAAGCCGAGGAGCGAGGGTCCGTCACCCTCTTTTGCTGCAGCCCCCTAAGTCCTTCCTTTGGGGGGCCTCCCAAAGTGATCGTGCCTGCCTTAGGTCATTCCCCCCGTGGGGAATCTTACCCGTCTTTGGCTAACCGACCAAGCTTTTGGGGGTTCAGTTATGAATAAAGCAGCAGAAGTAGCATTCCTGCCAGGGAGATAAGCTTTTGTCTCTTTGCTGGCTTAGGGTTCCAAGGGCGTTCCCTTAGCCTTAACCTAGGCGGGGGTTTCAGCTTCTGATACCAGTCAGGGCGGTTCCCAACAGGTACCCCTATAATTCGGATGTTGGAACGTTTAAAGGTGTCCTGGATGCTCTTAAGCTTTTCCTCGATTTTTTGAATTCTTATTTCATCATGCTTTTCTACTTGGTTGATTCTATCTTCCTTCTGGTCCACTGTATTGTCTTGAGACTCAGATTCCTTCCTTTCACTATTGGCTCTCCTCCGCGTATCTTCCTGCATCTCTTTTATGGTAACCTGCATCCTTTCATCTAATTTGCGCCCAAAATCAATCAATTCAACTGGTGAGCTTTCTGATCACCAGTGTTTTGAACTGCTCATCTGATAGATTGGCTATTTCTTAGTCACTCAAAAGGATGAGTCCTGGGGGACTGATCTGTTCTGTTGGAAACATATCTTTCCCTGTCTCTCCTTTTTTTTCCCGGTCTGGTCACTCTAGTTACGGTGGGGGGCGGAGCCTTAGGTGTTCACTGGGGCTGGGCACCCCAGTCACTAGATTGTGACGTTATATGTGGGGGCGGAAGTGGGGACAGGATGGAACAATGGCGGCAGTTCCGTTCTCCTGGGCTCAGACCCTTCTCTGGGATCCTGGGCTGCGAGCTCTGCCCTGGTCCACAATCCCTGCCTCACTGGGTCCCCCAGCCGCAGCTTGCGTACTCAGGGATCACCGCTGCGTTCCTGTGCCCCGGATGGCTGTTGCACCAATTTCGCGCCAAATTTTCCCCGACCTCCGCGCGCTGCAGACCCGCACCAGCCCCGCGCCCGCCCGGCTCGTCTTCTCCTACCAGTCTGGGTGTACGGGTCTACTTCAACTTCTTGGCTGTCCGACTTCCATTCAGATAAATCCTCTGTCAGTTCTGAGTGTCATTCTATCTGTAAATTATTGTTGTTCTAATCTTGGTTGTGTGAGGAGGTACAATGCGTCCACCTATTCCTCCATCTTGCCAGAAGTCCTGCTCTCTGAAATTCTTATTATTTGTATCTTGGGCTTCCTGGAATCATTCTCTAATTTTCTAATCTTTTCTCTGTTATCCATTTTTCTTTTTTTGTTATGCACTTCTATAAAACTGTTTTTATTTTAAAATATTATATTTATTTATTTTTAGAGAGAAGGAAAGGGAGAGAGAAAGAGAGGCAGAGAAACATCAATGTGTGGTTGCCTCTTGAGCACCCACTACCAGAGACTTGGCCCTCAACCCAACATGTGCCTGGACTGGGAATCAAACCGGCAACTCTTTGGTTCGAAGACTGGCTCTCAATACACTGAGCCACACCAGCCAAGGCCAGGGCTAAACTTTTAATTTCAGCTTTCGTTTTCATTTCAGTTCAGCATTTAACTTCTAAAAGTCTTTTCTCTTTCTTAGAGTTTTTCTTTCTATATCATCTTGTTCTCAGATCATATATGCCATATCTTGTAATATCTCTGAGGGTATTGATTACTCTCTGTTATTGCCACTGATATTGTTGAAAATGTCTCTGTCTATCAAGTTGAAGGCTTTTCTCAAAAGTGTGGCGATCCTTGCTCTTCTTAACTAAAATGCGAGATAGTAAAAAGGCAAATTGAAATCTCTTTATACAAGAATGGGGTTAGTTGCAGGATGGTGACAAAATAAGCCACTTCTCAATGCAATTTCTCCAGAAAAAAAAATATCCAGTCCCTTGTCAGGGATGGATGGGGAAGGTAGTCTACTGACTGAGAGAGTAGAACAAAAATCTAGGCTCTGATAGCACCACACATATTTTTTTCTACCAGTCTCTGTTTCTTCAACCCCATTCATCACCCCTGCCCCTGGTAATAGCTTCTTGGATCAATACAAAGTAAGAAAGCAATCTGTTTTTCAGGGCTTAGTGTATACCAGGCACTTTAAGAAAGTCTCATTTCAGGCCCAGGCTGACGTAGCTCAGTGGATTGAATGTGGGCTGCAAACCAAAGTATCGCAGGTTCGATTTCCAGTCAGGGCACATGCCTGGGTTGAGGGCCACAGCTCCCAGCAACCGCACATTGATGTTTCTCTCTCTCTCTCTCTCTCCTTCTCTCTCTCTCTCTCTCTCTCCTTCCTTTCCCTCTCTAAAAATAAATAAATAAAATCTTTAAAAAAAAAAGAAAGTCTCTGGTTACATTTTGCTTGCTTCTTTGTTTTGTTGTTTAGGTTCCTGTTAAAGGTGAGATCATATGGTATTTGTCTTTCACTGCCTGGCTTGTTTTGCTTAGCATAATGTTTTCCAGCTCCATCCAAGCTGTTGCAAAGGGTAGGAGTTCCTTCTTTCTTTCTGCTGCATAGAATTCCATTATGTAAATGTACCATAGTTTTTTGATCCATTCATTTACTGATAGGCATCTTGGTTGCTTCCAGCATCTAGCTATTATAAATTGTGCTGCTATGAACATTGGGATGCACAGGTTCTTTTGGATTGGTGTTTTAGTGTTCTTAGGATAGAGTCCCAGCAGTGGAATCGCAGGGTCAAAAGGCAGATCCATTTTTAGTTTTCTGAGGAAGTTCCATACTGCTTTCCATAGTGGTCGTACCAGTCTGCAGTCCCACCAACAGTGCACTAGGGACCCCTTTTCTCCACAACCTCTCCAACACTTGTTGTTTGTTGCTTTGTTTATGATGGCCATTCTGACTGGTGTGAGGTGGTATCTCACTGTGGTTTTAATTTGCATCTCTCTGATAGCTAGCGATATTGAACATCGTTTCATGTGTCTTTGGATTTTCTGTATGTCCTCCTTGGAGAAGTGTCTGTTCAAGTCCTTTGCCCACTTTTTAATTGGATTCCTTGTTTTCTTAGAGTGCAGGAAAAAAAAAAAGAAAGTCTCACTTCTAACATTTGAAGCTGCCATCACCGAAAGCTTCTCAAATATTTTTTTGAATAATGATAAGAATAACTCAAAATGTCCTACCTTATATGATGTGAAAAGAAAGAGATGGCATTTGCTAATAGCCCATCAAAGCTGCTTTGGGGAGTTCCAGAACAGCTATGGGGTGAGGATACAATATGGAGTTTAGAAATTCCTAAATGACTACGGATATAATACTAATTGGGCAATAATATTGCTATTGGACTATACATAGATAAGGTCAGTGCGGGTGGTATGTGGGAAGGATGAGGCTTCCATGCTCAGGACATTCGTGATCAAGAACTGGGGCCTGAGTTTGAGTCCCAGATTATATATCTTCTTACCAGCTCTGGCTCCAATTTCTAACTCATGCTGAATTCTCCTGCTTTGCTCAGAATCCCTTCCTTGCTTGCACTTTTTTTGAAGGGTGTCAGGCTACATTGGATACATCCTAGTGCCTTCACACCACAAAGTATGAAGGCAAAAGATAATGTATAAGCTCCTCTATAGATGTTTTAGGAAAGAGTGATTGGACAGTGGTAAAAGAAGGGGTACTCACTCATCACAGAGATGGACTAAAGTCTGGATTTGATCCACCATGTTTTCTTTCTTTTTTTTTTAACCCTCTGCAACTGCCACTGGCTCTCAGCTTGTCTCTAGCCAATTTGCTGGCTAGCTCTCCTTCCTCCAAGCCCACTTGCCTCTTTCCACAGTGGCTCCTGAGAGCTCTCAGATTCATTATGATGAGAATTTAGTTCTCATTATTTCATTTTTCTACTTTGAGGACCTGTACAGAGCCCATCATTTTGTTGATAAATGGCCTATTTAATGCCTTTTGCTAAGCAAAGGTTATCTGATCTAGAAAGAAATGTTGCCAACCCTTAGAGACAAATGTGGTTACACATGTTTTATTGGTAAAGAACAGTCTGTTTTTCTCATATTCACAGACTCAAATAAGTGTGGTCACATTTTTATGACTATATATGTGTATATCCACATACATATTTACATATTTCATAAAAGTATGTATGTATGTTATAAATAAATATAAATATATATTATACAAACTTACATGTGTAGAGAAAAATAAAGAGAACTTTAGAATAGTATTTACTAAAATTGTAAATAGAGCAATAGAAATTATCTCTGGAAAGTGCTGCAAAGAATAGCTTTGGTTCACTGCGTCTTCACAGGGATGTATTACCCAAATAATGAGAAAATAAAAACAAAGTTATCTCCATTTAGAAAAAAAGGTAAATTGAGTATTTGTCAGATGAGTAATAAATATAAAATGTCTAAAGAGGACCTCAGAGAACTTAGAAAGAAAAAATACATTTATAATAGAGAGGGAGGAAGTCATAATATTACAAAATTTACTAAACAGAAGATAACACATCTTATGTAACTTTCCCATAATAACAAAACAGAGGGCCTAAGTGCATTTCATGAAGCATGAAAAAAATAAAACTAAAGCTTAATGAAGGCTAAAATGACAGAATTTCATTTTAAGACTTGCAAAATCTATGCAGTCTGGAATTGCATTCATATTAAGGAAGTGGGTGGCTCATACTTGCCTTCCCAACTTACCTCTTTATGGATATCTCTGGTTTTTCTACCAGATTAATCCAGTTTAGATCAGTTTCTTTATGTAGAAATGTTAAATAAGCTAAGTAAGTTAGCCAATTTGGTTGATTTTATAGAAAAATGGTAGTTATGTACACAATCCCACATCCCATGAAGACAAGGGTTGAGGCCCAAATTTCACTGCAGTGGTTACCATATGCTCACTTCATCTCTTCTTCACACTCTGAAGATGATGGTTACATTGGGAAAAAATATGGATTCCAAGAAGCTAGAATGATCTCAGTTAAGAAAAGAGAGAGAGAGAGAAGAAGATGGGGAGGGTAGAGAGAGAGAGAGAGAGAGAGAATAGGGTATAAGTTACATAAAGCTTTAAAGTTCCTGAACTTATTTTTTTCCAATTATAAAAAGGCAAACATTATTGAAAATGATTCTTTAAAAAGTTGATGAGGTGTAATAATAGATCGGGTTATAATGAAAAAAACTAAAACCACTGTATTAAACATTTGTAATCTTTTTAACAGCCTCAAAGAGCTGACAAAATAGAAAGGAAATACTAAGTAACTTCTAAAATAAAGAGGTAAATGGAAAACTTCATAGTTGCTTTAGCACTGGAGCCACTGGCAAATCGGAAAGGAACTGAGCTGTGTTTTGGATGGCTGTGTGGTCTAGGGAACAAAAGTTAAAGCAGGGGGCCCATTCAGTCTTGTGTGTCTGTAAACCAACTGCCAAAGCCATTAGGCTGAGGTCTCAGAAGGCTACATCATCAGGGAAAAGATAAATCAGGAGTATATCCACCCCCTCTGTTCTCCACCCTAGTAGTTTTCGAGAGATGTACCTTGGCAGTGAGCAGAGCAGGAGAAAAGAATAGAAGAAAGAGAGAACTGTCCCTAAGAAAATGTAAGCCATAGATAGGCTTTTTCAAGGATGTACAGCCCCAATTTTGTAGTACCTAAATGGTCAAAACATATAAACTTATTTTAAATTAAAGTAGTTCTTCAATCATAAGGAACTACCTTCACTGCACCCCTACCACCCCACCCCACCCCACACACAAATAGTTGTTTATGAGCAGTGAGCAGCACGCAGACAACAAGTATGTAAGGAAATAATGTACCATGAGTGAGAATGAACAGAAATAAGCAGTACCTAAATATTTCGGATATTATAATTATCAGACATGAATTATAAAAAGTTATGTTTCTATGTTTAATGAAATAAAAGATAAATTTGAAAATAAATTAATGGTACAGGGAATTATAAAAAGTGTGTTGTAGATTTTAAAAGAACCAAATTGAATTTGCATAAATAAAGAAAATACAATAACCAAAATTTAAAACTTTTTCAATGTCTGCAACTAGAAAAACTGATATGATCAACATATATTTACAACAGTTTATTAATTACAAAATACTGTGTTAAGTAAGCATTAGAGTTAAAAATACACGTTATCACATGTGAAATATATGTTCTTTCTTGAAGAACAAGAGCTTCATAAGGGTTTTGTAAGGGCAAGATGGACCTGAATTCTAACCTGATTTTTCTACTTGCTTGCTGTGCAGTTTAAACAACTTATTTAAAGCCCATCTGAGGTTCATTTTCTGTTTGTAAAATGGAGACAATAGAATCAAAAGAGGTAGCACACAGATAGCAGTGACAGTGTGCATGGCATTTGGTAGATGCACAGTAATGTAAGTGTGATTGCATTAAGTGAAATTATTTTTTTGAGGCACTGGAGAAACTTTGCAAATAACATTTAATTTCAAATTACTTGTGAATCTACATAATCTTCAAAGCCAGCAAAGTGCTGAAATCTATCTTTTGATTTTAATATGGTTACCTAACAATTTGTGGAGAATATTACTAGTGCCCTACCCAATATGTGTCCCCCCTTCCTCCTAACATAACCTAAAATGTATCTGTGGCAGTAATCCGCTGAGCTAATAGTCTGTCTCCCAGGCCCTTGGAAGTCAGAGTGTCCATGTGGCATACATCTGGTCAATAAGGTATTAACCATGCTGCTGTATGACACTCCCCACAAGCCCATTTGGCCTTTTACCCCTCCATCACCTTCCTGCCTGGAATGCAGATGCAGCTCCTAGATGTGCAGCAGGCACCTTGTGAGCATGAGAGAAAGCCACACAGATGGGCAAAGAAGGAACATGGATGGAGCCTGGGTCTCCGTCACTGGGCTGCGATGTCAATCCAGTACTGCCTATTCCCAGACTACTTCTCATGTGTGACAAGTAAACTTCTTATTTAAGTTTTATAGGCTTTTTTATTACAAGCTGTATTAGCAGTGTTCTCCAGAGAAACAGAACCAACAAGATGTAGATGATGATAGATGATAGGTAGATAGATGATAGATAGATGATGATGGATAGATAGATAGATAGATAGATAGATAGATAGAGATAGGTAGATTTATTGTAAGAAGTGGCTTACATCATTATAGAAGCTGAGACATCACAAGATCTGCAGTCAGCAAGCTGAAGGACTAAGGTGTAAGCCTCAGTCCAAAAACTGGCAACCTTGACCTCTAAGAAAAGCCAATATTTCTATTCACATCCAAAGGCAGGAAAAGATGGACATTCTGGCTCAAATACTCAGGCAGGAGGAGTTGCCCCTTACTGGGAGGCAGGTCAGCCTTTTTGTTCTTTTCAGGCCTTTGGTTAATTGGCTCAAGGCCACCCACATTAGGTAGGGTGATCTGCTTACTCATCTACAAATTCAAATATCAATCTCACCCAAAAACACAGATACACTCAGAATAATGTTTAACCCTGTGGCTCAGTCAAGTTGACACAAAAAATTCAAGCATCACAAAAGCAGTCAGATATAATTCTGATACACCAATACAGACCTCCTCCTGGGCACCTGTAAAAGAAAATCCAAGCTCATTTAAGAATAAGCTTCTTATTCTTATTCATTCTTCGTATTCTTAATGTATAAGAAGCTTGGAGATGAAGTGTCCCCATCACCTACAGTTTTATATTTAGAAAGTCTAAGAGGGGACAGATAGTGGAACATGGACACAAATATTAAGGGAGTTAAGAATAGTAAAGGAAATGGGCTACTGTAGTGTAAAATGTTAACTAGCCCTCAAGGAATAGCTGCAGTAAAAGTCTGGGGAATAATTAGAGAAAAATTATGAAGGACACCCTCCCCCAAGATGTCCTTTATAATTGCTGTGAAAGGAGTTTGGAAATCTCAGTTTTCAACTAGAAAGGAGATACAAGCCACAGGTCCCACCACTGGCCCCAAGAGAGAAAACAGAACCATGTACCTCATCACTACTACAAAAGCTGATGTTCTTAATCATTTTCCCTGTTACTTTTGAATTTGTGTATAATGAGCATGTAAGGCACAAATTTGTGTACACAATAAAAGTGATTTGATGAGCCCAAAGAAAGGTCATAATTTACATGTGACATTTGCTCACTCATTTATTTACTTGCTGGATAAATTATGGAGAGCATTCTACGTGTCAGGCTCTGGGGACACAAAGCCAGGCACTCTGTAAAGAGGTTCAAGGAGCCAGTTCTTCCTGTAAGAGTTAGTAATCTAATATTAACACTGACATACATGCAAATATTTCATGGCACAGAATAAAAGAATTCATTTAGGACATTCTCAGACAGTGAAGTATTTATGTCACAGACAAATTAGCTTAGCATTGAAGTTAACATTTGCAAATAAAAGTAATTGGGAATGTAATGAAATGTGTTTCTGCATGAACTTCCATTCCCAATCTAGCTGAACGACCTTGGGCAAGTAGCAGAGCCTCTGTGAACCTCATGCTCATAAAGAAAACAAAGATAATATCTAGCAAAGCAGATTCTTTGGTGATTAAACAACAACTTAAAGACATAACACATGCAGCACAGTGTGCAGCACAGAGTAATTAGAAAATGCTATTAATAGCTGTTCCTACAATCATCACAATTGTTGGATTAATATTAATCTCACTATAAAAGTAAAGGGCTGTATATACCACATGTATGTTTGAATTTCACAGACTTACTGTTCTGCTACCAAAGAGTCAAGGTCCATAAACTGAGTTCTCATCAAGGCAAAAAGGTTTATTTGAGCAAATACTATAGGGGGCTCAAAGTATAGAAAGAAACCAAATTAAGTGATACTTTTAAATGCTTTTCCAGTCATGGAATTAACTATGTCTATATCATATTATCAGCTACTGGTTTTCTGAAATCTCTCAGTCAATTAACCTTCTCCTTAAAATGAGCCCTTTTTGTATTGTTAAACATTATTTTCTAGGTCCTTCGTTTAAGACATTCATATTTCATTTTAACAACACTACTTTTATTCATTTGGTTACTCTTTTGTTAAAAATATATTTTTAGTATGTACTAATAGCTGGTTACTGTTTTGAATTTAATATGTTAAATAATATCATCAAGATAGACACAGTTCCTATTCCCAGGTACCTTAGTCAAGGCTGTTCCCTCCAAAATGTCTTTTGGATCCTTTCATGTCATACACTTTCTTGGCTGATCATTGTACCTTTCTTTCATCCCTTGAAGATGGATCATAACATAAGTATCTACTAAACTTTCATCTTTATTTATAGACTATATTTCATCAAGCTTATTTTGATTTCTGCTTCTGTTCACTAATTCTGAGTTTCTTGAATTAGTGGGCCCCAGGATAGACAGAAGTACAGATGCTTAATTTTGGTGCTTGGAAAACTGTGTTAAGGTTTGATTGAACAGTAACTCATTCCTCTGACACAAATGAGATCCTAATGCCATGTGATGATGACACATGAAAAGGAGGCTTTCAAATAAATTCTTTATAGTTTTCATCAACTCAGCAGGTAGAAGAGACTGCATATCTGCTCAAAGCATATGTTTATCAGGGACACATGTACTAAGATGTGAGCTATCACTTTTCCAAGCAAGATCTGAAACTCCAAGTACTTTCATGTTACAAGACATGAAAACGCACTGAACATTCAGTGCATGAATTATAGTCCTTTACTGTGTGGGAACCAGTGGGTAATTCTGTGCACATCAAATTTTCCATTTCTCTCGTGACGTTAATGCCAGCCTTGGCTGATCCCCTGAAAAGAGTAGTATACACAGACCAGGTATTCAGAAAAAACTCAGCAAATTTCTGGGAAGAATTGAAAGCATGTTTTGTTTTAAATGTTCATCTTCCTGTTCATGGGTGGGATGAGATAAACACATTTCCAAAAGTTCAGCAAAACATCTTCAGAAGTTAAACAGAAACTCCTAGAAAGCTGAAAGGTATTGATTCCTTCCAGCCCAGCAGCACTGTCCTAGAGGAGTATTTAACAAATTTAACTATATTGATGTCTTTTCTGAATCGCCTAATTTATACCCAGGAAGTAACTCACACAGCAGAGCTTGCCTCTTTGCTTAATCATCCACCAACCCCTTCAGAGCCCCGTCAGGATGATAAACTGGTCAGCAGGCAGAAGCACCCCTAAGTGCTCATGGGCTTGCAAGTTCTCTGCCTCTCAATTTGCCTGTCTCATGCTTGTCTGTCAGTGTCCACAGCAATCTGACCAACTGAATCTCTGCCTCTGTGTCTATCACTGTCCCCAATTCTCCCTTTCTCCCTGTTTCTCTGTCACTATGTGAATCTCTCTCTGACTCCCTCTGTTTGCGTCCCTTTCTTTCTGCTGCTCTCTATATCTATCTCACTCTCTCCATTTCTGTTTCTCTCTCTCTCTCTCTGTTTCTGTGTGGGCTTTTCTGTCTCTTTCTCTCTGTCTCTGTATGTCTCCCTCATACATGAGTTATTTTTCAATCCAATAGGTATACCCACCATCATATATTTTTTGCAAATACATATATATAAAATTCAAGATTTCTTAATGTAGAATCCACAGATGTACCCAGGAGCTCAGGAACCCCTGAAGCTGAATGTAATTTTTTGCCTATAAACATTTTTCAGGAGAAAAGTTCAGAGCTTTCAACAAATTCCCTAAGGAGTTCTTACCATACAGACAAAAAAAGTTTAATCATCAATGTGGTTTTCATTTTTAATAAATTATAAATTTATTGTAAAGGTTTGATTTGAGCCAATGCATACCTTACTAACCAAGGATACTCACAGGAACACACCACTGTTACATGAAAGTTCACAAAATATTTCACAATTAAAATGGTACAAATAACTGCTTTAGATGCTTAGAAATTCTGCCTACTGGGAACTTTCTCATTTGTCACTGATGTTATTTTTCTATCTTTTCATTAATATTTGAGACCTATTTATGACATAGTCTGATGAGCTCCATCTCCATAAATTTGTATCTTTCTGAATATTTCCACAAGAATCTTGTCTTTTCTAACATAGCTCCTTAAACAGACACTCATAGGTGAGGATAGAGACATGAAGCTTTTAGCAAGTCCCACGTTCTATTCTCTACAAGTAGTTCTACACAAGTTGTTCTAGAGAAAATTGTGAAGAGGTTATATACTGTTTGGCTTCTCAGCACAGAATGTGTTTGTGTGTTTGGCTTCAACAACTCCCCAAATGACAAAATGGTGAAGGTTAATTCAACATAAATACTTAACTTTAAAATACAATTGTCATTTTATTTTATTCTAAGTATATTTTATTAATTATGCTATTATAGTTGTCCCACATTGTCCCCCTTTGACCCCTCACTCCAGTACTCCCCATCCCTCCAGCAATCCCCCTCTTAGTTCATTTCCATGAGTCATCATATAAGTTCTTTGGCTTCTCCACTTCCTATTCTATTCTTAGCAACACCCTATTTTGTACCTACCAGTTATGTTTCTTAATCCCTGCACCTTTTCCCCCATTCTTTCCCTTTCCCCTTCCAGCTGATAACCCTTTAAATGATCTCCATAACTATGAATCTGTCCCTGTTCTGGTTGTTTGCATAGTTTATTTTTGTTTTTATGTTTTAAGTTCAGTTGTTGATAGTTGTGAGTTTGTTGTCATTTTAATGTTCATGGTTTTGATATTCTTTTTCTTAAATAAGATCCTTTAACATTTCATGCAGAAATGGCTTGGTGATGATTTCCTTTAGCTTTACCTTGTCTGGAAAGCACTTTATCTGCCCTTCTATTCTAAATGATAGCTTTGCTGGACAGAGTAATCTTGGTTGTAGATCCTTGCTTTTCATCACTTTGAATACTTCTTGCCTTCAAGATTTCTTTTGAGAAATCAGCTGATAGTCTTATGGGAACTCCTTTGTAAGTAATTCTTTGTCTTTCTCTTGATATTTTTAAGATTCTCTCTTATCTTTAACCCTTGGCATTTTAATTATGATGAGTCTTGGTGTGCTCCTCTTTGGGTCCATCTTGTTTGGAACTCTAAGCTTCCTGGACTTGTATGTCTACTTCCTTCACCAAATTAGGGAAGTTTTCTTTCATTATTTTTTCAAATAAGTTTTCAATTTCTTATTCTTCCTCTTCTCCTTCTGACATCCCTATGATTTGGATGTTGGCACTTTTGGAGATGTCTCAGAGTCTTCTTATACTCTCCTTGTGTTTTTTAAATTCTTGTTTCTTCTTTCTGTTCTGGTTGAATGTTTATTTCTTTCTTATGTTCCAAGTCATTGACTTGAATTCCTGCTTTATTCCCTTCACTGTTCATTTCCTGTGAATTTCTCTTTATTTCACTTAATGTAACCTTCATTTCTTCCCTTATGCTTTTGACATACTTAGTCAGTTCTCTGAGCATCCTAATCACCAGTTTTGTTTTTTTTTCTAATTACCAGTGTTTTGAACTCTGCATCTGATGGGTTGGCTATCTCATTTTCATTTAGTTCTTCTTTGAGGGGGTTTGTTCTGTTCTTTCATTTGAGCCATATTTCTTTGTCTCTTCAATTTGGCAGCTTCCCTGTGCTTTTTTTTTTTTTTTCTGTATGTTAGGTAGAGCTGCTTTGATTCCTTGTCTCAGCATAGCTGTTAAGTTGCATAGGAGGAGCCTTAGGTATTTGCGAGGGTGTGGCACCCCATTTTATAGCTTTATGGCTGTGTGTGATGGGAGGGATCAGAGAGGGGACAATGCCATTGCCTGGCTTCTGGGGGTTTGCCTGGCACTTGCCCCATTTCCAGTCACTTCACCTACTTTCCATATGCAACTAGTGCCATTCTAGCTGTTGCTCTGGTGGTGATTCCCAGTGGGTGAGTTTGTATATATTCTAAGTCCATGCAGGCCCTTTAAACAGACTCTCCTGAGACACCAGCAGTTTCTTCTGCCATCTCAACCCCCACTAACTTTGATAGCCAGAAGTTATGAGGCTTTATATTCCCAGTGCTGGAACCCTGGCATGGGTGGTCTGGGTTGGGGCTGGGATTACTCACTACAATAGTGTCTCTCCTGATTTTTATCTACCACACCTAAATGTGGGACCACCCTTTGCACTACCAGCACTGCCACTGCTCCGGCCACACTGGGTAATCTCCACTCTGACTCTGTGACTCTGCCCCTCCTACATGTTTATATGAATATGGCTCCTTTAAATCCTTGGTTGTCAGACTTCCATACAGTTCAATTTTCTGGCAGTTCTAGGTGTTTTTGTTTTGAGGTTGTAATTCTTCTTGTGGTTGTACAAGGAGGTGAAGCATGTCTACCTACACCTCCATCTTGACCAGAAGTCCCAATTGTCATTTTATTTATAAAACACATCTAAAAAGAAATGATTGCTTGGAAAAATGGGTATCTGAGCAGAGAATTAAAAACAAAAAATGGGTTGCTCAGCAAGGATGCTGGCTTCAAGAAACAACAGGAGGCCCAGGATAGAAATATTCTTTAATAACTTCCACAATGCCAAAAGACAAATCTTTCAGACTAGACTTCAAGGCTCCCTAGAATGTAACACTAAACTTCAGATGCATCCTGACCTCCAACATTCTTTAACAGCCAATTTATCTCTTTTATTCTCTTTTGAACCTAATATTCTAATATCTCTCCATATCTTTCTTCGCTATTATGGCAGAGAGAGTACAATGGGTCCACTGAGATCTCCAATGTGCCTGCCATCCACATCTTTGTATTATTCTATGCTTGGGTGTATACATCCAACCAATAGAATATGGCAAAGGGGATATATTATGCTATGTAAGACTGGAATCTCTCTCTCTCTCTCTCTCTCTCCCTTCATCCTGCATCTATATTGTTCACTTTGAAGAAGCAAGCTGTCATAAAGTTTATAGCCCCAAGAAATTCTGCCAGCAACTCAATGAAACCTGAAAGTTTATCCTGCTTCAGTTGAGTCTCTGATATGATCTCTGCTTCAGTTGAGTCTCTGATAGATCCCAGCCATTGTCAACACCCTGACTGCAGGCTTCTGAGATCTTGAGCAAGGAATCCCATCCAGCTTCCCCCAAATCCCTAACCCACAGAAACTATGAGATAATAAATGTGTGTTGCTTTAAGCTCCTAAGTTTGTTACACAGTAAAGAAAATTCATACTATTAGTTCTTTTCCCTTCTTCTAGAATTCTCTCACTCCTCCTTTGAAATCCTGTCCCTTTGTCAAGAATCAGATCCAAAATTTCTCCTTCATCTTATTCTCACCTAAAAACTGGCAATGTATCTCAGGGCTTTTCTAGTAGTTTGATTTTTCAGCCTTTCTCCAATGTCCCTTTCCCACATGCGTGACTTTGGACCTTGCTGTCTTGCAAGAATGTGTCTGCATGTTACTATGTGGATATACATCTGTATAGTTGAGCCATTTGGCCTGATTCCTTCTTCATGGCTTTGGTTCTGTTTCCCTGGGCACCTCACTCCTCCTTTTCCTACCACTCAACTCTCTTCCTTTCTCCACAGCAAAGGCATTCTCTGTGCTCTCCCTGACTTTAGCGAGACCACAGGTTTAGACCTGTGGCCTGGTTTCTCCTTGGCTCTAAACCCAAGCTGATTTCTTCAGCTGACCAAACCCTCTGTCTCAAGTTTAAGAGAAGGTATAAGGGCTTGAATCTGAGTGTTTCCATCAGTGGGCACAGGTCTCTCACCCAATCAAGAAAGCCTCACCACTGGTACACTAGAGCAACAGCTGTGACACAAGCCTCTCATCCGGCCTCCATCCACCATTTTAAACATTCTACGTTCAGATAAGCCAATACTCACTAAACATCAGGTGAATGTATAGCTGGCTTTTGATGCCCACAAGATATTATCCAGAAGGGAGTGTAAACTGGGAAAGTCTTTTTTGGAAGACATTTTGGAGTATCTATCTAAATATAAGAATTTATACCCTTTGACCAAGCAATCCCTTTCCACTCTGATTAATACCATAGAAAAATATCCTCATGGGTGTACAAGGCCATTCAGTGAAACATGGTTTCTAGGGTAAAAATCTGGGAAAATGTGGAATATGGATGAAATAAGTATGATATATATATATATATATATATATATGTATATATACATTCATACCACAGGCTGGTACGCAGCAATTAGAAAGGATGCTGGGACTTCTGCCTCCAGGGAAAGTAAGCAGACATACTTTTGTTTATTCCTCCTGCTAAATATAACTAAAAAACACTGGACATTATATATAAAAACAAACTTAAGGAAACTTGGAAAGGAATGAAGAAGGCAGATCTGTTGGGGGTCTGTGATCAGGGAGATGGCATGGCAGCCGATGTCCCAGATTTCCTTTTCTCTTTACACGTCCTGAAATTGGAGCTGAGGAAGCTCACAGACCACCTGTACATGAATGTTTGTAACATTCTTAATGGCCCCAAATAGAAATAAGCAAGATGTGCTTTGATGAGTAACAAAAGCAAATAAACATTTGCATACCCACACTATGGAACACTATGCAACAGTAAAAAAGGAATTATCTGTTAATACATCTAACAACAGAATGCATGTTTGGAGAGCTGTGTTGGGTGAAAAGAGTCAATCCCAAGAGGGTACATACTATAAAATGCTGTTTATAAAATGTTCTTGAAGTCACAAAATTATGGAAATGGAGAATGAAGTAATAGTTGCTGGGTTTACAAAGGGGGTGGGGGCAGGAGAGGAGGCGGTGAAGATGTAAGAGGCTGACACAGAGTCCCTGTGGTGACGGAAATGTTCTCTATCTTGACTGTAACAATGTCAGCATTTGGGTTTTGATATTGACCTTCAGTTTTACGAGTTGTTCCCATTGGGTGACACTGTGAAAGGATATACACAGGATCATTTTGTTTTTCTACATGTGAACTTACAATCATCTCAAAATAAAAAGCTTATTTTTTTGAAAAAGGACATATAATCTCTAATTCCTCCAAGATGCATTGTTAAAAAAAGTAAGTTTCAGAACTTGCCTAAGTATGACCCCATTTAGGCTAACAACATTAACTAAACTTTACAGAGACTTACTGGGTGGCAGGCACTGTTCCAAGTCCTTTCCATACATTCACTCATTTTATCCTCACTATGAGTTAGGCTCTACTATTACGTGCATTCTACAGAGAAGGAAATTGAGGCTCAAATAGCTCAGCCAAGGTAACTCAGCAGAGAACAGAGGATTTGAATTCAAGCTGCCAGACTCCAGGATTCATGCTCTAAACCTTTAACTAATTTGTCTAGCTCTCAGTCCAAAATGAATGTTTACATGTAAATAAGTAGAAAAGGGTCTTAATAGATATACATGAAAAGTGGTATCCTTCTAAAAAATTATTTGCAGGGGGAGCTCTAATTTGTATTCTTTGACACTTTACATAGCACAAATACGGCCAATTTCAAGCTACAAATGTGATGCCCCTAAACATAAGCATTGATAGAAGCCAGCTCTGACATATCACTGGTTGTTGTGTCCCAGTGTGTTACACCACAAATTGAAACTAGGATACCCCTGGGAAGAGGAAAGGAGAGGTGCCATATGATTTCACCTATAAGACTAATCTAATGAACAAAATAAACTAACGAACAAAATAGAACCACAGGTATGGAAACATGGAACAGCCCGACAGTGACCAGAGGGGTGGGAAGAGGAGGATATTAGTGGAAAGAAGGCAAGGAGACTTGTTAAAGAACAGGTATGAATGATCCATGGACATAAACAACAGTACGGGGATTTACTGTGGAAGCGGGGGGTGGGATGGGCAGAGGAGGGCAAAGAGGGATAAATTGGGACAACTGTAATAAAATAACAAAAAAATCTTTAAAAAAATGAAAACACAAAAAAAGTAAAAGTAAAAAGAATAATTTTACTTTCTAAATTAACTGTCTACAATGAGAATACACACATTGCTAATTTATTTTAAAAATAAAAAATAAAAGCAATTTAAGGATGTATCCTATTGGCTTAGAACTTAAAATCCCTTATGGTCCCAGGCCCTTCCAACATACAGGGTATGGCAAAAGTAGGTTTACAATTGTGAGCACATGAAACACAGGGTTTATTCTTATATTATTAGTTATTAATTATTATACTATTTTCCCTATAAACAACTGTAAGCCTGCTTTTGCCACAGCTATGTTCTTGTGCTCAAAACACGTCAATGCTCTCATTGCCCAAAAAACACCTCAGTGCCCTTCTCAGGACATACATGTCTTCTGAAGTATTTGGCCTTGGTCAGGTCCCAGCCTCACCTTGTACCTCTCCTTCCACAAACTCCTGGGCCTCGGACTACTTATCATACACTGCCTGTCACAACACCTTTGTTTATGCCATTTATGCTCTGGGTAGGCCATTCCCTCCCCATGTCCCCATGCATGTACCACAGCTGACATAAAGCCTCCCACTGCACTATACCCTCCTTGATAGCAGAAATCATTTCTTACTCATCCTTTTCTCCTTTAGTCCCCATAGCAACCGTACATAAGGGGCATTTTTTTTCCACAGTTTACAGGTAAGGGAACTTTGATTAAGAACTCATTCAATACATATTAATTATCTATTGCTGCAAATTACCTCAAAACTAAGCAACTTAAAACAATGATATTTATCTTTCACAGATTCTGTGGGTCAGAAATCTGGGCACCAGTGAATCCCTAGCCCACATTCTCTCACAAAGCTGCACCAAGTATTGCCTGCAGTCTTATCTCAAAGCTCCAAGGGGAAGGGTCCACTGCCATCCACTGATGGTTGTGGGCAGGACTGGTCTCCTTGTGGACTTTTGGACTAAGGGCCTCAGCTCTCCACTGACTGTCAGCTGAAGCTGCCTTTGGTTCCTTGCCCATCAGCCTCTCCCTAGGGCAGCTCACAGCAGGGCAGCTCACTTCATTGCAGAGCAAGTGAGAAGAGTCAGAGAGAAAAAATTCAGGTGAGAAAAGAAGCCACAGTCTTCTAAAACCTCTGCATGGAACTTCCTTCCCGCATATCTCCACATGCCTTGCTCCCTCGCTTCCTTCACATCTCTGCTCAAGGAGGCTTACCACTCCCTCAACATCCATCTTTATTCTCTTACCTTTTTAATCATCTGATATCATTTACACTTTTTGGTTTGTGGGTTTATTCCCTGCTGTCGCTCAGCACCCAGGACAGTTTTAGGTACATTGTATGCATTTAATACATATTTACTAAAAGGATGCATATAGTGAGCTAGAGAACACTGTGTACTCAGGCAGATAAAAGAACACTGGATATCCATGTAAAAATGCTGGAAATGTTAGTGTGTCTGCTTTTGGCCCCTGGGCGCTGCTAACACAAACAGTGCCCATGACCTCT
Organism: Phyllostomus discolor; assembly: GCF_004126475.2. Classification (NCBI taxonomy): domain Eukaryota; kingdom Metazoa; phylum Chordata; class Mammalia; order Chiroptera; family Phyllostomidae; genus Phyllostomus; species Phyllostomus discolor. The sequence goes on from NC_040909.2 coordinate 58,620,508, forward strand.
GCCTCCTGGTGTCTATGCCCTTGTGTAAACCTGTCCTTTTGTATAAGGGTGGAACCTAGTGACTTACTCTAACAAATGAAATGTAGCAAAAGTGATGGGATTAGGTAGCACTTCCAAGATTAGGTAATGGTGGAAGAGAGTTCCAAGCAGAGGGAACAGCAAATGCAAAAGCCCTGAGGTGGGGCTACGCCTGATGTGCTCAAGGAACAGAGAGGAGGCCTGGAGGGGAATGAGGGGGTGAGAGAAAGGGAAAAGGGTAGAGGACTTGGCAGGGCCTTGCAGGCTATGGTAAGAACTTTGGTGTTTTACTTTACATGTGTCAAGAAGCCATTGGAGGGTTAAAAGATTTCTTTTCAAGACCAACTCATGTAGTGAGAGACTGAAGTAATTTTTGAGCCTTTCTCTGGCCCTCACCACTGTCCTGACTTTGACAGTTTTTCTTTTATCTTTTTCAAAGGAAGGAGAATTTACAAATCGTCAGCAAATGACATACCCATATCAGGGTTCACCATCATGAACCTAACGTGTTTGCACTGAAGCCTTCGCTTTTCTCTTTTGGGCTTCATTTAGGAGGTCAACAGCAAGTTGCCAATGAAATGACAAAAAGATGTTTTTCCCTCTTTCTTTTTTTAAGCAAACCCCTTGGTTTTGTCTATCCAGTTTGACTAAGAACACACGGACACTAGCCAAAACGAAGTCCAAAATTGTACAAGATGAAAGCCAAGCTAAGCCATTGAGAGCACCTGTGTAAACAAACATTCCCACACTATCCAGTGTGTACCCAGGGAGTCCTTACAGCTTAAAGAGGTTTTGTGTCATCTATATGTGTCTAGATTTGGACTTCGTGCTTCATCCTCTCCTTCAGATTTGAAGTGAGTACATCCAAGTTCTGATCTGTCTATGGCAGGAGTAAAAGCAAGGTTCTCAGCCTCACTGCTCATAACGTTTTGGTCTCCATGATGCCTTGTTGTGGGGCTCACCTGTACACTCTTGGACATGTACTAGCACCTGGCCTCAATTCACCACTCTGAGGTGAATGCCAGTAACACCTTCCCAGTGTGACAGCCAAAATATCTCCAGACATTTGCCCTCCAAATATCTCTTGGAGGGCAAAATGGTTCCATTTGAGAATACAAATCTATAAAGGCTCAGGTGTGTGTTTTGGGGGAAGTTTCTAATGCTCTTTGGCCCACAGTTGTTCACCTAGACAATGAGAAGAATATTATCCTACATGCCTAAGAATAGGAAATTGGACAAGGTGACTTTCCAAGAGCTCTGTTCAAGAGGCATGCTTGCATAAATCTGTGATACTCAATGAAGCCATGACATTAATTGAGAGTATTCCTCTGATACTCTGAACTACTTGAAGGTCAGAATGAAATCTTCCACAACATTGTGTACCAATGTCCAATTTGTGACACGCAGTACATTCTTAACAAATATTGGCATAATTATGATTAAATATTACTCATAGTGTTCTCATGATTGCACTACTAGTCATCTTATGCCTAGCATACCTAGGTACTTAATAAAGGCTTAATGCTGTTATTAAATGTGGTAAGGACACCTTAAATCAGGTCCTTTGTTAATTCAAAAATGTTCAAGTTACTAACCTATTGGTCATTGACAATCATCCAAATACTGGACAGATGGATATAAATAGAACATGTCTTCTGCTCGTCAGAGAATCATGCTAAGTGACATAAGTCAGGCCCACATCAGACAAGATTCCACTCTACAATGAAAGATGTTATAGTCAAAGATGACAGAGGGTTCCAGAGACAACTGTATAACTCTGCCAACCATTTCCTTGCATGGATCTCTAGGGTAAGGAATAGTGGAAAATTGAGGTATATTAATAGAGTAAACTATATTTTACAGAAATTAAGTCATTTCTTGGTTAGAAGTCTTCGTGAGATGGGTCACACATTTCCCCAGCTTCCTAACTGAATCACATGTATAATTGAATCCAGTGATCGCTTCATGTTGAGTGTCAACTTTGACACCTATTTGTTTCCAGGAGAACTATGTCAAGAATGATGCTAAGGCCACATTCACGCCCATGCTCAATGTCATCATGAATCCAGCATGAAGAAATGGTTCACTTTCAGATATTGACCATCTCTGATTTAACCTCTTCTTGAAAAATCATGATAACATTGTAAATATGGTCCACTATGTCAGTAAATGATAATGCCATAATTTTATTTGCTTGAACATAAGTCTTTGGAATCATCCTAAACTCCTCTTTAACTGTTACAGGTCACATCTAAATTGTTAGCAAATGTTACAGTGCTACCGGCAGCAAATATACACCTCCACTGCTTCCACCCAGGTACAAACCTCCATCATTTCTTTATCTCCAGCTACTCTCCTTTCCACAATACTATTCCTTAAATCACCAAGAAACCTCCCAACTCAGGACTTTTGAGCTTCTAATTCCCTCTAGCTGGCATGATCTTTTACCAGGTAACTTTACAGCTGGATCCCTTACCTCCTCCGGCTTCTCAGTGAGGCTTTCCCTAGCCTTTCTATTTACAATTGCAACTCCAGCATCCTTCCCTTTCTGTGACTTATAGGTATCACTCATCATCAGCTGATATCCTAATGTTTTTATCGTTTATTTAGTGGAGACATCTCCCCACTAAAATACATGCTGCATGAAGACAAAGATTTCTCTCCATTCTATTTACTATTATATCTCCAACACCTAGAAAAGTGCAAGTGCATGGTGGCTGATTAATAAATATTTATCAAATGAAGAGTAGATAAACAAGTGCATGGTCAGAGCTATAATTCAAACACACTCAGTGATTGTGGTACTTTAGGAATCTCTTTGTTCCTACACTAAGTGATCCGGTACAATAATGCTTTGGCTACTTCATTACAGCAAGAGAGTCTGTCTGGAGGGGTACCATCTACTATAAAAGCTACAAACCACATGTAGCTTTTGACATTTAAGTTTACACTAATAGGTATTCAGTAAAATAAAAATTTTAGTTCCTCAGTCACATTAGCCATATTTCAAGTGCTCAAAAGCCACATGTAACTGGCAGCTACCATATTGGACAGCACATATGTAGAACATTTTCATCATTGCAGAAAGTTCTCTTGGCCAGCACTGTTCTGGAATATTCACCCACACTACCCAAAATTAATTACTATAATTAATTTGATGATTTAGAGATCAGTTAAATCAGCTTGTGGATGTGGGGATGCATGGGGTTGGGGGGGAGTAGTGAGGGAAAATGGAGACAACTGTACTTGAAAAGCAATTAAAAAAAAAACCTGTGTACAACAAGAGGAGTATCTGTCAAGGCCTGAAGAATTCTTTCATGAGATTATTTGCCTGGGCTGATCCATACTGTATCCTTCAAAATCTTTTCTTCCTTCATTTTGGCTTTTTTTTTTTGCTGTTCCAAAGTGATGGATTTGTCCAGTAGATGGTCTGTAGTTCAATGACTTGCTATAGTACCACCTCTACCACATAAAAATTGCTCCCTGAACTCAGAACTCTATTTTGTCAACTTTCATAGATAACGGACATATGACACAACTATCAGAAATAAAGATAGATGTGGGAAAACATTCTCTTTGTGTTTGGGGATCAGAGGAGGGGTAAGTGGACAAGTTATGAAGACTGGTGGACAGAACATTGTAATGTCAATAATAGTTGATAGTCATAGTATAGGATAAAAAGGCACAGGAACATGGTATACATTTTCAGCTTGAAGATTTTTCTCAACTCAGGAAGAAAAGTCATATAAATTTGAATGTCCATCATCAATTTTTTGTCAGTATGTTATGGGACCCACATACTGCTTCACTATTGACCCCTCCCATATGTCCCCCCAGTGCTCTTTAAATAATCCAGCCAAGCCACCTGAAGAGGTCAGGGTGGGCAGGCATCCCTGGAAAGGACGTATTTTACCCTACCTGCCTTTTGTTCTCCCCTGGCCTGAGGACGAACAGATCTGTCACTGATGAGGGGAGTCTGCACTTCAACACTTGTAACCGTCACCTTCAGAAACCACCTCAGTCTCTCTCCCTCTTCTTGCTTAGTTACAAACTGCCTTCAGATCCATCTAAGGAACTGTATCTATCCCTTATTTACAGCAATCCCTGAGAGCCCTCAAGGCTAAGATCAGAGGTTGAGTTTAAATGAGCTACCTGTACAACCTGACCTAATTGTTAGCCCTGCTAAATAACTAAAGGGAAAATTTTAAGCAAACAATTTAAAACAACACCTAAGATGGTCTTTTAATTTACAATTAAAAGTTATTTATTTTTAAAACATACCATGTCCTGCATGGTGTAGCTTGTGGTTGGTTGGGACATTGTCATCTCATAACCGAAAGGTTGCAGGCTCAGTTCCTGGTCAGGGCACATACCTAGTTTGCAAGTTTGATACCTGATCCAACCCAAATGATCGCCAGCCTGGGCACATGAGGGAGGCAACCAATCAATGGTTCTCTCTTGCGTCGATGTTTCTCTGTGCCTCCTCACTTTAAAAGCAATCAGAAAATATCCTCGGGTGAGGATAAGTTAAAATACGATATGCTATGTTTTATGTGTTTTACCCCTTCTTTTTTATCCCTTCCATGGAATACTTTTGCTATTTCATAGCCGAAATGTTCTTATTGTTTTCTGAAGGCCAAATCTTTAACATGGTGGCTTTTTACTATTTAATGTTGTTTCATGAGTAACAGGATTGTGTCCTAATTTCCTTCCATGATTAATTGGCTCTTCCCTTATCTATGCCTCCATTCCATGTTTTAGAAAGTTGACCAGTGGATCTTCGAGAATCCCGAATAAGTCTTGTTCACCTTTTGTGTCCCTCATGGTACCTGATAGAGAATTGACCATGAACTTGTGTGCCATTCTTGAATAAATGTAGGATGAAAGAATGAATGAATAAATACAGAGTAACTAGTGGAAGACTCATCACAGCTCTTGTCCTGGGTGTCTTCACTTTGAGAATGCTCTCAGGGCCTGCAGTCAGAAACACCTTTATCAATGGGACTTGGCTAGTGTGCAGGATAATCTACCTTGGCTCAGTTCAAGAGTAATTGGGAACAGATCAAATAGAGATACCGTGTGAACATGGGGATGCAACACAGCTTTGAACAATAACAAAGACTCAGACAGATGCCATGTTCCTGAATGGGTGGGAAGAAAGGCAAAGCGCAGGTGCAATATGTATAATGTACCAGGGAACAAAGAAAACCTGAAATTGCTCCCTTTTAAGCCACATACCGGCACCTAGATTATCCTTTCTGAAATGGTTCTCAGTCACTCTTCTGTTGGTTTCTAGAGTGGCAGTGAAATTCAGTCTGAGCTCTAATTTAGCAGGCCACCATGCAAATGCAAATGTCAAGGTGGCTGAGCATCAGAGACTCTGCAAAGCTAAACTAATGCTCAAAGAATTAATGCTCTGAGCACTAATGCACTAATGCTCTGGCACTCCTTGCTCTGCCACTTGTTAGGTCATACTTGGCCATGATACCCAGCCAAGTTACGCCTCTGTACTTCAGTTTTTTCATGTACCTAACTCATGGGTTTTTTGTGCAGATTAGCCAAGTTGACAAATGTAAAGCACTAAGGATAGTACCAGGCATGTAGTATGTCATCATAAAGTTATTGATGCTATGACAATAATGACAATGATGATGATGTTAGAAAAAGGTGCTTTAGTTATAAAATGCAATTCTAGGATACAGCTTGTGATGTTGGGCAATCTTGATTGCATTCATAAGCCATATGTTCCATTACACATTCCAGACTAAGGGTTCCACTGTGCTTCCACATACATACACACAAGTGAGATGATTCTATAACACAGATGTCTGGTCCAGCACCACAAAAGCAAGAGGCAGAAGAATGTAGTGTTTACGAGTCAGAGTGGAGTGAGCTCAAACCCCAGCAATATCATTTACTATCCAGGCACTGTGGACAAATTAGTCAACCTCAATCTCTCCTCTTCTATGAAACAGAAAAAGCAGTTCCTATATTCCTAGTACTGCTGTGAAAATGAAATAAAACACTGCATGCAAACTTTTTAGTCTTTGGTGCAGATGAATTGTTCAGTAGAAGGTAGCTATCATAATGTATCTTTTTGGTTAAGATGCTGGTGGCAAACCTTGACCTGTTTCTTTGAATCCATCTCAGGACTTTGATTCAAAGGCCGCTCAACTCTCTGAACTGAAAAGTGCTCCAGGATCATTCACTCTATGGTCCTTTCTTTACAGATAAGAAAATCAGAGGCCCAGAAAAGGGAATTTATTTGCCCAAGTTTACCCATGAGGGTGAAGTCAGAACTGGGATTAGAAGACAGTTCTCCCGGGGCTCTGTTAGCTGTGCCCCATCACCCCTGCATGAACATGACCCTCCTCATTCCCAGTCACTGTTTTCTTCACCATGCCCACTGCAGCAGGTGCATTCCTGCCACACCTTCACTCTCAGCACTGGTTACTCAGCTTATAGTGTCACTGCTGGGGAACACCTCTGAGGATGTCCAACACTGTTCCCCTGGAACTGGGCCCCAGCAGACGTAGTCTGTTCACTAATGCACCTTGTATTAGCTTTCTTTTATTTTTTGGCTCACTTCCTAATCACCTTCCCAGTGCTTCCTGGGTGGAAAAGTCACTGTGCCCCCTCTATGGACAGTCCCACAGCATAGCACAGCACCTCTCTCCATCAGCAAGTACCCATAATTTTGCCAACCTATAAAATATCCCATTTTTCTAATCCCCTGCAAATTTCTCTTCCCACCATGTACTCTTCAAACAGAAAGTCCTAACCTCAATGAACTCAGTTCCTCATTTGCCTTCCCATATACATGAGTGGTGAGGGAAATCTTTTAGACTGACTCTAGGCTTAAGCTTTATAGCCAGGACAGCTAGTTCAATTCCAGGCTTCAGAGCCACTGCTAAATAGGATAAGCTATTTCAGCATGATGAGCTTTAGTTTTTCACATGTAAAATAAAGTAGTAATAGCTGCTTGAAATAATGTTGTGATAACACAATACAGTGTCTGTAATGCACAGACTGGCATATTGAAAGAACCAACAAGCAGCAGCAATACTGAACCTGTACTGTGTTGTTATCACTCTTGCTATGTAATGACTTCATTTGTTCCCACTGTCATGCCTCCTGAGGCTCTTTCCTGGGTGGCAGGCACTCTCAAAGAACATTTGTAGAAGCAAGCTTCCTCCCCTTTCATCATAAAGGACTGATTTGGAGTCTGTCTTTGAGCCACTAAGCAAGGAGAGAAATGGAGAGTCCTCTAAAAATAGAAACAGCCTGCTAACAAACCTGAAGGAATAGGCCTTGGGAGCCAAGGGCCATAGTAAAACAAGAAAAAAGCTATTGTGATGAAGTTTAAAGCTTCCTTGCAAAAATTATGCATGACTTTCTGCTTCTAATTTAAGTTTCACTATAACTTATTGGAGATCTTGAAAAAATATGTTGTTTCTCTTCATTGTTTTTGTAATCAGGACAAGTCAAACTCACACAGGAAATTCAACAGGGAGATGAACCCCTTGATATCTGTTTTAAAATACTAACACCATCAAGTCAGAATTCCTCTATTTTACACTGAGAGAAGAAATTATTTGTGAAACCACAGAAACCCATGAATACAATGAGCCTGGGATAGCAAAACAAAATAACAACTTCTGGCTAAGGGTGGGCTAACTGCTGTGACAAATAGATCCTAGAGCATATAGTAGCACAAACATAACAGATTTATTTCTGGCTTATAAGCAGGTCTGAGTAGGTAAATAGGGTGGTGGGGGTCCTCCTCATGCAGTCGTTAGGGGATCCAGACTGGAAGAGCTCTACCATCACCAGCAGAGGACTTCCATGAGTGCCTGGAAGCTGTCTTGATTTGATCCACCTGGCAAGGAAAGAGCCTAGAGGAAAGTGTGTGGGAGGCTTGTGGATCAGCCCCTACAAGTGCTCATGCATCCTTCCCAGTCCATTGACTAGAACTTGATCTAGTGGTCTCAGGGTATTTGAGGGAAGATGATATAAATGGTGGTATGTTCACAACAGTGTTTTCAACAGAACTCCAGATTTGATTCAAGAGCCATTACTTCTAGACCTAGCTACTAACTAGCAGTGATAAAGTAACTTAACACCTCTGAGTCAATAGGAGAAGTTGAAACCATTTTTATAACATGGATGGGATGGACAGTGTATGAAAGTCTCCTGGGTGTTTCTGAAACTACACAGTGACTCCAGGATGGCTTCCCTAGCCCTGCCCACCAAGTCAGGTTTCAGTATGACATCACAGCATTGTGTCCCTGGTCCAGCATCACTGGCACTGGGTACCAATGGCAGTGTATGGCATCATGGGTTGCTGAGATGGAAATAACCAGGCTATAGCAGATGCCTAAGGTTGCTTTCAGCTCCAACTTTTAACAATTAATACTCCTGCACATAAAAACAGTACACCAATTATTCCCCTAAAAAGACAACAGTTGTTATTGAAGAGAGGGGAAGCTGTCATCTGCACTTACCCATCATGTTCTTTATGTCTTCTGGTTATAGAACACAGAGATCCAAAGCCAACACCAAATGCAAGCAGAAGCTAGGGAAGGAAAGAGGAAGAAATCCCTGTGACGTTATATGAGATCCTGGATTTGAAGGTGCCTGAAGGCAGCAAAGGTCCTGACTTCCTAGGTCACAAGCTAATAATTCTTCTTTTACTTGTACTATCTTAAATTTTATTTCTGTCTTTGGCAAACAAGAGTCCTAACTCATACAAGTTCTTGGGTAATTAGCAAATTTGGACCAACAAAAGCAACACTTAAACATAAAATAAATGTTTTAGAGGGTCTTAATAATTACAACCCTGGCCAGGTAGCTCAGTTGGTTGGAACATTATCCCAATATGCCAAGGTTGTGGGTTCGATCTTTGGTCAGAGCATATACAAAAATCAACTAATGAATGTATAAATAAGTGGAACAACAAATCAATCTCTCTCTCTCTCACTCTCTCTCTTTCTCTCTCACTCTCTGTCAAGTCAATAAAAAAAAAATTAAACAGGAATAATACACAGAGGCAAAACAAGAACAAAACAACCAGAGAAGCTGACAACCTCTTTAGGTGTTCACTCACCTCCTTTCTAGAATAGTGCCCAAATATGACTTGGCTCCAACAACTTTCCATCTATAACTACTAGCATTTAGTTTTTCCAATTCTTTGGAGAAAAGACTCTAATTGGCCCTACTTGGGAAAGACACCTCTGCCCTTTCACAAGAATTCCTCAACCTCAGCACTATTGACATTTTTGTCAGGATAACTTCACTATGGGGCCTGTTCTGTGCATTGCAGGTCATTTAGCAGCATCCTGCTTTCTCCCACTAAAATGCCAGTAACACTGACTCCAGATATTGACAAATGTCCCTGTAACGCAAAATCATCCCTGGCTGAGAACCACTGTCTTACACTGATGAGCTCTGACTATGAGCAGGTCACACCAACTTGGTCACTGGGAGATTTGGGAAAAGCTAGACAGCCACTCTAGTGTGTGTCTACTCAGAAGATTTCTCCCTGGAATTTCAAACTCTCCCTGCAGATATCTATGGGCATCGCCATCTAGATATTATAAAATCAAAGAGAAATGCAGTATTTTCCCTTGAACCTGTTTCCTCTCTTATATTTGCTATTTTAAAATATTGCATATCATCATAGTGATACTTTTATTGTAATTAAGGCTTTACATAAAGAAGTGTGGAGGTAATATGCCACTGTTTTGATTAACCATCTAACAGAATTTTCACTGAAATCACTTGAGGAGTTCTGACCAAGATGGAGGCATAGGTAGAAACCCTTTGCTTCCTTGCACAACCAAAAGGAGGATAATAACCCATCTAAAATCAATAAACAACCAGAAGTGCCAGAAAATCAAACTGCATGGGACCCTGACAACCAAGGAATTAAAGAAATAGTCAACCAGAACTGCCAGACTAGAAAGGCAGTGGACCATGGGGGTGGGGCTGGCTGTGGTAAGGTGGCAGGCTATGCAGGACGGGCTGACTTAAGGGGAAAATGAGACTCAGAGCAGACTGTGGACTACAGCAGTTGGTGCGATGTGATAAACTCCCAGTCTCACACAAGAGAGTTCTTTGAAAAGCGCTCTAGAGATGAGCAAGACAACAGCATTGTTCCCTCTCTCGCCCCTCCCCCACAGGCAGCGTGGCAGCACAGCAAGGAGGGTTGCCCTGCCCTGGTGAACACCTAAGGCCCTGGCCCCTTATCAGCTGCATATCAGCTGCTCTGAGACAAAGAAATAAGGCCAAAATGAAAGAACAGAGCAAAACCTCAGAAAAAGAGCTAAGCGATGAGGAGATAGCCAACCTATCTGATGGAGAATTTAAAGCCCAGGTAATCAAAATGCTCACAGAACTGATTGAGCTTGATTGAGAAATGGAAGAACAAGTGAAAGATACCCAAAATGAAATAAAGCAAAATATTCAGGGAACCAACAGCGACAGGAAGGAAACCAGGACTCAAATAAACAATTTGGAACAAAAGGAAGAAATAAACATCCAACCAGAATAGAATGAAGAAACAAGAATTCAAAAAAGTGAAGAGAGTCTTACTAATCTCTGGGACAACTGGAAACATTCCAATATCCAAATTATAAGGGGGCCAGATGGAGAAGAACAACAGCAAGAAATTGAAAACTTATTTGAACAAATAATGAAGGAAAACTTCCCAAATCTGGCAAAGGAAATAGACTTTCAGGAAGTCCAGGAAGCCCAGAGAGTCCCAAAGAAGTTGGACCCAAAAAGGAACACACCAAGGCACATCATCCTTAAGTTACCCAAGATTAAAGACAAAGAGGCAATCTTAAAAGCAATAAGAGGAAAGGAAAGTTACCTACAAAGGAGTGCCCATAAGGCTACCACCTGATTTCTCAAAAGAAACCTTGCAGACAAGAAGGGGATGGAACGAAGTATTTGAAGTCATGAAAGGCAAGGACCTACATCCAAGAATACTCTATCCAGCAAAGTTATTATTTATAATGGAAGGGCAGATGAAGTGCTTCCCAGTAAGGTCAAGTTAAAGGAGTTCTTCATCACCAAGCCCTTATTATATGAAATGTTAAAGGGACATATTTAAGAAAAGGAAGATCAAAAATATGAACAGCAAAATGACAACAAACTCACAACTACCAACAACTGAACCTTAAAAAAAATAAAAGAAAGAAAAACAACAAAAACAAAAACTAAGCAAACAACTATAAAAGGAACAGAATCAGAGATATGGAGACCACATAGATGGTTTTCAGTGGGGAGGGGGAGGGGAAGAATAGGTGGGGAAATGTACAGGGAAGAAGAAGCATAATTGGTAGGCATTAAATAGACTGGGAGAGGTAAAAATGGTATAGGAAATGAAGAACTCAAAGAACTTTTATGTACAACCCATGGACATGAACTAAGGAGAGATGCTGAAGGCTTGGCGGGGTACAGGGTAGAGGGGGGATAAAGGAGAAAATTGGGAAAACTGTAATAGCATAATCAATAAAATATACTTTAAAAAAAGAAATCACTTGAAAAGATGAATGATAAGTTTTGGGGAAAATTAACTTTTAATTTGAAATCAGAATATTTTCCTACTAAATACAAAGGGAAATCCCTGTAATTTATTAAGAATTCTTCACCTTATCTTTTACCGTACACTTTTTAATTTTTAATAAGGTTGAGGTGCACAGCATTATAATTTGACATCTGTATACACTACAAAATGATCACCACCAGCAGCCTAGTTGTCATCTATCACCATACGGTTGACCCCCTTCACTCATTTTGTTCATCCCCTAACCCCTTCCCCTCTGGTAACCACTAATCTGTTTTCTGTACCTATGAGGGGTTTTTTTTGTTTTTGTTTGTTTGTTTTTTCATTTGTTTTACTTTTTTAGAGTCCACATATGAGTGAAATCATATGGTATTTGTCTTACTCTGACCTATAAGCATAAACTCACAAGCTTCATTCATATTGTTGCAAATGGCAAGTTTTCCTTCTTTCTTATGGTTGAGTAGTATTCTACTGTATATATGTACCATATCTTCTTTATCCAGTCATCCATCACTGGACATTTGGGTTGTCTCCATGTCTTGGCTCTTGTAAATAATACTGCAATGAACATGGGAGTACAGATGCCTTTTTGAATTAGTGTTTTCACATTCTTCAGATAGATACCCAGAAGTGGATTGTTTGCTATCTTGACAAATAATAAAACCACTGCCTATTCTCCCCAAGCTGACACATGTCTCTCACCTCAGCTTCTTCATCACCCCTACCCAACTTCTAGGCCAACAAACTCTGCCCAGCTTGTCCCACAATTCTCTTTTCTTTGCACCCTAATTCCCACAGTCTCAGATGTGGCCCACATCATTCCTTGCTGGACTTTGACAATAGCCTGTTGACCAGGTTCTCTACCATCACTCCTCTTGGCTGTTGATCTTCTAATCAACAGAGTGATCTCCCAATAGTTGTATCTCATCCTGGCACACCCCTGCCCAAAGCATTGTGTGCTCTTACTTCTTTAAGCGACCAGTTCAAATTTTAAGATTGGGACAAAATGTCATTCCTTGTCTTGCCTCAGATTATTTTTCTACATTTTATTTTCCTTTCCTCTCCCTTCCCCATTCTTTGTGTTACACAAACACACACACATGCACACATGCAATTCAATATTTCCAGAGATATGCCATGCTATTGTCATGCTTTTATATGCACTACTGTATCATATTGGAACATATTTTGCTTCTCTTCCAAATAAACTTCTCATTCTGAAGTGTCTCTAGGGTACAGTCTGACATTCTCAGAAAAAGTTACATGTTCTCTTCTCCAAGTTTTTGCTGTGCACTGTGCTTCATCCCCTATGGCACGTCATTGGTGGAATTAAACTGACCTGCTTACCTGTTAGTCTTCCCCACAAAGTCATTGCTTCTCCAGTCAGTGGTGATATCTGTCCAGCACCTAACAGAATACAGGACATCTAGCAGACAGATAGATGAGTTTTACTTAATGTGTTTGTTCATTGAAAGTTTAGGCTATTATTGGAAGGGCAGCCTAAAATTGTTAAGTGTATAAACTCTGGAATCAACAAGAGCCAAGTTCTCATGCTGGCTTCTCCAACCATGTTATCCTGCCTTTCTGCTTGAGTTTCCTCATCTCTCGTGTGGGGATAGGCAGACCAAGTTCTGCATGACCTTATTATGAAGCTCATTAAATGAAGGCTAAATAAGATCACCTCTGTTAAACACTTACCCCTTTGCAAGCCCTAAGTAAGTATTATCTGCTATTATTCATAACATCACCATCATTATTATCCATTCATACTCTGCCAAAAGGCACTCAGGTCCTCTGTTGAAAAGCCATTACCAACTTTATGTTGGAAGAGAGCCAGAAAAACTATCCAGATTTGAAGGGCTGTGGCCTGGTGACATTATCCAGTACAAGCTCTGCAGTCAGTGCTTTAACGAGGCTGAACATTATCATAATGTCAGACTGTTCTGAGGCTCCAATCAATGCTGCATCCCTCATACCACATTTGGGAGGCCTGTGAGGATGGGGAATCTGTCTTTAATCCTCCACCCATCAAACTTTGGGCAAATGGCTTCTAGGCCTCAGTTTCCTCATCTATAAAATGAGCACAAAATTATCATATATACTTCTCAGGGCTGTGGGTAATAACATTTTATTGTCATAGCACTTTGCAAAGCTTTAGTACTCAGTACTAATGCAGGTGCTGTAGTTTTTCAAACCAGTTGTAAATGTTCTCCATCAGGTATCCAGCAGAATGGGCTGGGCTGAGGAAATTCAGTCACAAGCAGGTCCAGAGTATTCAGAGAATCAGACTAAAAACTTGGTCAATCACTCAAATGATTCAGCGCACACAAGGCCACAAGGCTGGTGGGATGCACGTTAGTGCACACACTGAAAAGACAGCTCAGATTCCTTACATAGGAGCATTTCAGGGGAAAGCCTGTGGCCCAGGGTCACGCAGTAGGTAGTGGAAGAAATCTGTTAGAACCCAATCACAGACTGTCTCTAGATGAAATCATAAACACTGGAGTTCTCACAGAAAACAAATAATGCATAGTTAAGATTTTTAGTAAAAATACAAAATGCCCCTACTATGTTATGTGCCAATCACTTTATTAGGCATTATACATACTTCATTCTCAATCTTTCCCCAAATTCTAAATTCCATTTTTGGGGGGAAATGGAAGCCCAGATTTTAGCCTGGGTCACACAGCTTGCTCACAGTAGAATGAAATTTGAACCAGGTCCTCCTCCAAAGCTTGAATTCTTCCCACTCTGTGACATCCTACTTCATGTTCAATATACACCTCCTGCTTGAAATGTTAATTGTCCTAGTTACTTTCTCCTGGTCTTGGCTAATTTCAATTGTGCATCCAACACAACAGCTGCTTAAATGTGTTTCAAAGAGCTTCAAGGCTTCTGAAATGGAAGACCTTAGGGGGTTTAAGGACAGGAAACAAACGCAGCTTGTCTCCTAAAGGAAAGGTAATTTTGATAAGCAAGACTGGAGTCAGGCTAGCCTGCAGGTTGCTTTCCCAGCCAGAGCGTCTGTGGGAGTTCAAGGTTGACAGGAAATCCCAAATGAGCTACTGAAGTGCTCAACCACACATCAAAAAGATTGCCAAAAATTTATTCTTTAAGGGACAGACTTCAATGCCATGAAAAACACACAGCTTTTGATAAGGGCAGAAAGGTAGGCCCATAGCCAAAAATCAGGGACCTCCTTCAAGGAGGAAGTGGCTTCCTCCATTTTGCAACCTCAGTGACATCCAGCTAAGGGTTCACTGTTACAACTGGTTCTCCTGGGTCAAGATCATTTTCACGGTTACCATGGCTACTCATTCAGCATAAGAAGTGATTAGTCAGTGTGTGTGTGTGTGTGTGTGTGCGCGCGCGCGTGTGTGGACTGGGGGAACAGAGGTGGGATCGAGGAAACTCTAGAGAAATGGACAAGGCCCAGAATGAAAAAAATTAAAAGTAAAATATAGAAATGGCCCTGGCTGGTGTAGCTCAATGGATTGAGCATGGGCCTGCGAACAAAAGGGTTACTGGTTCGATTCCCAGTCATGGCACATGCCTTGGTTGTAGTCCAGGTTCCCCAATAGGGGGCGCATGAGAGGAAACCACATATTGATGTTTCTCTCCCTCTCTTTCCCCTTCCCTTCCCCTCTCCCTATAAATCAATAAAATCTTTAAAATATATATAGAAATGCCAAGTCTTTGAAAAATAAAATTTGAAGTCATTTTATGGTGCAGAAAAATAAAGAAGGAAAAATAAATGACTCTTTTTAAGCTCATACTTTTTCATGAATACAGGACACTTGCTATTTTCTGTTCATAAAAAAAAAAACAGAAATTCACGCTTTAAGTTAGGATAATCATTTCAAGTCTCCTCTGTCAATGCCAAGTTGGTGCTGAAGGAAACTGGTAATTTTGTCTGGGAGGGAAAAGCTGCAGAGAACTTGAGGTTAAGCAAGCAATTAATCCAGTATTGACAGTGGGTCTGCTGACAGGCTAACAGCTTGGGTGTGATCTGTCTTCGAGCTGCCTCGCATTTACACCTCACCTGTATTAGCCATGTTTTGACTGGGAAGGAAAGTGAAAAAGGAAAAAGAAATAAGCCTTTGTCAAAGGGTCAGATAATCTGGGTTTTAATGGATCTAGAATTTCTATGTAGGACAGACTTACAACAAAGCATGCGGAGAGTGTGAAAAATTAGAAGGCAGTGGTGAGAAAATTATCTTAAATCTGCATTTGAATAATCAGCACTAAGCTGTTCTTTGGGTTGTTATGTGTCTTTGCAGCATCTTAAGGGGGCTGATAGACACATAGGTGGCTTTGCTTCTTACTAGCCACATGCAACATTGGCAAGTTATTTAACTTGTCCAAACCTCAGAGATCTATCAACACTTATTAAAGGCCTATTATGTGCCAGGCATTGGCTCAGAAACTGAAGAACCAGTTGTAAACCAGGTGGATGTCTTGCCCTCAGGAAGTTTACATTCCAGTAAGGGCAAGAGACAAAAAGCATAAATATACACTCTAATTTCAGGGAGTATTATGCTGGATAATGGAATAAGGAATGAGTGGGGCCAGAAGAGGGAAAATCTATTTCCTAAAGAGTATGTCAAAAGCTTTCTCTAAAGAGAAACAGTTAAGCAGAGAACTGAGTAGTACCAGGTTTCCCATTAACAGTACAACTGACACTTGGGGCTGGATCATTCCTTGTAATGGACTGACCTTGGTAATGCAGGATATTTACCAGCATCCCTGGCTTCTTCCCACTAGATGCTAGTAGGACCCCTTCTTGGTGCTGACAAATATGTTTCCAGACACTTGCCAAATGATCTCTTTGGGGCAAAGCTGCCCTCATTGAGAAGCACTGGAGATGAGAAACGGGGAGAGCAATCCAGTTGTCCAGAGGCAGAACCTTCCAGGTGAAGGAAGGGCAAGTGCAAAGGGGTAGAAATGAAGCAATGTTTTGTAAGAACAGGAAGAAGCCTCAATGGCTAGATGGCCGAAATCAGGGAAGAAGAAATGGGTAGCAGGTGAAGTCAGAGAAGTAGTGAGGGGCTAGCTCATTCAAGGCCTAAGTGATAGCAGGAAGAAGTTTAGGATTTGACCTGATTTCATCTTGAAAGATCACTCTGGCTGCTATGGGAGAACTGACCCTAGAGGGAAGGACCACTGACAGATGTTCAGGCATCTAAGGAGAAATGCTAGTGCCAAAGACTGTGATGATAGCATGGGGATGTGCAGCAGTTGCCAGATTTAGGTTGTATTGCATTGGAAGCACTGGCAGAATTTGATGATATATTGGATGGGAGAAATAAGGGGAACAGAAGCCAAAGAAGTACAAGTTGGAGGTGTGAAACCTGGGTGGGGCTGGGCTGGGGAAGACTGGGCAGAAGCAGGTTGGGGTGGAGGAACCAAGAGTGCCAACTTGGATGTGTTGATTTTGACATGCTTCTCCAGAATTCAAGTGTGGGTTTTGAACAATGCTGGCTCATAGCAAGAGTTAGATCAATACAGCAAGAAGATGCAGGGTGGGGGGATGGGAGGGGTGGGCAGGGTTGGTGAAGCAGATACACCTGAACAATCACAACATAGAATTATTTACTTTACAAAGCCTTATGAACTGTTCATTTAAATTATGCATTATCCTCATGCATTTTAAATAAGACAACTACAAGTTTATTCATGTCATTTACCCATAGACTTTGTTCCCAATATTTCCATGCTAATGTGGGATAGTTGATAGGAGGAATTTGAGTATCTAGGATCCATCATCTCTGAGAAATTTGGTTAATCTTCATGACCTCCCCCATTAATTTATTTATTAGATAGTAAATCAGTGGCAGAATTAACTGAAATCAGTCTCTCTATAATATTTTTCTCTACGGTTTCTTACATTCCCCAAAAAGTTACATTCTAGAGAGAAGGATTACAGACTTTGAAATGCTGACTACAGAGAAAAGTGATTTTTCAAGGAATTTAAGGGTGACATTTGTACTTAGAACAATCTAGAGTCCTGTTTTTCAGTAGAGAAATTGCTACTGGTCATTAATTATATAACCTCCACTGCTTCTCCCTGGGCAGCGTGTGTCCATGTGTCCATATGAGAAGCATCTGCACCCACATGGTGGCTGCCATTAGGAGCACCTACCTCTGCAACTTCAAGTTTCTGCTTCTCATCTCAAATTGCTATTTTCTCCGTCCTTGCCTCTTCATCTATCTGGCACATCTCTTCCAATTATTAGCACATAAAACCTTCATTTTAGATATTCTAAAGCTGAGATTGGCAAAGTTTTTCTCTAAAGGGTCAGATAGTATTTATTTTAGACATCACAGGCCTTATAGTCTCTATCAAAATTGTACAACTACCATTGTGGCAAAAAAGCAACCACAATAAGTAAACAAATGAGTGTGACTGTGTTTCAATAAAACTTCCTTCCCCAAAACTGACCATGGGTGGGATTTGGCCCATGGACACACTTTGCCAAGCTCTGTTCTGTAGGATTAACCTCTTTCAGATAACAGCCAAGTCATCTGTATGGTGACTTCCACATATACAATATAGCTATATTGAGAAAATCATATGAAGCATAGCCTTCAACACTGTTTAAAATCTACAGTAATGCATAAAGGTAAAACTATAATATTTTTTCTTTTTCAAGTTTTGTGTTAGAACATTAGCATTTGTAACTTCAACAGAAAAAATATTTGGTAGCATATCAGCTATATCTGTTACTACCATGAAGAAATATAATAAGTCACTGCAAAGCTTAGTAGCATAAAACAACAACCATCTTTTACTTCTCCAAAATCTATGGATCACCTAGATGGTTCCCTTAAGTGGACCTGGTTTGATGATCTTGGCCAGGCTTGATTTTGTGTCTGCAGTCAGTTGTTGAGCTGGCTGGGACTGGCTGGCCTTAGATAACCTTGACTAGGATGACTTGGGTATACTCCATGTGGTCTCTCATCCTCCAGAATACTAGCCAGGGTGGGTACTTGTGGCATTGCTGGTGTCCCAGCATGAGCAGGACCAGCTGAGCAAGAGAGCAAATGAAGTGTGCCAGCTTGAGACTTGGGCTCTAAATTGTCATGCTGTCATTTATACTACATTCTTTAGGCTAAAGCAAGTCACAGATCTCTCCCAGAATCACATGGAAATGGAACAATATATTTTCAGGGCAGAGGAATGAATATAGAGAGACCATCAACTGGGTCATCAGTGCAGATGGTTTATCACTGTGGCCACTCCAATACAAGCTGATTCCTAGTGTGTTTTGCAGGGTTGGAATACCTCATAGTATCACTTAAACAAGGAAGGGTGGGTGAAATCAATGAATTGATTCAGAGTCTTTGAAAACCTGTGTTCCAATGATCATGCTTTTAGAATAGCTGAAAGATGTCATTGCTTATTTTCTCTGTCTAACCACAATTAAGAGAAGTACTTTACCATTCCAAGGGTGATCACCAGAAAATATACTTTTCCCCAAAGGAAGTATTTAACAGAGCCCAGAAGTCTTAAGAAGTAAAATGGTGCCAAAATTCTCTAGTTGGATGGGCAAACTAAAGGGGGAAAAATCCAAACAACAAAAGCCTGTCAGTAAATCTAAATACAAAGCACTGTGCTCCCCACCATCTTTCTCATGGTCCTCTTCTGGGCCAGGAGTCATAATGTTAGGCCGCCTGAGTGATCTGAACAAAAGTCTTCCAGTAGGAAAGAACATCAAAGATAATTCACTTCTTTTGTAGCAAGCTAGCAAGCTCCCTGGAAATTGTATCATTTAAACCCTTTGGCTGCAAGTAACAGTAACCAACTTGAACTAGCTAAAGTATTTTTGAAAAGCTTTAAATAAAGATGCAGATTGTCTCTCAGAACCCATGGACAGAGATGCCACTGAGCTTCAGGAGAAAACTGGAAAGTTAGCCGAGAACAAGGATAGTCCTCCTGTTCGCTTACTTCTCCCTGATTTTATTCCCTCTCTCTCTGCAAAACTAGCTTTTTCTGTGACTTAGCCCACATGATAGAAACTATGGGGTGAATGGCTATCCCATTGTGCCTGTGTTTTATTTTTCTTAGCTGAACTAAAGTGCCCAAGTCCTAACTCCATATTCCTGAAAGAATAGATTTCATCCAGGCTGGGTCAGAAGGCCATTTTGGTTCAATCATCTACGACCAGCATTAGAAACTATAAACACGATTTCCAGGGCCCTGAGTTTTATGGGTGAAGGGGGGCACTTAAGGAATAGTTGGTAGTTGTTCAGTCAAGTCCAAAATGCTTATCATAGCAATTCTCCCCAGCTGTAAAATGAGTGTCAGGAAGAGGGAAACCAGTCAAGCTTGTGATAGCATAAAGAGGCATCATTCAAACACTTCTACTTTTGTGAAGCCCTTTGGTTCTTTATATTCTCCTACTCATGAAGCACAAGGGCTATTAATGATCCAACACCAAGAAAAGACTACTAAGTATTTACTACTGTCTTGGTTTGGGAATCCTCTCAGCAACAGACCCTGAGTTAAGGATTTGACAGCAAATAGCTTATTTGGGGATGGTCCCAGGAAACGCCAACACAGGAGTGAGAAAAGTAGACAGTGACTAGAAAAAAAACCAATGGTGAGTTAACAAGTGAGTTAACAAATTACTACTGTAATCAACTGCTGCTTAATCCTGCTGGGCAACACTGAGAAATAGTGTGGGTTATAAACTCAAGGATTGTCAAACATTGGTTGAGGGCTTGACATGTTAATTCCCTGACACTGCCAGCCTGCAATTACATGGTAAGAACTGGCTCCACTGACCAGAGAAAACTCACAGGCATCAAAATCTGGGCTCTTACCATTAGAAGTCCAGCTGGTGTGTACTGGAATGATTGACATAACCAGCAAGCACATTGGGTGTGATGAATTAGGGAGAGGCCACCCAGGCAGATAAGGGACAAGATCTGACCTACTGCTAAGAAGACCCACACCAGAAGGGGCAAGTGTGGAAGCACTAAGATCAATTAGAAAGCTATTGGATTAGTCCAGGTTCAAGATGCTGGCATCTTGAAAGAACATCAGTGGTAAGAGTGGGGAGAAGTGGTTGACAGATGGTAAGAGTTCTAAGGAAGTCTGAGGAACTACTAATGGGTTACAAGATGACAAGGATAACTCCAAGGTGGGTTTGTTGGATTTGTTTGATTTTATTTTGTTAGGGAGGGGATGACATTTTGGGCCAAGCAGCAGCCATGGAAGAGGCAAGTACCAGGCCATGCTTTCTTTAAGCCTGAGGTGCTGAGGTTGGAGAGCTTCCAGAAAGTTGGGTCCAGGTCTGATTCTGAAGGGTACACACTGCCTTGTACAGGGGAAAGGGACACAGTCAGATCTGTGTTTTATAGTTATGTTGGCCAATTATGGAAATCAGATTATCAGAGGAAACAGTGTGGAGGTCAAGGGGTCCAGTTACAAAACTAACATAATCCTGAAACGTTGAGGGGATGAGGGCAGATTGAGGCAGAGGCATCAGCAAGAAGTGAGAAAAAAAGATTTGAGAAGCATTTCAGGATTGCAGAGGATGAGTCCAAAGAGCTGGTGACTGGATGCGGGGCTGGAAGACAAACACCTGGGTCAAAGAGGCTCTCAGGGTCAGCGCTGGGTGGTGAGGAGGATGGTGAAGCTCAGGGGCACAGAGAGGCAATTCAAAGACAACCGTTTTGTCTTCTGTAGACCTGCCAGATAAAATGTGAGAGGCCCAGTTATCTTTGAATTTCAGATAAACTACAAATATTTTTTTAGGATAATTATGTCCCATACAATATTTGGAATATACTTACACTAAAAACTATTCATTATTTGTCTAAAATACAAATATATGGAGCTTTCTGTATTTTTACTTGCTAAATTAGGCAACCCTACTGTTTGGAAGAGCTGAATTTGGGGTGTTCATGGAATAAAGGGCACAGGTGGAGACATGTCTCACATTGAGGGGCAAGGTCTCTGCTAAAGGCACACAACTGAGAATCACAAAGGAAGATTCATACCTCTGGTTCTTACACTTGGCTGCAGTTTGGAATCACCTAGAGAGCTTAAAAGAAAAACCCTACTGATGATCAAATATTCTGATTTAATTAGTCTATAGTAGAATCTGGACACTGGGATATTTTTAAGCTCCCCCAGGTGATTCTCATATGCAACAAAGCTTAGAAATCACTGATCTAAGCCACGTAAGTAGATAAAACCACTAAAGTAGAAAAGAATGCACAAAATGGTTCTCTGAGGGGAGCCATCATGTCTTAACACACATAGGGTCAAGGAGACCACAAAGGGTGGTGAGGATACAGGGCAGAGGGGGAGGGAGGAAACAGCAAAGGCCAAGGGGAGAGTCAAGGAGGATGTGATCAGCTGTGTTCAGGCCTGTGGGAGAGGGGAAGTTCCCCTGGGCCTGTTAGGACTGGGGGCTTTTATGGGCTCAGAATCAGAGGGGGTCAATGTGGAAGCCAAATTGTAGGGGTTGAGGAGTGTGTGAGAGATGAGCAAGGTGAATTCACCAATGGACTTGTTGATATTTGTAGGACAGTTTCTTATCTCATCTCTTTATCTGAAGAACAGAGACAATTCCACTTTCTCTACTAGATTCCCAGGAGGCCAAAGTTGTATAGAAAAAAAAAAAAGGTGGGGAGCAGTGAAATTTCTTTCATATGAGTTCCTAGAAAGAATACAATATTGATTTTTGAAACAATCAGTCCCAGGGTGATCACTTCCCAGCTGTGGTCGAGACAGCAGCCTCTGTGAGCCTCGGTTCTGCAAACTGGGGATAATGGTACCTATGTCAATGGAGACAAGAGGATGAGATGTTGAATTCAGCCTTCAGAACAGTGCCTAGAATATTTGGGGTTCCCTTTTTTTTCCAAGCTACAAAATGCTATACAAATATAAGATGATGATGACAGTGACAATGGTGATAAGTATAAGGGAAGAAGGAAGCGAACTCCAATGGGGTTAAAAGGCAACATCTATACATTACAGAAAACCCTCCCTGCCCCTGGGGGTCTTGTTATTCTATGGTTCTTTTTGCTTGTCGCTGATAGGAACTGTAGCTTTTAATGCCAGAGTTCGGAAAAAAGGAAAGGAACTGTTTATTCAAAAGTTATACAGGTTTAGAGTAATGTTGCTGTTAAATCTCAAAGCTCCTTTAAAACTGCCACAAACACACACACACAGTCCTGCCTCCTATGGACAAACCAGGCCAGTCAGAGGCACCATATGTCAGGAAAAGAAATAGAAGTCCATAGCTCAGCAAGGCTCCTGTTCTTAATCCCAAACTGCATCCTCATGGTGGGCTGGAAATTCCTTCAAGTGCCACAAGGCTGCTACATCCTGCTTTCCTGCTTTCTAAGCCACATGGTCAAGAGAGCCCCCTCTCCACTCACAAACCACATGGTAAAAAGCCCCAGCATGGCTGCCATGCCTGGGCTTCAATCCTAGCATGGATCTTTTTCCATAACCCCATTTTTCAGTCCTCTCACACTGGATTATACCTGCCAGTAGTCTGGTTTCTTCTGCCTTTCTCAGCTGCCATTGTTAGTCCAGGCAAGCATGGCCCATGACAAAGGATTCGCCTCCAAGCCTCTAAGCCCTTCTGGTGACATCGCCTCATGGGTTAGAGTCACGCCCATCTCCCTGGCTCCAAAGGCAGGCACAGCATTTAATGTTATTAAAAACACTGGCCAAGTTTTTCAGATAAGCAAAGTAGTTCTCAATGGCCTTGCTTTGCTTCCCTCATCCCCCAAGCAATAGCTATGGGGATTTTCTCCATTTTGTGAGATCTCCAACTCAGCAACCTGTTACATACACAGAAAAGAAAGATTTCCCTAACATAAGTGTGGTTCACTTGAGACATTTCTACCAGTCTCATAATCACACTGTCCTCTTTTTGGGGATGGGGGAAGGGTAGCATGGGGTAAGAGAGGTGGAAGGAAGAGAAAGTGAATGAATGAATGAATGAATGAATATGAGTGAGAGAACACAGCATTTCTGCAATTTACTTATTGGTATTTCAGTGGTAATACCCTGAAGTCCTCCATCACCATGAAGGGATTTTAATTTCCACTGGGGATGTTTTTCTCTTCATCTCACCACTAAAAGAGAATTTGAAAGTAGCCATCACAAAACAGGTTTGCATTTTTCCACTGTGAGACAACTGCTTATTCTACTATCCTTCCTCCCAGTGAACCAACTGCTCAGGCAAGTAAGAAGACAGACAGGATCAAAGCCATTAGTAATGACTAAAAAGTCCTAATTTGCCTAATTATAATAGTTAAAATTCAAAGCCAATTTTTTATCTTTAAAGCCCCTTACAAAAGTTAATTAATTAATCATTGTAACACCTTCTGAAGCATGTATTATTTTTTTTTTAAACTCAAGGTGAACTTAACAGTTGGTGGCTGAAATTTAAATCAAGGCCACTTATTAGTGAGAAGTAATATAACTGAATATGCAACTGAACTCTGGTTGGCTGTTAATGTCACACACTGTTCTCCAAGGATCCTGGGTGTTACCCCTGAGAAATTTAACAGACTGCTTCAGTATCGGTCTGAAAGCACAACAAGGAAATTGTTAACTAAGATATTCCTTTCAAAGAAACATTGAAATCAGCAATTTGGGAGGAATTTGGGCTTATCTAAAAATTACATCTTCTGGAGAATTAAGATGTGAAGCCCTTGTTGGGTGACCCAGTTGACTGGAGCATCCTCCCATGAACCAGAAAGTTGCTGGTTTAATTCCAGATCAGAGCACATACCTGGGTTGTGGGTTCAATCCCTGTTCAGGGCAGGTATGGGAGACAATCAATCAATGTTTCTTTCTCACATAAATGTTTCTCTCTTTCTTCCCCTTTCTCTCTCTCTAAAATCAATGAACATATCCTTGGATGAGGGTTAAAAAGTTAAGATATCAATAGTCTTTGAAATTATTTGCCCTACTGCAAGGCCCCAGTGTATTTCTATCATTTGATTTAGAGCAGTTTTTCTCAGCCTTGACACTACTGACTACATTTTGGACTGGATAATTCTTTGTTTGGGGGGCTGTCCTGTGCATGGTAAAATGTTTAGAAGCATCCCTCACCTGTACTTACTAGATGCCAGTAGCACACCACCCTCCTCCTCCCCTAGTCCTGACATTGAAAATGTCCCCAGGTATTGCTAACTGTGCCCTTGAAGGCAAAATTGCCTCTGGGTGAGAACCACTGGCTTAGAAGAGAAGTCAAGTTATTCTTGTTCAGTATTGCACACATCCGGAGGGCTCTTGATTTACGAGGAAAACAATTTTTTGTTTCTTCAGTGGGTCATTACTCTTTGATCTCAATGAACAAAGAATTCCAGATTTTCTCCTGGAATAAGGTGACAGGTATATGCACACAGAAGGTTCCCAAAGGTATGCAGAATTGAAAATGTTGCATTTTGGTTAAGTGGGTGCAAATAGTGCTGGACAGCTCTGGGTAGTGGCTGGAAAATGGCCTGGGGATGTCTCCCTGTGGCCTGGAGTTTTGCAGTCTTCCCAGGTTATCCACTGGCAATGCTAATTTTCTAGGAAGGCATATAGCCCACAAAAGACATTTCCAGCCTTGCTTGCCTCCTTCAACTTTCCATCCTCAGATGCCAGATTCTCCCACTTCCTGGCAGGGGTGAAGAAACTGAAAACTCAGTGTGCCAATGAGATTGAATAATTGGATATCAGTCTTTTAGAAATCAGTCTTTTGCTTCCCTATCCCTCCTCATCTCCATTCCCTCTCCCTGGCCTTCCCACAACCCCAAAGATAAAGTAAATCTCAGGGTCTTTTATACCAATAGACAAAATCATGTTGTAGTTAAGCTTTAAAAATGTAAATGAATTTATCCCATGGCAGATAAAGTGAAAGGGGTGGACTGAATTGTGTGTCTCCAAAATTGATGGGTTGAAGCCTTCATTCCCAATGTGACTGCATGGAGATAGGGCCTTTAGCAGGTGACTAAGGTCAAATGAGGTCCTAAGAGTGGGGCCCTGATCAGAAAGGACTGATGTGAAGAGCAAGAGACACCAGGAGTGCACAGAGAAAAGGCCATGTGAGATCATAGTGAGAAGGCAGCTGTTTGCAAGCCAGAAAGAGTCCTCACCAGGAACCAACCCTAAACCTTGATCTTGGACTTCCAGGATCCACAATTATGAGAAAATAAATTGCTGTTGTTTAAGCCACCCAGTCTATAGATTCATGTTGTGGCAGCCTGAGCAGACTAAGACATTATAGAATACTATCCAGAATTTAAAAAAAAAAAAGAGAGAGAGAAGAAGAAAGTCACAAGAGTCCTCACTAACGTGGAAAGATCTACAAGATGTATTAAGTAGAAGAAAACAAATACCACCACTGAACCACATGTACATTATGGTGGACTGTCATCTGTGCACCCCACAGACAAAAGCTGTCGTGTGGACATGTGTTTGCACAGGCACAGTAATGTGTCGGGAGAAGAGCCCAATCTGGCTACAGTGACCTGGGGGGAGGCTGGGGTTTGGGAGGGGTGTGGCCATGAGGGGCTTTTATACTATTTGTGCTTTTTAAAAACAAAGCTAAGCCCTGGCTGGCATAACTCAGTGGAGTGAGTGCGGGCTGCAAACCAAAGTGTCGCAGGTTTGATTCCCAGTCAGGGCACATGCCTGGGTTGCAGGCCACGGCCCCTAGCAACCACTCATTGATTGTTTCTCCCTCTCTCTCTCTTTCTCCCTCCCTTCCCTCTCTAAAAATAAATAAATAAAATCTTTAAAAATTTTTTCACTTAAAAAAAACAAAGCTAAGATAGTATGTGTTAATTATTTCATAAAACAAATAAAAATTTAAGCTCTTAAAAAAATCTCACCTGCTGTCCTAGTCTTTTCAAAGCCTGAAATATGTTCTCAGTGATGCCCACTCCTGGTCCCTGCTGAAAGTAGCATAAAACCATACAGAATATGGAATTCTTTTAATCTAAATACTATAAATGAACCAGATAATTTTCCGACATTTGAATGTAATATTCCACAATGCCATGTTGGGGGAGGGTCACAAAGGAAAACACCTTCATCAAAATACAAATTAAAGTTAATTAATAGGAAGGAAAATGAAGATATTTTACACTCTGTAGATATGTGACCTTGAGATCTGTCGTTCAACTCTTTTCAATGGAATGCAGGAAGAGAGAAAAACTTGTAATAAAAATGAAGATAGAAATAGGCAATCCAGACAAAATACACTGAAGTAATAAAACCCCCATGAAATAGATTACTAAGATAAAACCAGAATTGGTTGAGAGGAACAGACGTTAGAACCCCGACTAGGTAATTCCATGGGATCCATGACACTGAGCAATCATTCTGCCCATCTATCTACAGGAAGAGTTTCCCTGTGGTGAGCTTACAGTAAGACCTGCCCATGAAAGAGTGACTGGCAGCCAAGGCAGTCCCATGCTAGGCATGCTTTCCCTGACCCACATGTTGGCTTTTGCAGGAAAAATAAATAAAATATTTGCTCCTTTGTAAAAAGGAGACAGACCAACACAGGATTCTCCCTCCATATGTTTGTGGTTATTCTAGATTTTAGGATTACAGAAATTTAGAATGCGGGCTGTTCTCACTGCTTTTTGTCACACGGGTTATTTTAGCATTGGGCCTGGGAATGTAAATTCACAGGTGATTCCCTATAAATTGCTCCTTTGGTCTTTTCTCTCCCAGTAGGAATAGGCAGTGAGCCTCTCTCCCTGACTCAGACACTTTCCAGGTCTTGCTTTTCTCTTGTCTTTCTTTGCTATGCTAGATCTTTGGGCCAACAGGTTGGGACTTGCTGCCCTCCAGGAATGTGCAGGAGGCCATTGCCCAGGTGGGACTTTCTCCTCAGGAAGCCCTGCCTCCTCCTTTCTTTGCCCCACCCAGACTACACCCCCTCTTGTAGACAGTCATGGGCACCACATACAAGTCCACAGGTCTTACCATCATTTCACTCAATTATTTAATGCTTGTCTATCCTGCTAGACACTAACCTCCAGAAAGGCTGGGTTTTCTGTTGCCTTTGTTTGACACCGAATATCCAGCACCGTGGCTCCAAAAGTCCTCAGTAAGTATTTAATAACAAACTGCTTTGAACTAAACTACATATTTCAGGAGATAATAGAATAAGTTAAAAACAACTAAGAAATAATTTCCAAGGATAAGTGAAGAGCTGCCTCAAAAAAATTCTTTGTGGATGGGGCAGCCATAGGGAAGGCTATAAAATTGGTGGGTTGGGAAGATAAATGAACTTTTCAGTGGTCTTGCCACTGAAAAGCAGCCAATGAAAAAGGGATACTACTAGTCTTATATTTCAGGGCCATTTCAACCTTATTCTTGAGTTTCCCTTTGGTGCAGAGTTAATGGCTAGGAGTATCAGGATGGATTCTGTACCACTGGCCTGGGTTGAAGTTACAGTCTCTTCTGTTCACACTAAGTAGGTTGCCTTTATTCCTAGCAGTATTTTCCCAAGACTTTTGTTCCCCTGAAAAATTTTTTCCTTTTTATTAAATGTATTGGGGTGACACTGGTTAACAAAATTATACAGGTTTCAGGTGCACAATTTCACAACACATCATCTGTACACTCGATTGTGTGCTCTCCACCCCAAGTCAAGTGTCCTTCCATCACCATTTATCCTCCCTATATCCTCTTCCACCTCCCCCTGGCAATCACCATACTATTGTCTGTGTCCATGAGTTTTTTCCTTTTTCACTTTTGCTCAGTCTCTCCATTCCCAAAAGCTGTCAGCCTGCTCTCTATTTATGAGTCTGTCTCTATTTTTCATGTTAGTTCATTAACTGATTTCACATATGAATGAAATCATATGGTATTTTTCTCTGGCTTATTTCATTTAGCATAATGTTAGTTTCCCTTAAATTTTAAGGCACATGTGTTGTTTTGGTCATAAGAATGTCATATCCCCCTTACTCAGCCATGACACAATTACTTTCAGCCCCAAAATTGTCTGCTGAAGTAGTTGTGGGGGCAGCATCACAAATATCCCATTAAAACTTGTTAGGAAGAATCTTTTATCTGTATGACTGTTAATCGATAATTATTGAATATTCTCCCCTTTTTACTAGGTTTTAATTCAGCACGTGTCCTATTTAATAAGAACACTAAAATATTTCTCAAAATAATTTAAGTGAAAGTGTTAGTGGTGAAAAATGGTGTCAGATCTTGGTTCAGCTACCTCGGTACTTGAGTTTGAGTTGAGAGTTCAGAGTCAACAAACTCAAATTATAAAGAAAAGATTTTTTAGAAAGTTTCAGAGACAGTAGAAGGGCCCTTGGAGCTTAGGAGATAGAGGGAGAAAGATAAATGTCTTGAGGGACAAAAGAGAGAGGGGAGGTTCAGGAGTGAGACCAGGAGAGGGGAGGGGAGGGAAGGGGAGGGGAGAGGAGAAGAGAGGAGAATAGACTCTCTTCACCTGGCTTATCCTGCCTACTCAGCTGCTGCCTAACTGTCTACTACAAAAATACTCTGGCTAAATCTTGGATAAATAATAGTGCTTTGATCTCTTGTCAAGAATGTAGACATCTCTCAATTATCCTTATTACTGAATAAGTTTAGTGGTGACAGGAATATAGAACAGAATTCACAATCGACAAACATGTGCCCATTAGGTTTATATTTTGCTAATAACTTTTTGGAATCAGAAGACTGTTTAGTTTACTTTGGAGAAAAACACTTTCTAACCATTTATCCTTGGGGCTGCTGCTATGTTGCAAACTAAAACCAGGCGATGGTAAGCAACATAAAGAGAGAAAGAAGCACAGCAGACCCATTAAATCCCCGTCTATGAGATTAAAGCAGATGACAAATGTAATGGCTGCCTATTACCATCACCTGTGGGGACAGACTCTTAGATGGAGAGCAGGATGACAGCTAGTTGTGGTTGGCGGAGGGGAGGTTAGGGGGTGGAGAAATTGACTAAAAAAGGAAAAAGGACTGGTGGACAACAGTGTGGTGATTGCTGGGGGGAGGGTGTATAAGGGGACTAAAAGGTGATGTAAACAAAATACAATAAAGATTAAATAAAAAAATAAAAAGTAAAAACACTCAGGTCACACCCAGACTGATTACATCAGAATCGCTGGAAGGTGGGCCTAGGCCTTTTTAAAGCTCCCGGGTGATCTGGATGTGTAGTCATGGCTGTGAACTGTGCTTAGTGGCTTCACTGTGCTTGGTAACTCTCAACTGATGAGATATGTAGCTCTGAAGCCTGCAAGTACTTTGCTAAAAACAGCTGTTTCCAATGAAAGCATGCAAACCCTCAATAATATCAGTGTCACCAGAAATAAAAAAGAACTAGGAGTCACAATGTATCCCTTCAAAAGTATTTAAACCAAACCACTCACAGGTACAAAGTTTTACATGTAAGGTTGTTCACTGCAGCACGTTTTTGTAATCCATAAGGGACTAATTAGATAAACGGTGATTAACTTCAGGGCGTGAACTGCTGAGAGACCAACCAGAATACTTCTATTTCCTCAGTGCCTACTATGTGCACCTACTATAAATGTGATCTTGTTCCAGGAATTTGGGATTCACTAGAGTTCAGGACAAAGATCCTTACCTTTCTGAAACTTACCTTGTGGATAAGGTCAGCTATATAATTTGTGGGACCCAGCACAAATTGAAAAGGCAGTGTTCCTTATTGAAAAATTACTAAAATTTCAATATAGTGACTGCAGAGCATGAAACCAAACCCAGGGCCCTTCTGAGTGCGGGCCTCGAGTGACTGCAGAGGTGGCATGCCTGTAAACCAGCCCAGATTATAGAGGGAGACAGGTGATAAAAACACAGTGATAAGTACATAAATCATCCAGCATGTTAGAAGAAGATAAGTGCTATGGAGTGGAAAAAAGTAGAAGGGAAATCAAGTTGCAATTTTAAACAGGGTGGTCAGAGTGGGCCACATTGGAAGAGTGATATTTGAGCAAAGATTGTAACGAAGTGAGGGAGTCAGACATGAACATTTGGGGAAAGAGCTATCCAGGGAGGGTGAGGGGCTAAAGCAAAGGCCCCAGGGAGGTGTGGGAGTGTGCCTGGGGCATGGCTGGAGCAGAGCTGGTCAGAGAGGAAGGGTCAGAGAGGAAAGGAGAGGCTGGACCACACAGGGCCTTTTTAGAATTGCTCTGGCTGCTGGGTGAAAAGTGTGTGGGTGCATGGGCAAGAGAGCAGCAAGGGAGCCACTGCCATAATCTGGGAGAGAGGAGACAGACAGAGAATGAGAATAAATTTGGTATATGATAATATATATATAAATATAAATATATATATATATACACACAATATGTGTGTGTGTGAGTGTGTGTGGTGACATGGACAACCACCCACAATATATGAGATAAAGGTGCATTGCATAAAACAGACTGTACTTACTGACTCATTCTTTTGGTGTAAAAACAAAACCCCAAACTTTACGTGCATGGGATGTTTCAAGACCCCCAGTGGATGCCTGAAACTACAGGTAGTACTGAACCCTATATATACTATGTTTTTTTCCTATACCTATATACCTATGATGAAGTTTAGTTTGCAAATTAGGCACAGTAACAGATTAACAGTAATCTGTTATTAACAACAGTTATTGTTCTTTCACAGTAAAAAAGAACAATAACAATGTACTAGTAATAAAAGTTATGTAAATGTGATCTTCCATTCACATCTTCCACACACAAATTTAGTGCCTTTTCCATCCTAACTAAGCCCTTATGCGCTGTGGCCATAACTTTTTCGATTTGAGGTATGACAGCAAAACTTGCACAAATTTATTTTTTCTTCACAATTTCAGATAGATCCACTTATACTGTAGAGCTAAGCCACTTTGGCACACTATTTTTTCCTTTCCTTATTAAGTCACAAACTTTCACCTTCTCACTTAGAGGAAGCACTTTTACAGCTCCTCTGTGGCAATTCTGAATTGCCAGCATCACCCACAGCTCTTGTGATTTGGGGCCATTGTTAACTAAAATAAGGGGGACGAACACAAGCACCATGGTACTCTAATTGTTGGTCTCATCACCACGACAGATGACTACCGAGTGACTGATGGACACTGAGTGTCTACAGCATGCTGGGCAAAGGGGTGGTTCATGTGTGATGGACACCATTTCATCACATTACTCAGAATGGCCTGCAACTGAAAACTTATGACTTATGAATGGTTTATTTCTGGAATTTTTCATTTAATATTTTCAGGCCACAATTGATAACTGAAACAGCAGAGTGAAACTGGATAAGGGGGGTACTACTGTATATACATTTATATATAAGTAGAAAAAAAGTGTCAAAACCAAATTATTAGCAATAGATACTTCTGAGGCTTGGGAATTTTAGCTGGTAAGGAACAGCCTGTTGTTTTATTTTATACTCTCCTGACATGCTTGAATATTTTACTGTAAGTATGGTTTTGTAAATTTAAAAAACCTGCTTCTCAAAGTAGGCTATCATAGGACCAGCCCCTCTCTCAATACTCAAAACCTGACAAATATCTGACAAAGATGACATAATTGGGCTTCTACAAATTGAGAAAGATGTCATTAATCTCAAAAACAAAAAGTAAAAATAAGATTAGAAGGTTTGAAACCAGGATCTGAAAAAAAAGTGGGAATTTCTAAACCTGAGGAAAACCAGATAGCATCGTAAATGACTGACTTTACTCAAGAAATCCAGTACAAAGCAAAAAGAAGAAACAATTTAGGTTGGAAGGAAAATGAATTCTAAGAGGATGGTAAACATGGGCCTGGAGATTCTGGCCCTGAGAAAGTCTGTCTGACCTTGGTTTTTCATAAGGGCTGCTGCCTGGGTTCAAAGAGCCTAACTGGATTCATCCCCAACCTCCCCTGTATTGCTCTGAGGCCATCTTTCTGAAGCTCAAACTTGAGGTGGCCACCATCCTCTGGCTGAACTCACATGGAGGTCACTGGCGGCCCCGTTAACCTCTTCAAAGGTCTCCTGTTACTCTTAAGCCTAAAATTCAAACAAGGCCAGCCTGACCCCTCGTGGTGTGAGCTCTTCCATTTTGTACCACACTCTGTCTGGGCTTGGGACTCCCTTTCACCAGTTCATTCCTTTTCCACCTTCTGGAATTACAACCTTCCTCAATCTGGCTAACAACCTCTATTAATTACCTTCAGAGGACTCTGTATGTGGTTTATAGGTAGTCTTTCCCCACCAGATGATAAACTCTCAAAACCAGGAAGCAGTTTAGTCCCACCAAGTACCTGGCAGAGTCAGTCCTCAGTAAGTATTGAAAATTGAGTCATCAAGTATCAAGCCTTGTCTATTGTACATTAGAGATTAGTACCCTTTCTGAGCTACTTTCTGTTCAGCTGTGTGATCCTCTGAGATCAAATAGATTTTATTCCTTGAGGGATAAATATATTTAACAGGACAGCACTTAGTGTGGTATTTAGAGGTCCAGGCTGCGAAGACCAAGTGGACCTCTTGGGACATCCCAATGAAGTGGAAAGGTGATAGAGGGTAGCAGTCACATGCAATACTTGAGTATTTACTGTTAATATCACCTTGCTTAAGTCCATCTTCTTTCAAAAAGATGTGGTGATGCAGTGATCATCTCACATTAGGGAATTAAAACCATACTCCTTTATAAAGGACATATGGACAACAATGAGCCGGGGGGGGGCGGGTGGAAACAAGGGAAGAAGGCAGGGAGGGCTGGTGTGGTGGGGAGAAAAGGCAGAAAACTGTACTTGAACGATAAAAAAAATCAACTTGAGAAAACAAAACAAACCAAAAACAAAACAAAACCATACTTCTGCTCCTGATAATAAGCATGAAGTATAAAGACCTCACTGGTGAAGCGAATCAAAAATTTTCATAGAAAGCCCATTCCTACAAAAACCACCTCAAATAATTATGTTGGAGAGTGCCTAGCTTTGTCATTTCCCAGCTTCAAAGCTTGAAATGATGTGTATCCCAAAAGCAGTAGGATCTTACTGTGCTGAACACCCCACCCCCAATGCTGATCATGTTGCCTGATTATGAGAAAAACCACCTGGAAGAACTTGAAAGGCCTCTTCCTCTCACAATTAAAGCAGATCATCAAAGGTGGTCTCAGACTGCTCACCAGCAGGAAAAATCCCCGAGAGCTATGACTGAGGCATATCCCATGTTTTTTTTTGTGTGGCTATTTATGGCAGGTAAAGAACTTGTGTGACGTAGGGCTTTACAAATAGCTTCCACTGTCAGTTAAGCCAGAGACCATTTCCAGATGCCACTTTAACAGAAAAGATATTAGTAAAATGAGCAGTGTCCATAATTATCATGTTGGTAACAAAATAAAGCAAAATACAGCAAAAGAGAGAAATTGTAGGAAGGCCTACTATTAAACACAACACCCCTTTGGGTGCCCGGAACTTAGGTTCTGTAGGAAGCTAACTACTAAGTTATACTGAAAAAAACAATCCAAATCCTGTGTGAGGGAACCTGGAATGTCATTAGAAACTACAGAATCAACCAAGACTTGTCTATTGGATCACTCACTAATGGGTTCAATTTTTCATCTAGTAGTACTAGTTGGGATTATGTCTAACTCCACATTCATCTCTATCTCCAAGAGTTACTCTCCTAGACTATTTTTGTCTTAACTTTCACAGCACAGCTTCTGGTTTCATATTTCAAAACACTGGTGAGCACAATTATACTTGTGAAGTACCTTGAGCCATATTGTTCATGAACTTTTTCATTAAAATAGAAGGTCATCCTCCCCATTTTGAGCAAGAAAATATTTATTTTGATTGGAATATAAGAATACTGATTGCTATACAGATAATTCCTCCTCCTCCTCCAAAAAAAGGTCTTTCACTGAGGATTCTTCTGATTGTCAGAGGTGTGCTGTTTTGCATTTATTCTTCCCAACTCTGAGGTGTGGCCTTTTAAAGATGAGGAAACTGAAGCTTAAAAAAAAGTTAAGGAACTTGCCCATGATCACAGGTAGGAGGTGATAATGCCTTTTGTTTTTGAAGGCTCTTCTTATTACCAGGGTTCCAAAGCTCTACCATGTTCCTCAAACTTTCCTGAGCATACAAATTAGCTGGGGATCTTGTCAAATGCACATTCTAACTTCATAGGTTCTGGGTGGGACTTGAGATCCCACATTTCTAAGAGGTTCTACAGTGATAACGAGGCAGCTGGTCGATGGACCACTTTGAAGTAGCTAGGTCCCACACTGCTGCAAAGGTGTAATTCCTTCTCTGTGAAAGGAATGGTGTATTTCAACCAGCTGGAGCCAGACACTCTCACTTGACTACCTAACATTGATATATTTGAGACAACACGGAGACAAGAAAGATACCAATCCAGAAGCGGTAGTGGTTATGGAATGCATACATTTCCATGTATTTTTACAGTAAAAATGCATTAAAAATTCTTTCACAAAAGAAACTTAAAAAATACAAGTAGGGTGTTGAGTCCCCCCTCCCCCCACATTCTTCCAGGCATTAACTGTGTAATGGGTGAGAGGAAAATTTCTAAATTGTTTGATTTTATTGTACAAAATACTCATCCATCATCTCTCATCAAGACATTTACATGAAGTGGGGGATTAGGGAAAGTAGGCTCACAAGAATCAGTCTCCAATTTAAGGTTACAGTAGTTTAGAGAAAACTATATCTTTCTGTTTAGTGCATATTCCCGGTACAGTACAGTTATTTCCAAAGCAAATCTGTGTGGAATTCGGAGGAAACTGCCACACCAAAAGTGTTCAGATTGAGATAGGCGCAGGTGGGTAGCACACAGATTTTCAAATGTCAAATGTCATCTTTGAGGACAAGAAAGACATCAAAATGTGAAGTTCAGGACATACTCCCCAAATCTACTTTGATTTCATTTATTTAAGACTCTGGACCACAACTGAGAGCATTGATCATTTAACAACAAAGATTTTGCTAGAAATAGTGAGAAAATTCCTAGCAGTGGAACCTTAGGAATAAAGTCCCCAAGTTGGTTCTTTGGAAATGGATGAAAAAGAACATCATTATTCAGTTGTATTCTTTCTCAGCCTTACTGCTACAGCTCAATGTATGCTTTCTATGGAACACTTTGAAAAAAAATAGCAGTCACAGACTTTTCCCTCTTTTTTAGATATAGAATGTTCATTGTCTGTTCCAGGAAATGAACTTGTTTTGTGAATGTCCACACAACTACAGCTACTCATTCCAATGTTATGTATAAACCCATAAGTCAAATAAAGCTATGAACAATGTAATATTTATATATGCATAGTGTTTTATAAAAAGATTGGCCCACATACTGCTTTTCATCAATAGAGAAACAGCATTAAATCCATAGCACACTGCAAGAAATGAGTGAAGAACAGAATGCAAACAAGTGCTTAATAATTCACAAGCAGGCTCACCATGGAGGAAATGATGATATTCAAACCGACTAAAGCTTTAGAGAATTACTTACACAGTCTCCCACTTTAAAACAGCTTTACATACCTGATTTAGTTTACATTAAAATATATCCCAATTGATTTTTTTCCATATTCAGAAATATGAACACATCACATTCCTCATACTTAAATGTTTTGTCATAAATTCTCTTTTATACAGGAAAAAAAGGCAACATTTTTTTAAAAACAGGCTCTATTAATTACAATTTTTAACTCTGTACACACAATGATTGGCTGGTTTTCTTCATTCTTTTTTTCCCTTTTTTAAAAACAGTACCATAAGAACAACAGTGATTGACTCGCAAAGTTTTGTGTCTGTATGGAAAATGCAAAACAGTACTACAGAAATACACAATGTATTGTAAGCAGCGGTTTGCTATAGTGGTCCAACAAGTACAAGCAAACATTTTGGCTCAGCTAGGCAGTAATCCATTTCAACCACTTCCCGGGGCTACAGCCGATCCAACTACACCTTATGTGGGATTGCCAAAAGAATAGGTCTTTTCTAAAAAGGAAAATCATTATGTTTTGTTGTCTGTCCCGAAATTCAAAGGACAGGGTCATGAAGACATAAGTTTGCCAACTAGTTCTACAACCATTGAGATCACGTCCTTTCTCCTTCATTCATTCTGGAGACAGTTAGTTTCAAAGGGAAATCAGCATTTCTAAGAATAAGCACCTCCAACCCTAAAATTCAACAAAGAGCTAACTCCACCAAGGCACATTCCCTTCTCCCCAATTTGGCAAAGGGCAGCCATGGCCTTATGCTAAAAAGGGGGAACATAACCTTCTGTATTGTGGACTTTTATGGCTCCTTCACACTGGGCACATTGTCCTTCACTCCATCTACTCTTAAGCTTCAAATCAGACATGACAACACAGGTGGTGTTAGTTGGTCCATTCCTTCCAGTAGTTGACTGAAGCTGTGACAGCACTGCCTTAATGAAATCTTAGTAGATGTTGGTGATGCTAATGAACCTGACCATCTGCACTTGGATAATGGTGGCCAACCTTCTCCTCTCTATGCCTTTCTATGGCCAGGGGGAGTCCAAACTGTTTTCTGAACCAACTATGACTCAACATAATGTTTTTGTGTGTGCCGTGTAGGTTTCCTATATCCTTCATTTGCAATAGTAGTCTCTTCATACAGTTTGCTTGATTTTAGGATCATTGGCAATCCTAACCCATCTAGAGTTCTCAGCTTTTACAAATATAGCTTTGCTTTTTTATTTAAAAGGAAATCTCCTAACTACAGTATAGCACTACATCATTACATAACAGTCTATATCAAATTAATTAAACTTAATAACGTCCCTTACTTAGTGAAAATGATCAACAGCCCTATTTAATCAGGAGAGAGATTGCCCTAAAAAGGGAACAATTCTTGACAATTCTACAGTTCATGTAGAAACAAAATTTATATCCCTTTGGGGCAGCATTTGGCAAATAATTTCCAAAAAAGTATGCATTTAAAAATACTTTCTTTAATATTATACATCAGGCACAACACTTTTCATATATATTTTTATAAGATTTCAAATGCATAAAATGTTTGTTGCTGTTCATAGGATCATCAGGTGTCAGATGCTTCATTAGGTAAGAAACTAAAGTATTTCAGGTTTGTGAACTTCCTCATAGAACCTTTGACATGGTAAAGGTTGGAATGTGACCCAGAGCTCAGATACTGAGGTCGGTGCTGCATTCTTTGTAAGGCCTCCTTCTCTGCTCTGGGGGATGTCTGCAACTTCTGCTGGCATCCTGCTTCAGGCTTGGCTCTTCTCTTTCTCGTTGGCTGACTCTGTCCTCTCTGTTCCTTTTCTCAAGAGACCGCTCTCGCCTCCGCTCGGGGGACCTCGCTTTCCTGCGGTCAGTCGATTTTGCTCTCCTTTCGGGCGAGCCCCCCCTCCTTCGCTCTGGAGATCTTCTCTGATCCAGGAGCCTTTCGAGAGACCTCCTACGGCGGCTGGGCGAGCTGTCCTTTCTGCGGGTGGGTGACCGATCTCGCCTCCTCTCAGGAGAAATCTCTCTTCTCTTGTCGTGCCTCTCCCTCCTCTCCAACGTGTTGTCAGCGCTCCGGGTGCCTTCCCTCCGCTTCTCTGGGGACCTCCTCGTGGGGCCATTGGTCACCAGCCGCTCAGGTGGGGCTTCTCTTCGCCCCTCGGACGCCCGGTCCTTGGGTCGGCAAGCCCCGCTGTCGAGTGTCCTGGAAGTTCCGTTCCATGTGTGGTGCTCGTTGGGTTGTCTGCCATACTCTCGGCTGCCTTTTGAATCTTTCGCATGTGCCCGCTTTTCCCCATGTGGTGATGATTTGTGAAGATCGGGTAGATAACTGGACTCCAATGGCGGGTGCGGCCTGCGGCCGGCCGGCCCGGGCCTCATTTCCGGGACACCCTGTGCCGGCCCGGGCCTCACTTCCGGGACACCTTGTGCACCGGCAGAGGCGCCGTTCCGGTCGCTGCCGGGGTCTGCAGGAAAGTAAATGAGAGTGACATTTGGGTGAGAAGAACCTTGGGCTCCTGTCCCCACTTCCACGCTTGAGCTCTCATTAGTGACAACAAACACACAACTGTTACAGCGGTCAGAATCAAAGCCAGCTGAGTCCTGGTTAAGTGTAACTGCAACTAGTTCAGTTAAAAACTAGTGCGCACGGCTTTTAGGGTCTACCCTACTGTTCTCTCTACTCAACATATATACGATTAAAGGAACTTAGAACATAAAGGCATGCCCTTATCAATAGTCTGTCTGTCTATAGGTATCTACATGTATCCAAACGCTCCCACTTTACCCCTTGCTCTTCCCCCACCCACCAACCCTTCTCCCTTATCAACCCCTCCCCTGTCCCCATGAAAGAAAATACTTCCTTTAAAGAAGACTTTTAAAAATTTTACTTAAAAATGATCTGGGCATGAGGGAACTCTCTGGGGGAATGTTAGTAGCCTATGTTTTGATCTGGGTGGTAATTAAATGGTTGCACACAAAGGTGAAAACTCACTGCACTGTATAGTTAGGCTTTAGGCATTTTATTGTATGCACAGTATACATCTATTTTAAAATATTTTTATTTAGAAAATAATAATAATCCAGGGTGGTGGTTGGCTCTATGGAGCCAATACCATCAGATGTGGACAACTGGCAAAGGTGACATTAAGTGAGGGTCCATTTAACATTTTCTCTGCCCTTGCCCATGTTTATGCAGCTATTTAATTTTGTGTGAGTTTAAGAAACTTTTTAAAATATGGAGTTTTCTTACAGATAAAAAGGAGTGGAAGGGAGATTGTGAGGGACCCAGCTTACATCAGATGGAGTTCAGATAAAGTCTTTAGCTTAGGGGCACTTTTCTTTATACTCAGCCATCATTCCACCCATGAGCCATGGAGTTGCTGGACTGCTTCTTATAACATCAAGGTATCTACAGATTTAAAAGCAGGGCAACACTCATGGGCTCTGGTTTACTATTAAACTATTTAAAATAACAGTGTGCATGTAGGTGACATCCTGAATTTATGAGAGCTCTCTCAAAGCATAGCTACTTTGTTACCACTGAACTTGACAGGTCCTAGATACCACTACACCATTTTCGGCAAGGCACTGGTGATGGTGTGCTGCAGCATGGTGGGCAAACCAGGGGGACAGTAACAGAGACAAAGTGGATGCTCTGAAAGATCTTTCATGAAGCAACAAGCTCAATAGTAAGCAATCTGTTTCATGAATAATTTCCCAAAACCTTAGGTAGGTGTTAACAAAAGTAGGAATATAGCCTTGAACAGAGGCTGGCAAATTTTTTCTGTAAAGGGCCAAAGAATTGATGTTTTTGGCTTTGCAGGCCACTTAGTTTGTTACAACTACTCAACT
This sequence comes from Phyllostomus discolor, assembly GCF_004126475.2. Lineage (NCBI taxonomy): Eukaryota > Metazoa > Chordata > Mammalia > Chiroptera > Phyllostomidae > Phyllostomus > Phyllostomus discolor. Next base: position 58,660,396 of record NC_040909.2, read on the forward strand.
CTGGCACTGTCATATAAAAGCAGCCTTAGACAACACATAAAATGTGTTGTGTTACTCAACTTTACTTGTAAAAACATGCTGTGCACATTATGGCCCATCAGTTGCCCTTTGCCAAGAGACAACTGATCAAGCAGGAAATCTCATCTTCTTGTCTAGCAAAGCCCTATATATACCTACATACCTAGGTGAGTGCTCTGTGATATGATGTTTGTTTTTCTTAATGCAAGGTAGGCTATTAGAATTAATACAAGTCATTTTAAGATCTGGGTGAGAGGAGGTACTTAGATCATTATCATAAATCTAGCCTTGGGGTTCCTTACACCTAACTTTTAAGATAAGGGACAGCAAGACTTCAACAGGGTCAGCGGTGTACTTACAATTCAAAGAACGCAGGGTGCTCAGAATGAATTGCCAAACATACCAAAATAGAGCTAAGCAGAAGCAATGAGGAAATTAGGCCACAGCACAGAAACACCTAGTATTGATTGAGCTACAAACCGTAGTTTGATTATGGCCCATAAGGTAGAAGCAAGCCTCCCCGAGCTTTTCATTTCTCATACATGCAGCGATATTAGGAGGTATCATCGCTGTAGAAGGGAGGGGCCAGCACCAAGAACAGTCAGAGAGAAAGAGAGAAAGAGAAAGAGAAAAAGTTGAACATTTAGATTCCCTATAACAAAGAGGAAAGAAAAAATCTGCATTTGTTAACATAGGGCAAAGAGAGTTTATTTGTCCAGTCAGACAGTCTAAGGCAACACTCAAATAAGGCTGCAGAGACCGCAATCAGAACAGTGACGTTTTTAGACAGCCATATAAGGTGACTCGAGGACCCAGACAATAGATGCATCCTTTTTTCTTTCTTTTTTTTTTTCAAACAACTGGAACAATGACAGGCTGGCATAGGAAAGCATTAACAATAAACAACAAAAGAACAAAGTCCCTCCCGCCCCCCTTAAGACCGCGGCAGTTAAATTAAGTACAAAAAACTCATTACAAAAATAGCCTCACAGAGAAGCAGGTTCCAATCAAGTCAGAAAAATATTGGAACTTAACATATTATAACCCATTTGTGAGTCTAATCAATAGAATTAGAGAGATTTAGTCCAAATGACACATGAGACATTACAGCAGCACAATCCTAACATGTTCAACCCTTCTTGGAAAACCAAGTATTTAAATGATCTTTATTTCTGGCCCAAAGAACATCTGTTAGTGTTGGATTTTCATCCTCAGTGCAACAGACATTGGTTTTGAGAGGGTACACAGGTTACTGACGGTGACTCTCAAATGGAATATCACATCCAACAGAAGCATAGGGAAGACAGAAAAGGAAACAATGTTACACAGTTTCAGTGGCATCAATATACCTATCAATGGTTCAGTACGCACAGCTGTAACATCTTAGTGTTGTCAGACTACCTTCCCCGAGCGTGGTTGGCTACAGCTGAGGGGGCTTGATCTGATAACTACCCATCCCCCACCTTGGGCCCCTCATACGTTGCACCTGTATGAATGTACAACACCTGGGAAGACTATCCTTCAAAGGAGTTATCTTGTCCTTGAGCTGCATCTGAATTAAGGATCTCAACAGGTCCAAAATGCAACTGGGAATTGTGCAGAATGACTTTCAGAAAAGGGTGGTTACAGATAAAATCCCTAATAAAGGGGACTGATGTACGTGGGGACCATTCAATCACAGTTTCTATAGAAACTTTTGTAGACCTTTGGTTGGGAAGAAAAGCCCTACATCTAGGGCATAGCTTTTTTCTTTTTTTAATTTTTAAACAATAATCTCAAATAAATAGGACATAATTATTATAATATATAATATTTTGCCATCAGGACACTAAGCTAGGTAAAGATCATTGCTGTTTAGTCAAATCATGTCTATAGATATGACAAAGGAACTCTATGTATAATCTGGCTTTCCCCATAGGAAAGGTATAATCATGTGTTTCCCTCATGATGGGCACTGGGAATGTATTTCACCTTTTATCATTTAACATCATATGGCTAACATATCAACAGTTTTGTCTGTTTTCTAGTAATGGGCTCAGGTGGTTTGGGTTGGGGCAGGGACCAGAGGTGGGGATGCAGAAGTGTTGTATACAGAGCATAAAAGGAGGTAAGCAAGGCCCCAAATAATCTCAAAGTTTCACGTCTCATAAATAAGACATCAGGTTACCACAAAAGAAAAAAAAAAAGAATTGTGCCTCAACATATCACTCAGGAAACCTGCTTTCCTGCTTCTTAAAAGGAGTATAGTCATTTTGTGCTAACAATTGGATCTGAGAAACAGTTTGGCACAGTTCAAACAATCATTCCTTCGCTCTTGGTCGGACTAGACAAAATGTTCTCTCTGATTATCAGAAAGGGGGCTATAAAGATCTTGTCTTAGGCCATGCCCCAGTCCATGTAAGCAAGCAAAAGGATGAAATGTGTAGAGATTTCAGAACAAACGAGGCAAATAATCACATGGTGCGAAAGGCTGGTAAGACACTGGTGAATAGGGAAAACAAAAAGACTTTCCTGCTGTAGTTCTGAAGACAAATTCATGGAGTCATGCCAGGGAAGGAAGGAATGTTTTCATAGTTTGACCCACCATATTCTGGTACTGAGCCGTCTCCCCGCTTCAGAGACAGACGCACTCTGCGGCCACCATTCTTAATCAGTTCTATAGCCCGAGAATGCTTCATGTTTTTGGTGGTTTCACCATTGATCTCTAAAATTTCATCACCGATCTGCTCAAAGCAAGAGAGAAAAAAGTGAAAACACCACAAAAGAGTTTCACCAGCTATTGAAGTGTTTTATTATTTAAAATTCTTTCATTTATTGATTACCTAAATACTTATTGAATGTACCCTAGAAAATCTATGGCTTAGGATGCAACAGTGAAAAAATCCCTGCCCTGATGGAGAGGACATTCTAATGAGGGAAATACAATTAACAAGAAAATCAGAAAATTACATCTATGTTAGACAGTATTAAGTGCTAAGGAAAAAACTAATAAAACAGTAAAGGGAATATTAATTGTTGAAGAAAGGAGGATGTGGTAAGCAGCTTCTGCATGGCCCTCAGTGATCCCCACCTCCTTATATTCACATCCTATGTAATTTTCTTCCCTTGGAATGAGGTTTGAAATTGGTGACTTGTTCTAACAAACAGAATATGGCAAATATGATGAGAGGTCGGTTCAAAGATAAAGTTACGAAATGATTCTGGCTTTTGTCTTGTTGCCCTCTTTTGTTCTCTCACTTGTTCACTCTCATGCATGCTGCCCTATGGAGTCCATGCTAAGGACATATGGGAGGCCCAGGCCAGCTGCCTGACAGGCACTGCATCCTGCTAACAACCCTGTGAGTGAGCTTGGAAGCAAGTACTTCCCCAGCAGAGTCTTCAGAGGAGATGGCAATCTGGCAGATATATTAACTGTAGCATTTACTATGTGTTAGCCTCTATTCCATGCACTGGAGATAGAGGAGTAAACAAAACAGGCCAGATCCTTGCTGTCATGGAACTTATATTCTACAAGGCTTTGGACTTTTAAAGTCCTGAATTTGTGCCTATTGTTTGTTAGCTAAGTGACCTTGCCCAAGTCCTTTTAATTTCTCAGAGTTCACTTCCTCTCCTATAGAAGGAGATGATAATATCCCATGCTTATTACCAAGCTAAGGATTTGAAATTGGATAATACATGTAAACATGTCTTGTGATCTATATAGCAATATACAAAATATCATGATCATAGTATTTCATTCAATCAGAAACTCTCTTAAGTGACTAAAAACATGAAAAAGCATATCCCATATGTGTTTGAAGTTTAAATAAAAGAAATATATACCAGTATACAGGGTCCAGCACAAATAATGCCTTTTTTATTACAAAATCATAAGCATGTAATTCTGTAACATAACAATATCACACTGAAGCACATCATATGACATTGTAGGTGAAATGCTCAAATTAAAACTATAAATCATTACACCCATATTATTACCTTACCACCCACACTCAAACAGGTGTTACTTCTGCCGGATCCTGTATATTGACTTGTACAGGCACCAATTGTGCATGTATGTGCATGAAGAAACTGATATGCAGTTTGATCCAAGAAACTGTATTTTAATTATGTAACACTTTTTACTGTTGAATTTTTTAAAGCTGCCTATGTGGTCTACTTCTCCAATGGAAAAGAATATGCATGAAAAAATTCAATCCGAAGAAACTTAAAATTTAAGATTGTGTCTTAAGTACAAGTATTAAGTTCCCTACCCTTGGTCACTTTTTCCCTCTTTCTGCCCAGGCCCAGTTTCATTCACTTTTTTCTTTTCCTGGCCTGACTCCTGATTTTTTTTTTTAATTTGCTGCCAATTGCTTCCTATGTGTGTGTCTTGATCTATGCGGCCTATCTTTAGCAAGCACATGATTTTTCTTTTTGTAGTCATCTAATCTGCCAAGGAGAGCAACACATTCGTATGCAATAACAGATATTAGATACCTAAACAGAGCAGAGTGGATTTTTGTATTTAAATTTTGTAGCTTTGACTACTATAGAGTGACCCTGAATATTCATGCCATGGAGTGACTGTCCCTTTGCTGAGGGTCAAATGCTGCTGAGGCTAAGGTAAGATGGCTGGTGACTAGCTAGTGACCAAATGGAGCTCACCACCCAAAACCTACAGAACTACAGAGCTTTCCTGCTCTCTAGGCATCCTGGTACACACCGGAATTCCTATCAAGTGACAGGTCTGCCTCATGAGATTAAGTATAAGGAGTATGAAATGATGTTCAGAAAATATCTCCTTCAATAATTTTGTAAGTAATTTTAATCCTCCTTCCAACCCCAAAGAATTGAAAGGGTTCACTGAACTTTGGCAGCTACCTCTAACTATGCTTCAGGGAGAGATTTATAATAGGGTGGGACTCGTATTTTGATTATCCTGAAAGCTGTAAAAAATGAAATTCTCATAAAGAAGTTTCTAGCCACATAACATCCAAAAGTCACTACAGATGATGTATTTACTTTGACTCTGAACTCCTCTTCTGACTTACCCTCATCTTTCCACACCTTTCTGCAGGACCATCCTCTGCTAAGCGCAGAACATAGAGGTCCATGTTATACTCGCGGCCCCCTCGAAGACTAAAGCCAAAGCCCTTGGCTCCTCTTTCCAGTTCCACAGTGTAAAACTCCTGCTCCTATTTTAAAAAAAATTAAATGTAATTATTCTGGGAGAACTTGTATCCACACATATTTTTCTCCTTCTCTTTCCAAACATTCTCTATTATGATGATTTGACCAAAAGCCATAATCACTATCCCCCTCTTGGTGACCCTCACTTGTTTATTAATACCCATTAACCTTAGAAGTTTGGAGATCCAGAATTTGAAACATCCATGAGTGTGCCTGTAGACTGCATGAGAGCATGCACATATTAAAATTTAAATCGCTGGAATGGGAGTAAGTGGGAGAAAACTACTTGAACAATGATTAAAATAAAATTAAAAAAAAAATTTAAATCAGTGAGGCTGCAATTCTCCATTTATTGTGGGAAAATTCATTACATGACATTCTGCAAATTGCAGGATGTTCAGCCTCCCTGTCCAATGATCGAAAAACGCCAGCAGTGCTCATTATGAGAATACCAAAAGGCTTGGAAGGCCAGTAAAAAAGGAACCCGTTTAACTTTGTATTGTACAATGTTTCCCAAATTGGCTTCACCTGCTATTTATTACTTGCATACCCTCCATCACCACTGTAAGGGACAGTTGTTTGCTCTATGGGTCCCACCTGAAATTCACAGGTCTGAGACATACCTGAAGAAAAAGACATCTTAGCATAAATGCAATTAGGAATACCATGAGCAGGTATCAGCTGTTTTGCTCTTCCACTGGTCACCATTTACAACTTTTTATTTTGTTCCCCCCGAAAAGGATATCTAGAAATATTTTTCAAAGGTAGTAAAATAAAATGTCATTTCCTAGACAATCAATGTGACTCCATATTTAGTGCATTGCCTCACAAAAGGTTATTTATTTTCATTGAGGTACCTTGTAAAAGACACCTCATAAAAATAGCTTCAGAAAGCTGGAAGAAACGTACAAAGCAAACAGAAAAAAAGAAATGGCCCTCACCTGTGTTGCCTGGGGTGCTTTGAACTCAAACTGAGATTCTGGCTTTGGTTTGGTGGTATTCCTGCTAAAGTGAAAGAAATATATAAAAGCAACCAGTGGGGAAACTGAGAAAGAATGAACGAGGAGTGTCATCATGCCAGGAGTTACTTTTCCCCCCTTTAAACTAACAAAAGAAACCGCAGCCATGTCTGACCTGGTCTCCTGGGCCCCTGGCTGAGGAGGGGTGTGTGTGGTGGTGATGGTGGCAATCTTCTCCGCATTGGTTAGCAAAGTGGCATTCGAAGACTCTGTAGGATGAGACAGAGCACAGTGAAATGTGGGCCCCAGAGAAGACACTGTCACACTAGGAGGTATCCACAAGCCCCATGTCTGAATGACAAATTGGGCTTCTTTGTCACCATTTCAAGCAGTTCTGGCTTCAATTTGTCAATAATTAAGACTTTAAAGTATCACTTTAAGATACTCTATGATGTGAGCCATGTAAACCCCATTCCCCTTCTTCCAATCAGACATCCCAATAAAGGAAATAGTTTGCCCAAGAAAACACTCCCCTAAAGCTGCATCCAAGGTAGGTGTCTCTCACTCCTCCCCCATCAGTTACACATGGCAGTCCCACTGAAACACTGTACTGCACCAAAATGACTTCCTAGAATTTCACGGGCTGGTAATAAATATCTTTCCAAACATTTCCTGCAATTTATTAGTGATATTTAATTAATCTTTAATTTTCTCATATGAATGTCAAATTTAGAAATGTGCAGTGTCTTGTTAAAAAACACACCATCTACTTCCCCATTGCTGTTAACGAAGTACAACGGAAAATGTGGAGTTCTTGACAGATCTCATCTAGTATCACTCATGAGAAATTAATTTTAAAATCTGCACTTGTTAGAGCTAGAGTTTGTAAATATAAGTTGTATAAATTATGAAGCCACCCTAACATAATAGATATGATTATATTCCTATGTAAATTGACTTTCTTCTCCACTAACCACATTCATATGCAACTTCATTAATCTCTAGAAGTGTGGAGACCCAGATGTTGGAAACATTCATGCACATGTCTATACACTGCACACCAATGCACACATTAAAATGTAATCATTCATATAGTAATAATTATATATTCTTTTAAGAATCATTTCTCATTATGATCAAGGCAGACAGCAAGCAACTATGAGCAAGTTGCACTTATCTTTAGGTTGACTGTTGGAACATGGCATAAGTTTTCTATTCATGAAAATGCTAAATATGATGGTTAGATTCTAAGATTTGCACATAAATGCTTGTTTAATTCACAGTGTGTCAGGAAGTCTAGAAGTTTCTAGAAGTCCTTTGGCTTATAGGAGGCACTCTAATGTTTATCAAACACATATATCTACCCAAGATGTATAACAAAGTTTCTGTGGGGAAATGTTAAGTATCCCCACCTGGGATACCAGGGCTACATTTCTTTTCATTACAGTCCTATGTGAAAAGACACCCCTCAAATCCCAATCACTTGTGGTCTATCTTCCATTACGTGTTCATTTTCCTTACACACAGTTCATAAAAGCATGGGCTTGAGACTGAAACCCAGGTTCAAATCCTCCTTTCCTCACTTATCAGCTGAGTGACTTATCTTCCTCATCTGATAGAAGGGGGCAACGACATTAGTTCCCTTGGAAATGTGTGAAATTCCACACATTTCCTGCCATACAGTAAGCACTCAATACTTATTTCCGGAAGGCCTGGCCCTTGCCACTGCTTCTACTTTTTATTTACTACTGTGGAACTTGTATACATTATTTAAATTCTCTGCACAATGAGAAAGTCAAAATATGATTTTAACAGTTTGTATTCCAACCATAAAGCCCATGATTGTTACAGCCAAGGTACAAGTTAATAAGAAAATGTAACTGGATCAAGTGAACTGAAATGTGTATCCTGCTCCTGCATTAGGACAATGTTTCTCACAACCTGTTTTGCCAAATGTTTCTGCAGATTCTGAAGGAAAAGGAACCTGTGTTCAATTAAGGGTGATACTGAACAGAGAGAAATGTTCCTGCATGTCTGTGTTTTCTTTCCTAAGGACTCCTCCAAACCTTTAATCATGTCACTATGCTTTGCAACCCTTTGAGTAGGGGAGGTGAGGCTTCTCAAGTTTATTGGGAGGCAGTTTAGCATAACAGTAAGTAGGTCAGATTCTGAAGTCAAGACTATTTGGCTTTGCATCCCAAGCTCTGCAATTACCAGCTGGGACTTTAGCAAAGTTAAACTTTCTATGCCTCAGTCTCCTCTACTGCACATGTGGGAGAACAGATATATGTTAGAGAATTGGTGCAAAGATGATCTGAAAGAAAAGTGTGTGTGATAATGCCTAGAACATAAAAACTGCCCCCAAAATGCTTGGCAATTTTTACTGGTAGTATGTGTTTATTACTGTTATCATAATACTAAAAGCATATTTTTATGATTGCAGTTAACTGGTACAGTCAAGGTGATAAATTTAAAATATTTCATGAAGTATAGCCCACTGTGCACATACAAAGGGCTAACACTGCACAGCCTCTCATTATGATTTACCAGGCATTTCATAAACACTTGTATTGGACCTTTTAAAAAACTTGATATTGCTCACTGTGATTACATGTATGGAGACTCTGGGAAATCACAAGGTGGTCCGTCCAGGCCATGGGGAAATCATAATCAGGATACCAAAAAGGATGTTCTCTTATAATTACAGTGATTATAATTACTGAGTTGAGTAGGGGTTTCCCTTCAGAGTGCTTGTGTGTTTTGGAAGCCAGAGTTCTCCAGGCAGATCACATCTCAAACAATTTTTCTATTTCTGCTGCTTTCATGATTGCTGAGATATAAAAGATAACTACTCAATATGCATTTTAACAGAACTATTTTATTAATTTCCCATCTATAATTCATTTGTTATTTTTCACTGATTTGTATGCAAATCTGTTTTGGTTGAAGCTAAACTTCAAGCATTTAAAAAATTAACATTTAGTATGCAGCCCTGGCCGGTGTGGCCTAGTTGGCTGGGTGTCTTCCCACGAACTGAAAGATGACTGGTTCAATTCCCCGTCAGGGCATGTGTCTAGGTTGTAGATTTGGTCCCCGGTTGGGTCACATGCAAGAAACAACTGATCAATGTTTCTCTCTTACACCAGTGATTTTCTCACTCCTCCTCCCTCCCTTACCCTGTCTCTAGAATCTATAAAAGAAACAAAAATTAATATGCAAATGCCTATTTGAGCTTCTTGAATTTCCTGGTTGTTTCTCTTAATCTAGGAACAACCACCATTTCCTAATTACACTGTGCCAAAAACTGTGCCAGGTGCTGTATCACATGCGTTATTTCATTATTTATTTTAATTCTCACAACTCAATGAAACATGTGTAATAGTACCCCCATTTTATAGATGGAGACTCTGAGGCTTAGAAAAGGCAGGCAATATACCCAAGGTCTGGAAACTTTTAAGTTTTCATTTAGAATGAACCAAGATTTTAAGTGCTGAAATTCCCCCCACTGTTTTAAAATAGAGGAATGAAGCCCACTATCATAAACTCATAGCTCTATTCCAAAGTAAAATTTACTGCCTATAATAGAAAAAATATAAAAGAAGAGCCTGATATAAGAGTAGGCTCCAGCAGCAGTACTGTGAAGGAGTGTCAATGTATTTGACTTTTAAAACTCCAAGGCAGAGGGCCAGATTGGCTGCTTTTACGATAAATGACAGAAAGTACCCTACATCCTTTATTAAACAGTGTTTACACCTATATTAGCTCCCTCAGAGGAATGAAAATGGATATTACTATACTTTGCATAGCAACTGTGCACCAAGAAAAGCATGTGGGAGCTCTCCAGGTGCTGCCACAGTGCTGTGCTGAATCAGGGAACTAACTTCTGACAGCAGCATCTATCTGGGGTTTCAACATATCTCCATGACAAGAGATTACAGTACTAACCTTGTTTCCATGGTAATATCCTTAACCTCCCATATGGAGTCCACATTACAAAGCCAAGCAAATCAACAAAGGATACAAACATTCCTTTTATAAATATTGTAATGCACAAACACATATGTAATAAACATCTGAAGGAAGCCTTTGGGAGACTTTTTAAATGTGTGTGGTTGGAACCCTGTTCTCTTTGCCCAAGTCTATGCTAGCATGATGTCCACAGAGCCTTCTATTAAGATGAAGTCACACTATTCTGTGCCTTCACCAAGGAAATTTCGATACCTGTGCTGCCAAGCCCTACCTCTTATTTAAGCAAATACTTTGAATCAGAGTGATAAGCACTACAAATTTATGACCATAATTTAAATAATATGTTTTTAAGCTCATAAATATTCTCATCATCTTGAACTTGACTCAGTCTGATGGTCCCATGTTAGCCTGGCTCACTCAGGGTCTACCCTATCTAATTAAAGTCTCATTTCCATCCAGACTTCAGAGAGCATCTCTATACAACACAAGTGGTAGGAAGCATATGTGGTCGAGTTTGTCAGATTTCAAGTTCCAGTTCAGTATAGTCAGGGGCTGGCTTTAGCTCAGCAGGTAATTCCGGTCAAGCTTCACTTAGTAACAGTACAGTCAGCTCTTCTCTGGGCCTTTCTGTGATGCCATTATGTACGTCCTATCCTGTACCCTTATCTCATAGGAGAAAAGGATCTGTCCCACCCCACCCCCACCCTGGTCCCAGATATAGTAAAAGCAGGGATCATGAGGCCTCCCCTGGTCTAGGCCTGTCCAACATCTAAATGTCACAGAGATTTTGTTGGAGGGGGCTGGCAGAGAGAGAAGGAGAGAGCAAGATGGAAAACAAAGTGAGGAAAACTATAGACCCAGATACGTGAAGTTGTAGAAAAAAAAAGAGGTGAACGATGATAAGAAGAAAGAATTAGGCAGCATAAGTAAGAGAAAGAAGTGGATTTGGAGGGGTTCCAAGCACTGGCTAACCAAGGGTGCATCCTCCTGAAATGCCTCCTAGGATTTCTGAGAATAGTTCTCTGGACAAGATGGATTTCCAAGAGATTTAAAAATCATTCTGATTGAGAAATTCAGTCTCCTCATGAGGATCACAAAACAAACTGCCTTTGGGCTACCTGATGAATTAAACATTAGAGTGAAAGGTCTGATGGAGACCAGAGAACACCTCCCTTTCCTTACAATCCAACATGTCTAAACCACTTTCACAAAGAGGAGGTGGTACCACCATGCATTTCCCTTCATCAAAGTGTAAAACCCTCCGGGGTGGTTCCAGCCTCAGCCCAGAAATCTAACTCCCCTGCCTCAATGCTAATTTCCAAGAAAGCAATTTTTGGCCCCAGTTACAAGATGAGTATCACAAGCCCACCTCTGTCAGACTTGACTGACTTCTGGCCTCCAAAACTTACAGAATAACTGATGGAGAGTTTTATTACTATGGCAACAAATTCCTTAGTGTCTTGGATGAAATTGTGAAATTGCATCCTTAGCAGTGCATCAGTCCTTAACTATATTGTATCAACTCCAATGTTTATTTCTTCTAAACAAAACTCTCTGTAGATATTTTTATCTGAAGTTCATATTTTTGAAATATTCAAGTTTAAAAAATGTCTTTTCATTGATAACTATTATTGGATAGTTCACCATGCATTATATTTTTTGTTGTTCAGGTTTTCCAAAAGTATTTTCCATTGCACTTTTTAAAAATCAAGTCAACACTTAGTACATGCACAGTAGTATAAGTTGTTTCTGTATATTTTTGTCTTTCCTGACTTCACACTTTTTTGCCAAGCCCTTTCCTCAAGGATGTGCTTTTTTTCCTTCGGACACTGTCATTCTACATAAGGCTGACCAATATAGATTCAGCAAGTCAATTCCTATGTCCAGTTCTTTTGGACTAGTTTTTTGAAATCTCTCCATGTGTCTAAATTTATATACTACATTTGTCTCTCTCAACCATTTCTTATTTACTTTTTCTAGTTTTCTTCATCCTTTCCATAAGGAACTTATGCTCTATCATCTTGTGATCACTTTCCTAAATTATAATAGCTTTCCAGGGTGGTGAACTGGTAGAATGGACTCCAGACCCGAGGGTCCATTACTAACCATGCATTTGAGACAGTCTGGACCATCATTCAAGGAGCTAATTTTTCCTCAATGTTTGGTATGGGGCATTTTTGTGCAAAGCAAATTCTTTCTTTTTGGAACCAACAATTTTCAATATTATTGTTCGATTTTGGGTTTACTTTTTTTGAAAGACATAGTCTATACTACCCAATTGTTAAATTATAAAGCTCACTTTCTAATAATTCACATATGAAAACATTCATCTGGTGAATTATGTTTAGATAAATATCTCTAATTTTTAAAATTTTACATATCAATGGCATAACATTTGTATCACACTAGCTCTATAAAACCACATTTTTTCTTGAGAAATACTGACTTTTAGAATGTATATTTTATTTTATCACATGCATAGCAAAAATGAAAAAAGACAATGAAATATTTTGGGACATGTAATCAGTTTCCTTCCAAGGGCCAAATCTACTTTAAATGAGGTCAATATTCAGGACTTAATTCTCTGAAAAACCTATACTTAGTGACATTAGTGTATCAACTTCACTTTTATTAAATATGAATAATACAGTGAATATTGACATTTTTGGCTGGATAACTTTTGGGGGGGGCAGTTGTCCAATGTACTGTAGGATGTTCAGAAGCATCCCTGGGTCTACTCATTATATGCCATAAGCATTCACTCCAGACAATGCCAAATATGCCAGGGAGCGGAGGTGGGGGTGGGGTGGGGGGAACATCACCACTGCTGGAAAAGAACCAAAGATCTGCATTTAACCAACCAACCAAGAAAGAACTGGCCAGTTTAATGTAGAGATAACCTGTAATTAAATAAAAATACACAGACTTAATTCCTTCTTTATTCATATGTAGAAGTTAGAAACAAATCAAGGCTAAACAAAACCGCAAGACTCTCCAAATTAAATAAAAAATTAGATACATTCATTTACTCTGGAAAAAAAACACTACTGGCTCTGCACTGACATTATGTCATTATGTAGGTTTTGTGATGACACCATATTATACAGTTAAATTTTAGTAATTATTTAAAGAAAAATCCTTAGTGATTTCCAGATGGAATATTAGGAGGTCTTTATCACCTGTATTCAAACTATTAACATTGTTTTAAAGCCAAGCGCACCCAAACCAAAATCAATTGGAGAAAGTTGAAGACTTTTTTGAAGTGTTCATATCTGTAGCAAGACAGATATTAAAGGCTAGAGGATGAAGTACAGAGGGTGAGGTAAGGGTTGGTAACAATGGCTCACATTTGTTTGATGGGTATGCTCCCTTAAGGATGGATAAGGCTGTCTTAAATCAACACTATTCAATTACAGGAACACTAATGATAAAGAAATCAAGAGACAGAGATATCAGAAAAAGAGATACAGAGAGACACAACAAGTATACTTTACCATCCCCAGGAATGATGCGGAGGGTAACTGTGTTTCCTGCTTCTTTGATTAGGTTGACAATGTCTGAATGGGACTTGTTGGTGATGGAACAGCCATTTACCGCCAAGATCCGGTCTCCTACTTTCAGCTTGCCACATCGGTCAGCAGGGCTCCCCTCAATAATCCGACCTATTTTGTGAGGCATAGCCACACATGCATTGCCTGCTTTGATATTGAGTTTTAATTTTTTTTTTAAGTTACGTGGGAATATAGTACAGGGAGGAGAAAAAGGGTTGAAAAGGGAAAGAGAAGGTTAAGTTGTTAATTAATTAAAGCATTAAGCAAATGTTATTAAAGGAGAGCTCTGCGTCGATGGTCAAAACATTGGCAACACTCAGGGCATCCATGTAAGAAGCTACTGCCCTGACCTGCAGTTCTTCTCTGACTCCAGGGGAAAACCCCAGTGCCCCTACTTAAATCAATTATAAAATTTGGGATACTTAGCAACTTCAAAGATTCTGAAGAGCCCCAAGATAACTTGCCATTGGCTTACTTTAGGACTTCAAATGTAAAACCCAGAGCTGGGATGGATGCTTTATGTACTCTGTGTCTGTGTCACTTCGCTTTTGCCAGCTGTTGTTTAATCTTCTGCCAATGTTTTGTTCCTTCTCCATTTAGAAAAATAATCACTGGGAGTTTGGTGAGGCATGAGTCTGCTAGCACCAAAAATTTCAACTGAAAAACACCTACTAGACAAACACTTAAACTTCCTGCCTTCTAGCCACAATGAAGAAAGCTCTAGAAAACTAGAGATGAGCCAAGAAAGTCCCCAAGCTTGACATCTATTTTTGCTTTTACAACCCTTGATCAACCAGCCTACCTTGTGTGCTTTCAGGGTAGGGCCCAAATGCCTCGTGAGCTCTGAAATCATCCTGTATCCTCCCGAAAATCTCAAAGGAATATGAAAACCTAGTTCCTACTCACGCTGAGGACAGTGATCCAAAGCTTGGTTCATATCATTCCTCAGTACTTTTTCTTTAATCATTGCCTTTCACATTATCAGTTTCTACTCATCTATAACATGAAAAACCAGGATGAGTCCATTTGAAGAGGCAGGTTTATTGTGCACGTTGAGGGATTCCAAGTCTCAACCAAGAGCATTGTTAACCTCTGAGAGAGGTGGAAAATTGGTTTTGAAGACTCACACAGAGTTTTCAGCTAACCGTATATTAGTTTCCAAGTTTCTCACTCATATTCACCAATTTTGGGAATTTGTCTTTCTGGGGACTGTGAAGACAGTTATGCAGTTGAGCCACCTTTTGGAAAGTGTAACAAAATTAACATGGGAGACGCTGAAACTAAGCAGGCTCTTCCAGCACAATTTGGACCTTGAGGATAAAATGTGTGGGAAAATAAGCTGTAATCCATTTGAATTTCAGCATATTTGCCTGAGCTTTTATTATTAGATGTAACATTATGTCAAAATAATTTTTTAAAATGAAGTTAGATTTTTTTTTTCTGAATCCAACAAGCAGGTATGGTAGAAAGTTTCATACTCAAAGTCAAGGTCTTAAGTTTAGCCCATCTCCAAGGACAACCCAAATGAGAAAGGTATCAAACAGCAGGTATGTAGAAAACTCTGTATAGCTTGAAACAGAAGTCTCATGCAAGGTATGTGGGATAGTTTAATTCATTCACTGTTAAGAACCAGAGGAAAACAATCAAAGACCAATTGTGAGTGAAGACATTCAATATTCATTAAATAACACATAGCCTTCCACCTCCTGACATACCTGCTACTTCCTTCTAAAAAGGGAAACTGAGAATTCTGAAATCCTAAGAACATTAAAGGGTACACGGGGACACTAAAAATGTGGGTCTGAAGTTTCACTTGGGAGTTGTCACACCCCCTGCCTTTCTTTTTATTTTTTAAATTAAACAGAAGAGTCTCCAAAATTATTTTAAAAACAAAAGATCCTTGCCTTGATGCCATGTCACCCATCCATGGATTATTAAAGTAGCTCACAAAAGCAATGTTAGTCATGGGTGTTTGTTACTGCAGCCACACATGCACAGACCTGCTGACTCACTTGTCTCCTTGTGGACAAGCCTTAGGGAAAACAGGGTTAGCAGGAAGCAACAGAGGCAAGGGAGTTCTACAGAAGGAGGAAGCTAAAGGGATGGAACTTGTAGCTGAACTCAGCCAGCAAGTGCCCTGGGTCACTGCTCCTCATATTCCTGGTGAGTCATTTGGGGATAGAGCTGAGGTACATTTCAAAGCCTGCACAGCCCTTCCTGCCTCCCATTATATCAGCAAATATGCTTGGGGAATAACAAATGACTTTTTATCCAATGACGGTGGATCATTCTTGGAGTACATATTTATAATCCATTCAATTGGAAATAGATTCGTAGATTAGTAGTTCCTGGAATCACCTCCTTTCCTCTTTGTGTCTGCTGGTGCACCCAGAAGAGAGTTAACCTTTTGAGAGGGTGACAACTGAGTTTCTCTATACTCTGCTGAAATCCCTAAAACATGGATGAGACAGGGAAATCACCCTTGTTAGAGTTCAAGGGCAATGAAGACAAATGACTGTCAGATTTGAATTAGACTCCTAATCATGTGACAGTAAAAATATTATTTAAAATTAAAGTTAAAAATTTCAGACGGGGATACAGTAGGGAAAGGACACATTTCCTTTGGAAATGGAAAGGGCATTTCATATAATATTGTTATTCCTTACACCTCTAATTTTTCCTAAGCATATTTTATAGCCATATGCTTCTTTTAAAAACTCTCAGACTTTCTAATGCTACTGCTATCAATGATATCTCACCCAGGACCTTGCAAAAGGTTCTTCTTGGCAAGAATTTCTCACTCTCTATACTGTCAAGGGGTGGTTCTGCAAATTTCATGCAGATTACACTTATGCTTTAGGTTGCTGCAGACGTGTTTACAGGTGTTCAGAGTGGATGCTAAACCGTTACCAAAAAAGCCCTTCGACCTCCAGGAAGGGAAAAGCTACCAAATAAACTGCATCCCCAATTAATACTTTAATTACCTGAAGCAAAAAGCAGGGAGGCATTTCTGTTAATGATACTGGGGAAGAACTTAATGATACTGGGGAAAAACTGACAGCACTCACCGAAGGTTGTGCCTGCCTCAGGCCGGCTCACTGAGGACACTATGACGAACCCGAAGCCCTCGCTGTCCCCGCGGCGGATCTCCACGTCGTAGGGCTGCAGTGTGCTCACCACACCGCTGCCCCCTCCCCCGCCACTGCCGATGCCGCTGGTGCTGCCGCTGCCTGAGCTCACCGTGTTCAGGGAGTTCTGACTGCCCTGTGGGGTGCGCTTGTCCTCCGTCAGGGAGGCGGGCTGCGTGCTGCTGTGGTGGGAAGAGGCTGGCGAGGGCACCTCCGTCTCTGCTTTGGGGGCTGTGCAAACAAAGTATGTGCCTCTCAGTAACCTGGCTGGGCCCAATGCATGCCCGCCATCCTTCCTCCTCTCCCAACTGTGTATGGGCAAGAGGTCAGGAGGTTTACATGGCCTCACAGAATCCAGATAGAAGAATTTCAAACGGCTTATCTTGGGAAAAGTATTTACTTCTCAGTATTTACTGACAATGACCCATGGAAAAATGCCAAAAAGGACAGCCAAATCGTTTCTCATCTACAGCACGCTAATGCATCAATATCCACACCCAGATTCCAGCTGCAACACTCTGAAGTGTTCCCTGGGCAAAAATCAAAAGCAACCCAGAGGAAGTGCAGGTGTGCCCCATACCAAGGATGACCCCTATATCCTCGCCTCAGAGAAGTGCCCAGGGCGGTACATTAATATTGCCATTACCTAGAAGTGTCAGCCTACTCAGCTTTCCAAACATTTTCTGCTTTTGAGTTTTCCATCAGGCAAGAGATGGTAACTGACAGTACCATTGAGGTCGCCATCCTGTGGGAAATCTGACAATATCTGTCAGAGGTATACTTCCTAGTTTCCAGGTGTCAATTATCTGCTCTGATCACACACTGGATCCATCAGCCTCCCTCAGCATTCCCGTTTTATAAAATCCCAGTTTGATTGCTTTGTCAGGTGACAGGGTAAAGCACTCCTAAACTGCCACAATCGTTGGTGGTACCAATTTATGTTTCATGACAAAACCAAAATGTGTTGTGCATAGCCTTGGATAAGACTACATTTATTCAAGAAATCTTGGCCTTCCCTAGATTTCTTTTTCATTGTAGTAAAATAGAAACATAGAATTTATCCTTTCAACTACTTTTAAGTGTACAGTTCAGTGGCATTAAGTAGTCACACTGTTGTGAAACCATCACCATCATCATCTCCAGAATTCTGTCACCACCTTCCCAAACTGAAACTCTGTACCCATTAAAGTCCAAGTAACTTTTTCCCTCTCCCCCAGCTCCTGGCAAACACCATTCTACTTTCTGACTCTATAAATCTGACTACCCTAGGTGCCACAAGAAAGTTGAATTATGTAACATTTGTATTTTTGTGACTAGTTTATCTCTTCATAGATTTAACATCTTTGACTGAGAGCTAAATACCCCAAATACTTAAGATTTTAAAAATAATTCTGAAATAGACAAAAATCACATTGTTCTACTATTTTTACTTAGTCCAGTGAAGTTAAAAAGTTTTCATCACACCTCAAAAGCTACTTGTGACTGACTGTTACTGGCAGCATGGAATACTACTATTTGCAGAAAGATTCTGAGGCCATAAGTGAGCACTAGGGACCTAAATGATTAACATTTTCCCACAGCTGCAGTAGGCAGGACTCTCACACTGGAACCTGACATCTTCATTCTATAATGAATGATATACCATTTAAATGACTTACACTAGCTTTTTTTTTTTTTAATTTATTTATTTATTTATTTATTTATTTATTTATTTCTGGGGGTGGGGGAGAGAGAGAGAGAGAGAAACATTAATGTGCGGTTGCTGGGGGTTATGGCCTGCAACCCAGGAATGTACCCTGGCTGGGAAGCGAACCTGGGACACTTTGGTTCCCAGCCCGTGCTCAATCCACTGAGCTACGCCAGCCAGGGCAGTTTTTTTTTTTTTTTTTTTTTGACAAGGTACCAGTTGATTTTATCTGATAAGTATTTATTTGACTAATATTAAAACTACAGAGAATTCATATTATTTCATATCACACTTCTTCAGTAACTCAACTGATACCACACTGCTTCTACGGCCTCCTGAGTTCCGTCTTGGACATTTGGAGGTGGGGGCTGCAAACAAAGTTTAACCACCAACAGTGTGCTTTCAGGGAGCTGGAGAATCAGTGGCAAAGACTGACACATGGTGAACTGTCATTACCTGGCAGATTCTGATATAGGAGTAAACCCTGATTCACAAGAATGGCAAGAAGTGAATGCTAAAATCTAGAGGCACTTGGAGGAAGGAGGGACTATCCAAGGGTGTCACAGAGAAGGTTATATTTGAGTTGGGCCTGAAAGGATAGGTAGTATTTTGAGAACTCAAGTACTTCGAAGCTTGTAGGAGGAATGAATTAAGTATGACCTAGAAAGGGGCAGCTTTATACCTTTCCTATAGAGGAGAAAAAAATCTTGCATTAATAAATATTACTGTCGACAATAGAGTAACTTTTTATGAGCTTATTTTGTGGCACAAACCTAATTTTTATTCTCTTAATTTGAAGTTACAATGCTCCTGTCATAGTGACCTCTTTTGTTGAAAATTATCATCGGATGAAGAGGACAGCAAGGTTCTAGCTGGCGAGGTGTTGGGGGAAGTAATATAGTTCCAATTAGCCTTCTAGAAGTCTTGGCTGAACAGGTACGAATGGCACATTGAAGTACTTTTGAATGACAGTAGTTTTGCAGTATTTGAGAGAAGTAAACTATCTGGAAATTCTGAGCTTAGTCACATTTGCAAACATTTGCTAAAACAGATGCTTGAGGAGGCAGATACAGAAAGGGGTCCTTTTCTGTGCATGAGGTGACAATGCTCTGCCAGAAGGAATGAATGAGAAACATACCTGAAAATACCACTTTACGCCGCACTGTGAGGTTGACATGGCCTTGCTTGGCGGCTTGTTGCATAAGCTGGACCACAAGCTGGTGTGATTTTCCAATTACTGGTGTCCCATCCACACAGATTAATTCATCCCCTGACCTGAGGCGGCCATCCGTATCAGCAGCACCCAGTGGTACGATGTGACCAATATAAATCTGTTGAGTAATTGGAGGATGGATAAAACATTGATCTTTTGGTTTGCTATTATACTGACAGCCTCCATATCTCTGAGAACATTTTAATCCATTCATTCATTCATGTCTGCATCTGTGCCAGAAACATTCACTGAGTGCCAATTGGATACTAGGCATTGTGCTAGTACTACAACAGTTTTCACAAGGTGGGGAAAAAACAAGTTTTTCTTATCTGGTTCCATGACACTTATCTGTGGTGGTGATTCTCTTTTTTATCCTTTGCAAAATTAAATCACTTTTGTTTGCAAAATCCTTGTTCCTTTTCTATCTACCTAAGGACCCTTCTTTCAGAAAACTCTGCTAATTATAATGCTACTTTCTTTAAAATCAAGCATTGTGACTTGCAATAGCAAATGCATAATAAATACTTTTAAATAAAGAAATGAATCAAGCAAAGTCTGGTCTGACACTCCCATTTCTGTACTCCCAGCACCTGTATCCAAGCAGTCTTTATGCAGTGCCTTGCTGTTGTATTTACTTTCCACTAAACTTCAGTTGAAATATTGTGCTTTCCTCGCCTTCTTGTTAGGTAATAATACTATAGCTACCTTTGCATGGCCTGTATAGTTTACAAAGAACTTTGACAAAAAGACTTGTTAAAAATACGGACTCCAGAATCAGACCCTTTCCAGTCCTTCCATTTGCTAACTCTATAATCTTGGGGAAGTTAATTAATCTTTTTATGTATTCACTTGCTGATTTGAAACAGTGGGATAAATTCATGGATTTGAAGGATAAATGAGAGAATGTATGTTAAAATCCTTTGGCATAACATCTGGCACAGAGTAAGTACTCAATAAATAATAGTTATTTTTATTACGATGAGAGAATTAATACTTTTCTTTAGTTTTCTTTTCCCCTTTCAAAAGGATTCTGTGATATAATCCTAAATTCATTCTAAAGATGAGGCCCAGCAAGGTTAAATGTCTCCTGATTCTTTCTCTTCTTTTGTAAAGAGGGGGGTCCTACTTTCCCTAATCTCTCATGATGCCTTGTGAAGTGCTCTCCCTGCTGGTGCTATTCAATACATGAAGGCAGTGGCAAATCTAACAGAATTGGCCACTGTTTTCTTTCCTTTTTTTTTTAAGATTTTATTTATTTATTTTTAGGGAGGGAAGGCAGGGGGAGGGGGAGAGAGAGAGAGAGAGAGAGAGAGAGAGAGAGAGAAACATCAATGTGCGGTTGCTGGGGGTTATGGCCTGCAACCCAGGAATGTACCCTGGCTGGGAATTGAACCTGGGACACTTTGGTTCCCAGCCCGCACTCAATCCACTGAGCTACGCCAGCCAGGGCTTTTTTTTTTTTTTTTAATTTTTAGAGAGGGAAGGGAGGGGGGAGGGAGAGGGGGAGAGAGAGAGAGAGAGAGAGAGAGAGAGAGAGAGAGAGAGAGAGAGAGAGGGACATCAATGTGCAGTTGCTGGGGGTTATGGCCTGCAACCCAGGAATGTACCCTAGCTGGGAATCGAACCTGGGACACTTTGGTTCCCAGCCCGTGCTCAATCCACTGAGCTATGCCAGCCAGGGCTGGCCATTGTTTTCTTAATTGATACCAATTCCTATTTAGCTTTTTGGTTTCATTTTCTTTGATGGGCACTTCAGATGTATTAGCTCCCAGTTTTCACATATGTTAACATAAACCTTTTAGAAACTGGATCTAGTGAAACTGAGGGTCCTTATATCTTTGATTAAATTTAGGTTTAAATCCTAGCCCTAGAAATCATCTCTGTGTGTCTATACCCCTCAGAGACCTAGCCTTTCCCCCAGGTAATCAGCAACCCCCAAGATGGCAGAAGACAGGAGCCCAGACCTGACTAGTGATCACAGGGGTCTGGACCTCTGGCACCATAAAGATAACATCTCGACCTAAGTTATGTTTCAGCTCCTGAGGCCCAAGTGGAACGATGCCCTGGCTATTTTCCCATGAGACTGGAAAGAGGGATGCCAGAACAGACCTCAGGTGTGCTCAAGACCTATAAGAAATGATGTAGTACCCTTACCTCATCTCCCATCAATCAGCTCTCAGAACGACCCTGAACCCCTAACCACGGTGTCTTGTGATTTTTCCCTGTATAACCTGTATCCTACATGCCCTCAGGGAGTTCGCTGTTTTGAATATTAGCTTCCTGCTCTCCTGAGTGGTGCCATTCATGATAAAATACCCAGTCTTTTTCTACTGCAATTCTCAGTGTCTAGTGTTTGGCTCTGCTAGCACCCGGTAGATGAACTCTTCCTGTTCTCTAATACTAGTCTCTTCCCTCAAGACAAAAACATCTCTACAAAACCTAAGGAAAACCTCCACTGCCTGAGATGAAGCAGTGTTACACCTAGAGTGACTCCAATCATGGTGATTTGTTACTGCTGCCAATTTGCTTTGAAGTCTTAGAAAAGAACACTGGGAGAGGGAGGGGGGAAACAAAAGACTCACAGGTTCCCCTGGTTCATTTCCACCAAGAATCCTAAATCCAAATCCAGTCTCTTTTCTCCAGAGGAAGATATCCTGTTCTTGGTAATCTGGACCTAGAGAGGGGAGAAGGATAAGAGAGATTACTTCTCTGATCAAAGCAATCACACTGCTGAGATCACACAGTTACAGGACCAACACTGATGGTGCTGAGCAGATGACAGTTTTCTAACACAGACAAGGCAACAACAGAATCTGGATGTGAAGTAATGGAGGATGCTGGGTGAAAGGGAACAATGGGAGTAGTCATTGAGCCCTAAGTTTTTTCAAAAGACTAATCAACTGTTTGATAATTCCTAATCAAGACCAAGTCATGATCTCTGACTAAGCCAGAAATCAGCATTGACTGCTCTCCTCGGCACTGTTCAAGGAGACTTAATTAAAATCATCATGTGCTGCACTGCACTGTGGATGCCCCTGTCCAAGAGAGAGAGATGCCGAGTCAGAGCGACCTCTGAAGCAGGGGCTGGCTCGGCAGACTTAGGAGGCCCATTAAGTCGCCTGATGTTATAGCAACTAAAAAACAGACAAAAAGCTTTGCAATAAAGTGTTCCCTTAAAAAAATTACTTCTTTTTCCTTTAAAGTAATCAAGACCAGCAATGCCAGTAATTTGATTTGTTAGATCATCTTTGCCAAAAAAAGTTAGTCTTAAACATCCTAATATTTCCAAATTTGCAAAGTTTACTACAGTTTCAGTACTATTACCAAAAAGCAGCCAGACTTCCATAACCTAAGATTTATGGTGACAACAAAATTGTTCTACATCAAGCCCTGGCTGGCATAGCTCAGTGGATTGAGCGCGGGCTGGGAACCAAAGTGCCACAGGTTCAATTCCCAGTCAGGGTACATGCCTGGGTTGCAGGCCATAACCCCCAGCAACCACACGTTGATGTCTCTCTCTCTCTCTCTCTCTCTTTCTCCCTCCATTCCCTCTCTAAAAATAAGTAAGTAAATAAATAAATAAATCTTTAAAAAAAATTGTTCTGCATCAATGAACCATACTTCATTGTTAAAACGACTGACTGCTTTACTCCTGAGCTTGCTGTAGTGTTTCAACATTCAAAGTATTAGTTTATTATCAAATAACTTGATATTTTACTTTTAAAACTCAATAGTTCAGGGTTTAAATTTTTTTAAATCTCATTTTTAAAAAATAAAAGCAATTTTCATAAAAAGATGCTCACTGCACATGAAATTGTTCTATATACCACTGTGTTAAAGGTAATAAAAGGGTTATTTCTATTTAATTCGTATTTAATACTTTAATATATAGTGTTTTACAGTCTGTAAAATGACATATCTTTTATTTAAAGAGAAAAAATATAGTTTAACGGCAGAGAATCTTAAAGAATTTCAAATACCGTTCTGCACACTTTCTGCTCTATTTAATTAATTGGATTTTGGGCTGAAGCAGTGTATGGGCCTGAGCATTTAGCTCTCATCACCTCCAATCTGTACGATAGAACAGGGAGGAAGGCAGCGGTGTTTATATTTCAAGCTAGTGAGAGCTATCCCTCTTCAGTGACTCGTTTACAAGCTTAAATGTACAGTGACTGAGTGTGCCCAGAAAGAATCAGCTAAGTAAACAGGTGAATACACGTCAGAGGTTTGAATCCAGTATTTTGCTTGAGCTATCTTAATGCCATGGCTTTCAACCATGCTTTTCATCCAATGCTTTTTTATTATAATTGCCAAGACTAAGCTGTAAGACACCATGGGACATGGAGTTAAGCTACATCATGGCACTCTCATAAATGATTTGAGAATGATATTTTCTTGAGCATACGAAGGAAACATTTTCTTTCTGTTTGAGTAGCTGGCTAAAGGATATTTACTGTAATGGACTCACTGCAACTACGAATTAAATCAAGTTAGGTTTCCATCTTTGTTTCCTCTAAGCGGAGGATTATTACCAAAACAGGCCACAGGGCTTCCCAGGCAGCACCAGGGCCCAGGTAGAGTCGGCCTGAGTCTGTGGGGCCTTTCTGCGAACAAGGAAAGGGACTCTGCAGAGACTGCAGCCCATCCACACCCATTTTTTCCAGCATCATTTAACCCAGGAACACTCACTTGTCCTACAATGACACCAAATGTAGCAAGTTTTTGCCTTATACTGTTCAGTTAGGTGTAAGCTAGCACCGTCTGGGTGGCTGTAGCCAATTGACTTGGACTTATCATACAGGTTAGTCCATAGGAGAAAAGAATTTGTCTTTCTCTATGAATCAGTGGGAAATGGCAAATTTATTAAAAAGCTTCCTATTGAAAAACAAGATGCCCAATGACACCAAGACTGTTGAGGATTCCAGTGATGAGTCAGAAAAACAGAGACACAAACACAATACACCAACACACAGAGATATTGCAAAGAAAGTCTTTTGGCACCTCAGTTTTGGCATTTTAACAATTATACTCTTCTTCCACCAACCAAATGCCAGGTATACAAGCGTGTAACTTTGGTGATAAAGTGGCGCTGCCACATAGGGAATTACAGAATTTTTTTTTGTGCATCCTCAGCTGCCAGGGGCACTGAGGTTTCTAAAGTACTCCCCCAACAGGGTTTGTTCTCTTCTTGATTTCAGGCAGATTCCATTATAATTACATTTTTAGGAAGTAGCAGGGTAGAACCATCTTTCTGATGTTTTTATCACTTTGCTTTTCTTTTCAGTGAGGCTAAATAAAAAAGGCTAAGAAAACCTTGTCCAGCTTTCTTCACTTTTAAGCCCTTGCATAGGAGACAATCTCAGCAGTGAATATCCTTTGGTAATGCAAGCGACAACTGAATAAAGTGGCAAAAAGACTTCCTTTGATAATTAGAAAGAATGGAATCACCAGGTTTGCAGAGAAACCTCTCAGTGTCTCCATTACTACAGAACACACATTTTCAGACTTAGCAAAAAACATGCCCATCATTTTTTATTTCATCTTTTCTTTGGTCCATGCCTGGTCCACAAGAATAGCAAAACGTTTTTGTTCATGGCATTTCTCTTTCTGAGTTTCTCCCCAGCCCCCCAGACCAATGGGAACATCAAACAGGATGGATATAATGAAGAAAAAGTTTTCAGTGAATCCTTACTCTGACATTCTCCAAAATTCGTGGAATTGATTTCTCTCTCTCTTTCACCCTTGCTCAATCCCGATGCTGGCGAAGGTGACATAGCTGGAATATTAATTTCACAATTTTGCAAAGCTTAATGCATGTGCTTTCTCTTAGTTCATGTTAATTTCGTTTTGATTGATAAGGAACGTGCAGTTAAGCTTTCACAGTAAAGGTCATGGCTGCTGTGAAGTTTAAAAGACTACAGTTTGATTCTGCTTTATTTTTTATCCCATGGTGCTTTTCTTGTCAAAAAGCTAGAAATTACTATAGTAGTGTTGGAAATTTCATTGAACTCCCATTACCATCTAAGACTCTTCATATTTAAATAAACCCCAAAGTGTACATTCTTGCATGACTGTTTTAATCACGTCATAAATTTTAGAGTCGTCTAAACACTTATTTCTTTAAAAAAAATTAAGTATACTTTTTTAACTGCCACACTGTGGCACTTATTTGTTCCTGATGGAATACATTCCTGTGCTAATACCTGTTCAGGTGAATTCTATGCAGTTCAACCAGGATGGTTTTTTATTTGGAGGCGCAAATCATCAGATCTGACTAAGGTTGAACACACACAAATAAGGGCTGTCATAATAGTTCTTAAAATCTCGAAGTGCACACAAGGCTCCTTAAACTCACTTTGAGGAAGAAGCCTGTCCACCAGTTCTAAATTTGTAAACACGTCTCCACGGAGCAGTGCAGTTTTACCTTGGTTAATATGACAGCTTGGATGTTTTTTCTTTCCAAACTAGTTTGTAAACAGGCAAAATTTCAATGGGAAGTTTTAGACTTTCTTTCAGAGTAAACACTAGTGGATGCTATCTGGTCCTGAACATTAACCAGTATGATTGCATCAATGTCATTTTTCAAAACATTCATACAATAGGTATGTTACCTGGAGAAAACACAAAACTGGCAATGAGGCTTTTAAAGGACTTTCATACTTGCCTTTGTTTTTAATTAAACATGTAAGCCCTTCAGAGGGGTTTATTAATACGTCTGTAATTCCAGATTGACTCATTTGACACTGCTGTTTTGACAGATGGCCGTATCAAGAATATGGTATTTTGCACAGTAGTTAGACCATGTGAAGGAATTGGATCAGACTGTATCAGTCTTCACTTTGCCCTTCACAATAAAATGAAATATAAGAAAAATATATTTTCCCCTGAAAAGGGGCATAAATTAAGGGTACACTTAAGGTATTAGGACTGACTTCAATTTTCTAGGAGTACTTTGCTTATTGTAATGTCTTGGGGAAAGGGGCAGCAAATCACATCTTAGGCTACACATTTTTTTCTTCAAAAAACAAGATAAAAAACAACCAAGGGAATATCAGAAACATGTTGGGGATGAAGCAAAATACTAAATAAAAGGCAAGATTGACGTAGGCTCAGTCACAGCACTGGTACTGTGAAAAGTAGAAAATCTGTGACAGACTCAGAATAATTACCATTGTGGGAAAAAGTCTCATCGTTACTCTCACTTAGCAAGCAGCTAGGAAGAAACCCAAGCAAATCTTAACATCAGTTACATATCTACAATCACTCCATTACCGAGTCTCCAGTCACCAAACAAATCGATTCTCACTTATGCTGCTGGATCCTTCAGGTGGTAAAGAAAGGGGAGATGCGAAACCAGCCCCACCCCGAACGTTTCAGTTTGCCTGCCCCCTGAGCAATTCTGATGCTTAAGGTGTCTGGCTGTGGCAAGATTCTTAGTGTTTTTTAAAAAATGAATTACATATTAAATTCTGAAGAAATTTTGCTTCCATCAGGGTAAAAATGGCATTTGAGCTGCAGCTTCCTGTTAACTGGATGCATTAGCATCACCTGTCAAGTGTGATGTTCCCACCAGTGCTTCAGAATGCCATTTATTTTATCACAAAAAGATTCCTATAGTCCTAAATGTGCACTGTACTGAGAAAAGCAGAGGCACGGTCCATAACGCAGCATCTCAACATCAACAGAAGTTGGGCCATTGATTGGAGAAGCCACATGGTTATGAGAATTCTCAAACATCCTCTTTGGAACACAATTCTTCAATGAACTTGCTACAGTTTGTGAGAACAGACTCCAGGTCCATAACTCAGAAACTACTGCTTCTGAGAGACCTTCCAAAAGGGGCCGCCAGGGTTACAGTCTTCCAGGGTCTTTCCAGTCCAGGGATGAAATAAATCCCTTCCCAAATTATGTGGCTTTTGTTGGCATAGAGAATCCTTAGCCAAAATAGCCTATTTAATTCCACACACTGTTAGGAGAAAAGGGCAATATTTCCCCTTGAGGAGGAAATGATGGAGGGACCCCTGAGTGACTTCTAAAATTTGATAATCAGCTAGACTCCAACTTGCCTTGTGCCACGTAACTGCTGAAATGCAGCCAGTAGTGTGGCCAACTTTCCTTCTCAGACAGGGATGCTGGCTTTGTTCCCATTTTGTGTTTTGTTTGGGTCACAGAGGAGTTCCTCCAGCCAGCCAAGGAAATGCTTCCTAGCCACGTCTGAGGGGGTGTGCCAGAGCTGGGGCACCTACCACTGTCCCACCTCCTCTGTGCCTCACTCTCCAGGGGCCTCTGCCCAAGAGGTAGCACACCTGTGTTGAGGGGGAGGGGCAAAGAGGATGTGCTAAACAATTCTCTTTTCCCTTCCAGTTTTGTTCAGACCCTTTACCAAATGCCTCCTCCATCCTTAAACATTCTCTCCTATTCCAGTCCAAGAGAAAATGAAGTACATGACCTCCATAGTTGCTTCATACTGACCAATCATCCTCAGGAGAAAAGGTCAGCAATAGCAACAGCCAAAAAACGACCTGTTTGTATGCCCCCAAATTAAAGCATTTTAGGGACTTTCATCAGTGATAAATTAAATGAATATTTTTATGGTGAACAGTCTTTGGAAATCGCTTCATAATAAAGTTAATATTTTGTTTATAAGAATCAAAAAGTTATGATGCATGCCATCACTAGCTCGTATTTATTGGAAATGTAAAGCCAGAGGAACATAATTAAAACCGCAGTATAAATAATTAAAGTACAAACCACTCAAATTTTTTTAAGGGGAATGTTTAGAAAAAGACTGATAATATTGGTAAAAAAATTACCAGTATTCTTAAAAACTAAGAAACCACTAAGAAAGAACTTAATTTCATCTCACTACTCCTGCAATCTGAACCAATCATATTTATGTTCTATTGTACATCAGAGCTGTTTAACAAAAGCATGCTACAATCTCCACACAGGGGAGAATTAATGAGACAGCAGTTCTTATCTGCTACCTCTTTAAACTGAAAAGAAAAAGAAATCCATTATTATCCAGGCCTTTTATTTGTTGGCCATCCATATCTGCCCCTCCCCAAACTGGACATAATGGAGCCCCCATGACTATCCAGCAGATTCTTTCACTGCTGAGAAGCGTTCACCTCTCACCTTGGTTCACCTCTGTTCAGTCTACACACTGAAAATCTATTTTTAATAAGCCTCGAGAGAGAGAGTTGAAGCCCTGGAGTGGGGTCGCAGAAAGGCAGCAGCCAGAACGCTACTCACGTCGGCTTTCATACATGCTCCTGGACTGGGCCCAGATTTTGAAAGGATCTGGTTTTTTCTGCCCAGTGCTGTCGGTCTGATCTGGAGCTGGGGCTTCTGCGGGTGGGTACTCAGGGAGCACCTGTGTGCTGTGGCTGGGGGACGCTGTGTGCAGGCTTCGGTGGCTGGAAACACTGTGTTGGGAACTGTTCTGGCTGTCTTTTCTTTCCAGAGGTTGCTGAAAGTGAGTGAGAAGGGGAAGAACAGAAGATTACTGTTGGTTCTCTAAGTGGGTGTTTTCCATCAGTTTGTCTTTGTTCAGCACTTCTGCACACATATACACAAACACATCAACAACACTTTGGCTTCCACCTTCCTCCAGCCAATGCTGAATGCAGATAAAACCCCAAGTGATCAGCTCACGGAGAGGGGGTGGGCCAGATGCAAAGACATAATCACAAACCGTACTGCCCTCTGGGCTGTGGCAGAAAACAAATCCAATTTTCATCAAAGGTTCTTGGCTAAGACACTGGGCTAATTTATGATGAGATGTCTCAGTCTTAACATCCTCATTTTTTCACAAAATGTGTGGCACAAAATACCACTAGTAGTTAAATGTAAGGCTATGATATCCAAAAGAAATACAACCAGTGCTTAAAACCATTTGGGATTCCATGTCTTTTATTGTTCTTTCAATGATAAAATACCTGTCTCTAATCTAAGGGTTTGCCATCAGTTTTTGTGGACTGTAGGAAAAGGAGATTGATCTTTTAAAAATCACTATGTGTGCACTTGAACGTATAAGTATATAAATAACTATTATATGAAGAGCTGTCATAATTCTTAGGTGATCAGTTTTGCAGGTATCAATTCACGTCTTTATCTCCTGATACTACTGTTGGTACTTTATATACAGGTTGAACTCAAGGAGTCAGCCTTCTTAGATCTATACTCTGTCCAAAGTCCAAGAAGTATTCTA
Source organism: Phyllostomus discolor (assembly GCF_004126475.2). Classification (NCBI taxonomy): domain Eukaryota; kingdom Metazoa; phylum Chordata; class Mammalia; order Chiroptera; family Phyllostomidae; genus Phyllostomus; species Phyllostomus discolor. The sequence continues at coordinate 58,690,306 of NC_040909.2, forward strand.
AGGGAAAGCATATCATTTAAATTTCAACAAAATAAGCAGTTTCCAATTCCTTAAAACATGCCCAGCAAATGACCCTTCCCATTTTATGAAATGTTCTTTATTTGAATGGGGAGCAAAAACTAAGGGGGGGATATGAAATAATTTCAGTTCTTATTTTCTCCAGTAGAAGATTTGTACGCACCGTTGTTTGGTTTCCCCCATTCCAAATTAAACCCGGAGATCTTGTCCCTCACATGATGGATACTATGTCCCTAGACTTATCTGCTAAAGAGCATCCTGAAGGGACAGAGGACAGGAAAGGGAATCTCTGTCCTCTCTTATGGCTCTTGTACAGCTCATGATTTTGAACTACTTTATAAGATCTTTGGCTCAGAGCATTCTGGGTCTCTATAGTTATTTACAGAATCAAAATCTTCCCCTTGGTCTTCAATGAATCTTATCAATAGTTCTTTGCTTTCTCCCTAGGTATCCTCCAGTTTTCATTCCCCATATTGATGGAAGTTTCCAAGGTCCCTTTCATTTAAAACTCACGTCTCTCTGCCCCTCTCTACCCAGTCCTCAATTTAAAATAAGTATCTGAAGAAAGCCCATGGAGGACAAAAGCTTCATTTGCCCTTGACAATTACAGATTACAATTTGAAATCAGGTTTTGGCAAGGATTCAAAGTTGAGGAAAATTGGGCATGCATTTAATAAAGGTAGGATAGACAACTGAAAATTTTCTTCTGCGTGCCTGTGGCAGAAATTTGAGAACCATATTCTAAACTAGCAGAGAGGTCTTGGTAGACTGTGGGAGGGGTCTGACTCCAGACACACTGTGTGGGGGGGATGTTGGGAAAAGCATAGTTTGGGTGCTGACAAACACCATCAGAGACCCAGGAATCATCCTTCTCTTGGAGGATAAATTACTCATCTCAGACATGGGTGGATCAGCATTCCAAAGACTTGGAATAGAACCTGATTCTGCCAACTTCCAACAGCACCCTCCCTAACAGTGAATTCCGACTCTTTGGGCCAGCTGTCTGATTTCTGCCCCAGAAAGTCAATACCTGCCTTCTTGCTTCCCCTGGAGGGCATGCTGAAGATTTTCAGAATCAAAAAACACCAATGGCAGATAGAATCTCCATTCTCTTTTGTAAGTACATAGGAATTTGTTTTTCTCTTCATTGTGATCATTACCAGGGTGGTCTTTAAAAACCAGCAGGAGCAGCACCAGCCCCGTTTGGGTGTGAACACACATTAACATAAACAGAAGGACCTGGAATCCCAGGTGGGCTTTCCTCCCTCTTCATACTTTCCTGTGTTGCCTACTTTTAATTAGAATGCAGAGAATGCTTTCTATCATTGACACACAATTTAAAGCTATTTTCATTTTGAAATTCACCTTGGTAAGAAAAATTAATGGGGATTATTACTTCTATTTTTACATTTTGGTGGTACTTTGTTTTTGTTAACCTCTGGGGCGAGGGAAGACTTTAAATGTAAAAGCAAATAATTCAATAAAGGACCTCCCTGTTTACCCTGGAAGTTGCTTCCCTTCCTTCAAACGCCCACCCTCTCTTGGTCCCTCAAATTAGTAAATGCCACATTGTGGGGTCTGTCCCCGACACTACCTTCAGTTCGCAATTAAGTCTCTCTGATCTTTGAAGCTCCAGTTTCCTTCAGGTTTACACTACTCTTTACAAAGTCTCTTGGGGACTCCAGGTGAGCTGCACTGCAGGCTTACCTGAGGGACACATCACACTTCTTCCTTCCTGGGGTTACTCTGTAGTCCCTGGAACCTCAACTTTAACCTCTTCCATTTGTTCCCTCTTCCTGAACTGGAAGAAACTCTTTCTGGCAACCCTGCCCACCAGAGGGAGTCTGATAAAGGCTGGGCCTTTTTCCTGCTGAGAAGCAGGTGAGCTTCTCCATGTGTACCCACAATGCACGCAGAGTCTGCACATCTCCTCATGGGTTTTAAGACCCTTCCCCAGCTGGTCCATGGTAACTAATCTCTGGCATGGAGGACTGGACCTCCTTAAATTAATTGAAGATGTAGTTTTGCTATAAACAGAGGTGCAAATGAAGTCTAGTGAACACAGTTTGAGCCATTTTTTAAATTTTAATGCCCCTTCTCACCTCCCCAATAAACGAGTCATATAGGTCTAATTTAACACCAAATGACAGATACAGTTGGAAACAAGTTTGGAAAACTGCCTCACAATCAAGTTGCACTTCTGCAACCGTTTTAAATGCCATCTAAACGTGGTTCTTAAATTTGGAAAAGAAAAAGTAAAGCGGCATCTTCATAACATGCCCTAAAAACTGTCACACTGGGGCTTTCGTGAACTGGCACGTTTGTATCTACTTGGAAGGCTAAATACATATAATGGTCTGGATGCTTGTGGTATTTTCCCCTAGGTAAGATTGACCTCACTTTGTTTCTTCTCAAGTTCAATTATGAAAACTACTTAATTTGAAGATGCATTTTGTATTTAATATTTAGCTGGCACTCTGGGCTTTCTGAAGTTTTATGTTCTCTATATACAAAAAAGTACAAAAATATGCCTTTTTATTTTCTGTGAGCATGATAATTAGCAGTGTCTTTTATCGGGTCAGAGCCCAGAATTGTCCAGGAGAAAAGCTGTGTCTGTGTTTATCTCTCCAATCTCAGTCAACTGGCGTGCCCTTCAGCAGGCTGCATCATGTCCCAGAAGACTTGGGGCATGAGAACACACTCACTTCTGAATTAGTTATGAGATCAGGATCAGATCTGCATCTAATGTGATTGGCTTTCACCTCATTTTCTAGGTGAAAAACTGGCCCAAAGACAAATACCTGTACACAAAGATGCACTTTCAAGCCTGTTGCAGTAATGAATGTAAACTAAGAATCGGGATGGAGGGAGCGCCCGGTCCAACAATGACAGGACACCCAGCCTGGGTCCTCCTCCTGAGTAACTAACTAGCTACAATATATTTATTCCCTCCTCCAACAAGTACAGAGTGACCACCTACTGCGAGTCAGATTCTAAGATAAGCAGTGTGTAAAAATGAGAAAGAGATGGTAGCTGCGCTGTTAGAATATATACCTCTGTGTGTATGTAGGGTTGTGTGTGTGTTTGTATGTATAAATAATAATCAAATAATTGTAACAGACTGATAACAACATAATGCAGTGCCCTTTAGCTAGGTAACAAGAGGCCTCCTAAAGAACATTCTATTAATGGAAGCAGCGTGTGCTAAGTCTTCAAAGCAAAATGGGTTTGGAGTGTTTGAGAACAGAGAGAAGGCTAGTGTGGCACAGGAAGGGGCCGGGGCAGTCTTAGATGAACTTGGAGACGAAATAGTGTAAGGGCCTTGTGGGCTACTTTAAGGACACCGAGTTTCATTCTTAGTTCAGGGGAGGAGGAATTGTATTAATTACAGGAAAGCAGGCATGCATCAGGAGCCACCTTGCATCCAGAAAGTTTGGTCTGACTACTGGGTGGTGTAAAGGTTGGTGGGGAAGGGAGAGAAAGCAGAGAGCAGTCAGGAATCTACTGTGTGTCCAGGGCAGGAGCCCAACGAGGTTTACACGATGGGAGTGGTAGTGATGAGGCAGAGGGACAAGTGAAGTTAAAAGACATTTGTTGCGAGAGTCAATAGGGACTGCTCACAGACAGAACAGGGGACAGGGCAGGAGGAGGAAGAAGAGATCTCACAAACATAGTCATTTAATTCCCACGTTCCGGCTTTAGTAACTGGTTGGAAAGGTCTGCCATGTATTGAGGCAAGTATTTCCAATGCTCTGTTGTCACTGTGCTGATATTTTTGAATCAAGAGTTTAATTTCTGAATGTAAAATCAGAACCAACTAGGAAAAAAGAAATGGGCTTAATTTTGAAAACTCCACAGAAGTCCTTGGCCACATACTAGCCATAAGACTTTTCAAGATAAAATCGTACCAATCTCTCTATAATGAATGATTTCCTTACTACTGACAGGCCAGGGAGATCAGGAAGATGCAATGGTCTTGATAAATGGAAATGGGAAAAAAAATCAGTTCATCAGTATTTCACAGAATCATTTTGAAATGAAGGTACTTATAAAGTGAGCTGAAAATATTCGCTTGGAAGAGCAAATGAATATGGACAGCACTTAGGAGCTTTAATGATGAAAAGAATTCATGTAGCTTAAAAATGACAAATCGATACATTTTAAAACAAAATTATTTACAGTTCACTTATCTGCCAAGATTGAAGGCCACTGCAGCAATTTACATGGACAACAGGAAAAACTCCAAGTGCTGATGCGATATTAGGCCAATGTCATTAAAGGTTGTACGGAAATCAGAGACTCAAATACAAGGCAAAGCAGCTGATGGTCCTTGTTTTTGACTATTTCTTTTATTATTCATAGGTCTAAGTCAAACAACTTCTTCCAAAAAGGCAGGCAAGAGGAGTTAATGGAGAAGAAAAGGGAGGTATTGACTGGATATGAAAATGAATTTTAGTTCACACTGAATGTAAAGCATCTAACACAACTGGCAAGTCTATTTTCTAGGGCTGCAAAGGGTGGAGGGTATGAGTTGATGTGGGAGGTGAGAGACAAGGAGGTTTATTTAAGTCCTTCTCCCATCCACTCCTCACCTTGTAGCCTGCAGGAACTTTTAATGGGTTGTATTATTGCCTTGGCTGAAGGACAAGTGGCATCAGAGTCCTGCTGACAACCAGGAGAGTTTCAGAAAGAGACAGGACACATAAAACTGGATGAGTCGTCCTGGGCTCACTCACGGTACACGGGTGTCTTAGAGGGCTCTCCCTGACGTCTCTTAGTGGCTAGTTGTCAGTGAAGTCCTTACAATCCTTCCCAGGGGAAAGGAACAGAAGACAAAGGAACAGAAACCTGTCACCACAGCTAGCTTTCAACTTGCTGGATTTGCAAGAGGTTGTTGGAGAGACTGTGTTTCCCCCAATTCAGTGACCCCCTTGTGAAGACTCTACATGAGAAGTTTTTTAGTAACTGGGAACATTGTATTTCCTTAGTGAACAGCGTATGCTTTCTTTGATCTGACACAGTAAATAATGTGGTTTCCTACATTGCTCAGGCTTCTAGTGAACTTGAAAGAACTCCACAGCTCAATCACAGAACCTAATTCAATTTTGGGTCTTTTTATGGCTTTATATGACTATGGAACTTAGGTTATTACAATTTAGAGCTGAATGATTTTCATTAAAGTGTGAACTTGGTTCTGCTTTGTCGACTTGTTAAAGTATATGCTCATCAGACTTTAAGCCCCGTGAGGTGGGTCTATGTTGATCTGTCTGTTCGTGTGGCTGTTGGTCTCTCCTCAGTGGCAGGAGGGGAGGACTGTCTTCTGTTTTAGTTCTTGTTGTATCCCAGCATTGGTCTGACAGAGAAGGTACTCAGTTAACACTTATTGTTGGAACAGAAGCATTAAAACATTTTGGTGATTTGTGACAATGAATCTATTTTTTGAAAGTAACAATTAATACATTTTGTGTTTGTAAGCTCCGAAAACAAAGGTACCATGACATCTTATTTATTATAGCTTCTCAGTGCCCCACACAAAACCTGACACTTTGTAGGTTGTCTGTTTATTTGCTAAATAAATGAATGGATATTTGAATTAATGAATAAAAGGTAAATGTACTGGTAGATAAATGGATAGATGACAGCTGGACAAGTGGACAGATGAAGGAAGGGAGAAACAGAAGTACAAGTGAGAAATGAACAAGTGAGAAAACATAAATGGATATTAACTTAAAATTCAGAGTTTTCTATGATATGTAGAGTTTTAGATTCTCACACACAAAACCCTTGTGTGTGATCTAGACCAACACTCTGCCACATGAGTTTCCAGTCAGGGGGATTATGCTGGACCACAGAATGGGTCTCCTAGTAGGATCTAAAACCTGGCAGCAAATATGTCTTATTCTTGTCCCTGCCATTTGGCAAGAAAATTTGATGTTATGGATGTCCCAGCATTAAATTAATACAATTTTATTAAGACAGTGCCATTGTTCCCAGTGAGGATATAAACCATAAAGTCAACATTTAAACTAAATGTAGTAGGTGAAATTGCTTATTAAGAATAAACTATCAAGGCCACCCAGGAGGGGAGCCTAGATCAAAAAGATAAGTCCCTCTGTTCTAATAAAAACCCAACTACTTAATTACTAAAAGCACTATTTTTTAAAAAAAGGCATGAGGGCAAAAAGAAGCTATCAGTCACATGAGCAAGCCAACAATGTCAGGAGCCTCTAAAAGAAGAGAAAAACACATGTTGCTGGGTAAGACAGTATGTTCACAGAGCTGATGGTGAATCTAAGTGTATAACATCCCAGGCATTTCACTCCACAGCCTGCAAACCTGGCCTCGCCTGTCATTACATGAATGCCTGTCCAGGACCAAGACATGCAGCGTCCCCGTGGATTCCCTCAGACCCCACCAGAAAAACCCCATGCTCATCTGTCTCTCTGGCAGGTCATCACCGAAATTCAGACTGGGAAAGGAAAACAGCATTCGGCCCACCTGTACAGTGCTCTAACTGATCACAGATGTCAGCCATGCTCCACTGGCGGCAACAGACCTTGGCTGAAATACCCCAAATTTTGTACAGCAGATGCCTGAGTGTGCCAGCAGTGCTGTGAAAACCATCATCCCTGTCCTGGCACAGATACCAGGTAAGGACTGGGGGCTTGTTCTTTTCTAACCCAGCAGCACTCCAGCCTCTTGGCTTCAGGTAATTAAGAGCCAGCAGACTGTGGGCAAAGCAGTTGAGAGAGCGTTTTTCCTAGGAATGCAGTCTGAGTAATTGGCTTGCTCTTGCTAATGACATGGCTTCTACAAAAATAAACTGTCATAGGGAGTTCTTTCAGCTGACTCTGAATGCAGGCTCTATACCTGTCTGATACCCTTGAGTGCAGCAAGGAATTCCAAAACACTTTGGGGAAAAAGAGTCACAAATGAATCTACAAAAATCCTCGTGCATGGTAAGTTTGAATGGGGTGCAGAACGAAAGGAACACCATGCCACTTGATGTCTTGTTGCCTGTGCAAAACTGCTGAATCTCCCCCAGTACACTCCTGGCCAAGACTCCGTTCCATGTGGGTGTGTAAAATAAGTCTATCGTGTAGCATGGCTGAGGGTGGGGGGAAAAAGGAGTGGCTCCTGCTAACTCAAGCTCATGTGATACATCCTCCAGATTTCTCTTTTCTGCAGGCTGAACAGGTTCCTGACTGACCCAGGGATGGGAAGACCCATGTGCATGCATACACACACACAGACAGGCTCTGGCATCGTGGTGCCCACCAGCACTTTTCTGCCTAGACATTAGCACAAACTGACAAGGGAAGCAGCCCTGAAGTCACATGTCCCAATCATCATGGCACTAATCCATTGCAATCACATCAATTATTGCAGTTTTTCTCTTAGAAGAACTTGGGAGCAGGGCTTCAGAATGCAGGAAGCTCCCTCTCTCACCTCTTTAATAAACTTCTGCCTCCTGCTGCCAGGCTTGGAGGCAGGTGGAGAGAATTCAGCTGGAGTGCCACAAGCCACAAAGTTTTAAGGTTCTCTTTTCCTAGTGACAGGAAGCTGTAAAATTTCCCTCCCCCAAATATTCTAAGCCGCATGGAAATGGCTACTTTTTATCTGAATGGCAATGAATTGGGAAGCCTCTTCCACCCAGATCAATTTCATAGGCATCGGGGTTCCAGATTTTTGTAAGTAGCATTTTAATTTGTTGTCAGTGCCCTGGGAGAAGCTCACACCACCAATCAAAATACTACAGCCTCTAAGCTATTAGCTAACATGTCAACTAGGTAATGCATCTTCAGGGAAACCAGATTAGAAAGGACAGCAAACATTGATTTTTTTTTTAAAGAATCCTATACCTGCAGCATAATGCTGCAAAAGCTAGCAAAAACAACAAAGGACTTCCACAGCAAGGGAATATCTTATTCTCAGTCTGGCTGGGGCAGTGAACATTGTTCCATGTGAACATGGACACGCATACAGGGCAGAACAGTTCTTCCTTAAACCTACAGGCTTTTTAATTTTGTAAATCATTAATCCTCCAGTGCACAGGAAAGCTCAGGAGGAGCATCCACCTATGTGAACGACTGGAAACACCAGTTGAGAGCAAGGCTACCCAGGAAGCAGATGGAGCTTTTTTCCCCTTCTCCTCCCAAAAGAAACAATAGCATTTCTCTCAAGTTAAAACATCTAAGAAACTCATCCATTTGAAAGAGAGTTGTAATGCATTTATATAGAGAAGATTCTAATCCTGCATTCTTTATCCCGGCTCCCGCAGCCTTCCCACAATCACTACAGTTTAAAGACAAACCCAAATACCTTCTATACTAAACAGATCCCCAGAACTTAATCTACGGAGGGAGGCTCCTGTCTCCCCATCCGCTCTGAAACACACACATTTAGCGGAGTCAAGCACGACAGCATCCCCTCCCACCACTAACAGCCCCCCACTTCCCAATAAGCACCTGGCAAGTCCTTACCGATTTAGGGCTCTTCTTGGGAACTGGCAGTCCTGGAAAAAAATGCAACAAGGAGGGGTGGGGGGTGGGGGGGGAGAATCATTAGCATATAAATGTTACCTTTTCCTGAAAGAACAACCCCCAGGTGTTTCAGGGCAACCTAGCCATCTGCAGAGTTATGTCAGATTCCTCCCCAGCACTGGAGTTACCAGGCTGTTCATATCGAATCAAAGCAGGGGAGGAGGAGACGGGAGGTAGGAGATCTATCTGCATTAGCTATGCTGACTTGTACTGCAGCAGCCTGGAGGCTGGGAAAAGAAATTCACAGACCTCGGCGGCCTGGGAAATTGAACACTTGGACAGAATCTCAAATGCTCTTCTGGATTAAGAGAGACTTAATTTACAATTAAATCCAGGATATTTCCTTTCCACCGATCCACTTGTCAATTGAAGTGGACCAATAAGAACAGAGGAAGGGGTGTGTATTAAATTTCAGTGGACTACATGGTTAAAATTTCTTTCTTTCTTTCTTTTGGGGGGGGGTCTTTTCTTTCTTTTTTTCTCTGCCTGTCAGCAGAGGAAATGCCGTCTTTATTTGGGTGAGGAGAACACCAAAACAAAGACGATGCTCTTCTGCCAGGACAGAACACAAATGCAAGCTGGCCTAGGACCCCCATCTGGGTCATGGACACGCCTCTCTGTGTGTAGCAGTCATCCAAGCAAACTCCTATTCAGCCTGCTGGAAAGAACTCAGCCCCTCCCAGGGAAAGCAGGTTGTTGGGGAGTGAAAAAGAGAAATTTTACAGAGCTGAGAGAGAAAGATAATAATGGAGAAAGAGGAAGGCAGAGGGAACAAAGATGGTCAGGGAACCTGGCTGGCTCTTCCAAAACCCAGTCTTTAAGTGGGAGTAAGACAGCTGGAAGGAACCTGGGATCTCCTCACTTCTAGGCAAGTCTGGAGGGATGGGGCAGAGCATGGGAAATGTACCCCCAGGGGAGTGTAGCAAAGGAGGTACCGAAAGGAAAACTGAAGCATCCAACAGTGTCTCAAAAGTAATCATTTCTGCAAGCTGCCCTCTCATTTTTTTTCTTTTCTGGTTTGAGCAAGGATTAGAATGCAAAATGCAGATTCTAACTGTATTAGACACCAAAGATGCCCTTGGGATCTGATGATTTTGCACTGCAAATTTCAACCTTTTTAAGGAAAATGATCCCCATGTAGTGTGAGGATGTCTATTCTTTGTGAAGTGACTTGACAAACCATGAGCCAATCTTAAGTTCAGTGCAAGTAGCACAAAGCCCCAGAAATGGGTAAGTAAGGAAGAAGCCGCAACAAGGAGCAAGGAGAATGTGTCCCTCGTAGGGGCCCGAGAGGGGTCAATGGTCCAGAAGGCATGAGGGCACTCTTTTGGCAGGGCTTATCACATCACCAAAATGAGGTCACCACAGTCTGGCAGAGTGTCTCTCCGACTTCAGAGTGCTTAAGGTGCTCCTGGCAGCTTGTTAAAAATGCAAGATCCTGGTGCCCTGCCTCACCTGGCAGGGGCCCAGGAATCTGCATATGAACAAATATTCCAGGGGGTGTGAGGATCGCATCTAAGGAAGCTACAATAGAGTATAGAATATTACTCTTTCCAGTCAAGTAGACTCAAGAGGCAGCTCTCAGTGAGCTGCTTTAGAGCCCTCTCTGCTTCAGTTTCTCAATTTATGAGAGGGAGATAATAAGACTCACCAAGATTGTTATGGTAAATAAAAGGACGGAATTTTTAAAACCTTTGTACCTGGTATGGGGTAGGCCCTCCATCGTCCTCCCCTGTTCTCTTCCTTTGCTAACAGACACCCTTCAGGGAGGAGGTGGCTCTGGTTTTTTTACTCTAGCCAAAATCACTTGTCTAACATGTTAAAATATAAAACATATTGTAGGGGAGATATTTTACCTATGGATGAGAAGAACTGTGTGGGGCAATTTAGATATGTCATTATTCTTAAAAATAATTATTAAGTGCTTTTTATTTATTCATTAATATGATATCCTTAATGAATTTTATCAAGTTATATTAGTGTGTTTCACGGTAGTATGTACTTCAAAATTACACAATATTACATCTTAAAGTTCTGACTTTTCCCAATTCAGACTGACCTTATTCATTAATTAAAGTGAACACGGTTTCACCATTGTTAGCTAGACTTGGCTTTACGCAGGTTCCCTACAACTCTCTACAAAAATGTATAAAGTATGTCCAAGTAGGTAAGAGGAGTCAGGGAAAATGGCTTCAACCCACACTTTGCTAGTCATTTATAATACTATGGCCATCTTAAATGCGCGGCCTCTAAAGATTTTCACATGTGAAATAAAGGGTACTTTTCCTTCTCTGTCACAGACACACACACACACACACACACACACACACACACACGTTCAAAGGTGCCTGTATAAGGATGCTTACTGCAGCACTGTTGGTATAAAGGGAACCTGGAAACCAGTGGAAGTCCTAAATAAACTGTAGTAAAGCAGCCAACCTATAAAGCAGTCCACAGAGGTTAAAAGAAATGAGCCATCTTAGGTGGGCAACAACATGGATAGTTTCTGAAACACAAGGCTGAGTGAGAACAGCAGGCTGCCAAGTGGCAGTGCGGAAGGAGACAGGTGCTAACTGCACTTGGACACAGGCACAGCAGTTGCCTTCCATGACTGTCCATGCCAAACTGGTAACATGGACATTTCTGGTGGGGCAAGGAAAGGCAGGGATCCAGGGACTAGTATAGGCAGAATTTAGCCTTAAATTAGTATTCTTATCAGAAGCACCATATTTACATCTGGCTAAGACAATGAAATATTAATTTAAAACTATCCACTAATGAATGAATGGCCCTTCCACCATTAACTGTCTGAAGCACATTTTGATGGTCTCAGCTCAGCTGACACAAGTTGTATTTGACAACAACAAAAACAAACTCATTTTAATTTAAAGGAGAATTTGTTCTTATTTATTAACTGGTTATTAAAAACCTACTTTTAAAAAGCCACACTTTTTACAGGATATAAACGGGCCACAATTTAGTATTTTAAAAGTAAAAAATCAGGACATTCCATTTGACTGCTTTAAAACAACAACAAACATTTGTTTGGGGTCCATGCATTCATTAGGTTTTAAAATCTAATGAATATGAATGCTGGAACAAAGCTTCTGATACAATTTATAATTTAATTTACCCCAAACTATTCAGATGGATTGAAAACAGCTGGGAGACTAATGGAAAACACTCAAAAAAGGTCACCATTTGGTAGAATCCTCCAAGGCCAAATCAGAGGATGTGGCTCTTGTCTAGCTGGAGCCAACTGTTGGCCACCCCACACTGGCTGGACGACAGCAAGAAGCTCAGTCCCAAACTTCATAGCACATCGGTGGTTCTCCTTAGGACAAACACACACTTTGTGTTCCCAGTGGGAAGATTTGTTGTATAAATCGCATGTTGCATAGGAAGCACATGAGTGGAAACAGCACCTGTCTTATTGGGTTCATCTGCTCCCTCCAGGAAAAGGAAGGGGGATTTTGAGAGGAGGCAGAAGAAAGAATTCATGGATGGCACCGTCTGCTCTGAGGGCCTAGAAGGTGGCAAATGCTACTTCAAAGGGACCCCAGAAAACTTTTAAAGGGAAGTGTATGTTCAAAGCATGAATCTAAGTGAGTGTGATTTATAGAAGTGAGAAAAGCCTGGAAACTGAATTTTTAAAGTTCTCTACAATAAGGTGTCCCTCGGGAGGAACAAAAGGCTAATTGTCTGCTAGTGACTGGGATCTGACCAATTAACACGAGGAGGAGAAAACTCCTTCCTTTTAAATATCAAGGCCATAAACTATGCTCCTGAACATGTTCTCATATAACTAAATGGCAAATGTTATTTTGGTGAAATTCTATAATGGTGATATACAATTCACATAAAAAAGTAAAAATATAACAGAATACATATGCATTTGGAAACAAAGACTCAAAGGTTATACGCCAAAACAGCATCCATCGTTCTTTAACTCATGGGATCCAGGATGGCTTTATTACTTATTTTCTACAACATGAAAAGCTTTATTCATTTATAAATACACACATATGTATACACACAGATGTCACAATAAATAAAGCTCTATACAGCCTTTTTAAGTAAGTTAAATTTCAGGACATTTTATTGCACTTTTAAATCTGTAGAGCCCTCACTGACCACTACATCCAAGAGTTATTACTTCTATACATACAGAGTTTCTTTAAGCACTCTGTTGAGATTAAGACTTGTGTCTTCCCTGTTGACTAAATGGAAATAGGAAGAATGAGAATGATGTTGGATAGCTCAGCTGCGCTACCTGGGACCCAGACCAAAACCAAGAAGGACCATGAGAGCACAGAGATGAGCAAGACCTGAGTTGTTTGGAAAGAGATGGGACTTCCCTGAACCTTACTTCCTCTTCTAGGTTTAAAGAAAGTGAGAATGTCAACCAAACTCACTAACAGAATCAAGAAAATTCTGTAAAGGGCTTCAAAGGGGTGAACTCTAACGTCACTATCACATGCAAAGTGGATCAACAAATCATAAAAATCTACTTTATCATTTTGGTTCCCTCCTCAGCATTCTAACAAACACTGTGTCTATGTCACTAATCCACATGTCACTGAACACACGAGATACTTCTGAGTTTTGCGTAGCAAATATTGCATTAAAAACTATATTGCACCTGAATCAGGTTATGCAATGTGCAAGGAGCAGGGAACTGACATATATATATATTTAGAGAAACACAGCAAGAAAGGGGCAGGCAGTTATGGAGACCACTGAAAAGCCACGGAAAGCAGAAAACTCGGAGAGCTTGGTTAGGGGATGGCATTAGGTACCAAAGAGGACAAGGCTACTCCTGAGCACATTCCTCTCAGAGCCCTAGCCTTCTCTCTTATTCTATAGTCTATCAATATATAATCCTAAATGCAGGACAAAAAAACTATAGCTAACTTTAACTCAATAAACTCATCACTAGGAGTTTATATTAAGGAAATAATTAAAATGTCTCAAAGATTTACATAAAAAAGATGTGCAAGCCGTGGCCAGGTAGCTCAGTTGGTTAAAGCATCGTCCCGATATGCCAAGGTTGTGGATTCAATCCACGATCAGGGCACATACCAGAATCAACCAATGAATGCGTAAATAAGTGGGACAACAAATCGATGTTTCTCTATCTCTCTCCCTTCTTCTGTTTCTAAAATCAAATAAATAAAAAATAAAAAAGATGTTAAACACAGGATTAGTTAAAGAAGATTAAAAACTGGAAGTAATACAAACTTCCATGAACAGAGGACTAAGCAAACAGATTATTATATCAATAAGTTGAAGAATTATAAATCCATTAAAAATTAGTACAGAGAAGAATAGTGATGTGGAAAAATGGTAATGATATAAGTCATGAAAAGCAGGACAGAAACTGCCATAGAATATAAATTTATTGTTTAAAAAATATATATAATCATATGCATATATCATATACCCAAAGACTAGAAGGAAATGCATTAAAATACTGTTTCTGAATGCTATGATTAATATGTGATTCAAGTCTTCTTTTCAGTATTTCCCAAGTTTTCTAGGTTTTACATAAAACACAGCTAGAAGCATGAACAGCTAAGCACTGAGTACTGCAGCCATTCTGAGTGTGCTTGGACAGTGGCATGTACTCACTGTCTTTAGCGCAGTGATAAATTACAAAGTAACTGGAGTTCTAGCTCTTTCTTGACTCAGTGACTGCCATTTCTACTCAATTGGCTGTGCTACTAAATTACTGGCCCATGGCTTGATTGAAGCCTTTAGAATTAGAAGCTGTTAAGAGCCTCTCTCAAGCAAAGCTGTATAGAAGCACACAACTTTGCATATTATTTTAAGCAGTCTCTGAAACCTTTGACCAGTGGCCTTGAGAAGCCCATTCTGTTATGTCCTACAATCCTCAGGTTAAATAATCCTTGCCCAAGCACATCACTATAGTGTTAGATGCATTCCCTAGGGGGAGATCACACCTCCAAAGTCTGTGCCTCTGATAAGGGCAGTATATGTAAAATACTGTATCTGCAAGTAGAAGTGACAATGAGAAGGATCAAGCAGAAAGGGAAACGTTTCATTGCTTGCTTTTCCCTTTCTTTCTTGGAAAGATCTAAAGGGCTCATTAAGAAAATAAATTTATTTTGAGGAGAGAAAATTCATTAAAGAATATATCAAGACACTAGTATTTATCAGCAAAATGCTCCTGCATAAAAAAAATAATAAATCTTACAGGTAATTGAGGAGGAGTATGATGATGGAGCAGAATACCAAGAATTCAATGAAGAAGAGATATAGAGAGGAGTGCAGAAAAAATACAGTGAGAAAATCTATGATTTACCTAGAAATGCAGAATTGATGGCTGACTGCAAACCAGTGGCTCTAAACAATTAACATTAATGACCAGTAACCCTTATAAAAAGAAGCTGTGTGTACCATCCTCTGCCAACTAGTTTTTTCATTTCATACATAATATGTAAACCATGAAATAAATATTAAGTGCCCTGCTCGTACCAATAAAATGCTAAGGACAGTCCAGAAAACTGGAAAAGGTAGGTAAAGTCAGTCCTAACTTTTCCCACTGAGGGCAGGAAGGAAAATGGGGAAAATTCACTCACTCATTTAACTGAACTGTGCTAAGGGCCTACTATGTGCCAGGAGTTGGTATGAAATGAAGCAGTGAACAAAGCCTATGAGAGCCTATTTCCACAGTCCTCATGTTCTGTGGGGAAAGAGAGAATAAACAACTTAGTAATTTCAGAGTGATCACCTGGGTGAGGAAAGTAAAACAGGGTAATGAACAGGCTGTTCTTGGTATGCAGAGCTCATTGTACTGGGCATTCAAGTACGTCTTTATTTAAGAGACAGTATTTGAGCCAAGACCTGAGTCATAAGAAGGGACTGACAGTGTGGCTATTCAACCTTATAAGATTTACTGAGCTCTACCATCTATCAGGTAAAGCATTACTGAAGAGATAAAGGTAAATCAGACTCAGCCCTGACCTGGACGAGTTCATGGTCTATCCTTTAAAAGAGAAGGAAGCAAAGTGAGTTATAATTCAGTATGGTCAGTGCCCAGGCCATGACACGAAGAAGCACACTGCTCTCGGGAGCTCAAGGAAGGAAAGCTAATCTAATGTGAAGAAGGGTCAGAGGGATGAGCTGAGCACTGAAGGAGGCCCGGCACTGAGTCACAGGGCCGGGGACTGAAGCAACGTGCAGTGATTGATGCTTCATTGCATCATGGCAATGAAGTCTCTTAAGGTATTTTTAATTTTTAAAATTAAAGCCAAATCACTGTGCCAGCATAAACTCAAGGCCAAGTTTAGAGTACATTCTCATTGAAGGATCTTACAAACAGTATATATCACAAAACTGAATCTATAAAACCAAATGAAAAAAATGGTTCTAGTTTAAACATGTTTCATTTTTTTCTCCTCTCTCTGGACAAATGCCATAATCAACTCCATGGTACAATTTTTCAATGTAAATATGATACCAGCTGCCAAGAATAGAAGCATCAGACCCAGTCTCCAAAAAGATGAAAACATTCTTTCCTTTGGGGACCTTGTAATGGTCATTATGATATATTATGACTGTCACAATTTAGAGAGATGGTTGGACTTCAGATGTTTAGAATAAGTAGCTCCCAATGTTGTGTCAGTTGGCATTTTATTAAGAAGATTAAGAATATGACTGTATAGCTTTATAGCTATGGAGAAGTCTGCTTCAATTACATAGTACGTACAGACTAATAAATATGTCCTGAAGAGAAATAAATGGTTTGCAAAGCTGGTGATACAGCTTTGCTCTAACAGTTTACAGAGCCTTTCACCTGAAAGTCTTATTGGCACAGGTGAGGAGACACCTGAAATCATTAATACTTTGGGCTGCTCAAAACACTGGGTAAAATGGATAAATTGTCATCATGCAGTTTCTGAGTGATAAATGCTCTAAAGTGAAAAGGTGTCATTGAAATAACAGAGTCCTATTGTTGTTGACTCTCAAAAGAATGTAAAGTAAACCATGAAGGGTCGAAAACTTGGCTTCCCTTTACATTTCTAAAAAGAAAAAGAAAAGGCTGAGTGCAAAAATAACTAGCAAGAACTGGGAGCTTTGACATTGGTGTATACTTCATAACTGCTGTCTGAGTTAAGTACTAACATCATCCCTATTTCACAGACGAGGAAACTGAGACATTGATGGTTAAGTAACACAGCCAACGTCACATAGTCAGGTGAGCAGTTAGGAAGAGTCTTGGTCAAATGCTGGGCCTGTGCTTTTAAACACTGAACTATCTCATTCAGAGGTACTTAATCTGTTTTGGATCATAACCATCTATAAAGGAATTAAAACAACATTGTTTGCACATACTAAATGCATTCATAGAAAATTCTGCTCATAGCTTCATAGAGTACATGGACATCAACCCATAATTGTGATGTGAATTTAGGAATTTCCTTTTACAGATAGCATGGAAGTCTAAGCATAGTCAACTGAGTTCTCCTCATGTCTCTGATACTTTACTTCAAGTGACAGTACCCAAATGATTGACTATTCAAAACCACAAATGTTAAACATGGGTCTCTGATTTGGGGGAAATGAAGCAAGTCTTCAAAGTTACCAAATTAACAGGTTGGCTGGTCACCAATCTGTATGAAGTACTTTCAAAAGTGGGAAGGAGGCCCTGGCTGGCGTAGCTCAGTGGATTGAGCGTGGGCTGTGAACCAAAGCATCGCAGGTTCGATTCCCAGTCAGGGCACATGCCTGGGTTGCAGGCCACGGTCCCCAGCAACCGCACATTGATGTTTCTCTCTCTCCCCCTCTCTTTCTCCCTCCCTTCCCTCTCTAAAAATAAATAAATAAAATCTTTTTTAAAAAAGTGGGAAGGAACTTTATCTAGCTTGTAAATGTATTATGACACTCCCTGATAAGAGGACTGTTTACAAAATTAAGGGCGGGAAATAGATGGAGTGACAAAGTAGGGTGAGCTATGCTGTCTTCTCTCTAGAAGGGGAAGGAAAAGAACTGTCAACTGAAAAAGACCACTAACTCGTCAGGATGGACCCGCATGAGGCCAGTCGTTCTTCTCTAGGGAGTATTTCTACAAGTATCTACCTTTTTTAAGGGTGGAATTAAACCAGCTTCTCAAATGGCTCCAGGAAAGCTCTCTAACTCTATGTGGGTTCAAAATATTCATAATTAGGCTGTTTAGGGACAGGGTCTTATTTCAGTCTATAAGTTCTTCTACTTCTGAGAAAGACTCCCCAGCTGCCAGACTTACAGCCTAATTTTCCTACCATCTATATTCCACATTTGAATTGATTTTTGAGCAACCGCTTAAGGGTTGGCCCCATTCTTCTTATCTATGGTTCATCAAGGTCTCCCTGGGATAGGGAAGACAACTTGTATCCTGGAAGTTCCAAGTCAGTTCCTCTAAACTTGAAAGTTGGATTCTTAGCTACATGGGATATATGGGTGGTGGTGTGGGGGGCGGGGGGGGGGGGTGGTGTGGGTGGGGAGGATATGAAACAATAGCTCAAAATAATCCATTGAAAGAAAAAAAGCTGTAAGTATTCCTTTTTGGGGTTGGAAAAACAGGATGCTGTGTGAGGCCTTATTTTAAGGTCACTGGCCCCAAAGGGAAACCTATCACTATAATTGGTGCTGAGCTGTTTCCAGGTTATATATATATATATATATATATATATATATATATATATGCCATGATCCTTTATTTCAGGATTACTGACTTTTAGGATGATCCTTATCCCGCTTACTTATTTTTAGCAATGTAAGTTAGGCATAGAACCAAGAAAGAGTATACTAATTTTTATCTTTATAGGACACCAAACCCCTGAAACAAACACACTTCTTGAACATTCTTAATCTCTCCCACCACACATCTACAAAACATATGGATGGAGTCTCCTGACTCCATCCATGTTTGTCCATCTCCATTGCCACTGACTTTTCTTTCCTAAATGAGTTCAAGAGCCTAAAACCTGGGCTCTCTGCTTTATTCTCCATTCCCCTTAATTCATCATCCAGACAGAGGCCAGAGACATCTCTCTATGGCATAAAACAGATTATATGATCTCCTAGTTACATGTCCCTGTGGCTTCTGAGCACAGTTTTGATGAAATAAAAATTCTTTTTCTTCCTTGATCTGACACCTCTTTAGTTTTACTTCCTTCTCCTCTTCACCTTAACTCATTTGCTCTGGCCAAGCTGGCACCCTCTACTTCTGGGCTAATTCCTTTCATTCCTCTGGACATTTCCACTGGCAGAGTTCCCTCTGCCTGGAACACTGTGCCTGCACTGAGATTTGTGGGTAGCTTCTTGTCACTCAAGGCTCTCCTCAAATGTCACTTCTTCAGAGAAACCACCCAGGGATACAGGCCATCAGCAGATCTGAAGTGATGCTTCTTATCATACTTCATTCACACAGCCCAGTTTGTTTTCACAGATCCTAGGACTCTCTAAAATTATTGTTTATGCCCTGGCCAGGTAGCCCAGTTGGTTAGAGCATCGTCCCAATACACCAAGGCTGGGGGTTTGATCCCTGGTCAGGGCATATACAAGAATCAACCAATGAATGAAATGAATAACTGGAACAACAAATCAATGTTTCTCTCTCTCACTCTGTAAAATCAATAAATAAAAGTTAAAAAATAAAACAATTATTTATTTTGTTTACTGTTACCATTTACTTGTTTACAGTCTGTATTTCAGGGACCTAGTCTCTTATTCTAGAGCTAGTTCTCAGGTCAATAAACATCTTCTGAATAAATGTGGGAATGTGTTGGGCTTGTGAAGTGAATTTGTATATTGAGGGCTGCAGGAAGAGCTGATGCAGTGAAGGGAGGGGCAGCTTAGCCTTTCTTTTGATCACCATTATCACTGCTGTGACTACTTCATAGCTCTTGATCCCTGGGCCGCACCCTGATTTATTGGTGAGCTGCCAGGCCTAGCTCAACTCACCACTGCATCCCTCCACGGAGACAGCAAGGTTCTGCTGTGCCACCTTGTGTTCTAAATTCCTATCACAACGGATGGCTCAAGTCCAAAGTTAACTGAAAGCTTATAAAGAAACCCCAGACCCTACAGCTCTTAGCCTCAGTAAATGGATATGTTCTTGGGGATTCCTTGAAAGTCTAAAAAAGCTTAAGGACACCTTCGTGTCTTTCCTTAGAAAAGCATTTTTATGACAAAACTGAGTTAAAAGGCTCCAAATGCCTCACCATTCCCCACAAAAAGCAAACACTCACTCAAATATCACTGATGAAAAAGAACATTTCAGATCCTTTTCACTAGCCAATCCATGAATCTCTTGAGGAGTTTTAACAACCACATCAGCGTGACAATCACTTTTCTGTTGCAATGTACTTTTGCAAAATAGGAGGGATATTTTCTTGTTTTCTCCATAGGGGCAACTGTTATTTAGGCACTTCAATTAACTTTATTACCAAACTTTAATTGCACTGAAGCCAACCCTGGCATCATATAAAACTTTATCCCAATCTCTTAAATTTAGGAAATCATATTAGACTTAGAAAGCACTGGTCATGGCCAACAAAGGCAAGGTGAACCCATGTTGGAAGCCTGTAGGACTGCATTATTCAAAGTGTCTGGAAGTCATACCTAAAGACCATTTAATGAAGAGTTGGGTTTTTCCAAAGAGCAAAGGACATAGGATGAAGGGCCCCATCCATCTCCCATGGAGATATTAAATGCCTTGAAAAGCCTCTTTCTGAAACAATATCTGAACTGTTTTTTAGTGATTATGTGAAATACAGAGGAAATAAAGCTGTTTCCTTGACTTTGTCAGTTTCTTATGAATTGCTGCCCCAGATAGCTATGGAAAGCAGACGCTTATGCTCTCTTCAACTAATAGATTTCAGGTTTCAGTGAGTCAATACTCATTTTGCCAATTGGATTTGCTTACAGGCAGAAGAGGGGAGTCAGTTTCACTTACACACACCTCAGCATACACACTGTCCCAGTCAGGATGAATCTCAATTAAAAATAACTTTTGTAGGTCAAGTACATTTAGGATGTAGGGAAAATTCAAGAACTGCAAAGTTACTTAATGATTTTTTTTATCCAGTAACAAGATGTATCCAAGAGGAACAAGGACAATGCCTTGAAGGAGTACTTTGTATTTTCCACAGGGAAGGGTAAGTAAAAGAAATTCACTCTGGCAATGAAATGTATGCTGACCCAGTAAGCGTTTACAGTGAGGAAGACACTCAACAAGTTTCTCACACTGGAGATTAAGTACCAGGGTAATTTTGCTTCCTCTCCTGTCTGATTTTGGCTATAACCTGTTGATTTTTCTAGGTAAATGAGGCTCTAATTAAACTTAGAATCAAGGTAGATGGAGAACTTCATGCGAGCAAGTACTCGTACAATGGAAATGGTCTTTTAAAAGCTGTCATAAAGTTCTGAAACTACTTTGTACATACAAGAAATCAGCCATAGATACTTTGGGATATCCAGTGCACAGTAAATTTGCAGTTTACCCAATTTTTCTCTTGCTTTTAGATTTAACATTCCTCAGAACAAAAGAATTCATGAGAGTCAAACCCATAAAGGTAGTATATGTAAGGGCAACACATAGGCAAGTGATGAAATCTAATCATGGACTTGAACCCCAACTCAGCCTCTCCCTAAATTAAGAGACCCTGGGAGCAATGGGCAGAGAAGGTGTGGAGTTCCCACTGCCTCCCTCTGCTCTGGATCCCAGTCCCCACTCACACATCACTCCTACGCATCCCCACTCCTGTTCTGTCTTCCCAACCTCCTACAGGCCTCCTAAACTTTAGATTTCACACACTAGAACATTTTTGTAAAACTGATTTAAGCAACTGGTCACACTCTGTCAATTTCTTATTTTGTAAATTAGGAACATTAAAAAGGGAGAGACAAATAATCAACCACCTTCCCATCAGTAAAAGCCTATATCATCAAAAAAAAAAAGATAGAAAGCATATCATCTGTAAAGGAGCATCCTTCACCTTGGAAAAACTAACTTCATGAAAAACCTGTTCAGTTCTAATTTTTCTCACTTCCCTGTTTACTGGAAATCATGTCATCACAGGCCAGAAGGAACACATCTCCAGCTACCTTTCCCCCTGAGGCTCTTCCTTATCTTTTCTCAAGCCCAGAAAATTACACTAAAACAGTAGGAATATCTGAGTATCTCCTCACCTCCTTTCTTTTGAGCCCCACTCAATTGAGCAATAAACCCTCCATCAGGACAGGGTGGCATTGTGGATCTTGTTCCATGCATACTACAAACAGAGGAAGGTACAGTTCCCCTCATATTTCAGATGACAATGCAGAGGCTCAGGGACACTGCCCATGGCTGGCCCAACGTGCCCTGTTAGCTAGCGGCAGAAAGGAGATTGGAAGGGAGATTATGACACCTGGCCAAGTGGCTATTTCCATTACTGAGGTGATGCAGAAGGAACGACTGAGAAGAAATGTGGGAATTCTCACATGAAATTTCTCCCACCCAAGTTCTACAAAAAATAATCCATAAACTGATTTCATTGGCACCTATAAAAATAGAACATAGCATTTTTAATAAGCAAAACAGATGGGTGTCAATGGGCTTAAACAATGATTCTCAATCAAGTTTGATGTTGTCCTTCAGGGGACATCTGCCAGTATCTGAAGGCACTGTTGGATGTTACCACTGGGGAGGATGGGGGTCTTACTGGCCTCTGGGTCGGGGGTGGAGAGGCCAGCAAGGCTGCTAAACATCCTGTGAAGTGCAGGGCAGCCCACATAGCAGAGAACCATCCAGTCCAGGATGTCAAGAGTGCCCAGTTTGAGACACTGTGATAGAAACAGCTGTTTCTTCCTCCTCCAATCACCAAAGTCTCAGTGACAGCTGCTTTGCAGGGGCAAACTACATTAACAATGAGTTCCATTAATTCATGGGCTGTGCTATTATTTTTAATGCAATCATTTCCCACTTTGTTAAATAATATTTATGGCAAAAGTGAGCATGGAGAAAATTTTAGAATTTAGAATCGACATAAATATCTAAGGAAGCAGAGACCTAATTCCAACTAGTTCCCAAAGATTAAAAAAATAAGTTTATGCAAATGTAAGAAAGCATTTTAAAATAGTTTTTTAGGTGAGTACATCATGACAAGCCTCCTGACCATACCAACTGCCAAAATAAAAGTATAATAAACACTCGGGTGGCTGAATGAGGTGAGTTGATAGCCAACAACAGGGATAGAAAGGGATTCCTTCCACTGCTGTCTCACCATTGGCCCACGTTTCAGTTTCCTAGCTACTATGGCTGCTACTCTACAATAGCATGCAAAGGATCATTCAAACTACCTTGCTTCAAATGTTAAAATTTAAAAAAATAGTATATTAGAATTTTGCATGGTAAAGGTAATATATCAGGTGAGCTTTCTGGGAAAATAATTAAGCAGGAGAAAATGGGGAGGATATGACTGACCACACTGTACTTTTGCAGATGTTTGCTTGCGTGCCATTATCTGTAATGGAAGATGAACACAGTGCTGACATTTGTTAAGTGAAAGAAAAAAATGAATGGTGTTTTACCGCAAATGGTGAGAAACAAAAAATGTCAAGAATGTTAGAAACATAAAAAGAAACGAGTATAAAAAAAGCCAGGTAGCAACTTGGCACAAAAAAAGGCATGTTGCACGTTGCCAATGGAAACAACCCTCCTAAGGACCCGACACTATTTTCAAAGACCTTAGGATTCCAACAGTGAGATTTCTGAACCAAAAAGGATTATGTTCATGAATAGGGACACGATTAATATCTGAGCAGGAATACAACTAGGGAAAGTACCAGGTAAGGTATAAGTTGGGGAACTCTTTAAAAATCTGCAGGTGACAATGCAAAGACAGCTTCTGTAGAAACCACAGCAAATACTTCACTCCAGATGGTGGTAAAGAATGTGGGATTTTATTTGAGGGCAATGAAGGAAGGTGAGAAAATGTTACATACAGTAAAGTCTCTGCCTCAAATAAGTTTTTAAAATGGTCAGAACTGAAAGAATACTCAGAGGAGAGGCTAGGAACGTATGCTCTCTTGTAATATAGAGAAACTCAGTGAAATAAGGTTGCAGATATAGTGTTAGAGAAGGGAGAAGCTGTTATAATGTTCTTCATGGCAGAAACTTTTCACGTGGGAGACACCATCCAAAGGAGGTGTTAACTACAAAGTTAATCTTTATATGGGACCAAAATAAAGGCAGAAAATAAACTCAAAATTTAAGAAAAAAGTCTAAAAATATCTAGTTTCTTCTGTATAAAACAAACAAAAAAGGGAAGAGTAGCCAGTTCCTGGTATTTGGAGAGGATAGTGGTAAAAAGAAATTCCTGAGAAATGGCGCACAGGAGGTCTATGCATCTCTCCTAGTGCATTCATGCATGCTGTCTCAGTTTAAAAATTATAAGACCAAAAACAAGAATTTCTGAAGATGCTGAAAGTGAGGGAGACTTTTTGTGTGTTATATAATGAAATACAGACCCAAAATAGAGACATTTTATATTTGTCTCATCTCTTGCTATAAGTCATTTCAAATATAAATATGACTTAACATTCTGTAAAAAAATTCTGAAATTAAATCCTTGATAACTGTAAACCATGCAATGGACAAAAGTAGCAACTTAAAACAGCATTAGTAATTAGCCAGAAGGCTCCTTACTAGCAAAAGTGACTGCTACACTGGTCATAACCATAGAAGTGCTAGAAGTTTGCTAATTTAATTTGAACAACTTTTAATAGCTAGGAACATATGAGGCAGCAGTGGATCTAACCAGAGAATTTGGCTTCCAAAATTATTAGAAAACTAAGCACCGTTGTTATCAGGAAGGCCAATTAGTTTGAGATACCAAATCAGATATATACTCCAAGGAGATTGCAACATCTTTTTATGTGGCTGATAGCTCATGTGGCAGATTATACATTACTTTATATGTAAGAATTTAAGGTGAATTTTGTGTTTTAAAAGTTCTTCCTCTTTTTGGATTAAAGCTATTTTATATAATAAAATCACCTAAATTAAGCTTTTTGAACAGTGTCAAAAAGTATATGTGAAGGCCCTGTAATTCCCATTAAAACTTGATAAGCTGTCTTGCCCCAAGTGCTAATACTTTACAAGTCTTTTAAGTTTTCTGAGTCTCAATTTCCTGTGACCCCTTAACATTTAGTTACCAAGTTTAAAGAGCTTAAAGTGGTACCTGCATATGGAAAGAATTGAATAAATAGGACCTATTATTATCATTATCTGTATACAAAACCTCATTCACCATGAAGTTGCTTTCTATTCCATATTTTCCTTATATTCCTCATATACAAATAAGAGAAAGAGTAAAATAAGAGATATTCATCATCTCACTTCTGAGGGTAAAATAATGAAGCTCTATAGAGCAGCACTGTGCAGTAGCACTTTCTGTGAGGACAGGGATGGTCTATGACTGAACTGTCCCTTATAGTAGCCATAAGCCACACTGAGCTCTTCAAAAGTGGCCAGATGGACTGAAGAGCTGAATTTTACATGCCATTTAATTTTTTAAATATATTTTTTATCCTCACTTGAAGATATATTTATTGATTTCAGAGAGAGAAGAAGGGAGAGAGAGAAACATTGATAGGGGAGAGAAAACATGTTTCAGTTGCCACCTTGAAGAGGACCAAACCAGCAACCTAGGTATGAGCCCCAACCAGGGATCAAACCCACAACCTAGGTATATACCCTGACCAGGCATTGAACCTACAACCTTTTGGTGTGTGGGATGACACTTCAACCAACTGAACCACCTGGCCAGAGCTTTGGCATCTAATTTTAATTAATTAAATAGTCACATGTGGCTAGTGATGGCTGTGCTAGATGTTGGAGAACACACTTAAATGGACCAATGATTCCATGATGTGATTCTCCATTGCATTTCCTTGTCATGTAGAGCATCCTGCAACAGACAGCCCAGGCTTTGAAGGTGAACAGGCTGTCAACTTTCTACTGTGTGCTTTTGAGATGGTCGATCTCTCCTGCCTATTTCTTCAGCTATAATGATAATGTTCACTTTAGAAAGTGCTCTTGAGAATTGGTGTTTATGAAAACAAAAAGCCAGGTATTAATTTTACATTTTTGTTCAACAAATATGACTGACTATCTGAAGGCTTACAATGTTCCAGGCACGGTTGTAGGTGATGGGGTGAAGAAATGGCTGAGACCAAGCTTCTGCCCTTGAGGAGATCTCAAGGAAGTTTAGGTGCCAGGAGGGAGAAGAAGGGAGCAGAGAATTACAGTGGTGGATGCTACTTTATTTTCTATAGAAGCCAGAGCAGGCTTCTCAGAGAAAAGGACCTTTGAGCAGAATCCTGAAGAACGTGCATGAGCCCTGTGGCTCTCTGGAAGAGGGAAAATACAGAGTAAGGAAAAGAGCAAGCACTCAGGTCCCAGCACAAGACTTTACAGTTCACTCTGAATGGTGAGAACACATTCTGGCATGAGGAGTGACTTGATCCAGAGGATACTAAGTCACTATGGTTGGGAATGGACTGCAGGAAGCACTGAGACCTGTTGCAAGGCCCATGCAAGGCCAGGTGCCACATGATGATGGCTGGTGGAGGCCAAGGGAGAGCTGGGAAGCACACAGAGCCTGGGCACATGGAGAATGAATGCTGACAGTTTGTTGGTGTGCATATACAGAACTATTAGGCTATCACTCTGCAAGCAACCTGAGTTCCTTTTTAGAGGCCCTGAAGCTCATTTTGAGAGATTCTGGCAGTTAAATACTTAAGCAGTGCAATTTGCAATTCGTTCTCCAGTCAAAGACCAAGGGCAGAGAGAGGAGAGGTGCCTGATCACCTCCAGGTTTAGATGTCTAGTACATAGCTCACTGTGGTTCTGATTATGATGGTTGTGCATCATTTCAGAAGGAAAAAATACACACACAAAGAGGGTCTAATGCTAATGATGGGATTAGATGATAAGATTAGATATTTCTTTCCCTATTTGGATCAATGATTTGTGTAACTAAACCCCATCATTAAATCTGGATGAACATTAAGTGGTAGCAACTTGCCCATGGACTTCAGACTATTCATCCCTTTATGTGTAAGTTATATTACTTAACAATTAGGGTAATGGAGTTTCTTTCCCATAACACATAAGGCTGCTTAGTATAGTGGTTAAGGACTCAGTCTCTAAGACTTAAGTTCCTGAGTTCAAATCCTGGCTTTGCCAATAATCAGCTCTGTGACTCTGGTTAAATCATTGAACTTCTTTAGTCTCATAGTCCTCCTGTCTAATATGGAGTCAACATTTTCCTTACCTTAGAGTGTTCTTTTGAATTATGAGATAAAAATATTTTTAAAGCCAACGATTGCTGGCACATTGTGAAAGTGTTTATTGTTTTTATTACAAGAAATTTATACATGCTTTACTGACCAAAACAGAAATTTTCCCTTTCAACACTGTAAACAAAAACAATTTCTCAATTTCTCACCCTCTAGCATAGAGACCAACAATCACAGCCTTCATTGCCTAGAGGGGCCTACTCAGAATCACACTGCAAAGTGGTAGCAGTTCCAGTGTGATCACAACAATAGGTATTGTGAAGTGTTCTGTTGTGGGTGTGTGGCTTGTACAATAACAAGCCTGGCACATAGTAAGTACTCATCGATGATAGTAGTAACAGTATCATTACCATCACCACCATTTTCATATTTAATATTTGCCTTTTAGCATCTCTTTATCACCTTTCTACAGTTATGAAGTGTGACTATAAAGCTCTATGATTACTTTTCTATTGTGACTTGTGGAGCAAGTTTAATTTATTTAGCTAGGATTTACTGAGACCTCACCACATGCTATTTCCTCTGAGTTTCCAGGGATATGAGTCCAAGGTGGAATGTTAACATTTCATTATTTTATATTCATATACTAAAATTATTTAGTGACCCAACAAAAGCATTCTGTATACAGTTTGTGCAAACTAGAAAGCAAAACATCACTTCCATTACTGTTGTGATCAGCAAAAGTCACTGGGAGGTTGTGCTCAAAATGAACATTTCCAAGATCAAGTCTTCCCTTTTGTATTCCTCAGAAGTCAAAAAATGTAGAGTTTGGGAGCTGAAATGGACCTCAGGGAAGACTGAGAAATCTGTTGCTTATAAAGTAGACTTTAAAGGAAGGATATTACTCTGAAATGAAAGTAGTTGTTTATTGTTTTCATAAACTTATTTCTCCCTAAGTTATATGTCATAGAATCAAAACTAGAAGGATCCCTGTGGGCAAGAGCTTAACACTGGTTACAACTTGGGCTGTACATCAGAATCACTGGCAGAGCTTCTAAAAACATACAGATGCCTGGTGGTCAAGCACTGAGATTAAGATACTGTAGGCCCAGGCTAGAGCTGTTTTAATTTTATCTTTTTAATAAATAAAAAGCCAACCCTAGCCAGTTGCTTCTAGTATTAGGTAATATTAGTAAATACCACTAGTTTATCACGTGACTACTTCTATCTCAGGAATGATCACAAATGCTATCTTATTTTTATCTCTATCATGTGCAGGCATGTGCAAAATAGGTATTACCTTTCTAATTTTTTGAAATGACTTGCCTAAGGTCACAAAGCCAGTAAAGACAGGAGCTGGAATTTAAACTTGCACCATCTGGCTCTAGAATCTTAAAAACAAGACAACAGGTCCAAAATGGAGTCATTTATGCTAAGCCCCTATCACCAAACCCAGACTTTAATAATTTAATTACAGATTTGGCCTCTCTCAAGAATGGAATCTTAAACCAGTCAACCCAGAATTACCTGGTTATCACTAGTGAAAGGTAGTACCTGAACAGACCCCTGACATCCCCTAAACAAGAGTAGCAAAACTACTCTATTTTTAATATTAAAATTTCCTGCCCTGATCCCTCTGCCTGTAAAAGTCTTCCACTGTGTACAGCTCTTTGGAGTGCCTTTCTGGCTATTAGATAGGATGCTGCCCAATTCACAAATCATTAAATAATGTCAATAAGATCCACACAATTTACTCAGTTGAATTCTGTTTTGTTATACATCATAAGGTCATTCTTTGCATAAGGTTATAACCAAAGGGGTTAACCTAAAGGTGATCTAGTACAAATCACTCATTTTTTATAAAGTAAGGTAGTATAAACCACTCATTTTTTTTATAAAGAAATGAGGCAGAAGTAGTAACCTGTCAGAGGTATAGAGAGGTAAGGGCAGAGTCTGAACTAGAGGTTGGCTCCTGACACACCCGGTATAGCTTTCTTTTCAATACACACTGTCTCTCCAAACCAAAACCAAAATATAAGTTTTTCAATTTTATAAAGTATTGCCAAATATTCTCTTGAAACAGAGTATTCTGATTCAACCCAAATTATATCTTAAAAAATGACGTACCTACTAATTGGTATGAATTAGCCATTTTTAGAGAGAGAGGGAGGGAGGAAGAAAAAGAGAGAAACATTGATCAGTTGTCTCTCGAATGCACCCCAATCAGGGACTGAACCAGCAACCCAGGCATGTGCCCTGCCCAGGAATTGAACTGTAATCTTTTACTTTGCAGGATGATGCCCACACTGGTCAGGGCACATAATATTTTATGCGGAAGGGTAGAGGTAGTTATATGCTTCATATAAAACCTTTCTTTTCTTTTACAAAGTAAAAAACCTTTATGGAACAAATTCTCCATCTTAGTAAACTAAAACAACAACAACAACAACAAAACTTGGGCCAATCTGGAATTTCAACTAAAATAAACAACATCCAATCATCCAGAATAACCAACTGAACTGGCTGAAGAAAAGTCTTATAACCAAGGATTTACAAAAGAAACCACATCAAGATAGGCAGGGAGGGCAGAGACATGCAAAGTGCAGGCCCACTCCCACAGGCTGTGGCTGAGGTTCTGGGTGGATATGTCAGCTGCAGCAGGGAGTGGGGTTCCCTGTGAGAAGTGTGGGGTCTAAGCTCCAAGTGGGGCTCTCCAGCCCAGAACACTGGAGCACCAGAGTCAGGAAGAGGCAACTACATAACATAACATCTGGCTGTGAAAAGCAGCAGGGTTTCTGTCTGTTAGGAAGAGATGGCTAAAGACACAGGCACCCTCTTAAAGGGCGAATGCACAAAATTGTGTTTGCAGCCACCCAATCTGGGCTTTGGCAAAGGGAGGGAAGAATGGACTAGAGTCACATGAAGAGGGTCTGGGGTTTGTGGCTCTGGGAAGGGAATTGAGGGGACAGTTGCTAGGACCTCTGTGCTAAGTCATTCTCTGATACCGTATACACCATCTTTCTTGGGTGGAGCATGCAACTCCATATGGCATTAACCTGGGGGAATGCAATACAACCACCATCTGGACTCCCTCTTGTCCCACCCTATGGATCTTATGCCCTGGTAAGGAGTGAGCCAGAAGCTATAAGTGAGTAAGCCTAATAAGCAGCCTGCAGGCAGAGGTAGGTGGAGGGTCCTGAGTTGCCTTGGGACATTTACTGATCTGGCCTGGGCCCAGTGCTGGTAAAAGCCAACCTTGGTGTACAACTTTGTCCTTTTCACATGCACCCAGGCCCAGTAGAGGTAGCCACAAGTTTTGGATTGCTTTGTAGCTCCTAACAGGTTGCCCAGGGTCAGCCACAGTCAGCACCTGACACTGTTCTGCTCAGTGGCCAGCTTCTGAAAATAACTGCAGATTTCAGTAAGATTACAAGCAGCACAGCAGCGTATTTAAAGGGAGATCTTGGCAGGTACCAAAGCTTACTGAGGCAATTCTGCTTCGTGGGGTCTGCACCTGCCCAGCAATTTGCACACTGTGGTCAGAGTTGAACCTCACAGTCTGCCAGCCAGAGGGTCGATCCGAAATATGAACAAGCCAATGGCAGTCAAGACTCAGTTACAACAGGAGGGCCCACGTGGGACATTCCCAGAGCACCCAGCTCAAGTGATCATGGAAACTGCACTACTGGATCCCTCAGGACACCTACTACATAAGGCCACACTACCAAGACTGGGAGCCATAGCAGGTATACCTTACACATAGAAAGAAAGACAAACAGGCAGCCAAAATGGGGAGACAACATGCCCCAAATATAAGAATAGGAGAATTCTGTAGAAAAAAAAAGAGTTAAATTAAATGGAGGCAAGCTTTTTATCAGATATGGAGTTCAAAGTAATAGTTATAAGGATGCTCAAAAGCATAAAAAAGATAAATTATAAAAAGAGACCAACTAGAAATGAAGAATACAGAAGGAATAAACAGTAGGTTGGATAAAGCAGATGATCGAATCAGTGATTTGGAAGACAAGGTAGAAAAAAAACATGCAATTGGAGAAGCAAAAAGAAAAAGGAGTTTCAAAAAAGGAGGATAATTTAAGGGACCTTGAGACAACACAAAATGTAAAAACATTGGCATCATAAGGACAGCAGAAGAAGAGAGAGAACAAGGGATAGAGAACATATCTAAAGAAATAATGATTGAAAACTTCCCTAATCAGGTGAAGAAAAAGACATACAAGTCCAGGAAGTGCATAAAGTCCCAAACAAGATAAACTCCAAGAGCTCCACATGAAGACACATCAAAATTACAATGGTAAATGTTAAAGGCAAACAATGGATCTTAGAAGTTGAAAGAGACAGTTATCTACAAAGGAGATTCCACATGACTGTCAGCTAATTTCTCAACAGAAACACTTCAGGGGACAAGGGGTTGGTATGAAATATTCAGAGTGATGAAAATCAAGGACCTACAACCAAGGCTGCTTTACTCAGCAAGGCTTTCATTTAAAATTGAAGGAGAAATAAGGACCTTCCCAGATAAGGAAAAGCTAAAGTAGTTTGTTACCACCAAATCAGTATTACAAGAATTGTTAAAGGACCAGCTTTAAGAATAGTAATAAGAAAAGAACCAGAGGGACATAGTTAAAAGAATAAAATGGTAGTAAATACATACTTATCAATAATTACTTTAAATGTAAATAGCTTCAATGCTCCAACCAAAAGACATGGGGTAGCTGAAGGGGTAAGTAAACAAGACCCATGTGTATGCTGTCTACAAGAGACCTACCTCAGAATGAAAGATACATACAAAAAGGGTAGAAAAAGATATTTCATGCAAATGGAAAGGAAAAACAAGCTGGGGTAGCAATATTATATCAGACACAATAGTCCTCAAAACAAAGGCTACAAAAGAAACAAAGATGGAAACTAAATAATGACAAAGGGGTCAATCTAACAAAAGTATATAATCTTTGTACATTTATGCACCCAGCATAGGAGCACCTAAATATATAAGACAAAGCCTGATGGACATAAAGGGGTAGATTGACAGGAACAGCCATAGTAAAGGTTTTTTTTTCCCCCTAACTTAAAGGTAAAATTTATTGTATAAATGAATCAAAACAATTTTGAAGTTTGGACATTTTCTTATTTGTACTAAATCACTTGTGCTTTCTACTAATCACAAGACCCTTTGTGCTAACCTGTTTGATGAACTTTATGGTTAAGGCTATTGAAGATGAATTCTGCTTAACTTTCCAACTTCTTGACAATAAGAAAGGTAGAAAAGACCATGCGGCTGTCAAAATTGGAGACCCTGCTTCTCAGTGAGTTACATGCTGTCATAATAGTATACATTGTTGAGTATCAATTTCCTGGTCTTCCTACTTCTGTTCTATAAGTTGCCTGCTCTTTGGGCATTGGGGGGAAGGATATGGGGCAGAGCAATACTTTGGAGATTTTTTTTAAGACTTTATTTTTTAGAGAGGGAAGTGAGGGAGAGAGAGAGAGAGAGGGAGAGAAACATCAATGTGCGGTTGCTGGGGGCTGTGGCCTGCAACCCAGGCATGTGACCTGACTGGGAATCAAACCTGCGACACTTTGGTTCGCAGCCTGCGCTCAATCCACTGAGCTACGCCAGCCAGGGCAGTAAAGGGTTTTAACATCCCATTTACATCAATGGATAGATCTTTCAGACAGAAAATTAGTAAAAGTGGCCGTAAATGACACTTAAATAGATCAGACTGATTTAATTGATTGTCTTCAGGGCATTTCACTCCAAAGCAATAGAGTATACATTCTTTTAAAGTACACATGGAACATTATCTAGGATAGACCACATGTTAGGACACAAAACAAGTCTCACTAAATTTACGAAGACTGAAATCATATCAAGCATCTTCGCTGACCGTAAGGGTAAGAAATTAGAATCAATCACAAGGTAAAAACTTAAAAACACACAAAGATATGGAGGCTAAATAACATGTTACTAAACAGTGAATGGGTTAACAGTGAGATCAAGGATTAAATCAAAAGGTAGGGTGAAGCAAATGAAACGAGGGCACAACAACTCAAAATCTGTGGGACACAGTGAAAGCAGTCCTGAGAGCGAAATTCATAGTCTTACAGGCCTATCTGAAGAAACAAACAAACAAACAAACAAAAGCTCAAACAAACCTTACACTTAAAGGAACTTGAAAAAGAACAAGAAACGAAGCCCAATGTGAGTAGAAGGAAGGGCATGCTAAAGATCAGAGCAGAAATGAACAAACTAGAATCTAAAAAAAACAAAGAAAGGATCAGTGAAACCAAGAGCTGGTCATTTGAAAAGATAAGTAAGATTGACAAACCTTTAACCAGACTCATTGAGGAAAAAAGAGAAAAGAGAGAGGACCTAAATAAATAACATTTATTTATTTTATAATAAATTAAAAGAGGAGAAGTAACAACTGACAGCAAAGAAATGCAAAAGATTGTAAGAAAATATTATGAACAACTATATGCAAACAATTTGGACAACCCGGATGAACTGGACACATTTCTTGAAACATACAGTCTTCCCAAACTGAATCAGGAAGAATCATAGAATCTGAATAGATAGTAACAACTAGTAAAATTGAAGTAGTAATCAAAAACTTCCAACAAACAAAAGTTCTGGACCAATGGCTTCACAGAGGAATTTTACTAAACATTTGAGAAGAACTAATATCTACCATTCTCAGACTATTCAAAAAAACTCGAGAAGAGAAGATGCTGAAGCCCATTTTATGAGGCCAGCATTATCCCAATTCTAAAATGAAATAAAGACACTACAAAGAACACAAATTATAGGCCAATGCCTGTATCCCTGATGAACATAGATGCTAAAGTCCTCAACAAAATATTGGCAAACCAGAGCCAGCAATACATTAAAAAGATCATTTACCATGATCTAGTGGGATTTATTCCAGGGATGTAAGGTTGTTACAATATCCGCAAATCAAAATGTGATATACTACATAAACAAAATGAAGGATAAAAACCACATGATCACTATCAATAGATGCAGAAAACACATTTGATAAAATCCAGAACCCATTTATGATAAAAACTCTCAGCAAAGTGGGAATAGACGGAACAAACCTCAACGTAATAAAGGCCACATATGACGAATTCATAGCCAACTTCATACTCAATGGGCAAACACTATAAGAGTTTCTCTTAAGATCAGGAACAAGATAGGGATGTCTGCTTTCACTTCTCTTATTCAACATAATACTGGAAGCCCTAGCCACAATAATCAGACAAAAAGAAGAAATAAAACACACTCACATTGGAAAGGAAAAAGTAAAACTGTATTATTTGCCAATGACATGATAATGTTTATAGAGAACTCAAAAGATTCCACCAAAAAACTACTAGAACTGATAAATGAGTTCAGTAAAGTAGCAAGATACAAAATAAATATCCAAAAATCAGTTGCATTTTTATATACCAATAATGAACTATCAGAAAGAGAAACTAAGAGAACAACCCCATTCATAGGTGCTTCAAAAATAATAAAATACTAGAAATAAATTTAACAAAGGAGTTAAAAGACCTGTACTTGGAAATTGTAAGACACTAAAGAAAGAAACTGAAGAAGATACAAATAAATGGAAGTATATACTGTGTTGGTGGATGGGAAGGATTAACATCATTAAAATGTCCATACTAACCAAAGCAAAGTATAGATTCAATGTAACGCCTATCAAGACAACAATGGAGTATTTCACAGAGGTAGAACAAATATTCCAAAACTTTACATGGAACCACAAAAGACCCTGAAGAGCAACAACAATCTTGAGAAAAAAGAACAAAGCTGGCGGAATCAACTCCCTGATATCAAACTATGCTGCAAGGCCATAGTAATGCTGTAAAACAGCATGGTGCTGGCATAAAAACTGACATATAGATCAATGGAACAGAGTAAATAGAGAGCCCCAAAATAACTGTAAAGTCAACTAATATATGACATAAGAGGCAAAAATATATGACACTGTAAAAGGTAGTTTATTCAATAAATGGTGTTGGGAATACTGGACAGATACATGCAAAAATGAATCCAGACCACCTTCTTACAGAATATACAAGAATAAACTCAAAATGGGTTAATGACTTAAATATTAGGCTTGAAACCATAAAAATCCCAGAAAAAACATAGGCAATGAAATCTTGGGACATTTTTCACAGCAATATATTTTTTTCTTTCTGATTTGTTTCCTCGGGCAATAAAACAAAAGGAAATATAAGCAAATGGGAGTACATAAAACTACAAAGTTTTTGTACAGCAAAGGAAACCATCAACAAAATGAAAAGACAACCCACCCTGGCTGATGTGACTCAGTAGATTGAGTGTTGGGCTGTCAACTGAGTAGTTCCTGGTTTGATTCCCAGTCAGGGCACATGCCTGAGTTGCAGGCTGGGTCCCTGACTGGGGTTGTGTGAAAGGCAGCCAACTGACTTCTCTCTCACATCTATGTTTCTCTTCGTCTCTTTCTCCCTTCCTTCCCCTCTCTCTGAAAATAAATACAGTCTTAAAAAATGAAAAGACAACCCACTGAATGGGAGAATGTATTCGCCCATACATCTGATAAGGGGTTAGTATCTAAATTTATAAAGAACTTATAAAACTCAACACCAAAACAAACAAACAAACAAACAATTCAAGTAAAAAATGGGCCAAGGACCTGAAGAGACATTTCTCCAAAGAGGACACACAGATAGCCAATAGACCATAAAAAGATTTTCAAATTCACTAATTATGAGAGAGATGCAAATAAAACCACAATGAGATATCACCTCATACCTGTCAGAATGGCTATCATCAATAAAGCAACAAGCAAGTGTTGGTGAGAACATGGAGAGCACACTGTTGGTGGGAATGCAGACTGATGCAGCTACTGTGGAAAGCAGTATGGAGATACCTCAAAAAATTAAAAATGGAACTGCCTTATGACCTATCTATCCTACTTCTGGGAATTTACCTGAAAGAACTGGAAACACTAATTCAAAAAATACACACACCCTGTATGTTCATTGCAGCATTATTTACAATCGCCAAGATTTGGAAGCAACCTGAGTGCCCATCAGTAGATGAGTGGATAAAATGGCTATAGCACATTAAAGGATAAGAACAGACACATAGGCCAATGGAATAGAACTGACAGCTCAAGTCTCTATGGTCAATTAATATTTGACATAGGGGGCAGCAGCAGAAAATGGAGTAAAAATAGCTTCTTCAACAAAAGGTGTTGGGAGATCTGAACAGCAACATGCAAAAAAAATAAAACTCGACCACCAACTCACACTATGTACAAAAATAAATTAAAGGTGGATAAAAGACTTAAATATAAGTCCTAACACCATAGAAGTACTAGAGGAAAACATTGGCAGGAAAATCTGACATTGCACATAGTAACATCTTCACTGACATGTCCCCTAAAACAAGGGACAGAAAGGGAAGAATAAACAAATGGGACCTCATCAAATTAAAAAGCTTCTGCATGGCTAAAGAAAACAGCATTAAAATAAAAAGAGAACCAACCAAATGGGAAAAAATACTTTCCAGTGATACCTCAGACGAGGGTTTGATCTCCAAAATATATGGAGAACTCATAGACTCAACTCTAAGAAGACAAGCAACACAATTAAAAAATGGGCAAAAGACCTGAACAGACACTTCTCCAAGGACATACAGAGGACCCAGAGACATATGAAAAGATGCTCAGCATCACTAGCCATCACAGAGATGCAAATTGAAACTATAATCAGTTACCACTTCACACCGGTCAGAACGGCCATCATAAACAAATCAACAAACAAGTGTTGGAAAGGATGCGCAGAAACGGGAACCCTAGTCTACTGTTGGTGGGAATGCAGACTGGTGCAGTTACTGTGGAAAACTGGATGGAATTTTCTAAGAAAACTAAAAACGGATCTGCCTTTTGATCCAGCAATTCCACTGCTGGGATTATACACTAAGAGCCCTGAAACACCAACAGAAAAGAACCTATGCACCCCAATGTTCATAGCAGCACAATTTATAAGAGCCAAGTGCTGGAAGCAACCTAAGTGCCCATCAGTAAATGAGTGGATCAAAAAAACTGTGGTACATTTACACAATGGAATTCTATGCAGCAGAAAGAAAGAAAAAACTTATACCCTTTGCAACAGCATGGATGGAACTGGAGAGCATTATGCTAAATGAAATAAGCCAGGAGGTGAGGGACAAATACTATGTGATCTCACCTTTAACAGGAACCTAATCAACAAAATGAACAAGCAAGCAAAATATAACCAAAGACACTGAAATTGAGAACAGGCTGACAATGATCAGAGGGGAAAGGGGAGGGGATTTCAGGGGAAAAGGGTGAAGGGTTTGCAGGAACAATTATAAAGGACACATGGACAATAACAAGGGGTGGTGGAAACAGGGGAGAGAAGTGGGGTGGGGAGGGGAGTGGGGGAAAGGCAGAAAACTGTACTTGAACAACAATAAAAAATGTTACAAAAAGGAAATAAACTTTTCAAAATATCTTAAAAATTAAATAGCTATAGTACATTTAGACAATGGAATACTACATGGCTATAAAGAAGAAAATTTTACCCTTTGGGACAGCATGGATGGACCTGGAGAGCATTATAATAAGTAAAATAAGCCAGTCGGAGAAAGACAAGTACCATATGATTTCACTCATGTGTGGAATCTAATGAACAAAATGAACTAACAAGGAAAATAGGACAGACTTACAGATAGAGAGCAGGGTGACCACTGTGGGGTGGTGCTGGGTGGGGGACTATAGGAACTGAGCAAAGGAAAAAAAAAGAGAAAGAACTCATGGACACAGACAACCATGTGGGGGTTGGAGGAGGGTATGGGGGGATAAATGGTGATGAACGGAGACTTGCATTGGGGTGGTAAACAAATATGTTGTACAGATGATGTATTGTAGAATTGTACACCTAAAACCTGTATAATTTTGTTAACTGGTGTCACCCCAATAAGTCTGATTAAGATAAAAATAAAATAAAAACCTAAAAAAGTCACTAGATAGGCAATATGAATGCAAATGCTGTTAAAAAAATAACTAAAAAGTATTCTGACTGCACGGCAGAGGGAGAAGGAGGAAAGAGGCTTGGTAAGCTGAGAGGCATAGTAAGCTGGGAACCAGGCACAGGAGGAAGGTGCTGCCCCTCAGAGAACTTGACTGACAGACAGACCAGTAGGCAGGGATGTCTACAGAGGAGAGATTTATGAACAAATCAGCAATGGTCCCAGTTGCCAGGGATATGGATGGGCACTCCCAGCAACTCCAAGCATGACCCAGGAAACTGACTCTTGAAGTGGACTAATGATATCTCAATCTCTGTTTGATTTCCAGGTTGGGAGAGGAGGGTGGAAAAGATGAAAAATACCTAAAGCCAAGATGTATCTGATTCTGAAAAGAACAAAAAACAAAAATGAACTATGAAATTAAAGTTTTAAACAAACTACAAATGTAGCCAGTTATACCCCAAAGTAGAAAAAGGCAGTTCTTTA
Source organism: Phyllostomus discolor (assembly GCF_004126475.2). Classification (NCBI taxonomy): domain Eukaryota; kingdom Metazoa; phylum Chordata; class Mammalia; order Chiroptera; family Phyllostomidae; genus Phyllostomus; species Phyllostomus discolor. Next base: position 58,728,715 of record NC_040909.2, read on the forward strand.
AAACAAAGAAAGCCTCATCCTCAGACCTAAAGTCCTGAGATTCACAAAAGGTGTGGATTTAATGAGTTTATCAATCTGCTTATGTGGAGTTACGACCTGAGGTTCATGAGAAAGAATAAGTGAAATGGCCATTTATGTTCTCATTAACTGAGCTTCTGTCTTTGTTGCCTCATCAAATCTTTTCAGTTACACCCCACCACACAGGACAGGTGATTAAAATGTCAGTGCTGATACAAATAACTAATGTGTGGCAGAAACAGATATATTTATATGCTGTCTAGAAAGATTAATAATAGCTACTGCTGACCTGCCAACTGAACATGTTCAAACATTCTGTCCTACATGTAAATCAAACACAAGGCATATGGTATATTTTAAAGACTGCTGATGTCACAGTTATCTTAAATTACTCAGGTCCTGGAGTAAACTATGCAGATGTTGACTAATGAGGGTGTATATTCTTGGTCTTTCCATATTAGTTTAATGTTGTAAAATGTAATGGCACTAACACAAAGGAGGTCTCAGAAATTAAGAAGAGAGAATGCAAATATTTGAAATCAAGAAATATGTTTTTATAATCAGTTGTTTGTTAGTTTGGGCATATTCACTATAATATGATTCCAGTAATCACTGTCAGTTAGTAGATTGTGATGAGACTGTATTTTTGGTCCTCTTAAAAGTGAATCTAACAAAAAAGGTAAACTGAACACATTGACAAAAGAAGGACAAATATATTAGGTAGGAGAACAGAGAACAGAGTGCCTTGTGATAGTCAAATATGCAGGAGCAGAATGAGAGATGCCCCGATGAACTAAAGACTGCTGAAAGTTTTCCAAGTTGCTAACTACAGAAATCAACAATTATGGGAAAATTAGTATTTTTCAGAGTGAAGTAAGGCAGAGTACTGGAATGCAAACTACAGACTGGAGGTGGACTTCTCAGTCATACCACGGGCTGGCACCTTCCTACCTATCAGGGACATGGTGAAAATGACAGGTGTGTGACAGTATGAAAGTGCTTTGTAATTTGCCAATTTATGTGTAAATGCCGGGTATTATCATCATTATGCTTACACTCAAGTGGACTAGACACAAGAGACTTCAAAGTTGTATGGATGGAAACATTTTTAAGAATCACACCTGCACAATGGCTTTTATACTGTTCAAGAAAGATTGAGCATTTCAATTCCCACAAACAGCTGCTCTGAATTTTGGGTTTCCTTCCAATGACACTAATCATTTTGATCACAGAATGCATGGTTTCACGAGAGCATGAGAACAGGCTGCTATGACAGAAATGAGTGCCACTGTTGCAAAGGAACCAAGAGAAAATGAAAGCCTGGTTCCTCATCTCTTTTCAGAGGGTCAGAATATGCTATGCACGAAACAAATCATGTTGGCAAGGATTGAGGGGACAATCAATATCAGGCACATGGTGTGAAGTGATCAATCAAGACTAGTTACACGCACATATTTAGAAACAAGACACTTCAAGATTGTGGAAAATATTTCTCAGTGTGAGGTCCTGGGAGTTCTGGTGGAACAAGGGTGGAGCATGAAGGCAGGGGAAAGGAGGAAGTCTGGTATCTCAAAACAGCATATCCCACTTCTCTGAGATCCTTAACCACTTCATTAAATCACGGGTATGTCGAGATATGTTTTTAATAAAATTGACGGAGCTGTTGTTCCTGATAAGTATAGATAATCACATAATCATTCATTCATTCATTCATTCATTCAAATACCTATTTATTCATGAATACCTAGCAGGGGCCAGATATTGTGTTAAATGCTGGGAATATAGCTACCTACATTCAGACATGGTCCCTGGCTTTATGTATCTTACATTCTAGTGAAAAAGAGAGCAGCAAAAAACACATATACAAATCAATGACTTGTGATAATCATGATAAAGGCTGTGAAGAAATGAGGTAATGAAGTAGAGATTACATGGAGGTGTTGGGAGGCTACTTTAGATAAGTGGTAAGTGAAGCCTTCTCTCAGGAGTTGACTTGAATGAGACTGAGCCAGCCAAGGGAAGAGTTGGGAATAGTGCATGCCAGGCAGAGGGGCCAGGAAGAACAAAGGCTCTGAGACATAAGGGGCCTGGAGCTCAAAAGACACTTCAGAAAAGAAGCCAGGTGACTAAAGCATAGTGAGCAGGGGAGAAAGGTATCGGAAGAGTGGCCAGGAGCCACATTTCACACACATGCTGTGCAGGCCAGGTTCAGCGAACTAAAGGATAAAAGTTTTTAAATCTTAATGGTCATTAAAAGACACAATCTGATTTATATTTAAGAGTATCACTCTAGCTGTGCATGTGTAACCTAATGTATAAACACAACCTTTATTCTAAAGATGCTAGCACTAGAAGAAATCAGAAAATATTTTGAATGCATTTCCAAACATTTAAATAAAAACAATCTTAGAAAAGTAGACATTTAAAAAGCTCTAAATAGCCAACTAAAAACCAGTTAAATTAGACAATGGGTATGGGTTAAAAAAATCAAAGAACAAAATAAACCTACATACCTCCTCGTTGCACCAACAATGTGACCTCACTTCCCTTTGGACATTCGATCAGCATATCCACGACCTGGTTGTGAGTCAGAGCCTGCACATTCTTCTTATTCACTTCCACGATAAGATCCCCTTCTTTCAGACCTCGGCACCTTGGACTGTCAACAATCTGTTTCACTCTTTGGCCGCCCCCACCAGGACTGTCTGCGATAGTAAAACCAAAGCCCATTGGCCCTTTGACTATATGAACAGTTATAAGTTCAGGCTGAGTGGCTATGGAGGAAGCCAAAGAGACAGTGTCATTGGGGTAACCATGGGAACTGTTTGAGGCCACGTCTGCTGGGCTGCTTGGCCTGGCATCCTTCATGCCATTGACTTTGCCTGTTTTACTGCTATGACTGGCAGGTGAATCATAGTTCTCTTGCCCATTCACAATAATTGGTTCTTTATCCAAAATGGCCACCGAGGTCACTAAACTCGTATTGGGGTCATCTGGGTCAAAAGGCAACGGATAACCTCGGCAGAGTTCAAGGTCCACACTGGCACCGATGGGAATGGACTGGAAGATTTTCACAACTTGTGCATGTGTGTGTCCCAAAACACAAGTGTCGTTCACACTGACAATTACATCTCCTGCAAAAGGTAAGAGTTTGGGGGTTAAAAATACACAGAAAATTTATATCAATATAATAATATAAATGCCTACCAATAGGAAACTGAACTGAAGCTGGATTTGGGGGTGGTATAGTAGGACACAAAGAGATTACTTCTATTACTTATTTTAATGGCTAATAGGGCATTCTTTTAGGATCTAGTGTCTTCTCTGCCAGTGAGAATATAAGATCACTGAAAGAACATGGGAGCTTTCTTCTAAAACAAATTCTCACTGCAGAAATCCAAGTTCAGAATTCATTTACTCAAATAGATCTACAATTTTAGGAAATTACTGCTTTACTCTACTCAATAGCACCTTAAGAGCTCCCCAAAGTTAAAATGGTTTCTAAGGTTTTCTTCTATACCAGGGAATGCATTTATGTAGTGTAGGAACTTTGCTCATGTAAAGTTTTTACAGGAGACTTATAAACTCATGAAATCATGCTGCTCTTTGGTCCTGTTTGAGTGCTGGGTAGAAGTCTCACCACACAAGGGATGCTACTCGGCCATGTGGTTTCTCTACCTGTTTCCATCTTGCCATCCAATGCAGCAGGACCATCTAGGACCAAGCTCTTGATCTGCAGAAACTCATCAGGTTCATCCCCTCCAACAACTGTGAAGCCAAAGCCACGGCTGCTCTTCCGCAGCTTTGTGTGAATGAACTTGCCTTTCAACTCTGAAGGGTTTCGTGTAAAAAAGGGTTTGCCTAGATTAAAACAAGAGAAGTATAAAGAAAGTCATGAGAAGTGAAATGGTGAACTATATATGAGATGATACAACTTACAGATAATTCTCCAAGTTCCTGTGCTGGGGCATTTGGGTACATAAGTGTCTAAGAGAGCCCTCCCTTGATTTCCGTAATTGGGGTGATTCTTGGTCCCTTTGTTTAGGGAGGGGCACATGGAACTAGTAGACTGTCAGCATGGAGATCCAAAAGGAAATATAAGACTCAAACTGATGTCCATCCTCTGATATCCGCCCATGGTTTCAGTTCATGTGGTGTGACAGCAATGGAGTTGCCACAGGGCCCTTCACAGAAACAGTGGGCCTTTGCATTGTGTCTTTTGTGTTGTTATCGTTTATACTTTGCAATACAGCTTCTACTGTATTGCTTTGAGGTTGGCTCCCATTGGTAAAACCAAATCAGCAAAATGTTTAGCTTTTAATTAAACAGAAAACTCTTTCTGAAAAAACATAGATAATACTAAGAATCATATTATGGTCACAAAGAATAATTTTCTAAAAATGTATGATCACTACTTTCAAAATGAAAAAAGTCATAATTCTACTTTGATTTAAATTCTAAATTCAACTGATCTTTCCATTAATTTGCAACTTTTAACAATCTGTTAAATAGTCTAGATATGTCCACTGCTAAAATTTATTGCTTAAAAAAATTTAGGGGTCTAGAGGTAGCTCAGTGGTATAGTGCATGCTTTGCCATGTGTGAGGCCCCAAGTTCAAACTCATACATCAAAAAACAAATAAATAAAAAAATAAAAGAAGTTTAGAAAAGTGGTTTGGAATATTTTAAAAAATAAAACAAAATAAAAACCTAAACTAAGTTTAGGTTTTTACTTACTAACTACTAGTTAGTAAGTACAAATACTTACTAACAAGAGTCAATAACTCCAAATTCAGTTGTTTTATTTAAAATAAATTGATAGATATATAGCTAAATAACTTCCAAACATGCCTCCTAGGGTTTTTTTAAATTTTCTTGATAACATTCATAAAAAACATATTATACAGAAACCAACAGTTTTGCATTTTGTTATTTGGGCATTACACTGTAATTTAGAAACTTACTGGAATTTCTCTGGTTATCCCAAAAGCTCAGCCTTTCAATTCTTCTAATTATATACTTCCTGTCTCATCCTTCCCAAAGTTTCCCTATGTGCCCTGTGTCTTTCCTATCAAAAATGTTATTAAAAAAAAAGGAGAAAAAGTCTCCAAAACCCTTGCTCCAGAGATTGGCACCCAGGAAAGTTATTTTTGATTAGCTTTAACTAAAAGGCCTTTTAAAAAATGTCTCTGGGAACACATATCACTTCTCAAAAGCTTTGCATATTTCAAAAGCTTCTGGCTTTTAAATAGGAGTCACAGGTCTGCTTCTCAAGCTCATCCTCTCTGGGGAAGTCCCAAGGCTGGTGGAAGCTTGACAGGCCCCATCACCATGGCTGAAGGAAGCAAAGACACAGCAGGTTCCCCGTGTAAGGTTGTCTGCCAAGGCACCAGGAGGCCATGTAAACTGCAGCCAGGGCTTGTGGGTGACAGCTGCCATGGCAATCATCTACTGAGGACAAGTGAGATGATTCCCCAAAATTACTTTGGGGTGTGTGTGAATGGGCTGTGTGGGGACTTACAGGGAACACTGCCAAGACACCAGTAGCTGTCACCTCAGTGACACCTTCTCGACCACCTTATGAAAAATTGCAACACCTCCTCCAAAATTCCCAGTCCCCTTTTCTGCTTCATTGCTGTCCTTAGCATTTATTGCCACCCAACACAGTCTTATGTCTCACGTACTGGTTTGGCATTTTGGCTCACTGTCCCTGCCCCATGTATGGGGGCAGCACATGTGCACACACACACAGGACCCCTAGATATAAACTCTGTGTGGATCTCTGCTTATATGTCCAGTGTGCAGAATACTGTCTCTTTCATTTTACGTGCTCCAAAACCATGTGCTGAATGAATGAATGAACAGCAGCGCAAAGAAATGAGATTTAACGTGTCTTTGAGAAGGCTGGAAGAGGTGGGTGCATGTTTAAGCTTTCCACCCTTATAACAGGCAAAGTTAGAAAAGGTAAAAATGTACCTGGCAGTTTATCTGAATGAATTTTTAAAGGACATTAGCATATTTTGAGCTTAGTATGTTTTAAACTTATTACAGTCATGAGCAGAAGTTTGAAGTTGACCACTGATCTCCTTTTTAAGGCTTAACAAGGAAGGGAAGATCAGAGGGTTTCACACCTATGCATATTATATTATGTTTTATGTATGGGAGAGTCATCAGTTAATGAAGCTTGGGAAAAGCAATGTCTTTCTACTCACAAGCAGTGAATTTGGAGCTCTCTCTGCTGTAGCCCTGTGGTACATGTGATTTTCCGGGAGGTCCTGGTTAGCTGCCAGTTGTAATATCCGGTTATGGGAGAGAATCTCACTGTGTAGCCCTTTATTAAATGTACTCATTTTTAGGGCTTGCCCCAGACTCACTGAATCTGAATCCTCTGCCTCTTGGTCCTCAAATCTGCTTTTGAACAACCCTTAGGTGCCTGCTTCCCTGTCAGGTTGGTAACATTCTTGGCACTACTGTGTAAAGGCCCTGGACCACCACTGTCCAGTACAGCTTCCATGGTGCAGTTAACTGTTGAAAGACCAGGCTCAGCATGAAGACGCATAGCAGAAGGGCTGGAAGAATCTGCATGGTCCCCAGGGAGAGTGCAGTGAGTGTATCCCAAACCCCAAACCCAAGTGGGAATGAAGAGAGTCAAAGAAGAAAAGAAAGAAAAAAAGAAGAAGGAATCTGAGATGAAGCTCCTAACACAGATAAGTAACTTGGCCCCTTACCTCATTGGTGCACTAAATTTTTGGCACCCAGATTTGAACCTTTAAAGCTTTAATTTATTTAAACATCTAAGACAATTCTTTAAGGAAGCTGGGCTGCTTAGTATGTATGTATGTATGTATGTGTGTATGTGTGTATGTGTGTGTGTATATACCTACAATGAGTTGATGTCAAAGGAACTCTGCCTAATTTGGAATACCCTACAGTGAAATAAACAGTCTCCTGCTCTGTGGAATTTAAAGTCTAAAGAGAGAACTATTGTCAAATAGCTCTACACAAATAAACTATTATAAACTGTTAAATTCTATAAATGAGAATAAAATGGGAAGACTGAATATAATAGGAGAATCTAGCAGTAAGCTAAGATGGGTAGAAGTTAGTAAACACCAGCAGGAAAAGACAGCTGCAGAGGAAACAGCACATACAAAGGCTCTGACATGGTTTAAGTTTTGCTGGTTTGAGGAAATGAAGAGAGGTTCCAGGAACTGAAGAGGTAGTGTAGCTAACTTACCAGGAGAGGGGGAAATAAGACAACATGAGGCTGCTGAAGAAGTTCTATATTTAAAAAATATGAAGAAGGCCACAATCATGTTGATATTAATTAATATGTTATTACCTACTATGTGATATCTTTATTAAAACCACTATCATCATTAAAAAGTACAGCCAAGCCAGAAGAAATTCTTTTACATAAGTTGATATTAATACCAATCTCATGACAACACCAGCTAGCAGGGAAACAATTTCTTTCTTATGATAATTATAATGGAGAAATCAAAATTAAGAGAAAGCAATTATTCTACTTATGTATATCTCTTTAAAAATGGAGAACACATTTTATAGTCTTTTTAACAGTTTTGTACTACATTCCTCAACTCTATCAAATATGATGCTTATTCTATTTTTCTTATTTAAAAGAAAAAAATTAACAAATCTGAGAACCTTTTCTGTCATTGAAGATTAATGAGGCCTGAAAGTAGCAAGATTGGGAGCTTTCAATTTTCAAAAATGAGCCTCTCTAGGGGATCAAACCTTTTGTGAATACAGAAAAATAAGCCCCCATGAAATGCTGTAAAATGTGTACAAATGCCAAAACTGCAGCAAGAATCAGAGATGAGAATGTAAAACAACATCAAACCATTTTATATGTACAGAAAAATTCTGGTTAAAAGCAAATATGTTGCCTGGAATCTTGAAATATCTAATGCTTAGTTTTCAATTTACCTTATTTAACAAAATTGTTAGCGTCTGTAGTCTCTAAATCAGTGGTTCACCACTCTGCATGACACCATTGAGACACTTCTGATTGTTACAATGTGGGGAGAGTGGTCCTGGTACCCAGTGGGTGAGACCCCATATACTGCTAATCATCCTACAGGACAGCCCCAACATAGCCTTATCTGGCTCCAAATGTCAACTGTACTGAGGTTGAGAAACCCTGGCTTAATTGATCCTTAATGACAGGTAGTCATTAATTTTAGAGCATTACAAATAGCTGGAGAAATTCATAGAGAAAAGTTTCTAATCTTTTTTGACAATTGTGATTAATGATATATTTTGAATTTCAATCATTATGGTTTTTACTATCAAAAGAATGAGTTGGGAGTAACAAGATTCCACTCCTTAAAGTACCTTTAAAAACCAGGTTTTTGAGCTGAAACAATGATGTGATTATAAAAACCCTTTACCCTGAAGTGGAGCTTCTCTGGCAGGCTCCGGATTGCTTGAGGGGTGGTTGGGAATAACAGGAGGCACAAGCGATGAATGGTCTTCTGTCCATTCTGCAAGACAGGGAATAAATAGCTCACTTAGGATTCACCTTTTTCTTCATTATAAAACTGCCCAAACCAATAAAACCAGGGGCCAATAACTTTTTTTAAAAAAAGGTATTCAATTCTACTCTATGTTAAGAATTTCAAGATTCTCTCTTTGTCCCTTTTTCCCCTAAGACCTTGTAGATAGAAATATTGTGATATAATCAATAAATCTCTAGTTCTCTCTGGCTGGAGATTCCAAAGTGAAACCAAATCAGAAACATCTGAAAAGACCCAGTCAACTAAAGTCAGCCCAGTAAGGAAGACACTTCTGTAGCGCAGTTGAGACATGGGCTTGGCTGCTAAGAGAGGCGAGAAGTGATGGTGAATTTCCTAAGGTGCTATCTCCTATCATCTCTGAACTCCAAACTGGTCCCTCACTATAGTCCCATTCCCCTTTGAGACCTAGAAATAACTCAGTGAGTGACCCTTGATGTTTACCCTAAAGTTCCTTTCTAGCTCAGCTCACACATTCAACGGAACACCCCCATTCCCCAAACTCCACTAACACTACCAAGTTTTACCAGCTGAGGAAAAACATTAAAAAAACACTTTTTAAAAAAACAGAAAAGAAACTGAGGTAGAAAGAACTTTTCAATAGGTGAGCACTCTCTTTTTCTCTCTCTAAAAAATAGTCTATAGCAGTGGTTAGCAAATTATAGCCAAAGGACCAAACTGGGCCTAATGCCTGATTTTATACAACTTGTGAGTCAAAAATGGCTTTTATGGTTGAAAATAGAAAGAAGAATATTTCATAACACATGAACATTAAATGAAGTCTAAGTTTCAATGTCCATATATTAGGTAGCACTGGAACACAGGCAGGCCCACTTGTAGACACACCGTCTGCAGAGCTGTTCCCACCCAGCTCCAGACAGCATGTGCAGCCATAGACTGTATGAACAGAGGCAACAAAATTTACTGCATACCCATTTGCAGAAAAAGTAAGCTTATTTCCACTCTATGATCTATTTTTATTATATGCAATATTATAAAGAGAAAAGTATTATATTTGACATTCATGTGTTATACTGAGGGTATACTAGGCCTATTGTTTTGAAAGAGTGAAATAAAAACTGGGAAAGGCCTAAGCATCTATTGATAAACAGATGGCTAAATGAAGTGGTGACATTTATAAAATAGACTATAATGCAGCCATTAAAAACTGTGAGATAAATCTATATTAACCAACTTTGAAACATGTGCAAGGAATATATTTAAGTGAAAAAAACAGGTCACAAAACTTAAATATTGGGTTGGCCAAAATGTTCATTTAGGTTTTTCCATAAAAGATACTTTTTTCATTTTTACCAAAAACTTTATTGATTTGGATATTTTGAGCATGTTGGCTATCTCCCGCATGGTATACCATTGACTGTTCTCAATTAATGTCCTAATTTGATTGCCATCAACTTCAACTGGTCTACCCAACCATGGAGCATCATCCAGTGAGAAATCTCCAGCACGAAACTACGCAAGTCACTTTTGACACGTTCAATCAGTCACAGGACCTTCTCCATATACTGTTCAAATCCATTTTTTATTTCAGTTGTGTTTTTACCCTCCTTGAAATAATAAAGCATAATATGCTGAAAATGTTATGTATCTTTTTGTAAATGCACACTTATATGACAGCTGTCACAATGGAGTCTAACAAAATTGTTTTGAATGAAGTTAAAGACAACTAAGTGCTACTAGAGCCATCTTACAGAAAAACAAAAAACCTGGACAAACTTTTTGGCCGACCCACTGGATACACATATAAAATATGATCTTATTTTTTGTTAAAACATGTATATTTGTATATCTCTAGAAAATTTCTGTGCAGTTTTTATCTCTGAGAATGGGTTAGGAGCAAGTATGGGAAATTTTAACATTCTATACTCCTGAATTGTTCATATTTTTACAGAGAGCATGAATTAACTTGTAGTTTTTAAAAAGCTGGTAAATCATCAGCTTTTTGTGATACTTGCATGTAATCTCATTAAAAACAAAAGTCAGTTTCATACCTGATAACTTCCCCTGAGGTGCTAAAAGTGGTTTAGACTTAAACACCAGTTGCTATGCAAAGGCTGCTGGGGGAAAAGATTCTTTCGCCATCAGAAAGTTCTCCAATCTAAATTAAAGGTCCTTTCTAAATTAAAGTGGAGATTTTGGTGCCTGTGAATGGGGTCCCCCACTTCAGCTATCTGGGGTCTAGGGCAGGGACTCTGGCAGCTCTGTATTCCCCCCAGCAGGACATCAAGTCCTCAGGGCAGCAGGAGGACTTGACCATGTAGGCCAGCTCTGACCACACGGGGGTGTCAGTGCCAAGGCTTCGCCCTGTACTCCTTGGCCCACAGATCAGGAGAGAGCCAACCTTCAGACTGCTGCGGCTGCTGCTGCTGTGGCTGCTGCCCAAGCTGCTTCTTCCGTTTGGCTTCTAGAACTGGGTTCTCATATTGTGTCTTCCTGTTGATGTGGCTGGAGCAGAAGGCAGATAGTACCTATTTAGAAAACATTTTATCCCACAAGCAAAATGCCAATCAGGCCAACTCCCATGATTAGTGCCTGAGCAAAGCAGGTGGTTTGAGATGCTGACCACCTTGTGTCAAATGTGCAGTTAGGTAAAGGAAAAAACAATGATTTCCAATACTGACTGCTTATATGTGCCAAACACTATGTTGTAAGATTTATGCACATTTTATTTTAAAATCTTCAATAAATTCAAAGAGTTATGTCCTATTATTATTATTTATGTTTTATGGATTAAAATAAGTAAATTTCTGAGCAGTTAAGTAATACCTCACCTAACGTAACATAGTTAGTAAATAGTAAAGAGGCAGGAAGCTGCCTGCTTTCAAATCCCAGAACTCCCAAATTTCCAAGGAATCACCTGATGGGGTAAGCTGCTTTAATTCAACAAGAAATACGTTATAGAATTATTCAAAAATGAGATTAAAACAGTGACGTGAGGATTCGGTAACATACAATGCCAGAACTGCCATCTAACTTTCTATGACAGAATTCATGGATGCATATGCACTCACCCAAACAATAAGCTCAAAGAAGTACTCTACAACATCTGTCAACTATTCTAATCAATAGACATGGGGTCAGGATTAAAAGTATAAGCCTTAGGCAAAAAGACTCCAGATGTAACTAACCTAACTGTGATATGTGCAAAGTTACAAAGACCCACATACTTTAGATGGTCCTAAAACTAATAAGGCCATGGCAAAACACACACACACACACACACACACACACACAATATGAATACACAGATGGTTTTTTGACATGGCCATATTTAGTATATATATATGTACATACACACATTATATAAATACACATAAGCATAACATATTTCTATTTTTCTTCATCAAAATCATACTTCACTAGAAATTTGGGAATATATCAATTATATGATTATTTAGGATCTAATAAGGTGGATAGACTACCCTTAATTCCTACTGTAGGACTTGTTTCTTTCCTAATTCTTGTGGGCAATTTCATGCTAAGATATACTCTAACATTAACAAAGCATTAAATCTGAAAAGATACAGGGAGGCAAAGTGTATAGTAGGAAAACAACTTGCTGCTTAAACCAAATCTCTTCATCAAAGCTGTGTTACCTGCTCCTTTTCTGTTAATACACAGTTAGCTGAGGAAGCACTCAAAAGGAGCCCCAAATAGGCAAGAACCTCACTATACATGTGCAAGAAAGATGATCTGCTGAGCACACAAACGGATTTTATTTTATGAAGGTCAGAAAAATGACTAAGCTTGCCTTTCCGATGCCCCAAATCATAATCTTCCCTGTTAGGAAAATAGGGGGCAACATGAGTAAAGGCCAAGGACACTTGCTATACTGAACTCATAATTTTTTACAATAAGATGCTGAGCATTTTATGACCCAGTGTTTTTATATCTTATGTTCTTATCTCCAGGATATTACACAAATGGTTTTTCATTGCCAGCAGCATGTGGGACAGAAAGCTTGTCAGTTATTTCATTGTGGCAGGTAGAATTATGATGACAGGACATTAAATGGCATTTGTTTCTTTCAAAGGATCTTTTATTAGTTATTTCTCATCTTCCTCAGAGGAAATGATATAAAGCATATTTTTTCAATGTTTAATCACTTGGGTTTCTTTTATTTTCATTGGTGTCATCCTACTCACTGATAGGATGGAGGAAGACAGAGTCTGGAGCTGGTGCTAGAATAAGGTGCACAGTATAGAGGTCATAATGAGGGCTTGAGACTCTTAAAAATGGCATAGGAACCATGCGTATGGTCCTCAGGCACAGGAGAGACAAAGAGGCATACAATCTTGCAGGTTAGGCTAGTTCCCAATTTCCTTTTTTATCTTGGCAAAATTTCATACATTATTAAGATTTGTCTGACCCAATAAAGTCTGAATGAATAAATAAGTAATTCTGAGAAGCTCAGGCTTGGGCAGAGCACAATGTAGGCAATCAGGTCCTCCTCCTGAAATAGTCCCTACTCATTTGGTCTGTTAAATTTTTGCTTCTCTCATTCATTCATCCATTCAACTAATACTTACTAAGCACCTGCCACATACCAGGTTTATGTTGGGCCTCAGTAATGCAGTGGAAAACAAAAGATGCATCTACGACCCTCATAAATTGTGTAATATAATTTGCTACCTTCAGATTCATTGAATAGTTTCTCATTCATTAAAATAGACATATTTTCATTGTGAAGTTATATTATCATTATTTCCTTCATATTTTATAATGATGGCAAATTGTGAACAGCATAAACATACATAATAACAGAGGGCACAAACTAAAGTGTGGATCAAGGGACACTCACTCTACATAGTAGATACCATAGACAGGGTCTTCAATCTTTTCCCAACCAGCAGGCAGTTCTGAAAAATAAAAGAATATTCAGAGTAAGAAGAGCATATTCTCAAAGAGCCTTGGGATTTTCAACAAGTTAGGCAAAAGAAAAAACTCATAAAAGTATTTTAAATACAATAAAAACTGTGTATCCTAAAAGCAAAGCAACCATTGTTTTTATTTTATCAATGTATTTTTTTCTGCATGAAGAACAATTATTTACTTATATTTTGCTCAAGCAAATGAAACTTAATAATATGTAGTCCCAGGTGCCTTCATTCTAAGTCAATTATTAAATTAGATTTTAATAAAAATAGAGTTAAAATTTGCCTTGAATGCCTAGTTGCTATTTTAAATATTTATAGTTTTCTCATTTTATTTTTAGACTATGTTAACACAAAAGCAAAACTGGATAAAAATTAGTTCCTTTTCATGTTCAATAGAATAGTGCTGTTTTTCTCTTCCTGCAATAAAATAAAATTTACATCTGATTTTCTCCTTATTCCCAATTATAATGCTACTGAGTAAGTAAAAGTGTCCACATTGCACTGGGTTTTTGAACTGCACGCACCCATCACTCAGATCGCTCAGATCCGGCAGGCCTATCTTTACCAGCGGTTTGCCTACAAAAGCACAAACACAGGTCCTGCTCTCCAAGAACTCGCTAGATTTTATTTCCTTTAAATATGGTGGTAAATGGTATTGGCACATACACATGCCTTTCTGTAAACTCAACTGTGCTCTATTAGACTTCACTTTGTAAGGTTTCATGTGAAAGGTTGGCCCTTGATTAACTAGCTAACAGTGAGTTCTGTCACAAGAATCTATTGTGAAAAGGCCCTCTGCAGTAGATAATCTGACTTGGTGAAAGAAGTAACCAGGCTGTTGTTTTGAGTCATTAAGCAATTCTTTCAGGCAGAGAATAATTACTCAACTTAATTTGAAAGCCACCCAGATACATACACAGATACATAGTTAAGGCAAGCTTGTATAAAACAGTGCTCCAAAGTCAATCATTGGTCCTAAAAGTAGCCATTAAGACCAGCTTGAATGGAATATTACAAACTCTTGAAATAAGACTTATTTTGAAATACTAGATTTTTTTTTAATTCAAGGAATCATTTGATCACTATTTTCAAACAGTGACTGTTTCACCAGGGCTTACATGTCACAAACAGTTCCATACTGAAATGGGGTCCTGCACGTCACCCAAACACACAGGCTAATTGCTTAAAATTTATGTTTTGCTCAAATTTGGCTGTACATCAAGACACATTAATTTCATGGTTTTTGCTCCACGTTATATATTTGCAAACAAAGAGAGACAGTTTTCCCGCTTTTTCTAAATAAAAAAAACCCCCTGATTTTAAAGATGTCCTTGAATTCCGGGAGATGTAAGCTACTAAAAACACAAAGAAAAGTCCAATTTGCAGATATTGATACAACTTTGCGTTTTTATACACAGTCTTGTGGACTAACTAATGCAGATCAAATGCTGGGAAAATAGTTTCCCCTTAAAAAGCTGGAAATTATCATTTAAATTAAAATGAACCAGGAAAATATTTCCAAACATTAGGAAATTGAATATTAAAAAAGTGCAAGTTGGGTCACAGTCATACACTTGTTGTGGCATGGGGCAAAAGGATGGGTGAGTGTGGGGGTCCACATTCTGCTTAGTGAGCCAAATCTCTTCTCAAAATCTGCAACCTTAAATATTTGGCTCTATTATCTCTAGATGAAATAGGGAAAATGGTAAAAATTCAGTTCATTCCATTATTAGTTGTTAAACATTTGTTAAGTGCCTACTGTCTGCCTGAGAGTGTGAGAGGCACGAGGACACAAAGACAATCACAAGTGTGCCATCTGAGCAGGCGGCTCACACACCGCACGCTGAGCACCTGGCGGAGGTCCGAGAGGGCACAAGGAAAGGGGCCACTTCTGACTTTGTCCTGTCACCCAGTCAACGAAGAGAATGAGGCTGGTCAACGAGGGTTTCTGGATTCTTGTAAATTTAAACACATCTTCTGGGACAGATTAGCAAATGCCAAATTTTTTTCAGTTTTTCAATTAAACTTCATTTAAAATTTAAAAGGTCGATTTTGATTTCTCACTCTCAAAATGTCAATTAATTTAACCATAGGAATTAGTCCTCTACTACTTAAAACAGAAATGTTTGTCCTTTAATTTGCCACTTGGTTCTAAAAAACTGAAAATAGAAAGTATTAAAGCTTAGAAAAAGATGACATCACTTCTTTTACTAAACACCCTCAAGATCCCCGAAGAGCCACACTGCCCTCCCCACCTTGTTTAACAACTGCTGGACATCAGGCCAGACTGCACAGCCTGTCACAGACGCCGGGCAGCCAGGCCCACGGGGTTGCCCAGGTCTGAGATGAACCTTAGCTCCACCACCTCACAAATCTGGAGTTGGGCTACTTAACATCTTGGAAGCAGGCCTTCCTCTTGGATTTACCACAAAGGTCGACTGCAGATGACATGGGGATGTCTGTAAAACATTTTGCACAGCACCTTGCTGGCACATAGGCTCAGACAACTGGTCTGGGAAAGCAGACAAGGAACTGGACAGATCTGTATTGTGCTATTCATCACCACAAAAGCAAATATGGAGCAGTCAAATGTTCTAAGTTCTTTTCAAAAGGTATTTGTCAGCATACAGATTGAAAGTCATGTTCATACTCAGAGATAAACTTCAAAACTATGACTTAGTTTTGGTTGGGAAGAGACTTCATTTCCTCCTCTTAACCTCTCCTAGTTGGTTTCAGCATAAGAATACCCTATAATTCCAAAAGAAGGTTTGCATGTGCCTTTCAATTCTAGGGAGATATTATCACAGAGGACCTCATAAATTCTGTAAACCAAAAGTGCATAATGGAGCTCCTGACCCTGATCAAACAACAGAGTTAAGAAATGACAACTCTATAATCAAATGATCTTTGTCCAACACCCTGCCTCTCAGAGGCAGACTGTATAGAGGGTTTCCTTTTCACACCTGGAATTGCATTTTTCCCTGAAAACCTGAGAGTTGCCTTGTTTAAGATTAGGATCCTCTTATTACAAAAATAGATAATGAGCTTATTACCAGATTCTGGAGTGAATGCAAAAGAAATGTGTGTGTGTGTGGTGTACACCACTCTTTACGGTGGACATGTGCAGGTAAAAATCAGAGTAGAAAATCCTATTTCTACGTTACCTATGAGGTCACATTTGGGACATTGCTACAGTATATACATCCCTCTCCTGTCCCACATTAAAGGCAAAAAGTACCATAAGGCAGTATTGAAAAGTCCAACAAGAGGGAGTTCAGTAATAAATAATAAAATTGAGGGATATAAAAGGGCTAAATAGTAATGGGAAAAGTAAAATTAAAATAGATAATAAAACTGGTAAAAACAATATGAGCTGACCACAGGGACAAATATTAAAACATATCTATCAAGTCTCCTCAACAAGCACCAAGGAAGCTCCTCTTTTAGCTTCTCAACAGATAAGGAAAGGGAAGCTAAGAGAAGGTGAATGAGTTGCCCAAGGTCATAAAGCCAGTGAGGGGAGATCTGAGGCCAGGCAACCTTAAAAAGATAGTCCTCTGTTTCCAAACCACCACCCAGAACTGTGGCCATGGCAGATACTATGCAGCCACTAAAACTTATTTGTTAAGAGTCCTTAAGATCGTAGGAAAATCCCGACAATGTTATAGTTACTTGGGAAAAAAGAAAACAGACACCTCTTTCCTAAAGAGGCAAGACACCTCTTTTAACATTCAAACTTGCACAGAAGCAAATTAAAGTGTGCTGGGTACTGGGCTGTACTGTCTCCACCAGCCATGCACAGACAGCAGTGGTCACTCACACATATTAGGTGGCAGCAAGAATGGTTCCAATTGGTTCAACAAGTGATTAACACACTCATTTTATGTTTGGAAAACCTCTCTTTCTTTTTCAATTACTTTATCTAATATCACTGGACTGAAAATTTTTGAAGAATAAAGTTAGTTTCAAATTGTTCTATTATATAGGTTGAACCTCAAGTCATTCCTACTATAGTGACCACAATGACAACTTATTAATCATGTTTAAAAATAGATCTATCAATGGTTATCAACCATCACTGGCATATCCACCAATTACCATAGGATATGTTCCAAACATGAAGAAAAGTAGAGCTAAATTCTAGTATATCCTAACTCCAGTCAACCATGATTATCTTCATCTATATAACAAAATTCAATAAAAATAATAATCTCTATTAAATATTATTTTCAGTTAAGGCAATCTTGAAAATGCTAGGCTGATTCAGTGATCTCACTATAGTTCCATTCATAGTGATGTTAAATAATTTTATATTTTAAAAATATACTATGGTCAATTTTTAATAAGCCAAGGCTTTCTTGTACAGTTTAGCCACAATCTGAGCTTTCTCACCTATCCTTCTGGGGAGGAATCAGATGGAATGCAACCTGATATTAACATTGTTCAAAGCTGAACTCTAAACAGCTAACTTAGGGAACAGCAGATATATTCAATATATTCCAACAGCAGAGATAAAAAACAGTTTGGCATTTTCTGCTACTGTAAATTACTTCCAAACTACAATAGCTAGGGTAGTAAAGACCTGATTTACATAGATACATACACTCTAAGGGAAATGGTATACACAAACAAATACAGCATCTGGTTTTCAAGCCATTTGCTACAGTTACAAACATGTGGCAAATAAATTAAAAACAACATAATACTGAAAATATTAACTATTTATTCAGTGAAGAATCACTAAAGTTACTGTACTACTGTCACTCCTATAATGAGCCTTGGATTAGTCTGATAGGTTTTTGCTTGTTTTGCTTTGCTTTTTTTGTATTACCTATGTATAATAACTACCCACACCAAACAAATAACAAAATGAGGCTGAGATAGGTTATATGAGAGAGTTCAAGGGACAAGGCAAGGATCTATCCCCTCAGTTTTTTCTTAATCCTCAATTTACAAGAATACCTAGTAACCATTTGCTAACTCTCATTGTACTCTCAATTCACTCAGACTTTTCCTTTGCAGACATAATTTACTACAATCCTGTATGATGTCTGCATTTAGGCACCTGTTGTAAGATTGACCTTTCGTGGATAAACTGGAATGAAAATCACAATTGGAGAAGTGTAAACTAAAGAAACTGAGAGGTTAAGCAATTCACTGGAGACAAACCCATTCAGGACAAGTCATGCAACAGCAGCAAGCTGGAGGGTTTACCTAGTTCACTGTCCAGCTCCTCGGTGTGGACCCCTTCTTCTCCAAAGGAATAGCAGGAATGAGACAGAAAAGAGAGAAAGAAAAATTCAGACACCAGCACCAAGAAGGAAACTCCTCTCAGAAAAACAGCAGCAAACACATCACTTGATTTTGTCCTTACCTGTATTGTGGCTTATTTCATTGGCTTGGCTAACAAACTCGAGACCTCAGTGTGAATCATAAAATGGTAGGAGCTGGGTGGTATTGGCAACATAATTATATAGCTCATTTCCTTGCATATCAAAATAGGGTTTGATTGGTAGTAAAAGATGATAAGTACCTTTGCAGTTTCAATGTTCTTAAGCATTGTTCTTAAGCAAAAAGCCACTCATTACAGGCCTTATTTCAAATAAACAAAGCTGTTATACCTTTCAATATCAGTCCTTTTAATAATTCAATAATCCTCTAATCATCGAGGTAATTACACTCACAATTAAAGCACTGCTTATCTTATAAGTGATACTGCTGCCTGAACAATGAGTGGTGAGGTCAAATTGAGAATGCAGATTGTAAAATGAGGTACACTTGAAGATATTTTAAATGGGGTTAGAAAGATGAATTATGTCATGATGATATACATTAGGGAAGCAAAGCTTGAAGGCTACCCTGAAGGAGGCAGTTTACTTTATATTAAGTCAAACAGCTCAGAAATATTAGAATGAAAATGTTCTCAGTAATTTCAGTGAGTAAAACAAGTCAAGATCCTTTCCATTCTAGACACCTTCTTGATGTCAGTAAAACGTTTTATTGCCTGTGGGGAGAACACAGGCCTGCACACACAAATCATTTCATACACCAAGTCTATGCAGCTACAGAGTGGCAGCTTTCCCTTCCACAGTAAGCCCCACAAAACCAGGGAGCGAGCCTGTTTTCAGTAAAGCAATTGGCTCATGCCCAGTGTAGTTTTGGTACATGATAGGGACAAAACATTTCTTGAATCAATGAAACAAATGAATCAATTATTGACTTATAACCAGCATGGCCCTAAATACCTTATACACTTTTTAAAGACTATACAATTGTAAACAGTAAGTTCTGACGCTGGCATTATATCTCAATAAAGAGGGAATATGATTTACATAAAATCTTTCATGAAAATGCTCATTTAGATACTATTTAATAATGTCTTTGGGGACATTCATTTCATTTTGTCAATAATTACTTAGTGAGACCAACCATGTGCCAGTCACTATGCCAGGTGAGAGATATCGAAATGAGCAGTCACAGCTCTATCGTTCTGGAGGAGGAGGTAAGTCCAGAGCTCACGCAGATAAAAATTAAGTTAAAACTGGGATAAGTTCTCTAGAATAATACATATAAAAGAGCGATCTAGTCACATCTGGGGGCAAGGTCATAGGAACAGTCCTTGAGCTATAATTTGAAGGATGGGCAAAATTTAACAAGAAGATGTAGACTGAAAAATGACTAGAATTTAAGCCCTCCAAGAGCAGGACTTTTTGTTTATGGTGTTCATTCACACATCTGACATTCCCAGAACACATGACATGTAGAAGACACTCAATATACAGGTGTGGGATTTAAGAGTATTTTGAGGAGAGAGACCTGCACATCTAACTGGCATGCAGCATGTTATCCACAGAAAGTAGAAAGAGACACAGAAACAGTACTATCACCAGCAATGTTATTCTTCTTTGTGTCAGGATATAAACAATAATATAAGGCAGCTTTGTGTTAATCGGCAACAGGAAATGCAGGTATGGGAGCCTATACTTGTCACAGTGGTATAATCTGGTTATATATTTATACTGTTTTGTATAAAGGCACATGGACATACATATCATTTCTACTAGAAACAGAATATGGGGATTATAACATTGAAGGGATAATTACTAAAGTAAGTACGCTGGTATGAATACATACTTGTTTCAAAGGAAATAACATTTATAGCAACAGTAAGAAACGTAAGAATTAAAACTTACTAGATTTGGTAACAAAACCACTGGGTAGTTCTACTCAATACTTTCACTGCATTAACACTTTTTCCTCAATAAAAACTATTGGAGTTTTCTACAACCTATAAAATTATACTAACAGGTATTTTCATATATTCCCATACTATAATGGACATTGACAGTGGGGATAGAGTGACAGCTCAGCCTATGTCTTGGAAAAATACACTTTTCATGTACTTAGGATACACTCAAAGTTACAGGGGTTCCCAAACAAGTCAGCATCTGCTTTCCCTACCAGGGGTGTCCAATCTGCAGGCTGCATTCGCCTCAGGATGGCTATGAATGCATCCCAATACAAAGTTGTAAATTTACCTGAAACACTGAGATTTTTTTGTGACTATGTGTCACAATGTACTTAATGTGTAATGGCCCAAAACAACTCTTCTTCCAGTGTGACCCAGAGAATCCAAAAGGTTGTACATACCTGCTACACCAAGACTGGGAAAATAAGAGTTATAAAATGTGGACAGTTTAAGAAAAGCTGATATTCCCTCCCCTCTAGACTTTTGTAATAGAGGATTAGGGTTCAATAGGCAAGTCTTTATTCTTAGACTTTACAGAGTCTCCTCCAAGTCCCTGAAGGCAGAGAATATATCTTCATTTAAATAGTTTCTGACTGTGTAAAGTTCTGTTTCCAATGGAAATATGACTAATATGACTACATACCTGCCTCTTTGTGTAAACAAATTATTCTCTTAATATTTCTACTGATTTCTCTTTTGATTTTGGAAACCTCAATACATTACTAGAAATTGGATTACATTTTTTAGAAAAGATTTTATTTATTATTTTTAGAGAGAGGGGAAGGGAAGGAGAAAGAGGGAGAGAAACATCAATGTGTGGTTGCCTCTCCCATGCCCCCTACCTGGGGACCTGGCCTGCAACCCAGGCACGTGCCCTGACTGGGAATCGAACTGGTGACCCTTTGGTTTGCAGGCCCACACTAAATACACTGAGCCACAATAGCCAGGGTTGGATTACCTTTTAAAAACTCATTGTTAAAACTGGTTTCACCTTACTACAACTCTAAAATATGCATGTGTGAACAAATGGCCAATGAATTTAAACTGAGACCTTCTGAGCCCCTTACCATCATCTTCACATTCTTCCAGGGGCTTCTGCTGCTTGTTCAGGCACCGAGGGTCTAACCATGATGTTGTTTTTGTGTTATGACTGAAATCCAGAAACAAAAACAAGAATATGTTTGAAAAGGAAAAGCAAAGAGCTCAATGACAAACGACTTTTACACTCTTGAACATTTGCTCTTCAACCAATCAAAGATGCTTTCCCAACAAACGCAGACCAGAGGAGAGCCTGAATTTGGAATAATAACACAGCTCAAGGAAGACCTCTGGCAGGCTTTTTACTTGTGCAAGATATAATCATTCCATTATTGCAAGCTAAAATTGTAACGCCAGTTTTGTTTTTTAAAAAAGAGTTCCAAACGACACACCTTGTCAATACTGTCCACCATTACCTAGTCTTATTTTAGTCTTCACATCTGCTAAAGAGCAAATTCCAATTTATTTTAAATTTTCTATGTCTTAAATCTTGAATGCTGGAATTCACAAGGAAGGCTGCTATTTCATTCATTCTACTATATAAGAATTCTCATGACATTGGGAAACCCCCACAATTCATACAAGTAGCTCGAAGCGGCTAACATATATCATTAATTTCAGTGTCTCAAGTTATGATTCAGATCTAGTGAAGGCGGCCCAAAATTACTTAACATAAATAAAACCTGGGCCAAGAAAAACCTTCGAGAAGGTCAACATTATACCCAACTGCTTTCTGGAAGGTATAACTCTAGATGAAATGTTTGAACAGATACTGATACGGGCCTTGAAAGTCTGAAGTACACAGGAACATTTCAAAGAGTGTTGGCCTCAATTGTCTTAGAAATGTCACAAGAACGAATGGCAGAATTGGCCTGAACAGGTCAATGTGGGGGTGGGGTGGGCAGCTCTGCCTGAGCACCCAGTGCACTCTGTGCACACAAATGGGGAGGACAGAGGGTTGCCAGTCCAGGAGTTCATGCTGCAAACTGGAAATGAACATAAACTAAAAATAATTTTTTTTAAAGATTTTATTTATTTATTTTTTTTAGAGAGGGAAGTGAGGAGGAGAGAGAGAGAGAGAGAAACATCAATGTGCGGTTGCTGGGGGCCGTGGCCTGCAACCCAGGCATGTGGCCTGACTGGGAATCGAACCTGTGACACTTTGGTTCGCAGCCCGCACTCAATCCCCTGAACTACGCCAGCCAGGGCAAAAATAAATTTTTTGAAGTTTAGGCTATAACCTAAAATTTTTTGAACTCTAAAGTTTAAGTTGTAATTATGTTTTTAAAAACTGCCACAATTTTTTTATCTTAGAATAAAATCTTATTGAATGTTGGCAAATAATTATTTCAGTGAAAAACAGAATGTAAAAATGTATGTAACACGTCATCTCAACTGGGTTAAAAGAAAGGTGATATACAGTAACAACTATTGCCAGCAATACTACTTATTTGTCTAGCTACGACTACCAGAACCTGTTCTTTCACGTTACAATTTATTTCTTTCAATAACCCTATGAGAAGAGTATTATTAATATTGAAATGATTACTCCCCATTTATCAGATAAGAAAACTCAGAACACAGAAGTGAAGGAATTTGCCCAAGGACACTGCTGATGCAAGGATACCTGGGGATCAAGCCCAGACAATCTAGCATGAGAACCTATAGTTTGTACTATACTCACATAGCAAGACAGTAAACATGGTCAGTGCCAGGAGGGAAGAGTGTGTATGATTAAAAAAAGAAACTTTTTAAAAATAATTTTGAGATAACTGCCGATTCACATGCATTTATAGAAAAAAAACACACAACAGATATTCCCATATTGCCTTTTCTTCAGTTACACCATTGGTCACATCTTGCAAAACTATAGTACAATACAATGTCATATCCAGGAAACTGATATTTAGACAGCCAAGATGCAAAATATTTTCCATCATCTCAAGGATTCCTCATTCTACTCATACCCATACCTGGTGTCCTTCTAATTCTTCCTTGTAAAACCCATTTTAAAATAGTGTCAACCACTAATCTGTTTGCCAATCTGTAATTTTATCATTTGGAAAATGTTATGTAAATGGAACCATACATTATATAATCATTTGGGGTTGGCATTTTGCATTCAGCATAATTCTCACTGAGGTGGTTGCATACAGGGGTTTGCAAAAGTAGGTTTACAGTTGTAAATATGTGAAACACAGAATTCATTCTTCTATTATTATTTGTTAATTATTGTATTATTAATTTGTATTAAAATGTAATCCTACTTTTGCCCACCTCTCTACATCAGCACTGCATTTATTGTTGAGTAGCATTCAATGGCATGAATGGACCACAGTAACCACTAAAGGCTATCTCGGTGTTTCCAGTTTTTGGTTTTGGGTTGGCAAACAAGTTCATTGTTTGTTTCCATAAGATAGCTCTAGAAGTGCCTAGTTGTCTTTAACTTCATTTGAAACAATTTGTCAGATTGTATTGTGACAGCTGTCATAACAGCGTGCATTTACAAAAAAAATATCAAAATTGGTATATTTTTGTGTAGCCATTTTAATATTGAAGATGAAAGAAATATGCAACATTTTCAGCATATGATACTTTATTATTTCAAGAAAGATAAAAACGCAGTTGAAACACAAAGAAAAGGTTTGTGTAGTGTATGGAGAAGGGGCTGTGACTGATTGAACATATCAAAAGTGGTTTGCAGAGTTTTGTGCTAGAGATTTCTCACTGGACAATGCTCCATGGTCGGGTAGAGCAGTTGAAGTTGACAGTGATCAAATTGAGAAATTAACTGAGAACAGTCAACGTTATACCATACGGGAGATAGCCAACATGCTCAAAATATCCAAATCAATTAAGTTATCGGTGAAAATAGAAATGTGTCCTTCATTTTACAGAAAAAAGTAAATAGACTTTTTGGCCAACCTGATACTTGAAATAGATCTACTTAAATATTCATGCATGGGTTTCCATGTGAATGAAAATAAATGTTCACTTCTCTGGCCAAATGTGCACCTGCTGGGCCATATTGTAGCTGCCTGTTTAGTCTTTTAAAAAGCTGCCTGGCTGTTTTCTGG
Source organism: Phyllostomus discolor (assembly GCF_004126475.2). Taxonomy (NCBI): domain Eukaryota; kingdom Metazoa; phylum Chordata; class Mammalia; order Chiroptera; family Phyllostomidae; genus Phyllostomus; species Phyllostomus discolor. The sequence goes on from NC_040909.2 coordinate 58,753,532, forward strand.
AATGCCATACAATTCTGCATACCCACTAGCAATATATGAGTGATCTAGTCTTTGCATCTTTGCCATAATTTAGTGCTGTTACTTTTTTTAATTTTAGCTATTCTAATAGACACATAATGATATCTTTGTAGTTTTAATTTGCATTTCCCTAATGGCTAATGATGTTGAACATTTTCTCAGGTACTTATTTGCCATCTGTATACCCACTTCAGTGAAAATTTATGTTCCTGTCTTTTTTTTTTTTTGAGAGGGAATGGAGGGAGAAAGAGAGAGAAAGAAACATCAATGTGCGGTTGCTGGGGGCCATGGCCTGCAACCCAGGCATATGCCCTGGCTGGGAATCGAACCTGCAACACTTTGGTTCGCAGCCCGAGCTCAATCCACTGAGCTACGCCAGCCAGGGGTTTATGTTCATATCTTTAGCTTATTTTCTAATTGGATTTTTATTTTTTACACTGTTGAGAGTTCTTTATATATTCTAAATTGACACCAGTCAATCTTTAGATGTGGGGTTTGCAAATACTTTTCCCAGTCTATAGTTTGTCTCTTCATCCTCCTACCAGGGTCTTTTCTTAAGCAAAAGTTTTCTCATTTTGATGAATCTGAATTTATCATTTATTCATTTAAGGGATAATGTATATGATGTAAAACTAAGAATTCCTTGCCTATTCTCAGATCTCAATCTAGGAAAAATCTGTATATTTTGTTATAGTTTTCCATCTAAGTCTTATTGCTTTACATTTTATATTTAAATGTATGGTGATCTATTTTGAGGTGTTTTTTTTTTTTTGTATAAGCTGTGAGGTGGAGGTTGAGATTAATTTACTTGTCTCTGGCTGTCCAAACACTTCAGCACCACCCTATTGAAAAGGCTATCTTACTCATATTAAATTGCTTTCTCATCTGTGTTAAAAATCAGCTGGACACATATGTGGGTCGGGTTCCATTGATACATGTGTCTATCCATCAACACCACTTTCAGAAACACTTTGTTTGTATAGCTATATAATAAATCTATATCAGATAGACTGATAACTCTTGATTTATTCTTATATTTTCTAAATTGTTTTACTTATTGTAGTTCCCATGCCTTCTTATATAACTTTTAGGATAAACTTGTCTATACTAACAAAAATGTCACTGAGATTTTGGGAGGATGTGCAATAAATCTGCATACTCATTTGGGGAGAAGTGACACCTTTACTGTACCAATCCTGAGTCTTTTGATCCATGAGTAGGGGATGTCTCTCCACTTATAAAGACTTTTCATTTCTTTCATCAGCATGTTGTAGATTACAACATACAAAATCCTGTATGTTTTGTTAGATTTAAACCAAGTTTTTAAAGTAAATATATTTTATTTTGAGTTTTGTTGTCCATATATCCATCACTAGTATATAAAACGTACAACTGATAGTTATATGCTTATGTTTTATCTTGTAATCTTGCCAAACTCACTTATTCTAGAAATTTTTGTACATTTCTTGTTATTTTCTACAACAATAATCTGCAAGGAGAAATAACTCTATTCCTTCCTTTTCAGTTGTATGTCTTTCATTTCTCTTATTGATTTATTATCCTGTCTACAATTCCAGCATGATATTGAATAAGGGCAATGAGAGCTAACTAATATCCTTGGTTTATTTCCAATCTTGCAGAAAAATATTTTCTTCTACCATGAAGTATAATGTTAGCATTAGATTTTTTGTAGAGGTTCTTTATCAAGAAAATTACCCTTTATTCTTTTTTTCTGAGAATTTTTATTGTGAATGAGTGCTGAATTTTGTCAAGTGCTCCTATTGCATCGATAATTATGACGTGATTTTTTTCTTTAGTTTCTTAATATGGCAAATTACATTGATTACTTTTTCAAATATTGAACCAATTTTGCATCCCTTAAATAATTCCCACCTGGTCAAGGTGTATAAGTTTTTCTAAATTACTGAATACCATTTGCTTATATTTTATTATAGATTTTTGCATCTATTAATACATTTATGAAGATATTGCTCCATAGTTTTCTTTTTTTCTTGGACTTGTTTTTGGTAACAAGGTAATACTCACTTCCTAAACATTGGAAAGTATTCCTCCTCTTCTATTTTCCGGAAGAAAGTGTAGAAATTTAATCCTTTGAACGGTTCTCTAGTGAAACCATCTGGGCCTGGAGATTTCTTTTTCATGAGTTTTTAAATTAAAAAGTCATTTTCTTAATAGTTATAAGGCTATTTATATTATCTATTCCCTACTGAATGAGTTGTGTTCATTCATGCTTCTCTAGGGAGTGGTCCATTTTCGTCCAAGTTCTCAAATTTATGCATGCAGAACTGCCGGCAGCATTTGCTTATCTTTTTGAAGTCTTCAAGGCCTGAGGTGATTTCTTGTTTAATTCCTAATATTGGTAACTTGTGTCTTCTCTAAGTTTTTTTTTCTTTTTCAGTTTTGTTAGAGGTACTTCAATTCCATTAATCTTTTCGAAGAATCAGCTGGGTTGTTTCATTGATTTTTCTCCACTGTTTTCATTTTTAATTTCACTGATTTCTGCTCTTTATTATTTCCTTCATTTATTTATTTCATGTTTCATTTGCCATTCTTTTTCTAGGTTCCTGAGTTAGGAGTTTAGATGGTTTATTAGAGACCCTTCCTCTTTTCTAATACGTGTGTTTAGTGCTATAAATTTACCTTTCTCTCTCTCTCTCTCTCTTTTATTATTGTTCAAGTACAGTTGTCTCCATTTTTCTCCCACCACTGCCCCCCATCCCATTACTTTTTTGGCTGTATCACACCTATTTTGAGATGCTATATTTTCATTTTTATTCAGGTCAATGTATTTTGTTATAATTTCTCTTGAGATTTCCTACTTGACCCACAGATTTAGAAGTGTGTTGTTTAGTTTCTACATGTTTAGAGATTTTCCTACTTTATCTGATATTAATATGTAACTCTTACTTTCTTCTGATTAATGTTGTAAGGTATATTTTTCTAAGCTTTTACTTTCAACTTACTGGTATTTTTTTTTATTTGAAATTCGTTTTGGTAGACAGTATATAGTTTGGTCATATCTTTAAATCTCTGCCATTCTCTATCTTTTAAATGTTGTATTTAAATTCATTTAATGCAATTATTGATGTGTTAAGACTTAAGTCTTTCCTTTTGTTTTGTGTTTGGCCTGTTTTTTTCCCACCACATGAGAACAGAGAGGGAAGACAGCTATCTGTGAACTAGGCAGTGAATTCTAATCAGATGCAGAATCTACCAGCACCTTGATCTTGAACTTCCCAACCTCTAGAACTGTGAGAAATGTGTTGTTTAAGCCACCCACTCTGCTATTTTTGTTACAGCAGCCAAAATAGAATGACTATATCATCTCTCAGTATATGTAGTCACATACCTAGTCATTAATCTATGTTTTTATACATATATATAATATACACATATAAATATCCCTTTTCCCTCCCTCATTTATAATAAAATTGTCTTAGATATTTTCTCTACATCCACTTAAAACATATTAGACAGTTATAATTTTTGCTACACTCTCAAACCCAATTAGAAATTTTAAGAGGAAAAATGGATTTTATTTACCTATATTTTTACTCTTTCATTGTTCCTCCTTCCTTTCTAATGTTCCTAGAATATTTCTATTATAATTTTATTTTTGTTTAGCAAATAAGCTTCATCCATTCATTTAGTACAAGCCTGCTAGTGGCAAATGCTTAGTTTTCCTTCATCTAAGAACGTCTTCATTTCCTTTCATTTTCACTGGATACAGAACTGTGCATTTATCTTTCTTTTCCTTCAGTACATGAAAAATGCTGTACTGTTTCCTGCTGGCCTATGGCTTCTGATGAGAAATACAGTGTCATTTGAATTGTTTCACCAATAGAAGTAATATATTATTTCTGTCATTGCTTTCAAGATTTTTCTTTGTTTTCCGAATTTTGACTATGATGTGTATTGGTATAGTTTTTTGGGGGAGTGAGCCTGTCTGTATCCACTGAGCTTTTCTGTAGGTTTATTTCTTTGGTCAAATCTGGAGAATTTTGTTCTTTCACTACATTTTCAGCCCCACTCAGTTTCAATTCTCCTGGGATTCTGAGGATACAAATATTAGATCTTCTGTTACTGTTCTGAAGCCCCCAAAGTTCTTTTCATTATTTTACACAGTTCATTTTCTCTCTGTTCTTCAGAGTAGGCAATTTCTATTTTCTACCTTGAAGTTTACTGATTCTTTCTGCTCTCCCCTCCATTCTGTTGACTCTATCTACTGAGGTTTTTATTTTGGTTATTTAATTTTTCCATTGTAAAGTTTCCAATTTTTGTAATTTCTGTTGTTTTCCTGAGACTTAATTTTTGCCGAAACTCTATTTTTCCATTTGTTTCAAGCATGTCTGTAACTGCTCATTAAAGACCTTACACGATGGCTGCTTTGAAATTTGCCACATCATGCTGACATCTGCCATTGGGCGTTGGCTTCTACTGGTTATATCTTTATTCACTCAATTTGAGATTTTTCAGACTTTTGGTACAAGGGAATTTTTATTAAAACCAGGACACTTGGGACACTAGAGTGCTATGTATAGCATTCTAGAGCACATTTAAACCTTCTGTTTTAGTAGGCTTTCTTGACACTGTTCAAGCAGGGAAAGAGATAGGGCCACCTGTTACTTCTGAGTGAGGTTAAAGTCCAGCGGCCCCATTTGGCCTTCACTGATGTCCAAAGGGGAGAGGAGCTCCTTGTTATTACTGCTAGGTGGAGATGGGAGTTCTAGCTCCCCTCTGGGTCTCTGCTGATCCCAGCATGGCTGGGAGGGTAGTAGTGCCTTACTACTGCTCCCAACTTGGTTCCACTGACTCTGTGGGATGGGGGCTTCTTTTTTATTTTTATTTATTTTATTTTTTAGAGAGGGAAGGGAGGGAGAAAGAGGAAGAGAGAGAAACATCAATATGTGGTTGCTAGGGGTTATGGCCTGCAACCCAGGCATGTACCCTGACTAGGAATCGAACCTGTGACACTTTGGTTCGCAGCCTGCGCTCAATCCACTGAGCTACGCCAGCCAGGGTGGATGGGGGCTTCTTACCACTGGATGGTGGCAAAAGTACTGTCTCTCCACCAGACCTCCTATGAAAACATCCTGATAGGGAAGAGGAGGCTGCCTCATTACTTCTAGGTCAGGGTGAGGGTCCATGCTTTCCCCCACATGGCCTCCACTGAGTCCACACTGGAAGAGGGGGGATATCTATTATTGTCTGGTTACAAGTAATGTCGCAGCTCTCTCTGTGCTGTTTTTGACACCACCATGGCAGAGAAGTTTGGGCTCCTAGTTTCAGCCTGTGGAGGGTAGGGGACTAGGGTCTCCACCTGACCTTTGTTGGCAGGGGCAGGGCCACAGGTTTTTCTGTGTTGTTGGCTAGACTACAGTAGTTATTGAAGAAAAGCTTTCTGTCTTGTAGGATGACCCTTTCCTGTTGCTTTGGCTAGAGAGAGCAGACTTTTAGTGGGGCTTTTATTTTTCCTGGTCTCCACTTGGTATTTCTGGGTTACTGGTTTCTTCAGGTCCAAGTTTGGGATATATGAGGTAAAAACTTCCTTTGTTCCCAAGCTTCCCAGCTAGTCTGCCTTTTCTTCCATTCAAAGTCTTTTTACATTTGTTTTCTATATTATGTCCAGGGTTTGTTAGCCCATGCTCCCTTTTTAGTATTCTTTCAAATTCCAGCATTTCTTAGATTACTCATAAACTATAAATACTCACATTCATACATAAAACCAGGCACATCTGACTCTACAGAAATTTAACTTTGCTATTCAAGGTAAAATATTCTAAGATGAAGATCTTCAGAATGAAGGGCACCTGATAACTCATTAATCAGGATATATAATTTAGGCTAAAATATAAATGGTATATATCTAATAACTTAACATTTACAGAATCTGATAGCTTCTGACAAAATCCCATTGTTGTCAAAAGCCATACTTTTGCATAACTTTTCTATTAAATATTAGGTAAATGTCTAATATTGTAGAAAACATTACCATCAGTTAAAAGCTAAATCAGGTTATGAAAAGTAAGCACATTGCTGCAGTCTCCTAAAAGTTAGCCAGTCCTGGGTCTTCACTAAGTATCTTCACCTAGCATCAAAATAAACAATTCACTTTTTTCAAATTCATGAAGTCAATTGTTAGGAAAAATTATTGGTACATTATTTTCCAAGGATATGAGGAATTCCTGTTGTATTTCCCTTTGTTCCACACAATTTTTCCTACTAATAGATGTAATTTCAAAAGCAATTTATTACAAAAGCTAAGCACAAAATCCTAAGCCTACAGTTGAAATCAGTTTTATAACAATATTTAAAATCCTCTGTAATAACGAAAGGATGATGATGAAAATGGTAACTGTGACAATAATGCTCACTAATTAGTTCTAGCCCAAGTACTTTACAGCCAGTATCTCATCGAATTCTCATGATGATCTGACAAGGAAGGCATGATTCATAATCTTTACACCTTTTATAGGTATGGCAAATTGAAATACAAAGAGGTAAACTCAAGTTTCCAAGGTTACACAACTAGTAAGTAAGGGAAACAACATGACTTTCTAGGTATGCTCTTAACCACTGTATCTCTGGCTTCAAGGAAAGGACTACATCTTCTTCCACCCCTGTCTTTAATAAGCATTTGTCATTAACATGAAGGCAGAAATGTGGACTGCCCCTCCTCCTGGATGGAAGATAACACAAGAGCTCTAGTTTACTTATCTCAAATTGCCTAAGCTGGTTCTAAAAGAGGGTGTTTTGAGATTCAAGCCTTTCTTTCACTTTTATTTTTTTAAGAAAATTATACTTTCTTATCCTCATGGTTTTTCTAATTGTTAAATATATGCTCAAATATATAGGGTCTGGCAGAAGTAATACCTGCTTAAGTGTGGTTGGTAGGGTAATCATATGGGTATAATAATTTATAGTTTTAATTTGAACTTTTCACCTAAAATGTCATATGCTGTGCTTGAGTGTGATATCATGTTATAGAATGACATAGTTATGATTTTATAATAAAAGATTTTGTAATAAAACAGGGGTGTTATTTTTGCCAGACCCTGTATATTTGAATGGGAATATATACTTAAGAGACACAGAAATGTATTATATGGTTAGAAAAGAAATTCCTTAAATTCCTTATGCAAATTCAAGTATTAAGATATTTCTAGAATTTGTCTACA